>NW_023596746.1:7035399-7100399 GCF_011947565.3 Pollicipes pollicipes
TGGAACGATAATTCTGCATTGTGTATTGTTTGTGTGTTTAGTTTGCAGTTTCGAAAGGGCGTGTCTCAGCGGTTGTTGTGCTGTTTTACCATACTGCGTTGAATCTTGGGTCCCGTTTTCCACGTCCTCGCCCATTGGTCACCGTCCCGTGCCGCACCGCCGTACGTCGTTTAACGTCGTGCGGAGCGCAGAGCGAACGGTTCACGGCCAAACCCAACCCACAAATCCTGCCATAAATTGAATGCTCCACTTTGATATAACACGCGCCTGTCCAACGTTGTGCTGGCTAGCCACTCCCCCCCCCCCCCCCCCACATCCCCAGCGGTACAGGGACGGCGGTACGGTACGGTCATGTCTGGCCGTCGTCGGTCGGCGCTGCTGCGATCCCGCGGTGCCGGCGCCGCGCGCGGAGCGTGCCTCCTGACGGGCTCGGCCGCTGGCAGGCTCTGCCCGACCGGCCCGAGTACGCCGCCTGCCGCTACACGTTCGGCTGGCAGACGCCGGCGGCCTGTCCGCTGACGCTGCTGCGGCGCAGGCCGCCCGGCTCTGCCGCCTCCGCCGGCCCGACGGCCGCGTCACCGACCTCAACACGCTGACGGCGCGCCAGCCGGCGGAGGTGAGCGCCAGACGGTCCCATGCTGGACGTGCGCCCTGTGCTGAGACGCCCGCACTGAGGCGGACCCCGCACTGAGACGAGACCTGCACCGAGACGGGCTCCGCACCGAGACGAGACCCGCACTGAGACGTGCCCCTCACTGAAGGGGCCCCGCCGAGAGGGGCACCGCACTGAGACGGACCCCTCACTGAGACGAGACCCGCACTGAGACGGACCCCTCACTGAGACGGGTCCTGCCCTGAGGCGGGCCCTGCACTGAGACGGCCCCGCACCGAGACGAGACCGGCACTGTGACGGACCCTGCACTGAGACGGACCCTGCACTGAGACGGGGCCCGCACTGAGACGGGCCCCGCACCGACACGGCTCCGCACCGAGACGGGCCCCTCACTGAGACGGGCCCCGCACCGACACGGGCTCCTCACTGAGACAAGACCCGCACTGAGACGGACCCTGCACTGAGATGGACCCCTTACTGAGAGGTCGTGCACTGAGACGGGCCTCGTACTTAGACGGGCCTCGCACTGAAAGGACCCCTCAATGACGCGAGGCCCGCACTGAGACGGCCTCGCACTGAGACGGGCCCCGTACCGAGATGTGGCCGTGTCCCACACTTATAAATGTAGGGTGTGTCTTTGGGTACTAGTAGTGTTGTGATTAAGCTGCGCGTCTGGAAAAGCAGAGGTACGGCGCTTGATTCCCTGCGGCACCAGCTCTTAGTGCTAGGACGACGGCAGGCATTGTGGCCCCAGAAACCGAGTGTTTAAAAAAACACAGTGACAACAACAGCGCATGGTGTGACTGGGGCACAGAAACGAGGAACGTGCTCTAAACTGAGACGTGCTGCGCCCAGGTGATCACGAGACCCCTCCCCTCACGGACGAACACGAGGAGTGGGAGAGTCGCTCGATCCTGAGATACGTGCCGCGGGGTAGAGCATGGGCTTATCCTACACAGGGGAATGCTGTGGGTGTGTAGCAAGCAGGCGTGCCCCGCACAGATAAACACGGCACATGCCCGACACTTGTGAACACGGAGCACGACACATGCCGGACACTTGTGAACGCGGAACACATGTGCCCGACACCTGTAAACACGGAACACAACACATGCCGTACATAGGTGAATACGACAGATATCCCACATGCATGGACACGACACATGCCCTTATTAGGTGAACACGGCACCTGTCCGGTACAAGTGAACTACACAGATGAACCGCGGCACATGCCTAACACGTGTGAACAAGGAACACGGCACCTGCCCTACATAGGTGAACAGGGCACATGCCATATGCTGGTGAACACGGCACATGCCCTACGCAGATGAGCACGGCACATGCCATACACGGGTGAACACGACACATGCTCTACACAGGTGAACACGGTACGCATAGTTGAACACCGTTCCGCGCAGTTGTGCACAAAACACAAGCACCTCACAGGTATCAGGGGACATTTCCCGCGAAGTTGAACCGAATCTGCTCCGTCCCCCGCACAGACAAACCTCTGACCGCTCTGGCGAACGCTCGCTGTTAGATGTACCCCGGCTGCGGTACACCAGCGAGCGGTACCCCGGCTGTATGTACCCCGGCTGCGGCGAGCGGCGCCGGCCACTGACATCCAGGCGCATCACGCAACCCGGTATCTTTCGGACAAGCCGAGTGAGTTGATTCGGACATGTATTGGGGTAAGTTGGGACATGGGAGTACTGTCAGAGTTGTTGGCATAGTAAAGTGCCGAAGGATTGCGATGTTTTGCGTCGTGCGAGAAGCAAGCCGAGTATGATTGCATAATTACAAAGGGTTTTTGTCAGTGACCCAAAGCTTTGTTTAGACACGAACGGCGTGAGGTAAAAAGGCGTTAAGAATACAATTCAGGCAAACTCGCAAAATGCATGTGTGGAAACCCTCTAACTCTCCTATCAAGCGTTCCCTTTGTTTCCACGCCGGCACGTACAGCCTCGCGCAATATTCCGCATTTTTGCTCGCCTTGGTAGGAGATAGACGTAGAAAAGGAGATGGTATATATATATATATATATATATATATATATATATATATATATGTATGTATAATTCTACACTTGATGTAAGCAAGGAAGTCCTCCAGCTCCAGGTTTTTCGGTATGGTGAGCTCAGAGGTCCCATGCTAAGTCATCAACATGATGAACGCGGCTCACTGGAGCCGTTTCCATCGGTTTGTACGTTAGGCTCAAAGTGAACACTGACGTGTTGAAATTGGTGTGAGGTGGCATCGGCCAACAGAAGTCAAAATAAACCAGTCGTGAAGTGAGTAGAGCGTAGAAGTAGCAGAGCGAAGTAGGGTATGAGCAAAACAATGGTGGGTGGTAGTTTCCAGCAGAAGTAGGCATTCGTCACGAAACCATCGCCATGCATTTCAATGCACACATTTGCATCTCAACATCTGCTTATTTAAGGGCCGGGTATTGTAACCATATTGCACTAGCGGCGTCATTATTTCCGTTGTCAGCAGCTAAATGGCACTTGAAGGAAGGAAACTATAAATACACTGCCCACTAGTCGGTGTGAAGATGCACTATATTTGCATGCAGCACCAGCGCACAGGTGATGACCGTGTTGATTCGTATGACGCCAGTGTAGCGGTCTGTTTTTTTTTCCCTTTCTTTTTTTACACCGGGCGGTCGAAAGGCTATCTGTAAAACAAATCACGGTCAATGGCGTGCCTCTCGGTAGACCGGTTTAGCAGCTGTCGTGACCTGTGGCCGCACCGGTGTACTGTGGTGGTCCAACGCGCGTTGGCTGTCCGTTCGGGAATATGACGACAGAGATCGGCTCATGCTCTCACCGTACCGTGCAAGCCCGGCGCAGCACGAAGTTCGAATTGCAGCCGCGATTTCCTCCCGTGAAGTGATGTCATTGGAGCAGACGCTGAGCGAAGCGTCCGTGTCTTTTCCATTCAAGCTGTAGCGTGGGCTGGCCTCTCTGTTTCAAGCCCCCAGTCTGGCCAAGCGAATGATTAACGATGCTGTGCTCGCCAGGTACCTTGTTTGAAGTTTGTATTCGCAAACTCAACACAGTTGGGGAATTCATCTTCATTTCTGTCGGCTGAGACGTGACAAATGCGATCATACTCTGCATCATTGAGTGTTGTGCTTTCACATCAAGATTGGCAACGTTATGGAGCACACGAAGTTCGCAGATATTATCTCGGCAAAGAGCTTGACGTCTCACCTGCACGCCTGCATCATGTTGAGGTGTCGAAGGAAGGTTCCAACTGGAGTCCCTTCATTTTGATAGCGTGAAACCCTTCACGGTGTGGAGTCGATTGCTTTGCATTAGGGCCCTGGCGTTCGTTACCAGCCAGGTATAGTAGTACAAACTGAGCATCACTGTTATGCATTATTTTATACATTATTTATGCGTTACGTTATACATTATTATTATTATACATTATAGCATGTTATTATAGGTTTAGTGAAACTTACCTAAATTGCCGATTTTTAACCCGGTTACTGGAGTACGAAGCACCTTTTGAAGTTCCCTATCGCGCCACTTATGGCCCCCTGGCCCGATAAAGTGTGTCTGTGTTCAATATCTTGACGGTGCGCACGGGCCCTTCAAGTCCGTTGGATCGTCAGGCGCTTGACCGGTCTGTTGCGTAACAGTGGTAGCGAAACAGTCGTGAACACTGTGCTTGCATAAGCGCTGTTGATTTTACATGATGCGTGGGACCGATAGTCCAGAGGCGTGGTTTCTGGGCACGTCAGGAGCACTTTCGGTCGCCGTCTGTTCGTGTCAGAAAGCTGCTGAGGTCACATTGGAGTGACGTTCTTCCAAATCTTACCGCAGGTTAACCGCTCTACTGAGCATTACCAACCTCGATGTGTAAGAAGCGCTCTCAATGTTACAGCATAGGATCATAATGTCCATGTATTACCTGATAGTCGCCTCATCCCTGCATCACGCTCTGCCTGCATACTGGCAGCATGTATTCTGGACGACCGTTTCTTCTGAGCTAGCAGGCTACCGAGCTGCCCAGCTCATCTCCTTGAGAAGCATTCAGGTGATCTGATCTGATCGTGATCATTCACGTGATCTGGAACGCTTGCACTCAGATGACAGCGGTCGTTTGTCCCGACGATGTCAAAGTCGGCCTGCACGTGGTGTTCGCGCACCGATAATGACCTTAACTCTGCAGCGTCGGCGTTGCGGAACGTTGGGAGCACTGATAAGGACATAAAATACGCGAGGAATTGTGCCGCGTTAGTCACCGTGCCTTCGACTGCTCCGCATCCTCGCTTGCAGACATATGATCGAATGTGTTGCTGCTTCTGTGAAAGGGTGAGGCCTCCAAAGCACGTTTTCGAACTTGATTTCCCCGAAGCGATGCGAGATTAGTGTTTCCACGAGTACATCTTAAGCCCTAACGGTGTTGCAACATGTATGTCAATAATAAGCCCTTTATAGAGGACTGGTCAGGTAATGAATAAAGTGGTATAGCGACTTTTCACAGGTCTGATTAAAGATGGCTGTCGGTGAATCCAGGCCGTTTAGCAACGAACGAACAGTCCTGGTGTATGAAGCACAAAGACAATTCTGAATTGATTGCCCTTTTAGAATGGCCATTGCAGTGAGCGAATGTTACAGTGAACAAAGGGCAAAAAGGCTGTACAGAAATTGTAGTCATTTGGTGAAGCTAAAAAACCTCAGCCAGAAGGCGGAATGATGTATTTATTACGTCACGACTTCTTGCCTGTGGGATGTACAATAAAGGGAGCATAGGCTTTTGAACTACTCACATGCTGTTGGTTTCGGATGCAGTAGGTGTTCTTAGAAATGCGTATTTTGAAAACTAACCAGGAAATATCTCACGAAGTTCACTATTTGCGCCATGTTTCATGAGCGGATCAATCCCTCGCTGAGACAAACCAAATGACCTTAATAACTTAGTCGCAAAAAATGTTGATTTCGTCCTATTGTCGTCATTGAACGGCAAAGTAGGTCCGTTGCAGACATCGAGTTAAGCATGTTTGCGTTCCCAGTGTTATTGCGAGAGTAGGTCGGAGAGTCCTTTGGATGTGCGTCAGCCTGCCGTGTCTGCCGCCGACCAGTGTGCCTCACAAACTGTGTACCTGATGTGACCAGACGACCAGCCATCGGACCTGTTTACAAAGACGCATGGCGTTGCAAAGACGTGGGGCACTCATCCCACCATATTCGTCCCATTCTGAGGATAACATCTGGCGTATCGCCCCCTCTTCGCTGCAGCCTTATGAACCTGATGGCGTGCTTACCTGACCGCGGCGCATCGGAAGCTTTGCTGGGGCAGCTGTGACCTTCGGCTTGCGCGTGACCTTGACCGTGACCTCGCTGCCAGGTGATCCACGGCGGCCGGCCGGTACGGCTGCGCCTGTGCGGCCCGGCCCAGCCGTGCGGCGGCGCCGTCTGCGTGGCCAACATCAGCTACGGCAGCCTGGCCAGCCTGGCCGTCCAGACCGACGGCGACCGGCCGACGCTGCGGTACTCGGACGGCGCGCCGTGCTCGTCAGGTACGGCTCCGCTGCGGTGCTCCGGCGGCGCGCCCTGCTCGTCAGGTACGGCTCCACTGCGGTGCTCCGGCGGCGCGCCCTGCTCGTTAGGTACGGCTCCGCTGCGGTGCTCCGGCGGCGCGCCCTGCTCGTTAGGTACGGCTCCACTGTGGTGCTCCGGCGGCGCGCCCTGCTCGTTAGGTACGGCTCCACTGCGGTGCTCCGGCGGCGCGCCCTGCTCGTCAGGTACGGCTCCGCTGCGGTGCTCCGGCGGCGCGCCCTGCTCGTCAGGTACGGCTCCACTGCGGTGCTCCGGCGGCGCGCCCTGCTCGTTAGGTACGGCTCCGCTGCGGTGCTCCGGCGGCGCGCCCTGCTCGTTAGGTACGGCTCCACTGCGGTGCTCCGGCGGCGCGCCCTGCTCGTTAGGTACGGCTCCACTGCGGTGCTCCGGCGGCGCGCCCTGCTCGTTAGGTACGGCTCCATTGCGGTACTCCGGCGGTGCGCCCTGCTCGTCAGGTACGGCTCCGCTGCGCCAGCTGAGCACCACTGAGCGATGCGCGTGGTGCTCTAACAGTCGCACCGCACGAGTGGTGCAGCTATCCTGGACGCCGGGTCCCACCGCACGGCCGGTAGGCACTCTGACATATAGAGTCCCACTGGGCGACGGATGGGATGCCTAGACACGCTGAAATCTCGCGCATGACAGGCGCAGCACTCCTGAACGCGGAGTCCTGCCTGCCAGACACTACACTCCTGTACCGGACCTCCCTGTGTGACAGGTGCTGTGCTCCGTTGACTGCTGTCACGAGTTTTCCCGCAGGGTGTGTATGCGCATCAGTATCCGAGCTACGAGCATGGAGTGGGATGGCATCGGAGGAAAATTTATGATATGTTGTACTGCATTAGTTTCCGTCCGTGCGCCATGCGCTCGTTTGATGACGAGTAACTACAGGGACGCCACTATTATCATGATTAGGCTACCACGTCATTACATCATCAGCTGTTGTCATGCAATGTGTAAAAATATCGGTGCACTGTAGAATATCCTTTGGCCCAAGTGTGAACTGGTTTCGGATATCGACCCAGCTCGTCTGCTTTTTACATCAGACAGCGTGGAGAGGCCGTACTTACCCGTTATGCACTGCACATCATGGTTTGTGCGGACGTTTGGCAAGCACTTGAAACCAAGCCTGTGACAACACACGCGCTAGTACGCACTGATCTGTCCGTTTTGCACCAGGCGTTTAGCAGACACTTGACACCAAGCACGTCAGAGAGGAGCACCACTTTACGTCGGGAAGTCGTTGATCACGGATGTGCACGCTCTCTGTTCGTGACGTTCGTGATCTCGGCGTCGGTGATCGGCTTGCGTGGACTTTGATCTGCTCTCAGGCTCTTGCACAATGCCCCGGTGACGCCATGCGGTTTGGTTGACCAGGATGCAGCGTTCTGTGGGGTCTCACTACCATTGAACGCCGCTTCAGAGGTGCAGCCGTCTCTCTCGTGTTGGATGAGGGCACACCTTGAAATTGGGGGACGAGCTAGAATCGAGGGGACAAGCGGGTCTGAAAGCGGTGTTTTTGTACGGCAAGATGCAGAGATGGGGCCCATGGCCGGAACGCGGCGGAAGGCTCGCCGTTTTGTCCTGGGGCCCCTGCGTGAGATAGGGCCTTCCATTGCCTTCCTGTGTACCTTGTTGTTCATGTCTTCTTGCATCGTCGAAGGGTCTCGACCATTTCAAGAGGCCTTCTGACATTCGGAGTCACGTCCCTGTCCCTGTCCAGTAAACAGGCTCCGGACCGAATGGGGCCCCTTGCCGACACAGGATTCCCGTTCGGTGCTGTGGGTCTCCCTGCCGCCGCGGAGGCTTCACGTTGTCGCGTGGGCCCCGACTAATGCAAGAGGCACTCAGGCTGGCACGCGCGGGTCCCGGCCCTGTTCGTGCTGAGGAGATGAGCCCCCAAGCCTGCATGGGTCGGTCCGGTCGCTGGTCTTGATCTCTGGCCGACATGGGACCGTTTGGTCCCAGGGGACCCCATTGTCGTAGGTGGTCCCTGACACATTCAAAGTCCTGGCCCACATGTCCGGGGTCCCTTAATACGACGTCCCGTCAGCTTTTCGGGCCCTTCGCTCCCTGCAATCGGCCTCTTGGTCGTCAGTCCGAAGGGTCCGAAGGGTCCGAAGGGCCCCTCGGGACCTAGGGAGGCACGGGCCCCTTATGCCCCATGTGCTCCCCGATTGAGGGAGATAAGTTCTCACCTGCCGCCCTCTCCCCCCCCCCCCCCCTCCGTGGCTACACTCATGCGCTACCGTGCCGCTGCTGCTGCGTGGCTCGAAAGCAGCGGTAGTCACGCACTCAGGGTGCCACTAAGGCAATTTTCGTGGGAAATGGACACCAGGGAACGACCTGTTGGGATCAGCAGGGCTGAAGGTGATCTATTGTTTCTATAGTCTTGAAGCCATCAGCACCTCCCGGAATTCATCAGCCCAAGGCTTTAGAAACCATTGGCCAGTGGTAATGCAGTTTCAGGGTGAAACAGACACGTGCCAGAGGCGATGTCAGCTTTTTCGGTTCAGGTTATACCGGTTTGCTGCAGAGGCTTTATCGCCTGCACCATGGCGCCGCGTTTGGACATGCGAAATGTCAAGGCGTGTGCTATGGCTACAACAGTCCGGCTCATGCAAGAGTATTGTGGAGGAAATGCGAGGTAAGAGGCTAACAGGCGATTTCAAGGTCAGTAGCCAATGTCAGTGAATGACAAGGGAGGTCATGTTGAAGTTGTTTTTTCGGCGCGTACCCTCATCAGCGTGGCCAGCAGTGATGACTTCTGAGGAGCAGGCTGCGTGCCACCTACCGAGCTTGGGAGGGGGGATGCTGGCTTCGATGTGGCCGGGTGCCCCCACCCGGGCAGCAGTCAAAGTGTCCGCGACATGGACAGCAGGCACGCAGAAGTCGTGCGACTCTCCGTCATTGGCTGCCTAGAACGCTGATCACTTATGATTACTTTGAACGTTGCAAACAAAGAGCTGTTTCAGCGCGCAAGCATTTGTGTATTCTGTATAACTGTGTGGCAAGCCGCCATGCATTATTTCCTCCTTCATTGTCAAAGCAGATCGCTCAGTTTTTATCGCCGACGGCATTGGCTCCGGTGTGTTTCCGTGAACCGGTCTGTCGAGGGAACCCGGTGACCTCTGGCGCGTTTCCAATGTTTGTATGAGCGGGCATGAGCACTGTCGTGCCTGCCGGTGTCGAGTCGCCCGGTGGCCGGGCCGATGGCGGTTCTCACCCGTCCGGTTGAGGGACTGGACCGACAGCGATCCCATCTATTCCTCTGGCGGCACGGACCGCACCCGATCCGCGATCTCCGAAGCACTTGATGCTGGCGGGACGTCGTCCCGATTCGCTGTGACGTTTCGTCGACGGCTTCGCGGGGATCACCACCGATACCCTGGCGCGGCCGTGAGCGTGCGGTCGCAGCTCGGTACACGCTGTGCAGATTTTCCCGGGCGACGGACGGACGGCGAGGGGAGGGGGCGTCGCGCCACCAGCGCCAGCGCCAGACCACGAGCCCGACGCGCGGTCGGCGTGGTGCTGCCGACCTTCGGCGGGTATTGCGCGGCACGCGATGCCGCCGGGCTGCGCGCGGCCAGCCCGAGGCGGGAGTGCGCGCCTGCCAGCGAGCGGCCCAAGTCGCCGTCGGCTCGCCGCTCCTCCGACGGCCCGGTGCGGCGACCGGGCCGGTCGAGCCGCTGCGGTGGGGCCGTGCCTGTCGGCAGCCCATGAGGCGGGTGTCCGTCCGGACGCCGACCCGGGGCCACGGCGGCAAACGTCAAGATTTGGGATAGAAATGGCGCCGTTCACCGACGATTTCGGGCCCTGACGTTTGGACGCCTTCGCCAGCGTGGTCTCCCATGCATGGAAAGATTTGATCTGCCTCTGATTTCGGTTTCCCTCGTCGCTTCGGTGGGGCAGACATGGCACGTTCTGCTGAGGCGGTCCTGCCAAGCCGCCCTGGGGGCAGGGACGCGGCGCTGGAGGGCGAGCTGCCCGGACACGGGGCGGCCCGGCGGCCCGACAGCCGGATCAGCGTGGCTCTCGCCGTGTAATTCCCAGCGCGGCAAAGCTGTACGGCACCGCACGGGATGGATCCGGATGCTGCGCGGCGTGGGCGCCCGTCACCTGAGTTGGGTGGTCTGGGCCAGCCCGGGCCGTGTCCGGGCCCGGCTGGGCGCCGGCCCGTCGCAGCGGCGTCGGTCGGTCGTTGTGGGACCCGCCGCCGTGGGCACGGCAGCGCGTCGGCAGCGGCGGCCCGGCCCGGCCAGGCGCCAGGCGCTGTCACGTCAGCCACCGCACCTCGCACCGCGGGAGCCCTTTTTCACCAAACACCCGTCTCGAAAGTGCTGTACCGTGCGCCCTCCCCCCCCCCCCCCAGCGTGAGGCCCCTCCTGCGGCCTACTGCGACCATGAACTGGTTTGTAAAGCGCATGGCATTGATGGACGTCTTGAAATGCCTCCGTGTAAGCCGTACCTGCCAAAAAATTTGTTCTTGATTCCACGTGTTGTATAACCAAGGACCTGTGTCCAAAACCCATTTTCTCAGCAGGAGGCGGCGTGGCTCGGTCGGTAACAGCCCGAAATCCCATGTGGGAGTTCGTGAGCTCGTGGCTCCAGCGGTGCAGGCAAGGTCTTGGTGTTAGGAGGTATGGAGCACAGGGTTAACAAAGGGCTCCCTGGTGGTAAAAGCATGCCCCGCAAAGAGACCTGATGACCTTAAATTTGAGTTGGCACGATTTTCCCCGTTACATTGTTCTGCGTACCTGATTCAGGTAAATGGAGGCCAGAAGTCTCTGAGATAGGTTATGTTGTTTGTCTGTTGATGTCAATAAGCTGAAGGAACCAGGCGTCGAACAACTGCATGGGCTAGTCATCTTACAACGGCTCACTGGCCTCTTTCTAAACCGAAAGCATTCGGGGGTTTTGCCGGCATGTTGTCTGAGTTTTGCAGAGATATTGAGAACCCGGAGAAGGCACATTATAGGTCGAACTGTTTTCAAAATTGTATTTGAAACTGACCTTCTTATGTGTGTTTGGATATGTTCAACCTGCATTCGTAAACGAGTAGTGACAAATTGTGTAGACATGTTCTGAGCATGCGCACTCGCAAGTCTTAGAGACCGAAAACCCGACGCCCGGCGTAGCAGTCTCTGCAGATAGGTTGCGCGGCTTTGGCCCCGCTGTTCATACCAGCCGGTGACCACCAAGTAGACGAAAACGTTAGCGTCTCTGCGAAAGGTGCTTTGAACGCTTTATGACATCAATTAAAATGTTTAGAAGCGAGTCCGGGCATATATTTTAGCAGTGCAATCTTTAAGTTTATGTTAGAAACGAATTAGTATTCATAAGACCACGAAATGGTGCTGAAATCCGGATCGGAAGCCGTATTTCATGGCGGCCGTTCTGGCGCGCTCGCCGCCTGGTGTTGTTTGCCGCAGCCGGTGCCGTTCGATTTGACGGATACTGCGACGCCGACCATCAGCGCTCTTGTTCCTAACATTGCCAATGCGCGGTTTCGTGTCATTTGTTTCACTAGTCGCTTTGTAACAAGACGGGCATTCTCTGGAAAACATCGGATGGTACTCATTTTTTATATTATTTCTACCTACCCATTCGCCCCACTACTGAGGCCTTCAAACAGCCCTCAAACAGCTCTTCGGACCCTCAAACCGGGCCGTTGATTGTCTGACCCAAGGGGTCCTTCGTGCCCTCCGGAACTAAGGGAGAGGGGGGCGACTGCTCACTGCCCCCCCCCCCCCCTGCTTGCGTCACTGCGTGAGTCCCACAAGATTCCGGGCTTGCCCCGCTCAGAGTACTTCGTTTGCCCCTCGTGGCTGGTAGCGACTGATACGGATAGGAGTGGGATGACGCGCTGCGTGCATTGTTGTTAACGGAACAATGGTGGTGGTTATGGTGTCACGAAACTTACCGATCAGGAGAATTGGGGGGCGGTATTAGCACATTAGCACATTGCTGTTTCTGACATGGCGCCCATTCCGTAGCCAGCGGGCAGTGGTGTACTTGACCGTGGAACTGACGTCGGGAAGCGGTCGTTTGTGTATGATGAACCTTTTCAGTAGCGCTGCAACCTCTTTCGGATGTCTTGCCCTGCAAGAACGCCGCGTTGATCCTGGTTACGCCGTCAAGGTGCGGAACTGAGGTAGTTTTGTCAGCTTCATTTCAAGCTGGATGTTACAGGCTCGCTTATATGATTTTGATATATATGTCTTCCAGATTTTAACTATCTGAGCGTGCTGGCATCACGTGTTGTTGTAAGAAAGTAATGCGTTTTTGGTAGGAAATTGTATGCTTAGTCTACGCTATCGTTAGATCGCTACTTGACTGTGCGCACCTACCCAACATCTAACAACCACAACATTGCCACCCAGCGCTCCATTCCCAATGCCAAGTGCTCCTGGGAGCAGTTGAAAAGCCGCCTTTGTTAACGAAATAGGGCAACGCTCTGGTTGGGCGATGCTGCGATGTAACGTGTGCGCAGATTATCCTCATCGTAAACTGTGTTCCTCGGTCACCACACGAACAATAGCTGGCAGCCGCACTTGACCTATCGCCGCCATCGGTGACGGGTGCGATCGTGTGACCAGCTTTACCTGGTGAAGCCCATGACCCGGATTTGAGGTTTCGTTAACCCTAGAGCAGATTGAGTACGGGCTCGCATTTTGTGGTCTCCTCATGATGGTTTAGCTGGCGCTCAACCTCACGGGCTGGCTGCGTTCGTGTTGGGATTAATTTTGTCCTGTTCAGTGCGGTCTGCATGGCCTTGAATGCCTAACTTTCGGCTCTCCCTGCGATTTCAACTCAGACACCAAGTGGTACGCTGCCAGTTCGTCAAAAACACGGCGACCCATTTTTGCTGCGACATCTGATGAAGCTGCATCGTGGGTTGTCCAGATGAGTTTTCTATCGGTTTTTACGCCCGCGCGTAGTTCCCTAAGGAACGTGCTCCTTTCGTTTGTAGTGTTGCATGCTTCTGCTTTCTGCCAGACCGTACTTTCCGCGGTCCGGCACGCGGCTCCATACCGACCCTTGACCTTCCGGCAGCGTAACACGCTCTGCTGGCCCTGACAGTGGGACGCTTCCTCAACTGGACCACACAGACCCCCGCCGCGCGCTGTTGTCGGAACATGGCCGCCTGTTGTGGCCGCGGTCTCCGGTGTCGGGTCCGCTCGTGAAGGGCGGCGACGGCGGCGGTCTGCGGCGACAGCTGTCGAACTCCGTAGCCATGCAGTTCAACCTGTCGGCTGTGCAATCGCTTCATCCCACTTCGCTAACTGATCGTTTGTTTTTGATGGAATTCACATTGTCTCGGTATCGGATGAGATATCTGATAACTCAACGTCTGCTGATTGCTGCAACAAGCGTTAGGCCGACATGTTTCCATTCATTCCTTCTGGTCATTACAACGTTGTTTGACCTATGTTGACAATGTGAAAATAACACCTCAGCTCGCTCACGGGAAGGTTTTTACGTGCCAAAAATAGCATTACACAGTAAAATAATTGTATTACATATACGCGTGCGCTTACGCTGCATGGCACACAGCACGGTTCTCTTCCGCCATATCTGCCGAATGGCAACAAGGTAACCGTGGAATCATAAGTATTTCAGATACCAAATAAATCATGTCACGCATGGGATATATGTGGATACATACTTCTCATGGTGTTATATATTCGAAATATGAAGAACATTTGGTGCTACTGTGATCTGTCGGCCATCGAGTGTCCGACGGTGGGAGAAATCGGGAGGAAATGTACCGCTGCGCTGGTTAGCTTCGCGTCGCGCACCACCTGGTTTCCAACCACCAAACGATCCCACTACCTTTAGCACTGGTTGCTACCACGTGCAGCGGATTGTGAAGCTCTTTCACAGAGTTCTCTCAATGCATGCCGGAAGCTAATGGCCTTAAACGTTCGAGTACAATTTTGTGCACTTAATTACGTTGCAAAGGTGGTTGGTGTTACCAACGATCCAGCGAATGGTGACGGAGGGGAAAGATTGGCCTATGTGGCTGATTGTGCCAGTTTCCCACGATTTCTAGCCAGGAACCGGCTCCTAGTTCCGGAACCATAAAGAATCGTGGAATCTGTTTGGAATCAAATTGGAGATCCAACACTGGGTTATGTTGGAGGAACCTTAGCCATATGGCTGTTTCCCTTCATATCTCTCCATACTGGACTTGCGTTCTCGCTGGATCGCTAGCTAGTGGTATCCGCACTGCATTTTGGTTCTCACTGGATCCCACGGAACGGTTCAAGGCTAGGTTCTGGCCCCTGCTGGATTCATGTGCGCATGAGAGCCAGCAACCAGGATTTAGTGTCGGCGAGCGAAATGGGGAACCAGGAGCCGGGATCGGTGTTTGCGAGGAGTAAATTGATACCAGGAGACAGGCCCTGGCATTTGCTTAAGAAGCGATGGAAACCACGAATTAGGACCTGGCGATTGTGAAAGAACCTCTGTAAAACATGATCAGGGCGTAGTGCTCGGCAAGCAACCATAGTAAACCAGGACTTAGTGTTCGCAAAAGAATCCATGAGATCCATGCGGCAGAAGCGGCCGTTCACGAACAAACAATGACAACCAGAATCCGGTGTTCTATTTTTACGAAGGCGTCAGTTGGAGCTAGGAACCAGCATTGAGAATCAGCGACACGTTTGTTGCATGGGATAGGGTAAAGATGCTGGACTTGTGATCTAGCGGTAATGGGCATTATCCGCAGAATGGACGCCTTATTTGGCCCGACTGGCATGAGCCGCCTTTACATGGCCTATGAGTGCTGTCAGATGACGCGGCTTGTGCCTGGAGACTGTTACTCGAAGATTTTGGTAATAATTGTTTACCAAATTAAGGCGTTCGCGAGGCGTTGCAGTGTTTTGCGAGGTGTTTTGGGATGTCTTGCTGTGCTTCGACGGCACGCTTAGAAGTGCGATGTCCCGATAAATGAGGCAAGAATGGTACGTCTTGTTCTTCATTTGGCCTGTCGAGGATGTTGGCGGCGGCGGTTCCACGTCCACTAACCTGTGTCCGGGCGAGCCACGCCGGCCCGACCCGACCTGCCGCCAGCTTCTCGCTCACGGTTGCTGCAGAACACAGGGGCGCTCTTGGCGGGGAGCGTCACAGTGGTGCTCTCGGCGGGGAGCGTCACAGTGGTGCTCTCGGCGGGGAGTGTCACAGGGGTGCTCTCGGCGGGGAGTGTCACAAGGGCGCTCTCGGCGGGGAGCGTCACAGGTGCGCTCTCGGCGGGGAGCATTGGAGGGGCGCTCCTGCATGTAGAGCAAGTAAGATTTGAAGATATTATGATAAGGCAATGTCAGGTAATAATATATTGATAAGATGTCTCCAGAAGTGTTGCATTCTTGTGTGTTGATCAGGCAGCCATGTCTTCAAGCTCCGTGTTTATAGAAGGGGCATTTTTCGATATTAAGAACTAGTGTCATGGGACCGCGCGAGGTCACCAAGTGTAGCAACTGGCGCAAAATTCCCAGGCACGCCTGGAGCGTCTCCACGACGCGTACGAAAATATGAAAACGACGGCTGGCAATTGCTCAACGGCTGCAAACTCGGTGCCAACTACGGCGTCGCAGCAGTGCATGGCACAATAAATCCTTACTAGCCCTTTTCAGCATAACGGTCGGGCACAAAAGTATCCGGTGAGCTGGAATCGTACGGTCTTCGTGGTGGCTGATTCAGCTTTAGCGCAACAAGCTCTGCTTGGCGGGCGATAGGAATCCGTAGCCGCCCATGCAAAGCGCTCAGGATGAATGCTAAATAAAGACACGATGGTCCGAACGTATTTTATTTCACGGATTTCTGGGATCAGAGCTCATGCTAGGCGGTGGTTATCGTGGGAACCGTGACCCCACCAGCCTATCGTGAAATTCCAGTGCAGCGGCAGGTTGTCCTGACGAGAGTTTAACGTGCCGCAATGCTCGACACGGTCCGCCCGGTCATCTGGCCTCACAGGGCCCTGAACGGCCGCGTCGGCTGCCAGCCATCCCAGTCCGAGTCAGGGGCAAACAGCAGGCACGTGCGGCGACGTGAACCGCTTTCCCGCCGCAGGTGGGTTGGAAAGCAGGCCTTCTAACCGATGTGGACGTATTAGTGGGTCTCGTGGACGGATCTTGATGGGGGTGTCTGGTGGCTGGCAAGTCCCAAACTGCAAAGGCTCAGAGATAAACTGATGAACTGATACACGGACTGACCACAAACTGGAAGGCGAGATGAGAAGAGACGATTGGCAAAAATTGTCGACGACGGGTTTTCTAGGACGGCTCAAGGTCAGGGTTTGCGGTGAAGAATGGGTGGGGAAGGGAGAGGAGTGAGCAGGCAGGCTCGACGGCGACACCCACCCGACTTTAGCCAGCTGGGCCAGTGCTGCCATGAAATCAGCTTGCCCGCTCCCCCTCCCCCAAACCTGGACCGGAAAATGGGCGAAAGCCGAAAGTTCGAGTACGGTTTCTGTCAGTGCTGTCTCCTTCTGCTCTTCAGTTTTAAGGACAATTACGAGAGCGTTCCAACCTTTGAGAGTAGGACTGACAGGTCGCAAGATTTACCCGTCATGGTGTGAAACTCTGAATACATGAAGCCATCCATCAACTTGATGCGTGGAATGCTTCTGTTTCATGCACGACCGCGTGTGAGGTCCGCGCCCGACAGCCTGCTGATAGGAGGGCAATACCGATGAATGAAACACCGAGTGGTGCAAACGCGGTGCGGTGTAAATCACGTAGCTGTCGGCGTGGGCGCCGGCAAGTGGTGTCCTGCGTGACTCACAGGCCCGTCCGTCGCAGCGCTCGGGCCACGTGAGTCATGTGCCTCGCACCTGTTACGGCAGAGCGGCCTGAGCGGTTTGGAGGGTGCCGGGGCCTGCCCGGGGGCCGACCCAGAGCAGCGGAGGTGCGGCTGCGGCCTGCTGCGGCGGCCGCCGGGCGCGGGAGCGTATGCCGCCGGCTGCTGCGGCCTGTTGCGGCGGCCGCCGGGCGCGGGAGCGTACGCTGCCGGCTGCTGCGGCCGCCGCTCCCTGCGCCGCGTCTCTGCAGCGGCAGCGGCCGGCCGCACCTTGGGATTTGCTAGAAGTTATGGCTGCTTAGCTCCGCAAGGGCTTGTGCCGGTTCGTGGCGGGGCAGCCTGTGGCCAATCGATGTGCTGTTTTTTCGGGTCGGGCCGTTTCCTCGCACTCTATTCATGTCATTGATGGGATGACAGAACCCATGTGCATAGCTTCAAGACAGGTTCGAGAGGAGTAAACTGGGAACGCAGGACTCGCAAAACTATCTGCAATGGCTCATAAACCACAGCCGCAGTCTGTGCACCTGCAGGCGTGCACCGTGAGCATCCGATGACGTCACGCTGACCTTATTAAATCATATTATGTCGGATTGCGGTCAGTGCCAGCCCTCTGCCAACCGTTAGGCCTTCGTTTGATAGTATGCAGTGATTGATCCGGCACAAAATAAGTGTGGTGGATGGCAGCTCCAGGGCGGTGGTCCTGGACTAGCCCGGTGCTCACACTCCAAATACCTACAACTGGCAGTGAAGAAAAGTTGTTTTTCCTCGCCGCGGCGCCGCACGATTTTATATTTCAGCACCAAGCGATGTGCTCGACTGACGTATGCCAGCATGGTAAAATGCCATCTGACACATCATGGCTGCATTAGACTGGCTAGTGGCAAACACAATCTGCATTGGGTAACCTCAGAACCACTGCGAGTCTGGGAAACCAGAGGCACGGGGTTCGATCCCGCGCGGTGCAAGCCCTGCTTGCTACGATGAAAGACAGGCGACGCCATATAGCTTCAGCAGGTGGGTGGGTCGTAAAGCCCCAATGACGACGGCGACAGGTAACCTCAGAACTCACCCACGGCGCCATGTGTCCTGTTCGCTTACCAAAGGTGTGTTGTGTGTTCGTGTGTGTGCGTGCGTGCGTGCTCATGTTTGCGTGCCATGTTAGTGCCGATGCATAGTTTCCGATTCAGTTGGAAATGGGGCTCTGGCCCTTTTAACTGTGAGAAGACCGTCGATCAAATGCGGAGAGAAACACCTTTTTTCCTGTGTTTTCAGGGTGAGCTCATAAGTTTGTCGCCGCTCAGTCCCCTATTGCACTTTTTTTTGAAACTTTACCCCTGGCAAATGCCGCACTGTCCAGATGCTATTCGCGCCATATTTGAACGGTGTTCGACCACGACGCTCTGTTCAGCGGCGCCCCGTCTGACCTCCGTGGGTGCTCTCAATACCCACCGCGGCCGTCTGTCCACTGGCCTCTTTTGCCGGCTCCTCCTTGTCTACCCCACCCCCTCCCCCTCCCCCTCCCCCCGGACAGGTGTGTCGCTGACGTTGGCCGCGACCACACCTGTGTGCTGACGGCCGGCCGTGGGCGGGCGGTGCCTCGAGCTGCCACGCTGACCCCGCGCCTCAGCACGCTAACGCCGTGGCCAGCCACGCTGACCCCCTGTGACCCCCAGCGCCGACCCCGCGTCCCAGCGCGCTGACGCCGTGACCCGCCGCGCTGACCCCGCGTCCCGCCCCAGGTGACGGGCCGGCCCGGCGCACCGCCACCGTACGGCTGTCGTGCGACCCCGGTCGGGGTCGCGGCACTCCCGAGGTCACGCAGGTCAGTCCGCCGGCCGGCGGTCGGTCGCGGGGCACGTCGTTGGTATGGGGTGGGCGTGGGGTTAAGACAGGGCGCCTTGGCTGGGGATGGGGTGGGCGTGGGGTTAAGACAGGGCGCCTTGGCTGGGGATGGGGTGGGCGTGGAGTTAAGACAGGGCGCCTTGGCTCGGGCCTTGACATGAGCGGATCCAGGCGGTGCGGGCACAGGCCCGGCCTCGGCCTGCATTCCCAGCGCGGTCCCATCAACTCGTCACATAGTTGTGTGGGGCAGAAGTTGGGTGACGCTTCAGAATGCGTTTGAACAGCCACTAGGCTTATACAGACCGGGTGATAAATCACCAGCGGTGTTGGTAATGCGGACCTTATGATGCAAGTGCTAAAGGTCTCCGGATGCCCTATTGTCCATGCCTTTCTGATAAGGTTAAAAGGTAAGGTAAATCCGCTACCCACGCCAATGGTTCCGGTTGTTTTAATAACATTGGTCTCCCTTTGAAGGTTCCTCCGACGTTCCTAGTATTTTTCATAGCTTTTTTTGGTCCACCCGATTACCGAACAGTTATCTGCAAGGAATCTGCAGCGTTCTTCGGTTGAAAGCCTCTTAGGCCTCTGGTCAACTCAAGGTGACCTGATTGCGTGGCTTCCGGGCCACTCTAACCTGTCATGCCGGCTCAGCCTGGTCAGGTGCAGGCGCTTAGATGGGTGGCCGAGAGATGCCGCCCCTAGGACCATGACCTTTTTTCGCTTCCCATCGTCTGTGCTGGCTGTGCCGTGTGCCGTTGTTGTCGAGGGTTTAAGTGGTTGGTGTCAGGCCTTTAAGGAAATTGTCTTATTTTGTCTCGACAAGAAGTCTTTAACAGAGAAACGCCTTTCACGTTACAGGAGGGTCAAGATGGCCCAATTTTGTGACCAGTGCTGCCTTATGTGCATAAATTTAGATACAAATATTCTTGGCCTTTGACTTGCAGGCGAGGTCTATGAAAAGTTTATCAGTTTTCAACAAAATTCGACAGTTCTTTCCTCCCCCCTCGTCTCTAAGTTGAAAGTCAGTCATGTTCGCATTTAGATGTTGGCACATATGGGGTTGCTGGTCCCATCATTTTCCTATCATAACATAACATAAGTTCTGCGCACAAGGAGCCATTTGCCAACGTGAAGATCTTAGATCTTTGGGCGTTCGGCCTAGGGAAAATTATTCAGCGAGTAATAATCTCTCCGATAATCATCCATGGCGATTCTGCATTTGTGTTCGGCAGGTCCAGAAATTGTCCCCCAGTTTCGTCTCCCATACGCCATGCACAGCGGACGGTCGACGACTATGCATAGTGAAAAAAGATTCTCCGCCTTGGCCGTGCTTTGAAAACTTTCCGGAATTCTCCCGGTGCGGATAATCTGTGATGATTTTCCGGGTTGGCAGTGCCGAGCACCATTCCGGAAGTTTTTCCGATATTCCAGGTGATTTTCCGAGATTATCTGCCAACCAAACACGCCACTAGCGTGCTGAGTGCCGCCGTTTTCAGCTATACAGTGTCTGTCAAGTTTCACGCAGCAACCTCAATCTGTTGAGGCACATGACAAATCAAACGATCTGGGTGGTGGAGACTTAAGGTTCATAGCAAAATACAGAATGGAGAATCCGCACATAGTGGCATTGCACCGCTATGTCTACCGTAACGGGGCCATTGGCATGCATGGAGAACACAGTTCCATTTATGCTGCATGTCGCATCGAGGACATAACACATACGGGCTAAACAAGCTAACCACAGATACAGCAGCAGCTGACGAGCCTGCTGCCGTGGTGCGCCAACCCGCACTCCAGCGTTCTCCCCGCATGTGTAGTTAGTCACCACCAGGGTCGCGCCGGTCGGGTGCTATTGTCTTAGGCCGGTGACGGTGCGGAAGCGGGCGAAGAGGGCGATGGCTGCTGCTGACGCCTCGCAGTTCGCCGCCTCGCAGAAGGAAGCTCCCCGGGCCAGTGCGGGTCGCGGTTCTGCCGGTTCATGACGCGCCACGTGACCGCTCTTGTGAACCGCGTGGCTGTGGTGTCGGTTGACAGGGGTGCACGGCACGAGGCCCGCCACAAAGCATTACAATGGGTACATCTACACATGCGCAGCCCATTTGGACACCAAATTCCTCCCACATAACTCCTCTAGGTACAAATACCTGGACCGCTATGAACCTGGACAGCCGAGTTGTGCTGCATGTGTGGAAGATGATTTTATTGATTTGAACGTCGGGATCAAAACAAAGTTGCATCATCCAGCCCAAGTTTTTTTCTGAATAAGTTTCCCATTGTCTGGAAGGCTTGTGGTGAACCGATAACTCCGGCTGTGGAGTCACGCGTCCCCACACATGATTACCGAACTTGAGCGGCCGCTGCTGCCGGTGTGCTGGTCGGCACGTATTGGGGCTTGCTGTCTGTGCTTGTTATCGTGAATGTTGTAAGTCAATTGCCTGAGAGATGATAGCAGAAGCTCTTGACAACATGTATTGCAACATAATCATATCGATCGCTGCTGAAACACTGAGATGCTGAGACGCTGTCGGGAATGCAACAACCCTGATGGGGGACAGCGCCTGCAGACGATGAGCGCCCGGCGTCCCTAGACTGAACGCTTTGTACACCAGGCGGCGCGCGCGGCGCCGCCCGCCTATTGTACCCACCCGAAGGAAGCGCGGACACTACGCGGCTCTGCAAAACCAGATGACGACGCGGACCACAGCACGAGCGGAACGGTGCAGCGATAACGGGAGGCAGTGGGGCGACAAACATGAACCGCGCTCCCCACAAGTGCGGCCGGGGCGGCACTGCGGCCTCTGAGCAGCGCCGACCGGCCTGCCTGTCGGCGGCGGCGCTCCACCGCGCCGGGCGCCTCCCTACCGGCCTGTCTGATCATCTACTTTGTCGTACTCGTGTCACAGCCTAGCATGATCGTCGCCATCATCGGACGCGCCGACGCCACGCGCCGCGGGCAGCGACATCCGTCGGCCGGTCGCTAGTCCGGTGCCGGCCGGCCGCCGCTCGCACGCGTCGGCCAACCCGACCACACACCGCCGGACGATCCGCAGAGCGGGCGTCCGCCGGGCGCCGCTGGCGCGTCACGTACGCCGGTCGCGCACGTCCACACGTCCTCACACCGCCGACCGCGCACGTCCACACATCCGGCGTCGCCGGCCGCGGCCGGCGCCGCTCCCACTCGCGTGACTCGCTCCGATCGGCGCGCACGGCATGTGCGGCGCTTCGGAGAGTGCGCTCCAGCGCGGCTGCCGTGTCGAGCTGGGTCGGCCGGCGCCGGCATGGCGGTGCTCCGCACCCGAACATGTCAAGCCTGCGGGATGGCGGGAGCGAATGCGGCGTGCGAAGGATACTGCGAGAGATACTGGAACTTCTGGCGCGCGGTAGCATCGCACAAGCGTCCTCCGTTCTCCGTCGCGACGTGGTGATTAAACCACGTGATCGCCGAACTGCTCGCGCTGAATGCTCTCGACGATGGGCGCCAGTTTGTCGCCGACGAAGCAGCCGTTGGCGTGACCGCCGCCGCCGGGCGTGGCCGGCATCTCGGTGGTGGGCGTCGAGCCGGCCGAGCTGAGGCCGTTCTCGCGGATGATGAGGCCGAGCTTGTCGGAAGTGAGGCGGCGCCGGCCTCGGCGCCGCCTCAGCCGGCGCCCCTTGTGCGGCAGCGCGTACCGGAGGCGCTCCCAGAACAGCGCGTCGCCCCACTTGAGGTACGTGTTGCTACTGATGTAGAGCCGCAGCTCGGGGTCCATGGCGGCCGGGTCGGGCAGCTCGCCGTACACCAGCACGATCAGGCGGTTACGCTTCTCGTTGAGCGCCTGCTTGTGCGCCGTGAGGAACTCCAGCCGGCCCCACTCGCTGCGAAGGAAGTTCTGCGACATGACGACGATCACGCGCCGCGAGCTCTGCACAGACTGCTGAATCTGGTCAGTGATCCACTCGCCGGCCAGCCAGTCGCGGAAGTGCAGGCACAGCGAGTACTTGGGCTCGCCCTGCTCCAGCTGCGGCACCAGGTGCTCCACCACGAACTCCTCGTCCAGGTGCGAGTAGCTGACGAACGCGTCGTACTTCTTGTCCGTGTCCAGCTCCTCCTCGGTGACGAAGCGCATGCACAGGTTGTGCGCGTACAGCCACACCTTGATGGTGTCGCTGTAGTGGTAGTAGAGCACGGCGATCACCAGCAGGCACATGGCGAGCGCCGTCGCCGCGACGCACACGGCTATCAGTGTGGCTTGTCGCCACGGACACACCTCCTCGGGCTTCAGCGCCAGCAGCGAGCTGTTGTGGCCCACGCAGAACACGTCGCTGGCGTCGAGCACCTGGCGCGACCCGTTGCTGACCAGGCGCTGCATCAGCCGGTGCAGCGGCAGCATCGCGCAGTCGCACACGAACGGGTTGGCGCCGAGCGCCACCCGCACGCCGCTCCGCTCCAGGTAGGCCACCAGCTGCGGCGAGACGGTGCTCAGGTGGTTGTGGTCGAGCCGCAGCAGGCGCAGCGCCGGCGGCAGCGCGCTCGGCTCGACGGTCGTCAGGTTGTTGCCGCTGAGGTGGAGCTCCGTGACGGGCGCCGTGGTGGCGGACAGGTTGGTCAGCCGCTGCAGCGCCGTGCCCTCCAGGTGCAGGCTGACGCCGAAGCGACGGACGCGCGGCAGCCGCGTGGGCAGCGCGGCGCCCGCCGGCCGCGCCCCGCACGTCACCAGCACCGTCTGCTGGCTGCTCTGCTGCTGGCACGCGCAGCCTGCCGGGCAGTCGGCCTCCAGCGGGCACAGCAGCTGGTCGGCGTGCAGCGCGGCGAACGGCTGGCCGGCCAGCGGCGCCGGCCGCGCGCAGGCCAGGCCGTCCGTCACCAGCTGGAAGAGCTCGTCCAGCTCGGCGCGGCGCGCGAACGTGCCCGTGCCGTCCAGGTAGGCGCGCAACGACAGCAGCTGGCAGTCGCACAGCAGCGGGTTGTCGTTGACGTTGATGGCGTTTGGCTTGCGGTGGTCGTTGCCGTCCACCTTCATGGTGGCCAGCGGAAACGAGATGGTGGAGATGTTGTTGGAGCGCAGGTCGATCTCGGCCTCGTTGCACAAGAAGTTGAGGTCATCGAACGTCAGCCGATGCAGCAGGTTCCGGCGCAGGTCCAGCCGGCGAAGGTGCACCAGGTTGACCAGCAGGTCCTGCGTGATGTGGTCGATCCGGTTGTGGGCCAGCGTGAGGTCGCGCAGCTCGGCCAGCTCCTGGAAGGCGGGCGGCCGCGGCGAACGCCGGTCGAACGCCAGCCGGTTGCGGTCGAGCCGCAGCAACCGCAGGCTGGTGCCCAGGCCGCTGAAGGTGGCCGTGCTGACGTTGCTCAGGTCGTTGCTGCCGAGGAAGAGGCGCTCCATGCGCGGCGTCGCCGCGAACAGCCCGTCCGGCAGCGCCGCCAGCCGGTTGCGGCTGAGGTACAGGGTGTCGAGCCGCGGCACTTCGCGCAGCAGTCCGGCCGGCAGCGTCGTCAACTGGTTAGCGCGCAGGTCCAGGTTTTGCAGTGCGGTCAGGCCGGCGAAGACGCCCTCCGGCAGCGCCTCCAGCATGTTGTTGTCAAGCGTGAGATTGGTCAACGACTTAAGGTCGGCGAACAGGCCGGCCGGCAGTTGGCGCACGTTGAGCCTGTCCAGCATCAGCATCTCGAGCCGTCGGAGGCCGCGGAACAGGCCGGCCGGCAGCGTGGTCAGGTTGCCGCCGGACGAGCTGCCGCCGTTGAGGTGCAGCAGCCGCAGACTAGGCGCGCCGGCGAACAGCCCCTCCGGCAACCGCTGCAGCGGGTTGTACTGCAGGCGCAGCGATTGCAGGCGCGACAGCGACAGTCAGCGCGTCCTCGGGCAGTTCTCGCAGCTCGTTGCGGTACAGATCCAGCATCTCCAGCTGACCCAGGTCGCGGAAGTGTCGCCGGCTGAGCTGGCGCAGCAGGTTGTTGCCCAGGCTGAGCAGGCGCAGCTGCGTCAGCCCGTCCAGCAGCTGCTCGGGCAGCTCCCGCAGCTGGTTGCCGGCGAGCCCCAGCTGGCCGAGGCGCGGCGTGTGCTGGAACAGCGCGCTCGGCAGCGTCAGCGCCGTGCCGCTTAGCGTTAGGTTCTGCAAGTGCCCCAGCGTGGCCAGGAAGTCGTCGTGGATGTCGATGCGCGTCAGACCGTTGAGCTGCACGCTGGTGGCGTTGCTGCCGTGCAGGAAGTCGGCGGGCATCGTGTCGTTGAGCATGTCGTGCGAGTTGACGCGCAGTCGTTGCGTGCCGCTCACGCCCAGCCGCTCGAAGAAGGCGACCAGCCGGCCGGTCGGCAGTGGGCACAGGTTGAACACCACCTTCTCCACCGGGCCCAGCGTCATGTTGTAGCTGTAGAGCAGCTGGTAATGCTCGCGCCGCATGGTGAGCGGGTCGCACCAGATGATGAGCGAGGCGCCCGACGCCGCCGTCGGCGCGACGTAGGTCACGCGGTACGTGAACTGCACCGGTAGCCGACAGAAGAGGTTGAACGAGCCGCCCGGGATGGTCTCGCAGTAGCAGGCGGCCTGGTGGTCGCAGAGCGGTAGCTGCGCCGCGTCGGCCGCCGCCGCGCCGCAGCTGGCGAGCAGCGCGGCCAGCGGAAGCGCCAGCGGCAGCCTCATGGCGGCTCGGGCACCCTACGCGGCCGGTGAGACGGTTCGACCGCGGACGACGGCACACATCCCAGCACCTGTGAGAGACAGACAGGTGGTCAGTGGAGCGCACATCAAGTCACCGGCACGCCAGGCGCGCGAGGAAAACCGGACGCCGTTGCATAACGGTGCGAGCCCTTGATGCCGTTCGCATAATCGAAGCATCACGACCGGACCATCGGTCGTCCCGTTACCGGCTGGCTGCGACATCGTCCCGTCTGGGACGTCGGCGGTGTAGTCCCGGCGCGAGGTGCCCGTCCCATCGTCCGTGCCGGGACGTCTCCGTCCCACCACCCCGCCTCGGGAATGTCCGCCCCGCGGCTCGGTACACTCGGGCCGCGCCGACGCCCGACCGACCTGCGCTGACTCAGTTAGGGAGCGGCCGGCCGCCGCCGGTCGCGCCGCGGCGCCGTCTCATCGGGCGACTCACGTGCCGCCCCCTGCCGGCCATAGCGTGCTCGGGCGTCACTACTGGCCGTCAGCGGCGGCGGCGTTCGCACGCCAGGGACCATGCGGCCGGCCGACGTGGCCGCCGCCGCCGTGGGACCGGGCCGGCGCCTTCGGTCGCACGCCGCTACCCGGCCACCAACCTGGGCCCGGATGGAGGACGGGCGCGAGGCGGTGCGGCCGCGGGACGAGGGGTGATGATGGAGCGCGATATGGAGCTGGGGTGGCCGACATCGCCGGAATGCCCCAGCTCCACCCGGGGCGGAAGGGCGTGGCCATGGAGAGATGCTGCCCCGCGCCCCAGGAATCACGTGGCGACCGCAGCTGTACGAACTGAAGTCGGCGGACTGACGGGTCGTACATGCCACGCTCTGCCATGCTCTACCCTGACCTGACCTGACCTCGGGGTCTGCGGTGCTGTGGCAGTGCTGTATCGGCCGCGCCGCTCACCCCAACAAACGCCGCCGCTGCGCCGGCGGAAGGACAGCCAGCGGGCGTCACGGCCGCGGCCCGAGGCGGGCATCCCCGGACTGCGTCGTTGGTGTGGCGTTCCCGAAACGGGAGCCGGCCGGGCGCGCCGCCCTCGCCCTGTCCTCGCAGACGACCTCCGCGCGCGGGGCAGCCCGCTCTGAGTCGGCCGTAAACACGGATCACGTCCCAGCTGGGCTCGCGAGCCGGCACGGCAACATGAACCGCTGATTGGCACCGTGTTCCTGGCGCTCCGAGAAGTGACCGGGCAAGCCCCCGAGGCACCCGCAGACCGCTACCTACATCCCGTTCCGCTACGGTCGAAGTCGAAGCTGTTCGAATGAATTCCAGATGGAGGGCAGTGGTCTTGAATCGGGGCTGTAACCCTTGACATGATTTTACAGCCTAAATGTACTGTGAGTTATGAGAGCAGTCGCTGCAGCATTCGACCGAAACCACCAAATACCGCTGCTGGTCATGGTCCGAATCACCTGCAATACAGAGCCGAGCCGAGCTCTGCACAGGAAGCACTCATCCGGCCACCGGCGTGACGTGACGCCAGCTGACGCGACTCTGAGCACAGCGGCGCCGCGTGCGGACCGCCACACCTCCGGACGGGCGCTGCACCAGCGCCTGGCGGCCCGCCCCGTCCCGTCCGCCCCGCCCCGTCCCGTCCGCCCCGCCCCGTCCCGTCCGCCCCGCCCCGTCGCGTCCCGTCCGCCCCGCCCCGTCCCGTCCCGTCCGCCCCGCCCCGTCCGCCCCGTCCCGTCCGCCCCGCCCCGTCCCGTCCGCCCCGCCCCGTCCGCCCGTCCCGTTCGCCCCGCCCCGTCCCGTCCCGTCCGCCGCGTCCCGTCCGCCCCGCCCCGTCCCGTCCGCCCCGCCCCGTCCGCCCGTCCCGTCCGCCCGTCCCGTTTTCCCGTCCCGTCCGCCCGTCCCGTCCCGTCCGCCCCGCCCCGTCCGCCCCGCCCCGTCCGCCCGTCCCGTCCGCCCGTCCCGTCCGCCCGTCCCGTCCGCCCGTCCCGTCCGCCCATCCCGTCCGCCCGTCCTGTCCGCCCGTCCCGTCCGCCCGTCCCGCCCCGCCCCGCCCCGCCTCGGCGCGCTCCAGTTGTCGGACGTCGAGCGGAGGCCCAAACTTGCAGCCGTTTGCGCCCGTGTGCCCATCCATCACGGCCCATCCAGTCGGCGCTGATGGGCTGGGACGGCTCCCAGGGGTGCCAGGCCGGCGGATGGCTGCTCGGAGCGCGGCCGGAGCCGGCGCCTCGCAGCCACGCCTCCGCACGACGCACGTGCTACCGGCCGAAGTCAGATTACCGTTTCGCGAATCTCCGGCGGAAAAGCTGGCCGTCATGAACTACCGCCGTGGAGAACACCGCGTCGTGCACGGTGCACGTGCACACGGGCCGCGCGCGGCGCTGCAGCGGGTTCTGAGTAGCGCTGGGCAGGCGAGCGGCCGGCGTTAGTTCCGGCGGTGTAGCGGCGGTGCGGACCGCCGCGGCAGCGAGCACCTGTGCAGGCCGCCGCGCGGCGCCCGCAGCTCCCGCAGCCGCGAGCGCTGGCGTCATGGCTCCCTGGAGACCGCCCGCGTCCAAACTCAACGGAAGTGAAATGAACTCACGGCGTCCGAATGCGTCCGGCGAATTTATGACGCCTCGGGGAAACTGCGCCGTCGGACTGACATTCAACAGAGTGCCTCCGGGGGGTTACCTGACACGTGCCCTGATGGGTTCTCCGAAGCGGAGGCTGGGCGGGGGCCGGCACGCCCACGATCAGAGGTCGCGGCTGGGGTCGACGTCGGGTCAGCTGCCACGCCCCGGCCGACGGCCCGGGGCCGCGGGGTCACGGTCACCGTCGCCCGGTGTACGCTCCGGCGGGTGGGCAGCCGTGAGCGAGCCGCCGGCCGCCGGCAGCGTTACGTCACTCATCACGCCAGGCGTGACGGACGGCGGCAGACGCTCCCCGACAGACGGTAGCGGACAGCACGCCTCGGTCGGAGGTCGGCGGGCCGGCCGGTGCGGCGTCGGAGCCGGCCGAGGGCGGTGCGGTGCTGTCAGGACAGGCGGCCAAGAGCAGTACAGCCAGCCGGGCTGCCTCGCCGCCGGCCGGGTCGGCCGCCGCCGCAGCCGCCGGCCGCCCTGACTCAGCGCTGTAGCGGGGCGGCGCGCACCGGCGCCGCTCCGCTCCGCTGCCGCCCGTGCGCCAGTGGCAGAGCGCGGCGGTACGGCGCGCCGGCGCGGCCATGGCGCAACCGTCAAACGCGGCGAACGCGCGCGACGGCGCCGCTTCGTCTCCCTTCAGCGCGCGGTGCGCGGCAGACGCTGCGCACTGCTGTGTCGGCGGGGCCAGGGTGGGCTGGCGGAGAACTTTGGACCTTAAACCACAGAGCGCGCATTCGCTGTCCCATTTTTCCTGAGAAACGGGCCGTCAGTTTTCGTGGAAATCCATGCAACAAATCTGCTGACGCCATGCGGTAACGGAGATGATGATAAATGGCAAGCGGCTGCGTACCATTTCGTTATTAAGAGGCACGGTTGGGCGCATGATTATTCCACTGGGTTCAAAATGAAGTCCGTGCCAGGTGACCTGACGGAGGGCTAACTCCGGGCACTAACTCCGGACACTCCTCGGTGATGCAGTCGGAGTTACGGCGGGCCGTAGCCACCTGAAGCCGTCAGCCGACCCGCTTCCTGAGCTCCTTACGAGGACAGCGGTCTTGGCCCGGCCGTCGGCCGGCGGTCTGCGGCGTTGGGCAGTTGGAGATGGCGGCCGAGACTTTCTCCGCGCGCGGTGCAGTGACCCGCGCCATTACCAGGCACGTCTGAGGCGGTCCAGACCCGATCGCATCGCGCAATAGAAACTTCTCGTCACGTTTCTACCGTTGAAGTGTGGCTTAGTGGCTTCCCAAAAAATTGGTTTTGGTGTTCCGGTGATAATTGAAGTCGTCGCGCGGAGAACTATGGGCACTTTCGACCGCTGCACGAGAAACCAGTCTCAGATACCCGAGACTTTGTACCCGTTCGTATCGACGACGATTCCGGGCCGTTGCCCAGCCAATTACTCGGCGTTTAACCTCCATCAAGACAACTAATGATGATGAGAGAACGTTCGCCGAGAACTTCACGATCCGGTCACGGCGCCGCCCGGTTTTCATGGGCCGCACGATAACGGGCCCGTGGTGGTGCCGCCGCGCGCGCCGGAGCCCGTGCAGCCCACCGCCGCCGGCCCAGTGCGACGCGGCCGTTGGATGCCATTTTTTGGCGTCGCTACATTCAGTGAACCGCTGCAGAGAGCTTTGTGTGCGTCACGCAAAGCGGACGCCGCCGAAATAGAGGTGCCTTTGGGCCAATGGTCGATGAGTCACTCGTGTCTGGCTGTTGTCAGGTCGGATCAACCCGAACCACGCAGCGGTCGAGCGAACCGTGTGGTTACTTACGGCGGTTACTTGGTTACTGCGGCCGGGGGCATGTACGTGTGGTTATGGGAACCACACTCGCGCCGCTCACTGGGCCTCCGTGCTCAGAAACCGCTCACTCACATCTCACTCACATCGCGCTCTCGCTCACGTCGTCTTTTGGTTTTCCTCGCCGCGAACTATGCAGAGGAGGCTGGTGCCTGTTGACTTGCACCCTCGCGACGCCTGAGAGGTGAGCCTCACTTTGCTCGGGTGCGTACGTGTTGCGAGGACTCCCCTCGCCGCCATGCTGCTTTGTCTGAGCGCGCAGCCGTGCCCGTTTGCTTCACGAGCGGCTCGGCGCGGCTCAGGCCGGCGGCCGGCCGTATTTGGCGCCGAGGTCAGCACTATCGGCGGTCGGCAGCTCGCGGCCGGCTGCAGCCCGTGCAGCCGTAGGCCGGCGACGGCGGGCGCTGGACGCACGGAGGACACCCCTCCGACGCGCGGCAGGGCCCGCTCACGGAGTCGGCAGCTGTCCACACGCAGGCCGGAGACGGGCGTGGGCGTGCAGCGTCGCACCGCGGGTGCGCACAAGTCAGGGATGTTCCAAGAAATGAGCTCGGGCTGTGCGAAAAGCCGCCAGAGGACGTGACGCGTGGCGGTCATCATATCAGAAGTCCTGCGTTCATTAAGCTCCTTCACGGAGCGCCTTCTAGCCAAGGTGAGCCGGCGGTGCTACTCTTCAATCATCCGTGACCTCGGTGGGTCAGGGTCGGCCCCTATCTGCGCAGTGCAATGGGTTGGGCGATGCAGCGCCGCTGAGCCGCCGGCCGCGGCGACCGGCCGGCATCTCGCGCGGGTCCGTGCGGCCGCCTGCGGCCGCCATATCGGTCGCCGCGCGGACCGCGTCCGGCGCCGACTCACCGCCGGTCGCTGCTCGCCGGGCGGCCGCCTGGTCGTCCGGTCTCCGGCTGCGCGGCGGCGTGTCGTCAGCGAGCGGCGCCGCTCACGCGACCGGCCGCGTTTTCCGGCTGCAGTTTCGACTGCAGCGGCGGCCGGCCGCCGGGCCGCCGCCGGCCGCCGGCCTCCGGGCCGCGGCCTCGCCTCGCCGGACCGCCGGGCGCGGTGTGGGCGCCCGCCGCCGATGCTGTGTTTACGCTGACTGCGGCGTGGCCTGCGGCCGGACCCCTGAGCTGGACCTCAAGCGGCTCGGCGGGGGTGAGGAGAGGAATTCAGCGCGGCTCACCTGCGGTCCTCCTCCGCTCGCGCTCTGCGACGGCGACCTGCGCCGGCCGCGTACCACGGCGGCCGAGTGCGTGTCCTGAGGCTGCCGTCCTTGGGAGCGGTAGTAGGGTTGTACACCGCTCGAGCGGCGACGGGTGCGGGCACGGCTGACCTTGGGCTGCAGACCCGGGCGCGGGGTGCAGGCGCCGCCGCAGCGCCACCTCGCGGACTCTTGTGCGCGCGGGCCGTGGGCAGCGCTTCCGCCTTGTCTGCCGACTCTGACAGCCTGTCGCTGGCGATGTCGCGGCCCACCCTTGCGCCCCCCTCCCCCCGCCCACGCGCGCTCACTCACACACTCACCCCAGATGTATCAACAGCGCGTGCTTACTCAGCCCGGATACGCTGGCACGGCCGGCGCGGCCCCGGTATTCCCAGCCAGCAGGCTGTCCTCCTGCAGGGTGTCTGCTGGTGACAGCCACCGTCCTGCTCCGACTCGGCCGGGCCAACTCCGCCGCGGGCCCGCCGCTTGTTTACCGACCAACGAATGTCCCGCTTCGGGTTTGCCAGCGCAGGGCGTCTGTTACCGCTCTACTGGTGGCGTATGCTGCCTCGGCATCCTGAGTTATCACGGCTGCCAGCGGCAGTCGCGTTCGTTTCGCAAATCGGCGTCACAGGCGAGCATAAACACAAACACAGTACACAGCCAGACGACCGGGTCTGCCGCTCAGACTCACCTTACGAAGAGTCTGCCAGAAACGGATTTTTTGTTTGCGGCGTTTGCGGCACTGAAATGTGCTGCAGGAGCTATCCATTTATCTGCCAGGCTGCACAAACAGCGTTGGAGACATGTAATGTTGATAAAAAGGGCCACATGGGCACGTCCCGCGGTGCACGTTCGCCTGCTGCAAATTCTGCCCATGGCCGCTGTTCGGCAAGTGATGTTTGCTCGGCGACCCTGGCCGGCCCGTCCCGACCTCCCGCCGGCTTTTCCTGCTCGCGTTGCTGGGGCACTCGCCGCGCGCAAAAGCGCGCCAAGCGAAGGGCGGAAAAAGGCGCCAAAAGGCAAAGTGGATAACTTCCTCGAAGTTTTTGTAAACGTTGCATCGGCGAGCATTTGGCGAGACGTGGCGTCGTCCTGTTCTTGAGGCACCGGTTTCCCCTTAGTCATTGTCTGACGTCAGTGGGAGAGTCGTGCCACGGAGCTCCGTACGCCAGCCAACGGGACTGAGGCGTGGCCGACGGCTGAGGCTCAGCATCAGACTGCGAGGGCAGTGTGGCTGCCTCTCCGGGTGCCGTGGCGCCGCTCGGTTACCTGGCCTCTCCGGGTGCCGTGGCGCCGCTCGGTTACCTGGCCTCTCCGGGCGCCGTGGCGCCGCTCGGTCACCTGGCCCCGCCCGGTCACCTGGCCCCGCTCGGTCACCTGGCGCCGTCCGGTCACCTGGCGCCGCGGGCCGGGGCCTGAAGCCGGACACCCGAGAACGGTGCAGAGGGTCGTCGTCCGCAGGAGTGAGCCGGCGCTCGGTCGGCTGGCGGGTTCAGCGCGTCTCATTCGCCTTCACCGCGCGCGTCGGGTTTGCGACAATGTTGTATGGTGTGGGACCAAATACTTGTGGGGGGTCCGTTACTACTCATGTATCTTAGACCGCTGGTCTGGCCGTGATTCCCCGCCAGTGCCACATCGGCCTCCAGGGCAGGTGACTCCCCCGCCAGTGTCGCATCGGTCTCCAGGGCAGCGGACTCTCCCGCCAGCGCCACATGGGTCTCCAGGGCGAGTGACTCCTCCGCCAGTATCACATCGGTCTCCAGGGCAGGTGACTCCCCCGCCAGTACCACATCGGTCTCCAGGGCAGGTGACTCCCCCGCCAGTGCCACATCGGTCTCCAGGGCAGGTGACTCCCCCGCCAGTGCCACATTGGTCTCCAGGGCAGGTTAATCCATCGGCAGTGCCACATCGGTCTCCAGGGCAGGTTAATCCATCGGCAGTGCCACATCGGTCTCCAGGGCGAGTGACTCCTCCGCCAGTGCCGCATCAGTCTCCAGGGCAGGTGACTCCTCCGCCAGTGCCACATCGGTCTCCAGGGCGAGTGACTCCTCCGCCAGTGCCACATCGGTCTCCAGGGCAGGTGACTCCCCCGCCAGTGCCACATCGGTCTCCAGGGCAGGTTAATCCATCGGCAGTGCCACATCGGTCTCCAGGGCGAGTGACTCCTCCGCCAGTGTCACATCGGTCTCCAGGGCAGGTGACTCCCCAGCCAGTACCACATCGGTCTCCAGGGCAGGTGACTCCCCCGCCAGTGCCACATCGGTCTCCAGGGCGAGTGACTCCTCCGCCAGTGCCACATCGGTCTCCAGGGCAGGTGACTTCCCCGCCAGTACCACATCGGTCTCCAGGGCAGGTGACTCCCCCGCCAGTGCCACATCGGTCTCCGGGGCAGGTGACTCCATCGGCAGTGCCACATCGGTCTCCAGGGCGAGTGACTCCTCCGCCAGTGCCACATCAGTCTCCAGGGCCGGTGACGCCCCCGCCAGTGGCACATCGGGCTGCAGGGGGAGTGACTCCCCCCCCCCCAGTGCCACATCGGTCTCCAGGGCAGGTGACTCCATCGGCAGTGCCACATCGGTCTCCAGGGCAGGTGACTCCATCGGCAGTGCCACATCGGTCTCCAGGGCAGGTGACTCCATCGGCAGTGCCACATCGGTCTCCAGGGCAGGTGACTCCATCGGCAGTGCCACATCGGTCTCCAGGGCAGGTGACTCCATCGGCAGTGCCACATCGGTCTCCAGGGCAGGTGACTCCATCGGCAGTGCCACATCGGTCTCCAGGGCGAGTGACTCCCCCCCCCCCCCCCCCAGTGCCACATCGGTCTCCAGGGCAGGTGACTCCATCGGCAGTGCCACATCGGTCTCCAGGGCAGGTGACTCCATCGGCAGTGCCACATCGGTCTCCAGGGCGAGTGACTCCCCCCCCCCCCAGTGCCACATCGGTCTCCAGGGCAGGTGACTCCATCGGCAGTGCCACATCGGTCTCCAGGGCAGGTGACTCCATCGGCAGTGCCACATCGGTCTCCAGGGCAGGTGACTCCTCCGCCAGTGCCACATCAGTCTCCAGGGCAGGTGACTCCCCCGCCAGTGCCACATCGGTCTCCAGGGCGAGTGACTCCCCCCCCAGTGCCACATCGGTCTCCAGGGCAGGTGACTCCCCCGCCAGTGCCACATCGGTCTCCAGGGCGAGTGACTCCCCCGCCAGTGCCACATCGGTCTCCAGGGCAGGTGACTCCATCGGCAGTGCCACATCGGTCTCCAGGGCAGGTGACGGCCGCGCCAGTGCCGCATCGGTCCCCAGGGCAGGCGATTTGCATAGTTTGGCGACATTGGTCATAATTCACATGTCTCTAGTCAGGGTCGATTTGTATTTGTGTGGGCTCTGCCCCCCCCCCCCCCCCTCTCGCACAATGTTGATTTGGATCCCGATGTTGGTATTTTCATCTAATATTGTCTGTTGGAATGTCATGAGTAAAAAGTTTTGGACGGGGTTAAAAATCACACTAAGCATATCTTTTGGAGGCAATATTTGCTGGTCTTGACTATGCTGCTGAAACAAAGGACTAATCGATGAATGATACAAACGTCTGATCTGTCCTCCACCAAAAATAGAGTGGACTGAATCTATTTAGATGCGCGTATCTGGGGACGTGGTGTTTCTGGCCTTCGGGTCGGCCTCCGCGGTTCTCTACAAATCGGCGTTCCTGCCTGTCTTCTTGAGAAACCCACAGATCGCGGCTTGTGACCTCGGGTCTTGTTATTTTACTATATGGCCTCGTTCTTTGTGATTTTTTTTCTTAACTCTAGAAGCTTTGCTAAGATGTTTATTCACTGGCTATGGAAGTCTTGTTAAGGTCTTTGTTGAATGTTGCCTGTGACTGGTCAGCCCGTGTAGGCTCGGTTTGGATCCTGGGTCTTGTCAGCCGTCAACCAGGATCCGTGACACCAATTCCCTGTGTTTGTAGATCGTTCCACAACACACGAGGCCAACTGCTGTCACGAGCAGGGCTCGTTCGTCCACACGCACGCCGAAATGGCTTGGCTCGTATTGTTCTGTTTGGCTTGGCCCAGTGGGCAGCCAACATTGTCGGGAGCTGACGCCTCACCAGGCCTGGAGGCTCGCGCTCGGATTGCTCCTTTGTTGTATCGCCTTGTAAGCAATGGCGTACTTCTTTCAGCGTTTAATAAGCGCCGTCTGGCCAAACATGATGGAGCAAACCCAAATGAGGACGGAGACGAATTCTCGATGCGGGAAATCGGTGGTATCCGTCGGGATGAGACGTGTTTTAGTCGTCACCAAGTGAGGAGGACCTACGCTCAGGAGACGTATTCCCGGCAGGCCTACTCCCGGCATACCTCCCACAGCCTGATCGAGAACAGGCTTGTCCACTCGAAGATAAGCTTCGTGTTCATTATCCGATTTCAGAGATGACTTCGCATCACCAGAGCAGTAATAAGGAACGGCCCCATACGCCCGCGACTGAGAAAGCGTCCCGCCGCCCGTCTGGCGCGGGAGCGTTGTCATCGTCGCCAGATCCGACTGAGCCATCGCGATCCGCCTCGTCAGATCGTGATGGCCCCGATTCGTAGCGCCGGACCCGCCTCGCGAGGACGCGCGGACGGGAACGCAGTGCCGCGTCGGCACCTGCCGCTTTCCAGGTCAGGTGCGGCGCCACCTGACGCGACTGAGGCCCGCCACGGCCGTACTACCCGGCCTTGAACACAGAACGCGCTGCCGACAGTCGGGCCGGGCTGCGCCGGCTCCGGTTGTCGGCAGCGACGGCCGCCGGTCGTCGCGGGGCGATCGGGGCTCGCACTCACCGGCGCAGCAGCGGCGCGTCGCTCCTCCGTCGGAAACGTCGTGCACTGCTCCCGCGCGCCGCGCCCCGCGCCCTCGGTGGCACCGCCGAACTGCACTGCGCCGCGCCGGCGCCAGCCGCCGGCCGCCAGCCGCCGGCCGCCGGCCCCATGACGTCAGCGTGACGTAGGCAGGCGGCGACGGCGGCAGGCAGTGGCCCGGCGCGCGTGTTTGGAAATGCTAAAAACACAAATCAATTGTCTAGGGTTTTTTTGTCAACTAAGCCTTCATGTCCAAAAAAGCGCTTCGGCAATCGCGACATTTCACTTGGAAATTGCCAGGGACCATAAAGAGACCCTGGTAACTTGCAGTGAACTGTTGTTTCTGGTTATTGCTAAGGCTTTCTTGGAGTTATTACAGTTACCCAGCAAAGTGCAAGGAGTGGTCGCGTGCCTGGCTTCTGGATTGTGTTGGGAGCTGAAAACGTGGGGGAGGTGTTTTTCCGGAAATTGATTTGAAATTAAAAAAATGAGACTGAAAAAACGGACTCGGTTCCCTCTAAAAACTAAAAGTTGATTTATTGTTAACTTGAGCCTGTACTTGCCATCATTGCACTTATGATGGGACCATCCTCAGCTGTCCTGTTGATTAGGACTAGATACGCTTTATTCAAGATAATGCACGACTAAACTCGACTGGCACGCCAAATGCAACATCGGTGAGAAAAGAAGACGTGTCTCATCCATTGTCATAAATCGGAAAGTATTAAACTTATGATTCATTTTAAATGATGGTGCAAACTAGGGCGTTCGTCTGTCGTGCCGCTGTGAGTTTGATATTACCAATGAGAGCTTCGGATACCGCGTACCTGTGAATTTGTTGTACGAATCAGAACAGTCGGATGTTGCGCTGCTGTGAGCTTGATGGTAAAAACACTTGTCGGCTGTTGTATTGCCGCTATAGGTTGGTATAAACCGGAGCTGTTATCCGTTGCTGCGCAACCGCGAGTGTGATTTTAAAACCGAGTCTATCGGCTGTTGTGTTAACTTTTGCCGCCTACAGGTGAATGCGAGACGGGTGCGTAGTCGATGAGCACAGCATGTCGCCGGTCGGTCGGACGTCTTTGGTAAAGATGAAATCGTTTCCACCGATGTGTCGTAAGATTGTTCTTGCATTAGGAACGGCAAAAGCGATAACTAAATGCTGTGTTTTTATGGATGGAAAGCCTGGGAGTGGGGTTTTGAATAAAGCTGAGGTGGCTGAGATAACGTTCTAAGTACTATCACAATTTAAATATGTGAATTTCTCCCGGAATCGGGCAACTAACTCGGCTCGCCTAATATGACAATGTTGCCCTTTTTTCGACAAAGATCGAGGTGGAAAGGCTTAGGATGAATACAAAAATCTTGCATTTTTATTATTAGAAATCGCGAATGATATTAAGTTGAAACCGTGGCTCCACCGTACACATATTTCCCTGGATTCACCACGGACCGTTATATCGCATTGTTTCAAGCATCATTGCCGCACATAATTTCTCCGAAACAGAACTACCGGGCGGAATCTTTGGCGAATTTTGTGTCTGTCAATATAATGTGAAACCACCTGCGATTTTGCTACGGAAACATCGTATAAAGGTATCTCTGAATAGAAAAAAGTCTTGAAATAAAAAGTCCTAGGGTCTTGATTTTTGTGTTTAACATTACCAAACAGCGCGCGGCGCGGGGGCTGTCTCTGTGCTGCAACTGGCCAGCGCCGGCCAACGCCAGGTCGGCCACCGCATCCAGTAGAACACGATTTCTGCGGCGGTTGTCGTTATTTTTTCGGAATGTTTTTGTTTTTCTGGCATTATGTAATGACACTGGTCAGAACCGGTAAAAGGTCTTATGACTGGATCCCTTTCAGGTTGCGTAAAAACCTTTTGCTGTTCGTTGCCCTCAAGTGGAGGTGACATATCGGCTGTGGTGTTCGGTAGGTATCTACGTGTGTCACTGACTCACTTCGTGCACTAAAATACAGTGAAATCATTGCTCAGTGGAATGCGCCTCTGGGTATCAACCACGATGAGCCGTGATATCTTAGTTCGATACTGCGGGGAATTTACTGGATTTGACACGTTTCTGTTATTGCTATATTATAGCAATATAATTTTGTTGTATGGGTCATATGACTGGTATTGCACCCGGCATCTAGCGGCCGGCATTGCCACCGGGTGTTGCGTTGGTGGAGATCGTGACGGTTGGACGGAAGGAATGAGACCATATATTTGTATCATCAATAGAACGACTGTTCGGGCTGTCGTTCTTGACCGTACACAGCGCTTCGGCCAGTGAATTATGCGGCCGTCGTCAGTGTTATTGGGTCCTAAGAAGGACTGGATAGTGGTTGGCCTTCAGTGACACACGCGCGACACCGGACTTATTTCCTTGTACTCGCTGGGATTCGAGCCAGGGTTTTCTGATCACGAATCCAGCGCTCCACCATCTGAGCTAATCGGCAAGTTGGCCCAGTTCATGCCCTGTCCTTCCCGGTTAGCTCAACTGGTAGAGCGCTGAACTTGTGATCGGAAGATTCCGACGCGAACCCCAGCAGTTTCGAGGAGGCTGCGGCGCATGCGTGGATGAAAGCCAAACGCTATCCGGTCATTGTCAATACCCAACAAACTCTGACGACGATCGGAGAGCCGACTGACCGAAACGTCCTGTACTAACACACCAGACGAGAACAATAGTCTGAACAATTATTCCATGCCCGACATCCTGACGCTCCGCCTGCCGCCTCTTGCCTTCCGGTAGTGAAACCCGTTCTTGAGCCTCCTCGGTGCCACCGCCTCGTGCCTTCCTGTTGTGATATTCCTTCTAGAACCTCGGTGCTAAGTGCATACGTCGCATGGCACTCCTGCCCATCACCCCAAAATAGCCCGATCCATTGCTTTGTATAATTTTCCCCACGGCCTTCTCGCCAGACAGGATTGTTACATGCCGTGGATGCGACCTGTAGGTCGGATTATGCTACGAGTTTTTGCGATCACTCCGAAATGAATGACATTATTTGGTTCTATGTCACGATCAACTTTTTAAAAATATTTATGAAATAAGATATGAAGTTCTCGGCTGTTTTTTTGTTGTTGTCAGCTCTTTCTACTTTTCCTTGAAATTGAGGAGCGTTTGTACAGTAGATAACTGAATAGCGGATCGCTTGGTATGAAAAGTTTAGGTGTAGCTTGTAGGGTCGCTTACCTACGACAAGTCAAAGTCAGGCCATGGATTCAGCGAGAATAATTTCTTGGAATCGTTCAATCTGATGCAATAACGGGGTGTTAGACGATGTCTTACACGTCTGGGATAGTTTCTAAGGCAACGAAATAATTGAATGAACTAACTCCATCGACCTAGGGTCGGGCATAAAGATCAGGCCAAGGTCAAAACTAACCTGCTTTATTACTTCATAGCTTGCTGTTCGGATTAGTTTCTGGTGCTCATTTCGAACTCCTTGTTAACAGGAACCGCAATGACCCAGGTCAACATTTTGTTTTAGGAACATTCTGCCTAGCGTAATATTTAGCGGTTATTGAAACGTAAAACTGAAAGCAGTTTTGTGTGTTTTTGGTCACCATAACCTGCTAAAAGTCAATTAAGGCCACCGACCGTGAATGGTCACCAGTGACCTTTTGCTAAGGACAGGTATCTAGGTTTTGGGGTACGGTAGACACCAACCTGGTGTTTGACCTTGTTTGACCTTGTTCGAACCGAAGGTCATGACTTAGGGGCCTCAGATTTTGACGTAAGTGGTTTTGCATACAGGCTGTTACACCCTGTAAATTTGGTGTCTCTAGCTCTCTTAGTTCTAGAGATCTCAGCGGGGACCAAATTGACCCCCGTTCCCGTGCGAAGGGTACTCACCCGTCCACCCGACGCGTGTTAAGAATTGAAGACATTTTCGTGCTCAAGCATGATTTCAGGTCTCCGTTGTCTGTTTGACTTCGGCTGTGATTTGTGTGGATTGATCGAGCACAGTCAAACTGTTTCTCCACACTTGGCGCGCATATTTTTAGTCGTTGACGTCGCCGTCTGTTTAGGCGGGGGGGGGGGGGGGGATCATACCGTTCACCAAACGCCTTTTCTCGGCTACCGAAGCCCACCGTCCTGTTGTATACGCGCTTAAACGGAACACCGGCAGTTCAACTCCATCGGCAGCTGGTTAGAAATGGCTGGAGGGAGGGTCTGTGCCCCACAAATCTTCCGCATCGACTTACTGCAGCAAATGTTGCGCACCAAGCACCGATTGTCTGTCGGATGTTTCCGTTCTAAAAGCGTAACTTAATTTACTATGGGATTTTGAGCCAGGCAAGGGCGAGGAACGACACCTGGATGTTATTTCAACCGAACCATTGCGTCTTCGTCCCATAGCCTCGAAATTATTGGTGCCAGCTGAAAGAACTCAAATCCCGACCAAACCTTAAAGACGATGTTGTTTAAAACGACACAGTCCCTGAATGTGAAGGTCTTGACTATCTAGAAGATCGCCCAAATCGGTTTAAGCTGACAACCATGCGATTCCGACGATACAACGTCGGTGACCTCAATAACGACGGATGATTATAGCTGTGCGGGCTTCCAAACGGTAACACATCTGCCGAAAACGAAATCCCACTTTCACTCAATCGCTGTGACGTTCCGCCGGTATCGCTCGCTCCGCGCCACCACACCCATGGCGCACGTCCGTGCCACCGCTGCGGACGCCGCCCCGCGCGACGGCCCGCGCCTCCGTCAGAGGGCTCCGCGCAGCTGCGGCCGGCGGACACTGGGCGCGACGCGTCACGTGACGCGCAGTCTGCAGCTCCGCGGCACCCGTGACGCAGCGAGAGCAGCGGCTCGGTTATACTGTTTTCGACCGATCGATACGATCGGTGGTGGTGGCGTCAAATGGCTGTCGGTCAGCGGATGCGGCCGCACCTCGCGCCACTCCTGGTCTCGGCGCCGAATCCTCCCAGCTGCGGCGCCTTGGCGGATCCTCCCGACAGGATCAGCGAACAGGGACCGCGGAGTGAATTCCGGGTGGGCCCAGCGCTCGTCCACCGGGAAACCGGTCGGACCATGCTCGAGACACACCGAGTGCGGTTCCCGTGCAATTGGGCGCTGCTGAATAAATGTTCGCATTGCGGGTGACGCTTGATTCTGAACTGAACATGCATGTGGGAGTTGAACGTTCAAGTTCGGAAGTGCTTGTTTGGTTCGAGATTAAGTGTCCTCCCTCGTAACAATTTTCCTGCACCATCGTGGGTGAGGTAGCGGAACAGAATTTAGTGTCAAGAATAGATGTAACAAGGTGCAATGTCTCTAGGCCCCATTGAAATGCTATGCTGGTTTAGTTGTTTGGACATATCATGCGTTTTTAAATAGATTTCTTCGGAACGGTTTGTATGGGCGGCTTTAGGTCCAGGGTGCCTGCTAAGCATAGCTTGTTTGCATGTACCCTGAACCCACCACCAAGTCGTGACGTCCAGTTCAACGGTTAACTTTGCCTCCGCCCTTTCGCCAGACTGGAACGCGAGGGGTTTACGGCGCCCTCAAGCCTAAATTATCATCATCGTCATGAACATAACGGAGAGCTTTACGTGCCCCTCAATATTGCGGCACGGCCACCTGGAGCCGGGGTTGGCCCTCGTCGGTCAGTTTCCAGCTGTCAACCGGACCGAACAGTGTGCCCCCTCTCGGACTCGAACCGAGTGCCGCTGGATTACGAATCATCGCCGCATCATGCATTCATCCACCTTTTCCATAGACCACGAAATCGGCAAAGACGGAGAAGACGGAGACGGCTAAAATGTATAAAAAAGTTTTAGCTGCTTTCTATTGGAGAAGTTGGCAAGCTTTTTGTTTGATCTGTAAACAAACCTCCAATGATGTGTGTAATCCTTTTATAAGGAAAATTGACCGGTGTATGTTCGAAATTTATCCATCGCTTAAGCTGTTTTCGATTGTATAGAAGTGGGCTAAAATTGGAATGTTGAAATGACAACGCACGTTGGAGGGAGGGGTTTGGAGACAGAAACCGCATCTCTGTTTGATCTTTTGAAGCAGACCCTTTCGCTGTTTTTTTTTCTGAACATTCATGCTTTGTTACAAATGCGAAGTCACCCATACACCAGCGGGGTTTCGTGGAAACGAGCTTTCAGTGCCATTACCAGGCGAATATATGTACATACATTCGTAACCTAAACCCGCTCATTCCCTCCATCACTTATGAGATCGCATACCTTGGTCATTAGTTTGACAGGCCTGGCTACCGATTGAGTGTGGTCTGGCAGGCTTTCCACGCGCAGCTGCAGACTCTGATGGCCCGCGGCTGGGGCTCCGTGGCGTGCGCTCGGTGGCGGCTGTGCAGCTACAGCTCTCAGCCGGAAGCCGGTGGTTAGTGATGGTCCGGTACTAGACTACTCGGCGGGCTTATGCATTGGTGCCGTGGCCTCATTGTCCATGTCCGTGTCCACTCCATTTATGTCCCGTCGCTACTGGTGAAGATCCTAACTCATAAATCGGGTTTTCTTTTGGATGATGGAGCTGGCAGGTGAACAGCTTCTAAATTGCTTCGATTGAGTGAAGCCAAGCGGCCCCCAAGCGGAAGGAAGTGTTTATGGCTGTGCCTGGCACCCCGGCACAGCTACGTCCACAGCATGCCCCTGGATCACACTTGCACCAAGGCCACACGCTGCGCCGCAGACCCCCGGCTCCCGGTCAGTAACAGCGCCGGCCGTGAGAGCATTTGCAGCACTGGCCCGGCCATTGTGGAACAGCGCTTGAAACTATACGCATCGTTCGCTGTTGTTGCGGGTTTCTGTTTGGTCGCCTTCTTCTGGACGCGGACTTAGTCGCCAGTGACTGGCTTCACATGACCTTTCACATCTTTGCCAGCGCTCGGCTTTCGGTTAAGCAGCATGATTCGCCGAGGCGAAACGCTCATATTTGCTTATTAATGGTGTGGTGTTACGTGCCAATAGTCAATTATTCGGCAGGGCGGAGCGTTTTCACTGCAGGACGGCAAGCTCACCTCGGTTCCCACCAACTCGCAACCCCACGTGGCACCTGAGCCGGCGCGGAAACACTGCATGTTGACTGCATTGCCAAGAGGTGTCTCTTAGAAATGAAATGAGAGGTAATTCCACGATGAAAAGACACGTGAACCTTATCCATGCGTGTATGTTTGGCTCGGCCCTTGGTGGAGTATGTATCTATATTTGTGATCAGAATGGAAGCAGGTACCCAGGGGTCTTTATTATGATACTTTAATAGGAGTCCGTTCGTTTCACGAAGTGTAGAATTTTGCAGACATGCAGAATAGTGTCTCTCTGCCAACTTGCAGCGTAGTCGCTTCTTTGCCAGGTGGCAGCGTTGTCGCTACTGTGTTTACACTGGGAGAGTCGTTGGTGGGTTAGCACACAATTTGTTTATTTGGTGTAAAGCTGATGTAAGCGTTTTTGTTCTGATGTTGCGTACCGAAATTTTCACCAGCTGTCCTTGTTTGAAAAATACAGACTTAGGGTGATACCAAAGATTTCGCCACGGGACAGGACTGCAGGTCAGCTTGTACTCCCAACACCACTTAACCCTCAAAATTGGACCCAGTAAGTCCGCGGACTCCCGAAACCCGGAGAAAGTGGTGGCAGATCAATCTAGGTGGAGGGAGGGTTTCTGGGCGCAGCACAGCTAGAATTGTCGGCAAAGGGACCACCTGTTCCCGTAATCTGATTACTGCACATCATGATTAGACCAAAAAGCAGCAAGTATGAAAAGACGCGAAGACGGGCCGCATCGTATGGAAAGTTGGCCCACTGCAGACCATGAGTTTTAGCAAGACGCAGACAGTTTCACTTTCGCTTTTGTGTAAAAATTAATGCCTGGCTTTCCTGTCGTGAACGCTGCTAGAAGTTGAGGCGTGCTTTTTAAGTGCACTGTTTTAAGTTTTTCAAAGAGGAAACCCAGGTAAATGTGCAGAAGAGTACTGCTGATCGAATGTACGTTATATAAGAAATAAGTTCATTCATGTTTGCTTTCTGGTCCTGTTTGATCCCGAAGTCCCTGTTTATCAGATCATAATAGGAATGTCGCTTAGCTACATCTACCTCGCGCCATTCATTCACGAATGTGTCGTCCATAAAACCGGACGTCTCTCCTTCATTAAGTCGGTCATGGGTATCGTGCAGTTCCGAACGATCGGCAAGTCCGAAAATATAAGTGTGACGGTGTCCCATCGACCCGGAGTACACATGACACTATATAGCACTCGTCATAGATTGGAACTGTGCTGAGCTGTGCCATGGACTGCTGTGCCGCCACAGAGATGTCGGCTTAAACGCAGTTTGAGCCCTGGTTCAAGCAGCATACTGCACACCGCTTGGCTGCCGAATAGACGCATGTGGAGGGCTGAAAGGGCCCAATAGCAGGCAGCTTAGCGGTACTTTGTACCCGGCCGGGGCTCTGTACCGCGAACGCATCACTACCACTTGGCGGCAGGTGGTTCGCGATATCCCTCGGCTGCCACTCGGCAGCAGAAGCCTCTTTTCATCCACACCAGTTCTCTGATCTATCCTGTCCACGTTCCGCGGAAAAATCCCCGGGCAGGTATGCGGATGCGGGCTAGCCGCTGCCAGTGAGGAAGGGCTGGACTTTGAACGGTGATCTGATCTTCGCGGGTCACGCCACTACCACCGGCTGTGCGATGCAGCGGCATGTAACGCAGCCTGCCTGCGCCCGTGGCCGTGGCTCCACCTGCAAGCAGGCTACACACATGCTTCCAAGAGAGACGGTACATGATGTTTAGGTACCGGGATGTAGCGGACGATTAGCTTGATTTACAACGTTTTTGCATGTGGCTGGAGTAACGGTATGCTTTCGCCTGAAGCCGTGATTCATTGTGAACTTTTCGCAGCATTCTCGCACTCAAACATGTGTGACACAGGCGTCTCATTCGGGCTTGCGAAGCAACTTATCCTACCCACACTGCGGGTGGTTCGGGGTCTCCCTGGGTCGTCCCCGACTCTGCCCCGAATCCGCTTTGGTCCTGGCTGCTTGTGACGTCACCGACCTAGTGTTTCCCGACGTGTTCATCTGCTGCGGATCGGACGTGTTCCTGGAACCTGTCCGTGGCGTGACTGCTGGCCGGCACTGCGCGCTGCGGTGGGTGTCTCCACCTCGCGGACGGCGGTTAAGCTGTAGTTGGTCGATCGGCCGATCACGGCGAGTTTTGTAGAGCGGTCTTCGTCCCAGGGTATATGTATTGGATGATTAAAAGAGGCTTCGGCCGGACTACCTCAGAAACTCGCCCTACTCGGCTTGCATGTTGACAAACTGTACCGGGGCATGATCTACCGCTACAATATATTAGGCCGTGAGAAGGGCTTGCGATTTTCTATTAGAGATGGCTGGTTCTCCGCGGCCACATCGGTAAGCTGATTGGTGAAAGCAGCCGATGCCTGTGCGGAATACGTACAGCCACGATAATCGTGCTTTTGTCAAACCCCGCCTGTGCCCGTGATGTGATGGTTTCTTACACTTCGCCGCCTATGGGTGACAAAGGTGAATATGGTCGTGATAGTCAAAGATCCGTGACCCTGGTGTGATGTTCCGAACAGCGTGGTGATCACCGGCGTGAGACGTGGGTCAGGTCTGTGACCCTGGTATGGCGGATGCGTGCCCCTCATGGCGTATCGTTATGCAGTGGAGCTGATCCGTCACTCAGTGGGATGGACCCACATGCACCGCACAGCTGGCCTGGACTGCGCCACGGCGTCCGATGAACCTGAGCGGTGACCCGGGCGCCATAGTCTTGTCCCCTCGTTGCTTACCGATGTCAGAGGAAGATCCAGTCCTGTGACGACTTCGTAGTTGGTACCCTCCGTCGCACAACGGCGCCAGGTCTTAACCGGATGCTGAAATACCTCATGAAGTCTTATCGGTTCACTTCTGCTCGAAACCTCTCCAAAGATAGGAAAGTCATACCCTTTTGTGAGTTCTCAGAATCAACTTCTTTTGTGTGCTAGAGGCGTCTGTTTCTGCGTAGTTTTATGCATGTGTCTGTGTGTGTCTACGCATTTGTCCGTGAAAAGGTTTTCGATGCTCTGCGTTCCTAAACACGAAACAGGTTTTGTGCAAGCCTTTTAAAATTTAACCACATCAGCAAGCATTTGGTCCCATATCTTAGAGGCGATGATAAGATCAGTCAAAAGCTGGGAGCCATTAGGGGCCTGCGATAAGATCTGTTAAAAGTTGGGTGAAGCAGACGCGACTGCCAGACCGGCAGGCACCGGGCCCTGGAGCCGTTCAGTGATGCCCGCCGTGCGGCCGTGTGTTGCAGCTCAGCGACTGTGACGTCAGCGTGACGTGGGCCTCGGCGGCGGCCTGCAGCACCGGCCGGGACCGACAGCGGGCGGCGCAGCCCTCCTCCGGACACGCCGGTACGGCCGGCACGGCCCTGGACGGCCTGGCGACCCAGCCGGGACAGGCTGCGGCGCGTTGCGCTCAGGGGCGTGGGACGGTCTGGCGCAGCTCAGGAGTGGTGCTATGACCTGCGTGGGATGGCGTTGGGAGCTGTGCTCTCGGTGTAGTACAATGCTGATCCGCTTGCGCAGGTGCGAGGGCATGATCTGCACTGGCCGGCCGCTGACTCCGGGTCAGACGGCGTTGTCTCTGCTGACCTCAGGCTGCGCTGCGTCGTTTCCATGGTTCCAGTTTGCGCCGTCCTCTCTGACCCCACGTGTCTCAGCGCCGTTCTCCCTGACCTCACGTGTCTGTCAGCGCCGTCCTCCCTGATCCCACATCAGTTAGCGCCGTCTCCCCTGACTCCACATCAGTCGGCGCCGTCTCTACTGACCCCAAATCGCCCCCGCTAACCGCGCGACCGACCCCAGGTCGGACGGTGGCCTGGCTGCTGCTGTTTGGGCTGGTCGGCGCCGGCGGCGCGGCGCTTCTCTGGCGCCGCGGTCGGCGCGGCTGCGGCTGGCTCCGTCGACAGCTGCTCTCGCCGGGCACGCGCGCCACGGCGCACTACCGGCGCGTAAGTACCGGCCTCGCGCTGGCCGACGGCGGGCCGGCGGGACTGGGGCCCGCCCGACGCGTCCCGTGCGTCCCGCGCCGGCCTCTGGCGTCGGCCGGCCCGGTCTGCCCGGTGTGACCGTTGACCGGGCTGACGCTCCGAAGGCCGAGCTGTTCCAGTGACCCCGGTGACCGGCGGTCCCCTGGCGCTTACCCATGACCAGAGATCTCAGGCCATTAGTGTTACCCATGAATGACAATTGCTGGGTGTGCGCTGTGTCCTGTGTTCCCTGGGTGTGTACCCTGTCCGGTGACCCCTGGGTGTGTACCGGATCCGGTGTTCCCTGGGTGTGTACCGTATCCGGTATTCCTTGGGTGTGTACCGTGCCCGGTGTTCCTTGGCTGTGTACCGTGTTTGGTGTCCGTTGGGTGTGTACCGTATCTGATGTCCCTTGGGTGTGCACCCCGTCCTATGTTCCCTCGGTGTGTGCCCTGTCCTGTATTTCCTGGGTGTGTACCGTGTCTGGTGTTCCCTGGGTGTGTATCATGTCCGGTGCCAGCTAGCTGTGTACCCTGTCCTGTGTTCCATGGGCGCGTACCCTGCCCTGTGTCCGACAGGCGTGTACCCCGTCCGGTGTTCCCGGGTGTGTTCCGCTGGCCGCTGGCAGCTGAGCGCCCCGTCTCTGCGCGTCGCCAGGTGCGGCTGGAGGAGACCGCTGACTCTGAGAGCGCGCTGCTGCTGGACGACTCGCTCGAGGGCCAGGAGTCGCCGCGGCCGGTCCGCCGCCGGCCGCCGTCGCCGCCGCCGCCGCCACCGCTCGCCGCCGGCATGGCGGACGTGCCTCTGGACGCGCCGACCGACTCGGACGACGAGCTGCTGCTTGTCTAGCCGCGCCGACCGGGGCGGACCAGGCGGGACAACCTGCCGCTGCCGTGCGGGCACGGACGCTACCAGCTGTCTGACGCGAGAGTGCCCGGTCGCTCCCCGCTGACTGCGGCAGGAGTGCTCGGTCGCTGCGCGCTGACTGGGACAGGAGTGCTTGGTCGCTCCCCGCTGACTGGGGCGGGAGTGCTCGGTCGCTGCCTGCTGACTGGGGCAGGAGTGCTCGGTCGCTCCCCGCTGACTGGGGCAGGAGTGCCCGGCCGCTGTCAGCTGGCTGACGTGGAGTGTTTGTGTTTGGTCACTGGCAGCTGGCTGGGACAGGAGTGTTCTGTCGCTGGTAGTTGTCTGGGGCAGGAGTGCCCGGTCGCTACCAGCTGGCTGACACAGGACTGCTCGATCGCTGTCAGCTGGTTGGGCAGGAGTGCCCGGTCGCTGTCAGCTGGTTGGGCAGGAGTGTTCGGTCGCTGTCAGCTGGCTAGGCAGGAGTGTCCGGTCGCTGTCAGCTGGCTGACGGAGGAGACCTGCGCTGGTGGCGGCTGGCTGTTGCAGGGCTCTCGCCCGGCGGCCCGGGCCGTGGAGGCAGCCGATGACTGACTGACGCAAGCGTGGCTGTCACGGCATTATCGTGGTCAGCACGAAACCCCTGGGGGCAGGGGCCACGTCACGTAGCGTCGTGGCCGAGGGAGCAAGGCACCCACGGGCCACAGAACAGGGACTGTGCCGTATTAGGCACTGCTGTGGCGAGGCTTAACTCTCGCTTTTCCGGACGTGCTGAGGCGTGTTCAGGTTACGAAGGCATCGCTTTTAAGAAGATTTGAACAGGTGCTTTCGATGAGACGCGAACGGAGGTGCGTTATTGGCTGATGAATGATCTCCAGTCCTACATCTTATGTGGTCGTTATCGCGGCATTGTCATGTCACAGTCATGTCGTTGACGGTGATGTGGAATGGACGAGCTGGTTGCTTCATCTCTTTCATGAAGGGATCGATTTATTCCACTTCGTATATTGAGTCAGGTGTTAATGCCAGCTGAACAATGTCTGTGATGCTCTTCTATGATTCGAGCTGTGCATGTCGGTCTTTGGATTATTTTATCTGTGCAAAAACGATGGGTCGCGTGATCGGGATGGGGCTGCTCCGCCTGCACGAGGCTTGGCGCTTGCGGTCGCGCACTAGTTCCGGATCCCGCCGCCAGGCGGACGCGGGCGTCGCAGGAGCCGTCTCAGGTGTCTCCCGCAGGTGATCGCCTCCTGCTCGGGGTGACGTGCTAGTCTTGCGCGCGAGGCGTCGTGTGTTAGCCGTATCCATGCTGTTCGTGCCAGTAGTCGCAGAATAAAATGCACACCGAGCCGGCTGTGCCATGATGGCGATGATCTGGGCTTTGGGGCACACGGATTACGCTGGTCATATGGCGCCCAAAGCTGGCTGCGGCGACCGGCCACGTAGGCCCGCATGGAACGAGGGCGGGGGATTATCCGCTGCCGGCCGACATCTGCGGCCGCCGGGCGTCAAAAACTCTCAGCCTGGACGCACGGCGCGTCGCGGGTATCACCCGCGGCTCACCAGCTGCATCAGAACCCGTGTCCCTCTTACAGCCCCGCCGAGCTGCGGTCGGTGTGCAATCTCATGACTACTGTCAGATTAACGTATGATTAATGTTCACACATTTGCAATTTGCCCTCTAATTCAAATCTGGTGATTCTGTTATTTTGTGCATGATCAAGAGGCAGTCAACGGCGTCATACCGACGCCGTCGTCGATTTGCTTTCAATTTCGATCAGTTTTGTGAAGCGATCGACCCGACTCGAATGGCATGCGCCGTGACGTAACTGAAGACATATTTCAACTACGGATCTCCCGAGCGACAAAGCACTGAATCAACCTTCTGCGTGCAAAGCGTTCAAGGTAGAGTAGATTGAAAAGCTTCTCGGATAAAAAGTACTGATATTTCATAAAAGATGTACCCTACCCCTTACCCATAATCAAGACGTCGAGGGTATCCAGACATGGTATAAATGAACAGAATTGCCAGGTTTCATTTTTGTGTCGGTTTGAAGAAATCGGACATTCCTGCGGCTGATTTTCAAGGGTGTACCTACAAACTCTTTACGTGTCCTCACCGGGCCAACAGCGAACTCTCCAAACACCTTGATCGCGCTCCCGAACAAACCACCAGACCGGAAGGAACCAAGTTCAACGGCACGCGACGCGGTGCTTCAGTCAAGGGTATGGACGGTGTGCCGGAGTTACGCGCAGGACTACACCACGCCTGCTCCAGGCGGTCCTGTGCTAGCCCCCTACCCTGCCGGGACCGATGGCGTACCGTCCTCCGCCGCACGAAACACGTTCAAACACGCCGACGAAAACATGACCATCTATTACGCGAGCGCGGTGAATCTACAGACGGGAAAACAACGATGACGCACGAATTGAGAAATCACATGAGCCGGCAGCTCTCGGCTCCGAGCCGGGCGCCGTCGGCGCCCCACGTGTGCGCGCGTGCAGGGCCTGCCCCAGTCAGGGACTCTCTGCACCAGTAGCGATCTCGGGCGCGGCCGAGGCGACCGCCTCAGTCGCGGTTGGCCTCGAGTTCGGCCGGTTGCGCCTCGGGCTCCTCGTCATTGTAGATGTTCTCGGCCATCTGCCACACCTGCATGATATTGTCCTCGGAGACGGAGCACACCACCCACGGCTCGTTGGGGTTCCACGAGAAGTCGGAGATCTTGGCCGTGTGGCCGCCGTGGATGAAGAGCAGCTCCGGCGGCCCGTCCTCAGCGTCCTCGGCCGACTGCTCCTCGCCGATCTTGCTTAGGTCCCAGACGTGCAGGCGCCGGTCGGTGCCGCTGCTCGCCAGGATCGTCTCGTTGTGCGGCGACCACTGCACCTGGAAGATCTCGTCCTTGTGCGACTCGAACGAGTGCAGCTTGAGCTTGAGGTTGCGTAGGTCCCACAGCGCCACCGTCTTGTCGGCCGAGCCCGTCGCCAGGATGTACTCCGAGTAAGGGTTGAACGAGAGGCAGTTGACCTCGGCCGTGTGCGCGTCGACGATGTGCGACGGCTTGTTGGTGGTGCTGGAGCGCGTGTCCCAGATCATCAGCTTCTGGTCGTCGGCCACAGAGCCGAAGAACGTCGGGTGCAGCAGGTGCCACGCCACGTCCTGTGATACAGGCCGGCGAAACGTCAGCAGGGCCGCACGCCCCCACGCACACATACGCACACGCACACGTATCCGCACACGCACGCGCACGCACACGTATCCGCACTCGCACACGCACGCGCACGCGCACACACACACACAAACACGCACCTGGTAAGGCACACCGCGCGCCGCGCCACCACGCTGGTCGCGCTATGAATGATTAGATTTGAGACGGGAAATTGCGCGGCATGCGTGTGCAGGCAGTACATTGGGCGTGTGATTGCAAGGTCTGCGGTTCGACTCCCTGACGCAAGATGTACATTTTATTGTCAGACGAGCCAAATCATCACCTGCAACGCAACCACACAAAGACGCTCCTCACTCCTCGGGCAAGGACATGACACAGAATGCGCATCGGCCAGGCTGTACAGCACGGTCGTATCATACCAGGTCTTCGGTAAAACGAAAGCACGCACCCATACACTGCTGGACGTGCGCGCGCACCACAACTTCAAAGAAAGCTCTGGTGCGGCTGCATGCGCCGCCAATCGCGGGTTCCCCCGCCACGGCTTGCTCCGAACGAGTGGTTCAGCAGACGGTGCAACGCGTGTGGCTCACTGCCGTCACCAAATGCCAGGCAGCGCCCACAACATCGCTGACCGGCCGGCCGTCCGGACCGGGCCGCGCAGCCGCCGCCGCCGCCGGAGAGCTCACCTCCACCACGGCCGTGTGTCCGGTGAAGATGTTCTTGGCGTCCACCACCTTGTTCTCCTTGGGAGTAGCGTTGATGTCCCAGAGGCAGATGGTGTGGTCGTCCGAGGCCGACAGCAGGTTGCCGTTGACAGACGGGTTCCAGGAGAGGCCGTACCCCTCCTTCTGGTGGCCCCGCAACCTGGCGGCCACGTCACGTGCGTTGATTGGGATGTTGCTTCAGATTGGTGGTCAAAAGACGGTGAATATGTCACTAACGTACTGTAACACATGCCAGATTTATGGCAAGAGCCGCATTTAGCACACAGCACGAACCATGCCATACTTAGGTACCAATAAAGGGCAGGCGCAGAATGACCACTGCAGTCGAAGCGTCTCTAAACCCAAACATCGCCATCCATACCAACAGAATAAGTACAAACGTAGCACATAAGAATCTATACATTTATCAATAGGACAGGTGACATATACATCCACATATCAGCCAATAACATTGCACATATTCGAGAGCTGCGTGGAAAAGCGTTAGGAGCTGCTGATGCCAGATGGCGCCGGGCCTGGCTCGCACACGTCTGTCGGCCACAACGCTGGCAAGGGGGCACGCGGATGTCGCGGATCGCATCTAGCCGCCGCTTGGCCTCGCCCTCCAGCCGCTGCTCGGCCCCGCCCTCCAGCCGCTGTTCGGCCCCTGCCCTCCAGCCGCTGCTCGGCCCCGCCCTCCAGCCGCTGCTCGGCCCTGCCCTCCAGCCACTGTTCGGCCCCTGCCCTCCAGCCGCCGCTTGGCCCCGTCCTCCAGCCATTGTTCGGCCCCTGCCCTCCAGCCGCCGCTTGGCCCCGCCCTCCAGCCGCCGCTCGGCCCCGCCCTCCAGCCGCCGCTTGGCCCCGCCCTCCAGCCGCCGCTTGGCCCCGCCCTCCAGCCGCCGCTCGGCCCCGCCCTCCAGCCGCCGCTCGGCTCCGTCCTCCAGCCGCCGCTCGGCCCCGCCCTCCAGCCGCCGCTCGGCCCCGCCCCAACCGACCTGAGGTCGGGGCTGCACTCGCCGCCGGCGTCCGGCTTGCTCGGGTGCTTGGTGTAGTCGAACACGAGCACGTCCGAGCTGGGCGTCTTGGTGGCGATGACGCACGGGTTCTGCGGCATGTAGCGCGCCCGGTTCACCTCGCCCTCGTGGTTGATCTTGATCTCGATGTCGATCCGGCCGTTCACTGAGCTGAAGCCGCCGAACTCTGCCGCGCAGGGAGGCCGGTGAGGCGGCGGTGGGCACACGGCCGTCGCCAGCGAGGCACAACAGCCGATCACAGGAGACCGACATACGCCACTGTTGTTACGCCACATACACATACGCCACGTACGCTTCCTGTGTTCATCGATTTCCGAGGCGTCGCAGTCTTCGCGTTTGGCAAGAACCAACACACCAACACAAGAATCAACATGCCGGCCGACACCAAACGATGGGTTCACCGCTCAACGATGGGCGTGCGGTACGCACCGCGTGGTACGCTCTCGTAGTGGGACCCCCCCCCCCCCCCCCCCCCGATCTGCGGACCATCGATGCCCGACACAGCAGCGCATGCGCCGCCCCATTCGCTGTTGTCATGGAATACCTAATCGGACACAGCGGCGTACGTACCGCCCCGTTCGCTGTCGTAGTGGGACGGGTCGAGCTGGGCGTCCTCGGTCGGCAGCTGCACGGACGCGATCAGCAGGTGGTTCTGCTCGTCGGACGTGTGCGTACCCAGGATCAGCCGGTGGATGGTGTAGTCCCGCCCGTCCGGCCTGCCCGACCGCCCGTACGTCACCGACCAGCGCCGGCCGCCCACCATCCGCCAGCGTACAGCAGCGCAGCACGGCGGAACGAGCAACATGCGGGTGACAAGAGTCAGCACAGAGCGCCTTCCAGGCCTACCTACATCCCGCGCAGGCAAACCAAGAGCCACAGCGCGGGATTCCAACATTACGTCATTCGGCTCGCTGAACAGGCTCGCTCAGTTCGGCCGCTCAACAGATCGCAGTTACAAGCGGAAACCCGCGTACTTTCTCCCGCGATCAACGCCGCGTGCACCGCCCACCAGAGTGGTCTGAACGTGGATAGGGACGATCGGGCGCCCAGCCCCTGCGCCCGGTAAGAGCGAGGGGCGGTCGGTGGCGCGCGCGCACACCTGGTCACATCCGGCAGCCACTGGGCCGTCAGCGAGGGCCATTCCAGCGCGTGCGTCATGACCAGGTCGTAGAGGAACGGCGTGTTCTTCTTCCAGATCTTGTACTCCTCATTGATGACGCGCTCCTCCACTGCGTCGTCGAAGTTGTCGCCCGCGGTTACTGCTGCTGCGGGACGTGGCACAGGGTCAGACGGCACGGGTCAGGTCGGTCATCAACCAGCCACGCAGCTGTGAGACGCGGCAAAGGGTCAGATGAGACGGGTTACGCGGCACAGGGTCAGATGGAACAGGTCACCCTACATAGGGTCAGGTGGGACGGGTCACGCAACCTAGGGTCAGATGGGACGGGTCAGGTCGGTCATCAACCAGCCACGCTGCTGCAATAAGCGACACAGGGTCAGAGCAGGGCAGGTCCTGTCTTCAGGACACAATACAAGGTTACTAGAGGTCAGGTCGGGTTACCAGCAGCCACTGTGGTACAAGGCCATTGGAGGATGGATCAGTCAGCACCTGAGCAGCTTGCATGTTCTGCTCCATTTGCTACCATCAGACTGAAACTGACCTTCGAAATATCATAGGCACATCAACAGTGCTTTTGGTGACCTTTAAGCATTTAAATGTTTTGTGATAAGGACATTTAACAGCCTAAACAGTTCACTCACCTCCGTCCTTTTCTGTCATGGTGGCTCTTGATGTGTGCTATTCTTGCATGTATGCCTGGCTTCCTAGCCTGTGTTTGTCACCTGCACGGCTGGCTGGAAACTGGCACTGAAAACAACAGTCACAATTTACAACTGCTACTGCCAGATGCATGCTGTGACTTCATCTTCAGCTTTTTAATATGCTGTGGCTTAAATCAACAAAGGCTAAGCCATAGAAACTGCACAAGAAAATGGCTGTTTTAACATGAGCAACACCCAATCAAAATGCTTGCATTCATTGCTCTTCTTTTGCCATTGTCAATCAAAAGCAAACCTAGCAAAGCTCTGCAACTTCACTGAATTAAACTGACTAATCTAACCAGCCACACAGCCAACAAATTTCAAGCCATGATCTTTCCAAATTGTGTGTGTGTGCGTGTGTGCGTGCGTGGTGCGTGCGTGCGTGCGTGCGTGCGTGCGTGCGTACGTGCGTGCGTGCGTGCGTGCGTGCGTGCGTGCGTGCGTGCGTGCGTGTGTGTGTGAACACTACACATCAGTACATTTTCACTGTAAAACTCATGAGTACAGGATATCCCACAAAACAATCCAACAACTGTGTGTTTCAACACTGTTCATAATGCAGCAGCTGCATGCTGCCCAAAAAATGTCTCTTCTTCTTTCAGTAAAACTAAGAATGAGATGCAGGTTAACTACTGAATGTTAAAAAAGATTGTTGTGTTTGTTGTGTGATGCTGACCACACAATCGCTGCTCAATAATCCTGGGATGGTCTGGATGTCTCTGGATGGTTGCAGTTGTCTCTGTTCTCTCTAGTTGCCTCTCTAAAAGTAGAATGCTCTTTGAAAACTGGCTTTTCCTTCATAACCAATCTGTATAAGTCTGAATCAGTGTTGAGCCACTGCATTCAGCTGGAATCCTGAAATTCAGCATTGCCCTAAATTCCGTGAACCCTGCATTCAGCTGCAACCCTTTGGTATGATATTCTTGCTAGGAACTGTCTTTGCAACATCATAGTTCACTGATACATTGGCTCTCCATGTGCTGAAACCCATGGTGACCATGTGCCAGACTTGGAGCATTTGACTCAGCTGTGTACATGCTTTGAAATTATTGCAGGAGTGTTGCTGCTGTCACACATGTTCAGCAAAACTTTAATTTTTTGTTATCTAGGTTCAGAGAAGCTCAGCCTAATGTCAGCTTGAAAATGATCCTGAGAATATATGTGGCTTTATATTATATTATATTCTGATAAGATATATTCTGATATAAGATATAGTCTGATAGGACTACTCTGATGGTGAGCAGTATGCACATGAACCAATCTGTAAAACATGGCACATTTTAGCACAAGCTTATTGGTTATATATATAACTCAAGCTTTGGGCAAGAGTTAATATTTAGGGCAGGTATACCTCTGTGGGATAGCTTGAAAAATTATGGGACAAATTATAGCACTTCAGTATAAGTACTGAGCTGCAGCAAAAACCAGACAGAACTGGATAATGTACAGTGGCATGTAAAAAACAAAGGAATGGTAATTGATAAAGACAGAGGCAACCAACAGAGCTGACGCACCACACTGTTTCACCTGCATCATGTTTGGTACCAATGTCACATCACTTTACTCAGCTCTAAATGAGGCTGCTTCTAACCCACTGTGCAGTCAGACCTTCACCAAATACATTGAAATACTCAGACAAAAAAAGAAAGTTAGGTGTAAGCACAGCATTCACTTCAGTCAGCTTCTACCCCTTGTGCTGAATAGGTAAACCAGCAGCGACAACCACTCTCCACAAGGGTCAGTGTCAGTGTGGCAGTTCTGACATGATATCTGATTGCTCATATCACAAAATAATTAATACATTTTTTAATCTTGTAAATTTGATGACACTCCAATGTCATGACAAACATTAGATGGTGAACTAGCTGTGGGTCTGATGCACCCCAAGCAAAGCAATACAGGTGATAAGTAGTCAGTAGATGCAAATGAGGTTGTAAAAAATTGGGAGACCCCATATTCTCTACATAAAAGCCTCTGCTCTAATCAGAGAGGGCAACTGCTCCATTTGGGGCAGAATCAAGCCTGCCCTGACTATCTCATTGACTGGTGTGCTGACTTTGGCAGACTGGAATATGAGCCACTCTTGAAGCCTGCCTGGCCCAAGTAAATATCCACCCACGCTACACGTTTGCTTGGGTCAAAAGAAAGCAAAATGAAGTGTACCTTTAGATACATGTTCCTTTTGTGGCTGTCCAGAAGAGGACATTGCTTGTGACAAAACATCACCTTTATCACTAAAATAAGCAAACAAGGATAAATGTAAATGAACTAAGTGCTGTGCCTGGTGAACCAGTGAATACTCATTGCATACTTCATTTACTGGGGCCAGGCAATCAAAGATAAGAAGTCTGTGCTGATGTTACCAAGACCTACCTCACCTAGAGAAGCATTGAATGCAAAAAAAACTGTTCCCGCCACTCTCGGCTTTGGTACCAAAAGTCAAAAACCAGCGCCTGTATCCTTTCTGCCGCACGAACGACAAAGCCAGCCGCCCGACAAATGAAAACCAAGTGCGTTTGCCGCCCAACCTCACAGCCCGACAATTTCAAACGACAAAATTCGTCGCAATGTCGCGCCAAAGTACTGGTAACACGTTTCTAAGCAAGATGTTAGTTAAATACCCACCAATAATAAACACCGACGTACGAACCACTAGAGGTCAACCCCCTACGCAGAGCCCCACATACCGCGCCAAAATTGTTCATGCCAGACAAACGATTTAGTCTTATGCCAGATGTAGTTGGTGGCAGCATCTGGTGTTAAGCGAATCTATTACATTGCCTCTTCGAAAGGCAACCATGCATATGCTAAAAGATGCAACAATACAGGATAAACAGCATTTTTAGGCAACTAAATGCAATTAGTGAAATATCTGTATCACAAAGTTTTCCAGAGACGGGGCTCATTTAAAAATACCTTCAAATCATGGGATAATAAGCTGTATGGGATATACTACACTCATGGTCGAGTTCCTTCTCACGCTGCGAAGCGTTGCAATTTGATTGTTGGAAGCAATGCATTGCGGTGCAATGGCATTGCAGTGTCTGCAAGATCGAACGCAGACAAGAGTGCACTAGATATAATGACAAAAATAGTAGTTTATACTACAGCATTGCGGAAGGCTCGAAAGTCCAAGACCTTACAAAGAACGATAGATTGACCCTCGCTCCCTGTGATGCATCTAGGCAACTATGCCTGACATGGCGACGCATGTCTTGAGCATGACAGAAATGGCAAGTGAGTGGAAGCAGTGTTTTAGACACAGTCGATGAGCAAAAGGTCCACATATTTCAGACATTTGAGAACGTTTTGGGTTGAAAATGGTTACCACAAACAGGATACGCGTGGTTCTACGGGAAATGAAATTGGAAGCGTGGTTGCCAAACTGATGGCTTCATTGTTTTTAAACTGTTTTTGTGTTCCGTTTTACGTCGGTACCAGGCATACATGAACCACCTATTAGATTTAATCGTCATTATATCAACATCGCTGGTAAAATAATCATATTTCAGCTTAACAGACGCCCATTTTTTACTCAGTTAAGGAAAAGTCGGCACAGATTCCACTCGTCGGATTTGGTTTCGGCCCCACGGCTGCAACGCGATGAACTGTTTGCTGCGACGACGCTAGGTGACACGTCTGGCCCTGTAAAGATGGCGCTGCTATGCATCAGATTGCGTGCGTCCGGCTGCTGGCGCCGACACCCAATCCGATTAGAAACATGGGTGTGTCTTTTAAGTTGTTGTGGGCCGCTAGTAGTGCCCCAGAAGTTGATGTAGAAAAACCATACCATGTTCTTGAGATACGTCGTTATTGTACATAACATTGACTTCTAGATTTACAGCATAAATACGTTATGTTCTGACTGTCAACTTACGCATGTCATTGAGGCTTTCTGACGGACTCGCTGTTGATGGGGCTATATAGCGTCGCCTAGCCTTCACCCTGTCAGGAAGGGCGGGCATCGCGTAACTTAATGTTCGTTTCAGGATGGAGCAACTAATATTATTTCTTGCGGTTGTCGGTTTGGTATGAATCTGAAACTGGCAATAGCCTTGGATTGGGGGATTAAATGGTGAATATGCGTTCATAGCTCTTACAACACAATGGTATACTGTCTGTGGCCTACCTTTTTTGTGGACATATGCAGAAAGTGTAATTAACAATCAATCAAAAGCGCATCTCGTGGTTGGTGTAGGTTTCACGAACCAGCATTCCAGACGGTAGGCATAGACATGCTCACGCCTACCCCATACGACGGTATAGAGATACTCACGCTTACCCCATACGACGGTATAGAGATACTCACGCTTACCCCATACGACGGTATAGAGATACTCACGCTTACCCCATACGACGGTATAGGGATACTCACGCTTACCCCACACGACGGTATAGGGATACTCACGCTTACCCCATACGACGTGTCGCCCAGGGTGCCTATTGGTCTAAAATCGTGTCACTGCAGTAAAACTGTCTTTTAAAAGCAGACATGTCGAGCCTGAAGGAGCATTTATTAGATCCAGTTCACCTTGCAATCTGGAACAAAATGGGAAATGCATCCATGCGTGGGTGTAACTACCACTGGGGTCGGTGGCTTCCGGATAGCAATAACTTGCTCAGATTGAACTGGTCCTTTTTGCGTTTTGACCATGTGAAATGGCACAGAGACATAATAGGCTTCTTTTACATTCAAAGCGTGAAACAGCCCATGTCTTCACAGACACCCTTCCTTCCCCTAATGGTGGATGTGTATGGGACACAATAGCCTACACCCAGTGCGCAGCAAGAATTTGTACTGTCATTATCTTTATAATAGGTAGCATACATGGAAGGGATTGGAAAGCAAACCGAAACGTAACACATGTCGCACAATAAAAATATTCACATTTCTTGCAAGAAGCACGAACACTATCCAAGTGCTCATTACGTGTCACGTGCAAGTATTGTCATGCAATACGCTTCGCAGGTCCGGTCGGTATTCCCACGCACCGACATAAGAGAAGCCCGTCATTTCAACCGGTGTTCTGTGCCGAACGGCATGACAACTGCCTGCTGAGCACGTTCGCCGGAGAAGTTTGAATTCTGTGATCTCATTTCGGCACCAGAATATGCATGAGCACAGGAAATTCGCTAGCATGGTAATCGCCCGTCCTCCGCCCGAGCCACATCCGAATGTGCGCAGTGATTGCGCTCTGAACCAACATTTCGTTGCAATCACCCAGTCGCCATGGTCACGAACACGTCGTGCTGTTGCGATGTAGGTATTGATCCTGGTAACACGCATCCGGCTCCCGCACCTGCACGACGCGCGCCAATCGCGCTTTTTCCGGCCATGGCCGTCGACCTTGAACCGGCCGATGTGCCCACCCGCTTACCGGCACTCGGAGACGCCTTAGCAACCTGAATCCATAATCCGCTCCATGTAGCTATGGAGACGAAACGAAGACGTCATCGCGTGTGATTGCAACATGCCGCCTAGGATGAAACCAGATGAAACGTGCGTGTGGCGCTCAACTGGCAAGTAAACCACCCCATTCTGGAAGCGCTGCTGTGGTTATCGTGGTATCTTGGAGCAACAGTGTGTTGGTTTTTTAATTTTTTTTTTTGGCAATATGATGACGAAACTTTTGCCAGTCATGCTGGCAAAAAGAAATTGTTACTGCTCTCCATTTCGGCTGTAAAGAGAAAGGACCGTAAGGACGCATCACCCATGCCAGGGGCCTGGAGCGCGGCCAGTGCCTTGGCAATTGAGAGGGCGCAGGATTGACAAAGGCCCCCCCTGATAATGAAAGGTCCCCCGAAGAAATAAATCGCCGGATGTGGCCTGTTTGCTAACACGTACCCAGGCGGGGGCAATTTGACCCCCCCCCCCCCCCGAGGACATGTTTGCCGAATGATTTCCGAACGGCGCGGCATAGCCACACCAAATTTCGCGCAGCTGTAGACGATTGAATAGCAGATCGTTCGGTATCAAAAATTTCGATATAATTTTTAAGATCACTGACATACGGCAGGTCAAAGTCATGCCATGGATTCAGCGAAGACAATTTCAAGGGAATCGTTTAATCTGATGCAACAACGGGATGTTAGATGAAGCCAGACGTCTCTGTGATAGTTTCTTAGGGAATAAAATAATTGAATGCCTAAATTCCATTGACCTAAGGTCAGGTATAAACGCCAGACCAAGGTCAAAATTTACCTGCTTTATCACTCTGGAGCTCGTTGTCTGGGGTAGTTTCTGGTGCGGATTTTGAATTTATTAATTATAGGAACCGCAGAATGCATCTTGCATGACATTCTTTAAGGTCTAAATGGGTAGCTGAACAAAAATGACCTCGTTAGGCGTTTTTTTGGAGAACATTCTGCCTATCGTAATCTTCGACGCTTATTCAAATGCAAAAATCCAAACATTTTTGTATGATTTTAGCCACCATGACCTCCGAAAGTTCACGCAAGGTCGCTGACCTTAAATGAGCACCAGTGAACTTTTGCTGAGAACAGGCAGCTAGGCTCACGGTGGTTGCATGGGAAGGTCTGGGAGCACTTTGGACACCAACTCGGGATTTGAGATTGTTTGATCTTATTTGACCCGAAGATCATAGTCTGTGGACCTCAAAATTCGGCACAAATGAGTTCACGTACAGGCTGACACACCCTGTGAATTTGGTGTTTCCAGCTCCCTTAGTTTCTGAGATCTCAGGGGGGTCACATTGACCACCACCCGAGAGAAGGGCATTCAGCCATCCTCCCAGGAATGTGTTATGGAAGACATGTTTTTTCACGGCTCCTTGTCATTTTACCTTCTATAAGTGGAACAGAAGTCAGCACCTGCCGCGAGATCATGCGTTAAACTCCTGCACGAAATATATCGCCGAAGCTCTTCATTTTGCCATGGTCTAGTGGACGCTTTCTAAACTAATAGAACTCTGCGAATGTAGATTGTAGATCAAAATGGTTCAGCAATTGTAGTAAAATGGCCAAGTCATGTGTTTTCTGGAAATGTTCAACATTCGGTCAAAATCGGCTGGTGAAAACATTACGCAACATAGCTTTGCACGTGCGCGCTGGCAAATCTAAACAACATATCGACGCCAGGCGCTGCAGTCTCCGGAGGCTACGCTGGGTCGACTAGAGGCTAATGCTAAGTTGTGACCAACGGATGGCCGTAAATGATGGCGCATCTGAAGACCGAAAGAAGTATCTTTGAACGATTTAGGAAACCAGATCTTCAATTTGGAAAGTAGTTCCGGCGTATATTTCACCTGTGCGATTTTTATATTCAAGATAAGAACGGATTGGTCTTTACAGCACCGCCACGTGGTGCTGGAATCTAGTGGGGGAGGTGGAGGAGTAAAGGATGAACCCGTATTTTTCGTGTTACCGTAACTGCTAATTTGTCCAGATGGCATCCTCAAAGCTGTAAAAAGCGTCCAGTCTAATCTCTGAACCGTACAAATCCATTTTGACAGAATTCGAAGCCTCATTTCTCGACGGTCGTTCTGGTGCGCACGGCGACCGCCGCCTGGCGTTACTTGAAGTGGCCACCGCCGTTCGGTTTTAAGGAAACTGCAACCCAGACCATTGCTGTCTTTGCTCATAAGATTGCGGGTGCGCAGGCTCAAGTCTTTTGATGTGCTTTGTTCCACTGCTCATTTCTGCAAAAGAATAAATGTTCTCAGGCAAACATGGGATAGCCGTGCGCATTTTTGAACTCATTTCGACCGCTTTATTGAACACAAATGAAACCCCTTTTTCCGGTTAAGAGGCCATTGAGAAGAACAGCAGGGGCACATTTATGTTCTCGGCCAAGGCCGTTCCGTCCTACCGCAGGGTGTCTTTCGGCTGGCGTTCTGACGACACGAGGACACCCTGGTCGGTGCGGAGGCCCTCAGAGGAATGTGTCATATCACATTGGTCCCTTCCCTGACGCGAGAGGCCCACTGACCTGCACAGTTGGCCTCGGATAAACACAGGAGCCCTCCCCATTGGCGCAACAACATCCCTGACCGTTGCAGGTCGTCAGATACTTGGTATATAGGCTCCAGTTCCGTGTTGAGCCCGTGCTGGAATTTGGTTGGAGGGCCCACCGTTCAGTACCGAGGACGTTGGCTGGCACAGGATCTTTCCATTGTCCAAAGATGAACACTCCTCACAAGTTTTCACCTTCCTTTTTATTGGCAGAGGGTCTCGACCACCGCAAGAGATCCTCTTTCATACGGGATCCCGTCCCGTCCCTGTTGAGCAAATATTGTCTGGACCAACTCGAGGCCCCTTATTGACACAGAACACTCTGGTAGGCACTGTGGGCCCTGACCCATGCAGAAGCCCCGTATTGTTTCAGGGGCCCCAATTAATGTAATTTACGGGTCTGGCCTCGTCCCTGCTTGGGGAATGGACAATCAGAGCTCAGGCCGACCCGGAGCCAACTGTTCGGTGCTCGTGGCCGAAATAGAGGAACGTAATGTCTCAGGGGTCACCAGTCGCTGCAAGGGAACCTCTTACGGACATTTAAGATCACGGCCCTACGGGCGGGTTCCCTAACGTGACCTACAGCCACCCCTTTGTGCCCTTCAGTCTTCCAATCGGGCCCTTGATATTCGGTCTTGAGAGACCCTTCGGCCCTTCTTCGGGCCCCCTTCGAACACGACTCCGGGCCGACTCGGGGCCACTTGCCGACACAGAGCCCCATGTTAGGCACTGTGGACCCCTGACCGACATAAAGACCCCGACCATTGTTTCACGGACCTAGACCAGTGCAAATAGTGGCCCCGGCCTTGCTTTTTCTTGGGAAATGTGCCCCCAGGGTTCAGGCTGATAGTGAGCCAGCTGTTCGATGCTGGTGGCTTCTGGTAGACTTAGACACCCACGTTGACTCATGGTATCCTCAAATTGTGCAAGAGACTATGCTACTGATATGGGCTACGACCTTACGGGCCGAGATTCTTTTTCCAACATAAATCCTGCCCTTCGGGCCATTATGCTCTCCAACCGGGCCCTTGATCGTCGGTTCCAGTAAGCCGCCTCTGCCTCTCTCCTGGCCTCATCGAACACTGCACTTGGTTGGCTCAGGACCCATTGCGAACACAGGAGCCCCTGTTGTGCACTATGGGCCCCTGGCAGACACAGGAGCCCCGACCAGTGTAAATCGCTGGCCCCGGCTTTGAAGCTCCTTAAAAGTTGGGCCCTCAGACCCATATCGACGCGGAGCCGACTGTGCGGTACTGGAGGTACCTGGCCGACATACATGGTCTTATCGACTCAGGGGGTCCCCCGATCGGCTCAGAGAGTCACGTGACTGTCATTTGAGGGTCTGTCTTCGCAGGCAAGGGTTCCTGAATAAGCTCCGGTCAGCTCTTCATGTCCTTAGGCCCTCAAATCGGGTCTTGGTTACCGGTCTCCGTGGGCCCTCCAGGCTCTTCAGGCTCCTCAAACACTGCCTCTGGCCTACTTGGGGCCCCTTGCCATCATAGGGTCTCCTGTTAGGTGTTGTGGGGCCCTGACTGACGCTGGGGTCAAGACCAATGTAAATCGCTGGCTCCGTCTTTGTCCTCGCTTGTAAAATGAGCCCTCAGGGCGCAGACAGACAGGAAACCAAGGGTTCGATGTTGGTGGTCTCAAGACGACTCAGATACCTGCGTTGTCTAAGAGGGTCTTCAAACGGCGCAAGAGGCTTTTTAGTGGTTTTTCAGACCCCGACCCTACGGATTTCGATTCTTTATGCCATTTAAAGTCAGCCTTTCGACCCTCGGGCGGGGCCCTGAGGGCCATGCCGAGACGACAGACGGGGCCAACTGTGCGTCACTGGCGGCGTCTGGCCGACATATAAGTCCTATCGACTCAGAGGCCCCCTGAGTAGTGCACAGGGCCCTCTGGCTGGCGTTGGAGCGTCCGGCCCTGCGGGCCGGGACCCCGGAATACGCCCTCCGGCCAGCCTTTCAGGCCATTAATCATAGGTCCCGAGGGAGTAACGTGTCCCTGCGCCCCCCCCCCCCCCCCACGCCTTCCCGTCCCACTGGCCAGGACAGAATTGTTCGGGAAGAACAAGTTGTTGCTGAGAGACCGTTCAGCCGCGGCGGGAGAGCTCAGCTATTTCAGGACAGTTCGGCGTCGACAGGACAGTTCGGCTCTGGCAGGACAGCTCAGCTCCGTCGGGACAGTTCAGCTCTGGAAGGACAGCTCGGCTCTGGCAGGACAGCTCAGCTCCGTCAGGATAATTCAGCTCTGACAGGAGAGCTCGGTTCTGACAGGACAGCTCAGCTCCGTCAGGATAGTTCAGTTCTGACAGGAGTACTCGGTTCTGGCAGGACAGCTCAGCTTCGTCAGGACAGTTCGGTTCTGACCGGAGAGCTGAGCTCTGGCAGGACAGCTTAGCGCTGACAGGACAATGCGGCGCTTTCAGAACAGTTCATTTCTGGGAGGACAGCTCGGCTCCGGTTATAGTTTCACAGCACGATTGAGACGAGGCACTGGTATCGCGCAATGAATGGCTGTTCGGACTGTGGTCCCGTCTTG
>NW_023596746.1:7102899-7107991 GCF_011947565.3 Pollicipes pollicipes
GCAACGGTTCACCCTTTCGCAGATCCTTGAACTATTTGGGAATGAGTTCGAGCAGAAGATGTGAATACTCATGTTTTCTGCTCAAACCCCTGAGCGAAGAAGTTTAAAGGAAGACTGCATGTAAATGGTAGGAGACTTAAGTCGTGCCGTTCAAATTTGTCATGTTTATGACGTCATAATTTTGTCAGCATATGGGTCAAAAGCTCTGGATATGCCTGGCTTAATTGTATTGTGTCGCAGGTGTGACGTGCGGAATATATAAATTACGTGTGCGTTAACAGACTGGCCTCAAATCCGAAGAAATAAAGTGTGTAAGAATGAGGATAAAATCATGCATTCTAAAAGTGCCGAAATTTGGTAGTGAGATTGTCGGCGTCATTGAGTGCCGGGACGGGAAATGTCACTCTGCAGGGGAGAGGGCTTTGAGGATCCAGCCCCGCAGCGTTTTTGAAAATATACCATTAGTTTGTGCCGGAGCATAGAACGAAGCAGTGAGCTAGAATCGCTTTTGAACTGGGGGGGGGGGGGGGAGTGAAAAATTTAATCGCAAAAAGACAGTCCGGGAGTGAAAAATTCCATTTACAAAAGATAGGGCTTATGAGCTAGTGACTGATGCTTTAGCAAACAAAGATATCTATTTCAAGTTGGCATGGACACATTATCATAAACCTGACAAAACTGTTTTGCATTTTCATATCCTAGGCCATGAAGGTGAAACAGAACACAGTAAAGCATAGCAAGTTCATGGCAGTGTAATGAGCATACAAAATTCAGTAACACCAATAATTTGATGCTGCGCTTTGCACTTCCCTACCACAGCATTTTTAACAAAAACAAAGCAAAGGAATTCAACAACAAAATGGCAACAGAAAATTCAACAAGCTTAAAGAACTGAAGCAAAAACAAACCTTGGACTCCCACATATCTACCCATCACCAAGTCAAACGCAATACATATACCCGTGGCTTCTGTTCAGATGGGGTCAGGGAAAACAAACATTTTGTCAATATTTCTTACAAAATACCAATGCTTATTTCCATGAAAGTGGCCTAAGTATGCCTAACCTAAAGAGGCCTTACTTCATCTCATCCTGTCTAACCTGTTGGTATCACAGCAGCAGTTGTGTGTTACTGATTCCTGCACAAGTCCTATTGGCATTTGCCATGCGCTTGACCATTTTAACCTAACTTAGAGTAGCCCATATGTTGAACACCATCTTAACTCACCTATCTGTGACAGCAGCACTTATGATAAAACATGATAAAGCTCATTTTTTGGTTAGTTTCAACTTGCATTTTGATTCAGTTCATTTGTGTATGCTTGTTGACATCAGACAAAGCTGACAACACACAAATGAAAACACTTTAAATCACTTTGAGGCAACTTATTCTGATTGTCATGGTAAATCTCTGTCAAGGGGCAATAATGAGTATGCTCCACAACATCGCTCTTCTCCAAAGTAACATAACTTTGGATGACCATGCCAGTTTTGCTGCTTGTGTTTTCAGCCAGCTGCCAGCAAAGACATGTATTTAGGCTCGTTTATTCATATTTATGACATAGTTTGAGACGTGGGCTCCACATTTTAAATGGGATGGTCTGACTTTTTGCTTATGCTGATCTTTACCTATCTTTAAGTTGCTATGCAGCTTAGAGTGTCCAATTGCTAAAAATATAGTGCATATATACCAGTACGGTCATTTGCCAGTCAGCAAACCATGGCAATTGCTGGAAACATCTGGTTTTTAAAGCAACAATGAGGGACCACTTCAAGAAATTTTGGGGCAAATAACAAGAATATGGAGCAAAATAAGTCCCATTACATGCCCTGTGGCATCATAATTTGTCTTATGACAAAACTTGATGAATGGCTCGACGAAGTGGAAACTTACGACAAAACAGAGAATGGCTAACTCTGGTTACAAATCATGTGACCGAAAGCTGGTAAAGTAAGCCATTACTTGGCCCACAGGACACCTACTGGCTTTTTCAGGGCACACCTTTCACTGCTCCCCCAAAACAAAAAGTCAGTGCCACAGTTTGTACAGTTTTGCTGACAGACAGAGTCATCCCACTTACCCCCCCCCCCCACCCCCCCCCCCAATATAAATATCAATCACGTCCAGGAAACCTACGAGATTAAAATGCGAAACAAGTGAGAGGTGTGCATGATAAACATTTCAGGAGAGAAGAATTTCGCCATCAAAGACTTCTGTATTAGCTGCATCAGGTCTGTTTCAAAGCTCTATATGGCAGCATAAGAATAGCCTTGTCAGGTAGCTGGTGAGTTAGGCACTCGAAGGCTTAGATTTATCAGTATCGAGCACCGCCATGAACCAAAAAATTGCTGAACGCGGATTATCAGGGCAAAAATGGTGGTATAAAATAAGTTCCGTGCTTCAAATTGTCGCCTTCATTCCCTGTGAATAGTTTCCTCTTGAGGCTATCAAAGTGTTGGGCGGCTGGCGACTATTAATCCTATGTATGCATAAAATAGTGCAAGTTTGCAGTTGGAGCATCTTGCAGGGAAACTGTTCAACATTTTAAGCGGGAGATGGTACCTCTAAAGGCACTAGGAAAGGAAGGAAGAATGAAGTGGCATCACAATCGTATGATATAAAAGGCATATACAATATAACAAGAAAAACTAAAGCGAGTTAAACAAATATAGATTGGTACTTTTGTGGAAAAATGTATAATCCGCAGCTTTGACTTAAAATATGTTAGAAGAAGTTCTCAAATGATGATATTCATCTTGTAAATTTTATTTAGAAGACGTTCCTTGAATTTTTCACTCCTGCATTTCGGGAGTGATACAATTTAATGGTCAGGTCTCTTCGGGTAAAATAAATACGTGGAGCGAAATTCTCTACCAGGCCTTGCTGGTGTTTGTACCAGGCTCTGCTTTCGTGGTGTAGTGGTGAGACAAAAAAATTGGGGATTCGTGAAAACCTTGCATTTGGCACACTACGGCCGATTGTGATGCATTTTGTAAACAAACCAAACTTGATGCGTGCAAGCGGCTGGAGTCGCCGCGGGTGGAGGGTTATGGGCTTGGAGGTAGCTTACGCCCTCGCTCTGTGCATACATGGGCATGATTCAGATGTAGGTGAGGCAAGACGTTTAGCCATAGGTGTCCAGGTTCTGCGGAGCTTTGTTTATGCATGGTGGTTTCAAGTGAGCTCGGGTTTTGTATGACATTTGAAAACCTCAGAAGGGTAATATGGGTTTGACACTATGCGATTAGACAATGTCAGGCAGGAGTGAAAAATTCACATAAAATATGGGGAAAAGGAGTGAACAATTCCTCTTTCATAGGGTGTTGCTTTACACCCAAAGTCGGCAATTCTAGGACACTGGAACGAAATGAACCAAAATGCCTCTGAGCCCCACTTCCCATTCCTGAACGAGTCTTTATCTTCGTGTCATTGCATGAAGAAACCTTCGCGTCACTAACACGGTGGTGTCAGCGGTAGTGAGCCCAGATGCCGCAGTTCTTGGTCTGACATCACATCTGGTCGGTCACAGCCGCATGGTCGGATACGAAAACAGCATGATAAGAAATCACATTTGGACTCTGGCGCATACTAAAATATAATCAACTGGTCCATCGGAAATTACCTCAGGTATACCCAAGGCTCTTTATGACAGTGTTTGTGACACTTCCTTTACATAATCGAGGGGAAACGCAAATATATCTTCAAAGATACCGCACTAAAGCTGTCTCGTAGCCTGAAAAGCTCCAAAACGTCAGATCCGCTGTTTTGTGCTCGAGCATACGTCCTTTCGTGGTGCGCATCAAACCGCGCGTTTGTCTATTTGATTACCCGCACTTTTCCAAGTCGAAGTGTCGTGATCATGTTTCGCCGTACTGACGCTCACTTGCCGAGCTATGAACCGGGCTTTTCACGCTGTCAACGATTTTGGGCGGTTTCCGAGTCTTGTGTTTCCCATGTCGGTTCAACAAACCGATAGGGAAGTTGCCACGCGCCGACAGCGTCTCGCCGCTGTTCGGATTAGGTTCCAATTCAACATGACAGTGCGACCCTTGCTGACCTAAAAGCACGCACAGTGTTATGCTGCCGGGGATCACCGGCACGTGGAGCCATGACAGCACTCGTGCGTGACGTGACAGCACCATGACGCACTCGTGCGTGACGGATTTACGTATGGGCGGGGTGGACGGACGGACGGACGTTGCCAACGCTCACATAACCAAGAAATGCATTAGCAGTAGCAGCCGGGGTATTTTGCGCCCGTGTCGGGTGTTGATGCAGCAAGTGAGTGCATAAGTCGTGAGTGGTTCTCAAGCTCGCAGATGGCAGCAGGTGGTCGTGCTCCACCACACATGCGCATTTCTGCCGACATGGGGACCATGCGCGACTTGTGTGCTGTTTCACGGACTAGCTCTCATTCCTCTCATTTGTCTTCAATTGCGTAAAAGCTTCTGTCACAGTTTTCAAACGCGTGATTGACGCAAGTGCATTTGTAGGCCTGCACGCACGAGCTTAGCTTCGTAGTTCGCATGCGGATATACATGGTAAGGACAGTTGGATATGGGCTTCGTCAGCTGACGACGAAGATGAGTGGTGATATGTGGATAAATAGTGCAGGAAGAACTATGCGCAACCCCATGCCCTGCATTCAAGCTAACACACGTGTGCCATCGCCACGACCTCGCATTTACTTCATAAAGTAATTCAACACGTTATGGTGAATTTCGTGCGTTGGTTAATTAGGTCAATGGATGCATAGTTAGAAATGAGGCATATGTACACGGACCGCCTCCATATGCACTGAGCAGTGCCAACTGCCGTCGGCATTTCACAACTGAAGAAGTCAGGGCGGAATTATGATGGTTGGCGCAGTGGAAATGTGCCTTTCCCCACGCAAACTTGGAGAAGAGCCTTCCCTCCACGCAAAGCGCGGAGAGGGAGGGACGCCTGGTGCAAATAGGTACGTATCTTCCCTAGAGATCCAAGACATGACCTTCGATGATGAAGCCAACAGCACTGAAGGCGGGGGCTCAACAGGATTCTGGATATTCCTGTTCCAGGATCTAAAACAGGCACACCCAGATCCACGACGCATT
>NW_023596746.1:7108091-7128563 GCF_011947565.3 Pollicipes pollicipes
AGAGAGAGAGAGAGAGAGAGAGAGAGAGAGAGAGAGGAGAGAGGAGAGAGAGAGAGAGGGGAGAGAGAAAGAGAGATGGTCGCCCGTTGCTCACCCTGCCGAGACATTCCCCTGGGGCGCTGCCAGCCGGCGCCGACACACGACCCCGCCACGACCCGCAGCCGTCGCCGCCCAGCGAACCGCCTAGTCTCACGCGTCCTACACGGGACGGACGTGGGGACCGGCGGCACCGGACGGGGGGCGACGGCCGGGGACAGGACGCCGCCGTCACAGGAGCTGCTCCCGGCCGTGTTAAGGCCGCCCCACAGCGCGCTGCCGCACCACGGAACGAATACGGCTGACCGTTCGACTGGCCCTGGTGCCTGGCGAGCGTGGTAATTGCAGTTGTTAGAGACGCTGAGAACTGGCAAAGAGTTGAGAAGGTGAGCTGCGGGAATTCATGCTCTTATGCACGTTATACATGGATTTGAGCGCCGGTGTCTTACCAAATATTGCAGCTTGTGAGCTCTAATAATGCATAAAGCAAGCGACAGCGACTACCGACTAACACGATCAAGCAAGATCTTGGCGGTCACCATCTTGACCATCACCACTACATGCTTTCTTTTAACGCTGAATTCAACGAAAAATCCGCATAGCCTGGCTGCGGTAGGCACATCACATTCATACAGCGCCGTTCCCACCGACAGCACACGCACCACCTTTCCTCCCATAATCATCCAAACGGGGAGGACCGGGCGCCACTCGAGGCCAGGCCCACGCGTGGCCCGGCCAGCCCCGCCTCGCCGACCGTCTCTGGCCCGCCTCGGGCTAATTAGGCCGGCAAGGGTCGCCGCGCCGCCGCCGCCGCCGCCGTGGCCGCCGTGCCAGCGTTTTTATCTGACCGACGCCGGCCGGACAGCGTTGCATGCACTTGCGGCTGGCAACGGGCGCCCCGACAGCTGCCAGCGGCGACCGGCAGCGGACAGCGGCGTTGGCAGGCGGCGGCCGGGGGCGCCGTGGACAGAGCTGTACGCAAGGCTTCTCTGCTAATGCTGCAAGGCCGTGAGGTACGCCGGTCAGCGGTCTGTGGATTCGCGGCTGCAGGAGAGGCATCGATGGCGCGTATTAAGCCATGAGTCACCTCAAATAAATCGGTTTTCAAACTTCTCATACGTCTCTGCACACTGGTCGCAGCGTTTGGTCTGCTGGTAACGCATAAACAAACTCACAGCAGATCATCTGCACTGTATTTCACTGTAGGTCAGGACAAAGCCAGGCGCGAGAAATGCTGACAGGGTTTCTTGGCTTTCGAGGCTGTTTCAGTTCAAATATCATGAGCTGAGATAGCTGCAGCTTTGCGATTAAGTGAAAGGCGTGGCATTGGCTTGCGGGGAAGAAGTAGTTTTATCTTGAGGTTATCCTGGCTCACGTCAATTTAATGCGCCATAAATTAATGCGGAGACGTTTTAGAAACTCCCCTCAAAAATCGACTATTGCGTGTTTTGCATTGATGCGAAAGCGCTATGTCACCGTTTACTCTAGCTGACCTCAGACACACATATCCCACAAATGTTTAAGATCTGTAATCTGTCTATAAGTACTGTACGTCTACCTATCTCTCGCGTTACGAACGGCAGTAAAGTAGTAAGGTGTCTAGAAACACACTTTCGATATGACTTGACCTGAGACATCACTGCGCTTATAAACTTAAATTAATACACGCTTAACAATTGGCCGTCATCCTAGTTTTCCCAGTTTACTTTCATGTGGTTGCTGCATCACAATTGATTGGCACGTATAAGCTATTCAGAACATGTTTGAGAAATTGTGGAAGTTAGCTTAACATGCAACGTCATCAATGACACGCAGGTCAATAAAATGAATGTGTGGGGCGATATCACCAACAGGTGCCTTTCACCTTCTGAATCAGCTAGAAAGTTGAAATGTTTCTCGAGATTTTAACCAAGACGTTAACCGTTAAGCCCCAGCAAATGGATGGTGGAAAACAGCCTGTGGCTTTAGGGGCGAAAACGGAAAAACAGAGCGCAGAATAACGGGCATGCCTTTTTGCGCTAGTCCAGAGTCTGGCTTCACGTTACGAAACCAGGAAAAACGCAGTTTTAATCCATGCTAACTGGCATTGGTATAGCCACAGCGGTATCTTATATCAATGAATGACTTATGAACCGAAATGCGAGATGGTACTCACATACTTTCAGCAGTATATTTGTTCAGTGCGATTAAATAAATGCGAGAGTTACTGGTTTTGTTTTATGTAACTAGGCCCGTGACATGAAGAGCGGGACAGGCATATGACTTGTGTTCGGATATGTCTCGCCGGGCTCAGCGCCTGATATATATAGGTATATATATATATATATATATATATATATATATATATATATATATGAGATTTGTATCTGTAGATGTCTCGCCAGGCTCAGGGCGCTTATGTTATAAAGCGCACCGCATGTTCTTTCAAGAGTATTCGTATTTAAATGGCCTCAGCCTGTCACGCAAACCTAGACCAAATTCATCGACCAATAAATATTTGTGTGACGGCTAAACCCTTCGTAAAAACACGCCACTCAAGTTGAGGAAACCTTGACGAACAGCCGCACACCTGGGGAGGGCGGCGTGGAGCCTCTGCCAGCGCCGCGGAGCGGAGGCGCCCCAGCCAGCGGCCGGCGCCGGCTATTGTCGGCTCCAGATGCGGCGTCCGCCGCTGCGCAGAGCTGGCGCCGGGCGGCGGCAGCACGCCGTCGTGAGTTGTGACGAGCGGTGGACGGTTAAAGCGTCACCCGCGCGGCGACCCCGGTTAAATCCGGCGGCAGGCGGCCTCCTCCGAGCCGCCGGCGAAACAGGTACCGCCCGACTGGCCGCTGCCGGCGACCGTGCGCCGCTGGGGGACGGGCGGAGTGGACTAGCGCCAGTCCGGAGCTGGTCGGGTTTGGCAGCAGTCTTCGTCTTAATGTGCTCATGCACGTTCAGTTAGATTGTAGGTGGGCAGTCAGATGTGGTTTGAGTTTTTATGTGAGACTGTGTCTAAGTTGAAGGTGAATAGGGAAGGTTTTAGGCGTGGGTTTCCGAAGTGAGATTGTCAGACCAAACCAGCATGCGCTATCTGTCCGGAAGCAAATGAGTAGGAGCAGTGGACGGGGGGGGGGGGAGGGGGGGGGGGGTCGTGGGGCCCATGATACTCCCAATATGTGAGAATCTTAGACATGAAACCCTATGGCGTTGGGCAGAAAAAATACTTTGAAACTAGTTTTGGCGTCTCCAATTTCTGAAGCGTTCCTTCATCTGTGTTTAAAAGTGATGCTGGCCGCCGCTGACGCTGGCCGCGGTTCACCTTTCGCTGATTCATTGGCTTAGTTGTTGGGGACTACAAGGAGGCCTGCTTTTGATGGCTCGTCCTACTGTTTCCGGTGGGGTGGGCCGAGTGTTAACTCCCGCAAGTTACGTGCGAATGAGTTACGAGTCGCCAATGCCAGTTATGGATGACTGGAGTAAAAAACGTAAAGAACAAAATCATGTTGTGATACCAACAGAGCCAGCCTTATGTAGTCTTAGCATTTTGTTATAGTTGTCGCGAATCTCACGCGAAGGGGGTGATTGTGATCGGACAGCCAATACTCAGCGACCGTTATTCAGCTCTTGAGTACGTTGCGAGAGGCCACTTATGCCGTTATGTTCTCAGTCGATTCTAATGTAGACTTTGCGGCTCTGATAACAGCTTTTTGCGCTGACGTTTTGGTCTTGGATCGTCTTCCGATTCTGAAGATACCCGGAATATAGTTCAAAACCGCAACGTCGTCAAAAAAGAACAGCTCTTGTCAGTGCTTCAGGTTCTACATTGGAGTCGACAGAGAGAGAGAGAGCACCGTGGCACAAGCGGTCTCTTCGCCGCGCTTCTTTGATATGCCGCCGAGCGTGCATATAGCCGGCGGTGCGTGAATTGATATATTCCACCGACCGTATTATTTACGAAAAGGCACAAGGGACTGTTTGTCTTCCTGTCTGTGTGCCGTACTTTCGGGCTGTTGACCCGTGCGTACTTGGAACCGACCGCAGCGAGGGGAGATTTGTACGTCGCGACAGATCAGCACGCGAGGAAAGGACGTAGATGGTGGAGATCAGGCGCGGTGACTGGTGAGCGCGTGGTGCACGCGAGGAGGAGATAGTGTGGCTACGGAGAGCCCACCGTACGCAGGGAAACAAGCCATGCGACGTCTACACCCAATAGTTGTCGCATAACCCGACGCGCAAAGCTAGAGCGGTGGTGAGTTCCAAAATCCCTCTTTGCAACGAGGCTGACATAACGTGAGCCGGGTGAGCGAACTTCCAGTAGGCAAAGCCGAATGAAAACAGTCAAACGAATAAACTTCAATGCAAATAGTCAAACGTGAGTAAAGTCGAAAAGAAGCTAGTCTACAGGGATGAAAAAAGAACCTGAAAACAAATATAGGTCAAAACGTCGAAGGGGATAAAAGTCAACAGAGATGAAAGTTGGATCGGAAAACGATGGGAACGACAAAGTTAGCATGCGAAAATTTGGTCGGGGTATGTAAGCAAGCAGGTGGTCACAATCAGGACGTCACTTTATATACTGTCGGGGTCTGAGCCCCTCCCCCAAAACCAACTTAACCCCCCCCCCCTTGCAATGCTCCACTGAGGCCCTCAATCCATATGAGCTTAGAGGGAATAGTGGGCCAGTTAAATACAGAACAGTTAACTTAAATTTGCGTGTGCTAGGTAGAAGGTCTCTAAGCACATTACGATAAGTGTTATGACAATGTTGTCCTAAAGAGTACCCTACAGGTACCTAATGCCTTTGGCATGCCAACTCATTCCTATGCTAAGCCAGGCTGCAAATGTTTGACAAGTGTCTTTTTTCAAGTGATAACGCCCAGATCGGGTAAAGAACAATTGACTGCAATATGCGGCAGCTTTGAAATGTACCGGCTGGCCCAAATAAAAGTTAGCACATGTTTTCCCCAACAATGGCAAGTGTATTTGTCACACATTCGTGGCTGCGTCAGTTCTATTGCAATCCGCCCACTCTAATCTTTCCGCAAAAAGACGGCTCATAGTAACTTCAAATGGACAGTCACTCCTCCGCAGAAAAATAATTTTGAATCTACGAAACATTAAATGGTTCGTGTTTAATTTTAATGCCGAGGGTGCAAAATCAAGTAGTCGAAATGTGAGGAGAAATCAGGTTGTGGGGGTAAGTTAGGCCTACCTTTTGGCTAAGCCCGCCACCGATTTTAGAAAGTCGCACCCTTATCATAACAGCCGAACACGGAAGAGCGCCCTGGCTTTGACGCCTTGCATGAAAGGGGACACAGGCGACTACTCTCGCATGCGCCGTACAGTCAATGGGTTCGGCGGGTTCGGTTTAAATGGCCCGCGTGGCCGGGCCATTTAAACCGAGCCCGCCTGCTCCTACGGCCAGAGGTGCCGGCGGCCGCACGTCTCCGCGCCTCCCGGACTGAACCATGCGCAACGCGCCCCGAAACTCTCAGGGTGACGATCTGCTGTGAACACCCTGCTATCCTTTATCCACGCCCCTGAAAATTGTACTCTCGTCATTGGCTGGAACGGACGCGAACAACACAGGCGCCCACGGCGGCAGGCGGCGGGCCGTGGTGCCACCCGTTGTGAATCCCGTTTTTCCATGAGTCCTGCTCCAAGCTCCACTTGTCTCGTCCCCCGGTCCTCACTTCCCCTCCTGATTACGAGACCTCGGAACCTGGTTCCGGGTGTTTCTCGCATAAACCCTGGCTACCGGATCGCATCGGCTGTTTGACAAACACTGCGTTCTGGTCTCTGGTCATGACTGGTACTTCAACGGATAGAACGATGAGTTCCTGGTTGGAAAGCTCGTCTGCAGAATCAAGTGAATTTGCTCTGAAATCGTCAGGGACAAGCCGACCCCGGGCGTGGATTTAAGGCAAATTCCGTCGCATCAACAGTGGAAAGCATGCAAGGATGGACCATTCATTTTGCCAGGATGAAAGGCCAACTCGCCGCTGAGCGGCCAAGCTAAATTCAAGGCAGCCGTAAGGGGGCGTGGGTACACTGCGCGGGAAGGGCTGTGAAGTCATTGCCTTCAGAATTCATCCCCACGGAATTTACTGATCCCTAGTAAAACAAACACAGAAATGTAGGCTTCCACCCTCCCATTATTTCGCCGTTATGACCACAAGGCTCAAGCTTTTTTGCTGGAATATGGTTGTGGCTAACCTTGGTCAACGTTCTTGTTCGGGTATGTAATACGATGGTCTCAAGAGGCGTGCAATATAGACATATCCATAATGCATATGTTATATACATATATATAACAATATTTATGCATCCTATATATTCTATATATATATAATCTAAGATATATATATATATGTGTGTGTGTGTGTGCTGTGTGTGTGTGTGTGTTGTGTGTGTGTGGTGTGTGTGTGAGTGTGTGTGTGTGTGTGTGTGTGTGGTGTGTGTGTGTGTTGTGGTGTGGTGTGTGTGTGTGTGTAGTGTTGTGTGATAGAGATGTGTGTGTGTGTGTGTGTTGTGTGTGTGTGTGTGTGTGTGTGTTGTGTGTTGTGGTGTGTGGTTTGTTTGTGTGTGTGTGTGTGTGTGTTGTGTGTGTGTGTGTGTGTGTGGTGTGTGTTGTGTGTGTGTACCCCTTTTATGGTCTCCATAGGCATAGTGGTGCAGCCTACGTTTTGCCGCAGGAACAAAACTCGTCCATCTCCTTCGTTTTCCATACGCCCGATCCATACTGTGACAGAACTTGCTCAGCCTTCATTGCTCAGTCAGTTTGTGCGACACCCACCAGGCGCAAATTTTACGATAAAAAACCTCATTGATTTCATTCTGCCCAGCTTGGCGACGCCGAAATGCAGTCCACCTCCGAACGTCGGTCACCCTCAACTAGCCGAAAGGTCGATGCGTCGCCTGTGCCTCGTCAGCCACGCCTCCTAAGAACGCCATCAGTCAGTTAAGGGTACGGGAATTGAGCCCGAACCGATAGCTTACCTGGTTTCCGATCCACCCATCGGTGGCGGGGTCGGGCTGAGTCGCTTTAGGTGACCGCTGTTTGCACTTGATGCAGATGGCGGCATCAAAGGTCAGGTGACATCAGAGGGTGGGACGGACCGCGCCGAGCATTGCGGCCGCTGACCCGGCATCTCACGACCAGGCGGCAGATGTCAGGGTCCACGTGACAAGACGGCAGATGTCAGGGTTCACGTGACAAGCACAGTCAGCACTGCGTCGCTGACGCCAAACATCCTCCCGGTCAAAAGGTTCGGGCTAAAAAGAGAAGGCTGCAATCGCTACGAATCTCAGTACACAACTGCGATAGCTGTTTTTGGGTGAGATATGTACAAGTCCACATGGAACAGTACAGAAATGTTTCAGCGTAAAAGAATGGCAGGTTCTGCAGAACAAGATGATAATTATGACCAGCAGAACGAGATTCTGCAAATGCGTGTCTGTAGTGAGGCTGACATTTTCTTTCCAGCCGAAACCTGGTTTGAGGTCCTAGGGTGCCGTCGGCGACAGTTACCAGGCGGAGCCAATGTGAAGATGCGCTTGAGTCGGCGAGCCATTCTGCTGGCTCTAGACGTCTCTATTCATCACGCCGTCGAGAAGCACCATCCCACCGGGACCGACCCAAATATTGGTCGGTAACCAGAAGCAGACTTTTGTTGAAGCGATCAGGCATTGGTTTGCAGTTGCCACGGATTCTCGTCCTAGCGTAACGCATGGTCACTATGTTTTTAGCGCATAATAACTCGCTCGCTGCCACTCTGTTGCGTACAGGTCATGATCATATAAAACTCAGCACGGTCGGGAAGACCATACATCACCCCGACGCAGGCGCCACACCAAAGAGGAGTCTCCTAAGGTGGCAACTGAACAATTAATTTACACTGAAAAAGTTCCCTCTTACTAGATGCGAATCCACATGACCTCCGATGAACCACCGAGTCCTGCGCCTTTCCAAGCGAACTACCAGTTAGACCGAAGCTAAGCTGGTTGGGACGGGAAGGGTCGGAGTGTCCTCACTGGCTACCGCAGTGTTGGGGCGCTGCCCACGTAGTCAGAAGACTCCAGTTCAAATCCCAGCAAATCCGTAGAGAAATTTCAGCTTGTGGAGCGTACATGACTGAGAGTTATACACCATGCAGTCTTTCCTATGACTCGATAACAGACGACGCCGGCCGCATAATCAGCTGGCGGGCACGTTGCGCACATACTAATACAACAAACGAGGACGACAGAACGAACAATAATTTCCCCGTGACGTCCTCATTGGCTCTCCTTCGCGAGAGATGCGCGCATGTTATGCAGCACGACATGCGCGCATGTTTTGCTGCACGACACGCGCGCATCTTTCGCGCGTCGAGAACGTAGCTCGATTCGTGAGTTAGTTAACGCTCTGCCGGTTCCGGCACGCCTGGATCCCCCCCTCGCCGAAAGTAGGCAAACGTCTAGATATGTGCGCTCTTCGCTGCTGAGGTATGCAAACAAAATAGCGGAAAGCAGCTTCAGCGAAATGTGGTGGCAAGGTACCGTACAAGCTGGAATGTACCAGAGGCGCAGTGCATTCCTCTCCAGCTGTTCTGTGGATGATGGAGCGAGAAACAGCCGGCAGAGATTAGGTGTCTCACGCATCCATTGATACCTGCAGTGTACCACGAGAGCGAGAAAAAACGTGGGGTCATCGAATTCAGCTTTCTTTCATGATGTCTAGCAGCTATTGCGTCAAATGTTTCATTCAAGGTGTTAAATGCGTAACATAGAAGGCAGTTGAGTGAGGCCTAACAGTTCATCAAACCAATCACCTCGAGTTCAGTCATTTCATTTCCTAGTAAAAGGAGGCGTCGCTGTTATGAGCTTTCGTGGTATGGAGACGTAAAACACACAATAAGCTAAGAATTTCTTGAGTTATAACTTTAAAAGTAACGTATTTTCAACATACAGGATGCTAAAATGAATGACGTAAAGCATTGCCAACCCATGCAACTGTCAGGCCTAAACCCACATGCAGCGTAGTCATTTTCAACGCCACCGCATTCTGGCGCTATTGTCCTCTCCAACTCGTTTGTCTGGTTCCCTCAGCACGTTCACTCATGATACTCAGTAGTTGCATCCACCGTCCGGTGGCAATTATTTGGAACTTACACTTCCCTTCCGTCCGCTAGATGGCAGGGAACGCCGTTTTTTCAGCCCGCAAAACGGATTCCATTAAATTGCTGACGGCTCGACTACACATCATCCGCAATTGATTATGGAATCCGACGTCAAAAAAGATCTAGCCATGCCTGCCATTGACAGCGCTTACAAAACTTAATGCCTCGCGCCAAAGTCATGTATGGCACAACAGACAACCAGGAGCGGTACCTCGCGCATTAGCCCAGCCCTCCACAGTGGCATGTCCCGCTGGCAGATTCAGTTCATGATAATGTCGCATTCATTGCAAAAAAAATATATTTGTATTGCACTTCACTTTCATGTCAAAGAGGCACAGGGAAAAAATATGGCTGTTCTAACCCTATACGCGGCAGCAATCCAGTTCAAAACACCATGACCTACCGATTTGAAATCAGACGATCTACCGATTTGAGCATGGCAGACCCCTCACAGGTCGCGTTATACCTGAAAACGTGAGTATCAACAACGTGAGATCTTGTATTGGGCATTACCGAATAAAACGATACGACTAGCCTCGATTACACCGCTTCTTGCGAGGGACGTCGGCAACGCCGGCTACATCACCCTTCGGATCACGGAGCCGGTAACAACTGGCAACACCAGGCAGAAGAACGGCCGCAAACGCCAACCAAGTATAATGCATACGATTGTCAGGAACACGCCAACATAGGAACTTGCACCACTACAGCGGCGGACGCCCCAGGTGCCTCGAGACCAGTCTGTAAAACCGCGTGCTCTCAGCCCAGCCGTGAGACCCACCGGCCGGGCCCTGCCCTGACCACCTGTCCGGCCCCGCCGCACCGTCAGCCAGTGCTTGTGGCGCGCTCTATCCGGCCCGACATACCCTGAAGCGTGTCGCGCAGCCGCTCTGTCAGCAGCTGCTGCAGCCGCGCCAGCCGCGCGCAGCCGTCTAGCAGCGGCTCGCGCGCGACGTCCGCTTCCAGCCGTCGCTGCAGCTCGGCCAGCTGCTCCTCGGCAGCGGGCGGCTCGTGCGGCGGTGGCGCGGCGCCCAGTCGGCTCAGCGCCGACAGCAGCGCCGCCGCCAGCTGCAGCTGCACGCCACAGCCGTCCTGCAGCTGGCCCAGCTGGCGGCGCTCCTCCACCAGCAGGGTCTCGGTGAGCGCGCGCAGCTGGTGCTCTTGGCTGACACTCCAGTCGCTGCTCTGCTGGCGGCCGGCCGCCTCGCGCAGCCTGCGCTCCGTCTCCTCGCTGGCGCGCGCCACGCGGTCAGCGTACGCGCGCTCCGGGCCAGGAGTGAGCGGCGCGTTACGATGCCAGCGTGCGATCGCGCTAGTCATCTTGCGGCGCGGCCCGAGCAGCGTGATGCCCGCCTCCTTCAAGTCCTCGTCCGTCATCACCAGGAACACCTGCAGGTCCACCTCCTGCCGCTCCAGCATCGGCTGGTACTTCTGCAGACCGATGGCGGAGAGCAGCGCGGCCAGGTCGGCCGGCTGCGGCGAGGCCTGGCGCGGCGGCGGCGGCTGCGGCGCGTCGCGCCGCAGCGCCGAGAACGCCGCCGGCCCGTCACTCAGCTGCGGCGTCGGCGTCGGCGGCTCGCTGGCGTCGTACTCTGCCAGCAGCTGGCTTACGCGCTCGTGACCGCCGGCGTCGGCCAGCTCGCGCGCCGAGGCGCCGCTGGGCAGGCGCAGCGCCAGGTTGGCTCCGTGCCGCACCAGCGCGAACACGATCAGCTCGTGGCCGGCGGCGGCGGCCAGCAGCAGCGGCGTGTAGCCGCGCTGCCGGTCCAGAGCGTTCGGGTTGGCGCCCTCCGAGAGCAGCAGCTCGACGGTGGAGCGCAGGCCGGCGTTCGTCGCGTGGTGCAGCGGCGTCCAGTCACGGGCGTCGCGGCACTCGATGTCCACGCGGCGGCCGAGCAGCGTCAGGAGCACGTCGTCGTGGCCGCGGCAGGCGGTGAGCGCCAGCGGCGTCTGGCCACGCCGGTTCTGCGCCGCCGGCTCGGCGCCAGAAGCCAGCAGCGTGTGCACCACGGCCGCGTGCCCGTAGTAGCAGGCGTACATGAGCGGCGTCCAGCCGGCGCGGTTGGCGCGGTCCAGGTCGGCGCGGCAGCGGCGCGCCGTCTGCAGCACCACAGCCGAGTCGCCCAGGCTGGCGGCCGTGTGACAATCGAGTGGCGGCCCCGGCTCCAGCGCCAGTCGGCTCATCCGCTCGTGCGTCGAGTGTGTGAATACGTCGTCACAGTACTCGTCCATGGCTGGGTGGTTAATGGGGTGGCAGTCACTGCTGGTGACAGACTTGCAGGCAGACCTAGTTGGTGACTGCAGGGATACAAAATTAATGTGATTGATTTTGCTGCATGCATATTAGAAACTGCAATAAACACCATTGCATGCTATGATGCGTTTGATAACATAATAGGGACAATGGGAAACATAAATTATTCCAATTTTGGTAGGCAGCAGAGTAGCATAAATACTAACACAGCCAAAAGTGAACATTTTAGAGACTCAGATCAGGTTCAGGATGAGAACAATATATGAAAGACACAGGATATTCTATCAAATGGAGAATGATATCTGAGCTTTGACAATACATTCAAATCTAACAATTAGCATTAACAGGCATCACACTGACTACCAGGGTATAACATACCGAGGCCAGATGCCACAATGCACAGTTTAAAAAACAAGCCAAACATGTCCAGAGAAGCACTGCTGCAAAAATTTAACTCATGTAAACATAGTATAAATCTGAGCACTCTGCATTGGTGGCAGGGCACAACCAATTTCAGCACAAAGAAAGCCAATGTGCCGACAATGAAAGATGTTGCAAAGGTAAAATCAGGCAAAACTACTTGAAAACATTTTTATCCTGGCCTGAGTTTGGCTCATCCAAGCTGATATGAAGAAAGAACACCAATGTGACTTAGGCATACGCTATCTCCCAAAATTACGAGCTTTGACATCACACGATGAGTACTCACATAGCTTCCCACACTAGATCTCCATTAAAACTCGCAAAGTCCCGCGGTAATCAAATTGTATCAAAGTTCCTACACTCTGCAATATACTAACAACTCAAGGTAAAACCGCGAAGGAAATGCGGTGCACACAGGGCCGTGTGATAGGTGCACAGATCGTGGTTGAGGATGCGGTGCACAAAACTGCGATCAAGGCCGTATAGGGGGGTGGGATTGTCCGGCGACTTTAGTGCCCAATCCGCTCAGCTTTGCATGACGTCACTGAAACATTTTCCTCAGCCTTGGCGTCGTATTCAACTCGTCCCCAGGGGCGGATTCGGAAGGGCGGGGGGGGGGGGGGGCGGGGGGCCATGGCCCCCTCCTTGGGCTCCAAAGGGGCCCACTGGCTCCGAGGAGGCCCATAGCCGGCCGAACAGGTGCAGTTTTTTAAACACAAAACGTAACAAAACTGGGTATCTGGACTGCTAGGCGATCAAGAACAGCTATACGCAAAAGTGAAGGGCCTGTGAGAAGTAAAAAAATTAATGACTGAAAAAGTTGTGTACTGAAAATTTTAAGCCGCATTACGCTGTCTAGAAACTCCATGCTGTTTCCGGGGGACCCATATGCCCACATGCAGGATAATTACGACCGTCAAGGAGCATTGCACGTTGCCCTTCATGTCTTTGCATTTGCTTGGAGGACCCTGCGATAGTGTTGGGGCCCTTCTTGTCAGCGTGCCGGGGCACTCTTGTCAATCATGGGCCTTTCCACGGATTCTTTCCATTTACCAGAAAGGCTCTATGACCATATCTTAACCTGCCGGGGTATTCTCGGTTGCTCAGCGGCCCTTCACGTGGGTCTCGGTTCACCTGCCGACACACTTGTGATATGCTCATGGACCCTCTGCATTGGTCTAGGGCATTTACAATTCTCTGTCTCTTGCTTAGGGCACTACACTCATGTCGGGGGCCCATCTGATGGCCTGCTTGGGCACACTCAGTCGTTAGGGGACCCTCCACACTGGGGTCTTGGGTACTTATTTTCTGAATGGGGCGGCTACGTTCGTGTGGGGGTTTATCTGGTAACCTGCTCGGGCATATTCGATCGTTCGAGGGCCCTCTACATTGGGCCTTGGGCACGTGCTATTTGAATGGGGCCCTACGCACTTGCCGGGCGCCCCCTCTATTCGCCTCCTCGGCCACACTGGATTGCTCGGGGGGGGGGGGGCACATTGATTCTTGCTCCTGCTCTGTTCTCATCGGAGTCCTCTGATGGTCTGTTCCGGTACACTTCATTTTTCGGGGGCCCTCCGCACCGGGTTTTGGATACTCCTTATTTGAAGGAGGGCATTACACTCCTGTCGGGCCCTTTCTGATAAGATGCTCGGGCCCATTCGATCGTGGAGGACCTCTACATCTGCTTTGAGTACTTCCTTTTTGGATGGAGGGCCCCCTGGTTTTTTTTGGGGGGGGAGAGGGCAGTAGCTGTTATTTGTAGGGCACTATCTGTTAACCTGCTCTGGCGCACTCGATTTTCCGAGGCTCTCTACATCGTGTCTTGGGTGCTTCCTTTCTGAATGGAGCAAACTATGCACTTTTCGAGGACCTCATCTGTTCGCCGCTTCGGCCACATTGGATTGTTCAGAGGCCCTATATATTGGGTCCTGGTGTTTGAATTTAGGGCTGTTCACTCCTGTTTGGGCCACCTAATAATCTGCTTGGGTATACTCCATCTTTCGGGCCCTCAGCACTGTGTTTTGGGTACTTCTTATTTGAGTGGAGTTTTCAGGTTTTCTTTAGTGGAGATTTGAGTATTCTTCTTCGCTCTTGGGCCTTCTCTGGTAAGCTGCTCGGGCACATCCCATTCTTCTGGAGTCATTTACATGGCGTCTTCGGAGCTTCCCATTCGAATGGAAGACCCTACGCTCTTGTTGGGAGTCCTATTGTTAATCTGCTCTGACGCATTGGATCATTTGGGGTTCTCTGCATTGGATCTTGAATGCTTCCTTTTGGAATGGAAGCCCCTACGGTGTTGCTGGGAGCCTTATTTGTCAACCTGCTCGGGCACACTTGATCATTCAGGGTCTTGGGCACTTCCTATTTGAATGGAGGGCCCCACGCTATTGACGGGCCCCCATATGCCAACCCGCTCGGGCGCGCTCAATCGTTCGGAGTCCTACACATTGCGTCGTGAGTATTTATTATTTGACTGGATGGCCCTGTGTTCTTGGCGGGCCCTATATATTCAGCTCCTCGGGCCGGTGGTGGATGCAGAGGGGGGGGGGGGGGAGGGGCACAGGACCATGCCCCATGGACCATGCCGAGTGGACCTAAAGGCTCCAAAGGGGCCATAACCAGCCGGACGGACGCAGTTTTTTATAACAAAGACACAATAGAATTGGGTGCCTTTGGGCCTACAGACAACCAACAATCATTGTTAGCAAAAGTAAATAGCTTATAAGTAAACGGAGCTCATTCTTCTCTGATTGAGGAACGTTGCTTGGGATAAATTTTGGGGCTCTTAACGCTGCTTAGAGTCATTACGCTGTTGGTTGCCTGGCGCTATGTGTCCACTTGCCTGGTCAATCTGACCACCAAGGAGCTTTCCACGTTGCCCTTGAACTCTTTCTCGCAGGGCATTTTCTCATGGGGCCTAACGTGCTGTTGGGACGCTATCTGCCTCCATGCCCGAATACTGTTGATGGATCAGGCTCCCCTTCACGGATTCTTCCCATTCGCCCGAAACGCTCTACACACTTTTTCCGGGGTCCCATATGCCAGGGTACACTCGGTTACTCAGGGGCCCTTCATATAAGTCTCGGGTTCTTTCCAATTGCTTGGAAGGCCTTATGCTGTTGCTAGGGGTCTTATGACGTAAGACACGGGGACACTCGATGCTAAGACACCTATTGAGGCTCGTGTTGTTAACCTGTTCACTCCTATTGAGGCTCGTGTTGTTAACCTGCCCGTGCATTCTTGATCGCACCGGGGTATTAATTCATGGCCTCCGATAAATCCCCTTTGCTCGGAGGGTCCTGTGTTATGGGCGGGGCCTTATATGTCAGCCAGCCGGGGCACCACCGATCGTTTAGGGGCCCACCACGTTAGTCTTGGATTCTTTTTGCTTGCCCTGAGAGCCCTATTATTGTTGATGAGAGCCCCTTTATTGGCCTCCCGCAGCACCCATGATCGCTCAGGTCCCGTCCCTATTGGCCTTGGCGCCTTCGCCTTAGAGCAGCAGTCGAATATCAGTTGATGTGTTATTACGCGCGATTGCCGAACGTAATTTTACATGCCGCCGACGTCGTATGTGTCATTTCCATTGGCTTTTGAGTATGTGACACTTATACTAGTACATCACGTTCTTAATATATTTTGAATGCTTGGATATGTTGTACTCCTTTATGACAAAGGAAAAATCATGCATCAATTAGCTATCAGCTGATAGGTCCGTGAAGTTAACGATTTATTCAGCGATCTTTTCAGCGACGAGTTCTGATTTCCCTGAAAAATAGTCACAAGGTCAATTGTGGCATGAGAACACCAAAAATGACCCTTATTTTGTAATATCATGTGACCTTCAATGTCAAAAGCTGAGTCAAAGGAAGGGGAACTCGGTATCACCAAAACATTACCGGCCGATTTTCAACTTGCCAATGTCAGAATATTCAACACAGAAAGTTGCGGTTATTGTTGCGGTTTACCACCGCCATAAGGGGATGCGTTCCCATTCACGGGTTCGAGTCGTTTCTCGTCATAGGGCCGCAGCCCCTCTCGATCCACTGCTGGAGCTCCTCTTCATATTGCGCGCGAGACGCCGGAGGGACTCGATATTCCGTCACGCCGTTCCCTTGTGGTCCCCCCGGTTCTACCCCGTCGGCCCACCTCCACGTTACTGTCCACTGGCGCGTCTCCTGATCGCAACGCGCACGAAAGTCTGCCGCTTCCACTTCCGCCGTGTCAGACGCCACGGCAGCACAGTCTGACTCGACACCGAACTGCGACCCTGCCGAAGAAACAGTGACACCACCCAACGCTTTGATCACATCCATGCTCAACACCATACTAAATCCCAGAAGCCTGTCAGTTACCACCAAGACGCTGACGTCAGCGCTCGCGCCATACTCGAGCTATACACACGCTGGTCCGCTACCAGCGCATAGAAACCGGTTGCCGTTCACTGTGAGCACGCTAACGCGTTCCCTCCGCCAGTCTCGACACAACGAGGCGGGTACAAGGCTACGAAAGCACCCTGTGTCCACTAGCGTAATGCGGATGGATCCGATGACGCGCAGCTGCCGGGTTGGGAAAGCACCAACGCCGACCAGGGAGAGAAGCCTGGCACTCACGCCTCCCCCCCCCCCCCTTCGTTTTCCGGGCAGCGGGCCGCCACGTGACCTTCTTGTCTGCACCTGAAGCAGACGACGTCACGCTGGCACCAGCGAGCCAGATGGCCGCGCTTGCCGCAGCGGAAGCAGGATGCTGGCTGCTGGGGGCGGTCGCCGCCGCGCGCTTCTCGGTGTGAGAAGCCGACCCCATCGCTCGGTGCAGCTGCTGCCCCCGCCGTAACCGCAGCAACCGCCGCCGCCGCTGCCGACTCCTCCGCGACCAGGGCGCGTGCCCGGCCCAGCACCTCAGTCAGGCTCAGGGCTTCCACGCGCGTGCTGGCCCTCAGCGCGTGCCGCACGGTCTCTGGCAAGCCAGCCACGAAGGCGCAGGTCAACCCTGTCTCAGACAGACTGTCAAACAGATTGGTCAGCCTGCGCAAGTCTGCAAGGAAGACATCGACGACTTCACCCTCTCCAAACACCTAACGATGAATTTTTCGTGACATGTTTTACAACCGACAGCGAAAGCCGTGATCAGGGCGTCCTTTACCTCACTCGGCTTCGGCTTATACTCATCGGAAAGTTGCTGGTACACACCGAATGCCCCACCAGTAAGCCGGAGGGGAGTCACGTTTTGCAGGTCGCTAACTCCTTTCAGTCTGCACACTAGGTCCACTTTATCGACCCACTCCACAACGGATTCCTGGACACTGAGCCCCGGAATGATTCTCAAGTCAAAATTTCCAGGTTCCGCCATCTTGAGCGTATGCACCGAAATAGCTCGTAAGATCCAGCTAGCGGATCTCAAAAAGCTATGTCTTTGAGCCACACAGCACGGGACTCCTGTCCTCCAACCGCTTGCACAGCTCCGAAACCTGCCCTCCAAGCTCCGCGCCCCCGCGCCGCCCTGCCTACACGACACTGCTCTCGCCAATGTTTCGCGATGTTCCTCGCCCTCGCGCCCACTTCGCCACTTCTGCTGCGCACCAAATGCAGGTTTCACTGCACAAAATTACCGGTTGATTTCACGTTTTCATGCTCAGAATTTGCATAACACTAGGAACTAGCGACCGTGGAAAACTCCTGAAAAGTCAAGGTCAACCTTCAAGTCTCATGTCTCAAAGGACGGTGATCAAACGTCAGAATACTCGCCAGTGTAAGAACTAAGCGTTTGTCAAAAAGTCCTGAAAGCTCAAGGCCACCTTTGGCGGTCAAATTTACATTCAAAGGACGAGAACTTCATATTTTGAAAAACGACTGGTCGATTTCCACTTTTCGACCATCAGAACATTTAACAGTGCAAGAGCCGTCCATGTAAGTGTTCTGAAAATTCAGGGTCACATTTTAACCTAAAACAATTCACGGTCACAGGACGGAAACACCATCTTTAAAAAAAAATGCCAGTCGATTTTAGATTTTAAGAATCTTAGAATCAAGTTCACCGTGCGATGTCAAATTCGGGCTCAAATGACGAGAAACTACATTTCACTTAAAAACTTACCGGCCGACTTCCGTGAAATACCAGCAGAACTGCAGAACCACAAGTGCATGAACTAGCGTCCGTCGAGAGGCCCTGACGTTTAAAGGTTTTCATTCAAAGTAAACTTATTTAGCATTCATGACTTCATGATAACATCATTCAAATCCTGCCATTCCATAAGTGATGTGGTGATAAAGGCAAAAAAAAACAGTTGTCGAAAGATTCATCTCTGGCGTTTGTGAGCCAGATTTCCAGATATAACGGGCGTCGAATGGCTCTCAATCAACCTTGTGCGAAGTACGAGAATGCAGTCAAACCATAACGCATTGAAGAGCACATTTACTCAGCTGAGAACTGTTCAGGCCATGTGCCCCCTCGTGGTTACACGAAGTATCGCTCCCTCCGACCGCGAGATGCTCCCCGCCGCCGCCACCCCCGTCGGTGCGGCTCAGTCCCTGGTCTGGACGGTGACGCGGTATGGCTGCGGCTTGAGCACCAGGCTGGGACTCGGCTGCAGTCGCAGCTTCTGCAGCAGTCTGGCCGTGAACAGGAACAGCGCCTGGCGCGCGTGCGACTCGCCGATGCAGCGGCGCAGGCCCAACCCGATGCCGAGCAGCTGCTCCTCGACGGGGTATCCAGCGCATCGTCTCCTCGAGCACGGCCTCCAGGTACTGGGTAGGAAGGCATGGCTGGTATACCGTCAACGGCCAGCGGCCGGTCACGGCCACCGCCTCGTCCAGCTCGGCGTTGGTGCGTGTCTATGCGTCCGAATGCAGCACCAATATCAGGAGGATAACCCACTCCATGGGGGTCTGATCGCCGCCATGCCGGCCCTCAGCAGGTCTTTGAGCAGGCAGGGCAGGTTATCCTCTGTTGTGCGGGGAGGGGACGGCAGCTCTCGTTGGTCCTGTAGGAGCGTCTACACCAGGTCGCGCGCCGGCTGATCCTCCAGCACGCTCTTGGCGTGCTCAGCTATCAGAGGTGGAAAGCGTGGTCACGAACGTGAGATATGAACGACTCGACAATCATATTTTGCTTGGCCTTGATCGTTGCATGCCAAAGGAATCACAAGATTTGAATGACGCTATTATGACGTCATGGATGCCTGGGTGACCTTGAAATAGTCTCTCAGTAATAGTCGGATCAGCTAACTACTCAAAATGAGACATTTGATTGTGCGGTTACCTGCATCACAAATTATATCAGACGAATTGTGGGAGACAGCTTCTCCAATCTGGATTCTTGCTTCTTAGCAGTCACAAACCCATTCGGGTGCTCGCCGCACTGCCGGCGTCATCGGCTGACCTGGGGCACCTGTTCAGCCGCGTCGACCTCGTGGTCATCGTCGATCAGGTCCACGATGACCGCAGAGTGTCTGGAGGTCTCCTGCCTTCCGCAAACCTACCGGCAAACGTTCGGTAACGACGCGACCGCCGTTCTCCAGGAGTTCTGCTCGCGGCCTCGAAAACGGGATACTGGTCTTCAACAAGCTCACCGCAAAGATTTGTTCCCGACGATTGCAACATACGTATGGTGTATTTGTGCATTCAAAACGCCAAAATAAAGCAAATCAGCCTACTAGCTTCTACAAAGGGATGCACTATCAGTGGATTGGTCTGAAAGCGGCGTAAGCTATCGGATGCAGCAATGTCATTTGCTCTAGTTTAATTATCCAAGCGTGAATTTCTTGAAGTTAGTGCTGGCAACTGATCCGAGGCAAAACAGGACTAGTGTTATGTTTTAATCCAGGGAATTTTGTGTGCAAGCTGAATGATTAAGAGAGGAATGGCTGTTTCAGATACTGTACCTTTGATCTATCGATCCAAGGCAACCAAAGTAAGTCCAATAAAGGTGTTGGGTGTTGCAGGTGGCATGACAGTCTAAAGGACAGGCCACGAGAGCTAACACCACACGTTGCTCACGCCGTGCAGAGCTTGGGTTATGTGATAAGGTTATGTCTTCGGTGCAGATTAATAAGCCAATTGTGTGTAATCCTGTGGTCTCTTCAGCGATTTCATAAAATCGAGCAACCAGAATCGGAGTTCTTTTAGCGTGGGCTGTCGCCGGTCTATTAAAATTGACGTCCCTTGGAGAGGGTACCCTCCCCCTCCCCTCCCCTCCGATTGAATTCCTGAATCCGCCCCTGCGAAAGGCATACGAGTATTTTTTTTTTGTTGGTTCGCAGGGAAGATGTATGGCGTGTGTTGAATAACATTCCTGATTTAAGAAAACATAAGTCCACGTTTGCTGAAACTCTCCATGCGCTCGAAATCCTAGGGTATGCAACTCACGCCAAGAAATATCGCAAAGAAAGATTATATGCGGCCAAGAAGGTGCCCGTGATCCCGTTTCGTGTCTCTCGTGGACGTCTGGAAGGTCGCACGCGCAGCAAACTGTGCAGCAGTCTGAACTTGCAATGGCTTCGTGCGGTTTCCAAATCGTGGTTGCAGCCCTCGCCTTTCTCGTGCGGTGACATGATAAACGTTAATAGACGGGGCATGCATGCGGACGTCATATATATATATATATATATATATATATATATAT
>NW_023596746.1:7129016-7156109 GCF_011947565.3 Pollicipes pollicipes
CACAGGACCATGCCCCATGGACCATGCCGAGTGGACCTAAAGGCTCCAAAGGGGCCATAACCAGCCGGACGGACGCAGTTTTTTATAACAAAGACACAATAGAATTGGGTGCCTTTGGGCCTACAGACAACCAACAATCATTGTTAGCAAAAGTAAATAGCTTATAAGTAAACGGAGCTCATTCTTCTCTGATTGAGGAACGTTGCTTGGGATAAATTTTGGGGCTCTTAACGCTGCTTAGAGTCATTACGCTGTTGGTTGCCTGGCGCTATGTGTCCACTTGCCTGGTCAATCTGACCACCAAGGAGCTTTCCACGTTGCCCTTGAACTCTTTCTCGCAGGGCATTTTCTCATGGGGCCTAACGTGCTGTTGGGACGCTATCTGCCTCCATGCCCGAATACTGTTGATGGATCAGGCTCCCCTTCACGGATTCTTCCCATTCGCCCGAAACGCTCTACACACTTTTTCCGGGGTCCCATATGCCAGGGTACACTCGGTTACTCAGGGGCCCTTCATATAAGTCTCGGGTTCTTTCCAATTGCTTGGAAGGCCTTATGCTGTTGCTAGGGGTCTTATGACGTAAGACACGGGGACACTCGATGCTAAGACACCTATTGAGGCTCGTGTTGTTAACCTGTTCACTCCTATTGAGGCTCGTGTTGTTAACCTGCCCGTGCATTCTTGATCGCACCGGGGTATTAATTCATGGCCTCCGATAAATCCCCTTTGCTCGGAGGGTCCTGTGTTATGGGCGGGGCCTTATATGTCAGCCAGCCGGGGCACCACCGATCGTTTAGGGGCCCACCACGTTAGTCTTGGATTCTTTTTGCTTGCCCTGAGAGCCCTATTATTGTTGATGAGAGCCCCTTTATTGGCCTCCCGCAGCACCCATGATCGCTCAGGTCCCGTCCCTATTGGCCTTGGCGCCTTCGCCTTAGAGCAGCAGTCGAATATCAGTTGATGTGTTATTACGCGCGATTGCCGAACGTAATTTTACATGCCGCCGACGTCGTATGTGTCATTTCCATTGGCTTTTGAGTATGTGACACTTATACTAGTACATCACGTTCTTAATATATTTTGAATGCTTGGATATGTTGTACTCCTTTATGACAAAGGAAAAATCATGCATCAATTAGCTATCAGCTGATAGGTCCGTGAAGTTAACGATTTATTCAGCGATCTTTTCAGCGACGAGTTCTGATTTCCCTGAAAAATAGTCACAAGGTCAATTGTGGCATGAGAACACCAAAAATGACCCTTATTTTGTAATATCATGTGACCTTCAATGTCAAAAGCTGAGTCAAAGGAAGGGGAACTCGGTATCACCAAAACATTACCGGCCGATTTTCAACTTGCCAATGTCAGAATATTCAACACAGAAAGTTGCGGTTATTGTTGCGGTTTACCACCGCCATAAGGGGATGCGTTCCCATTCACGGGTTCGAGTCGTTTCTCGTCATAGGGCCGCAGCCCCTCTCGATCCACTGCTGGAGCTCCTCTTCATATTGCGCGCGAGACGCCGGAGGGACTCGATATTCCGTCACGCCGTTCCCTTGTGGTCCCCCCGGTTCTACCCCGTCGGCCCACCTCCACGTTACTGTCCACTGGCGCGTCTCCTGATCGCAACGCGCGAAAGTCTGCCGCTTCCACTTCCGCCGTGTCAGACGCCACGGCAGCACAGTCTGACTCGACACCGAACTGCGACCCTGCCGAAGAAACAGTGACACCACCCAACGCTTTGATCACATCCATGCTCAACACCATACTAAATCCCAGAAGCCTGTCAGTTACCACCAAGACGCTGACGTCAGCGCTCGCGCCATACTCGAGCTATACACACGCTGGTCCGCTACCAGCGCATAGAAACCGGTTGCCGTTCACTGTGAGCACGCTAACGCGTTCCCTCCGCCAGTCTCGACACAACGAGGCGGGTACAAGGCTACGAAAGCACCCTGTGTCCACTAGCGTAATGCGGATGGATCCGATGACGCGCAGCTGCCGGGTTGGGAAAGCACCAACGCCGACCAGGGAGAGAAGCCTGGCACTCACGCCTCCCCCCCCCCCCCTTCGTTTTCCGGGCAGCGGGCCGCCACGTGACCTTCTTGTCTGCACCTGAAGCAGACGACGTCACGCTGGCACCAGCGAGCCAGATGGCCGCGCTTGCCGCAGCGGAAGCAGGATGCTGGCTGCTGGGGGCGGTCGCCGCCGCGCGCTTCTCGGTGTGAGAAGCCGACCCCATCGCTCGGTGCAGCTGCTGCCCCCGCCGTAACCGCAGCACCGCCGCCGCCGCTGCCGACTCCTCCGCGACCAGGGCGCGTGCCCGGCCCAGCACCTCAGTCAGGCTCAGGGCTTCCACGCGCGTGCTGGCCCTCAGCGCGTGCCGCACGGTCTCTGGCAAGCCAGCCACGAAGGCGCAGGTCAACCCTGTCTCAGACAGACTGTCAAACAGATTGGTCAGCCTGCGCAAGTCTGCAAGGAAGACATCGACGACTTCACCCTCTCCAAACACCTAACGATGAATTTTTCGTGACATGTTTTACACCGACAGCGAAAGCCGTGATCAGGGCGTCCTTTACCTCACTCGGCTTCGGCTTATACTCATCGGAAAGTTGCTGGTACACACCGAATGCCCCACCAGTAAGCCGGAGGGGAGTCACGTTTTGCAGGTCGCTAACTCCTTTCAGTCTGCACACTAGGTCCACTTTATCGACCCACTCCACAACGGATTCCTGGACACTGAGCCCCGGAATGATTCTCAAGTCAAAATTTCCAGGTTCCGCCATCTTGAGCGTATGCACCGAAATAGCTCGTAAGATCCAGCTAGCGGATCTCAAAAAGCTATGTCTTTGAGCCACACAGCACGGGACTCCTGTCCTCCAACCGCTTGCACAGCTCCGAAACCTGCCCTCCAAGCTCCGCGCCCCCGCGCCGCCCTGCCTACACGACACTGCTCTCGCCAATGTTTCGCGATGTTCCTCGCCCTCGCGCCCACTTCGCCACTTCTGCTGCGCACCAAATGCAGGTTTCACTGCACAAAATTACCGGTTGATTTCACGTTTTCATGCTCAGAATTTGCATAACACTAGGAACTAGCGACCGTGGAAAACTCCTGAAAAGTCAAGGTCAACCTTCAAGTCTCATGTCTCAAAGGACGGTGATCAAACGTCAGAATACTCGCCAGTGTAAGAACTAAGCGTTTGTCAAAAAGTCCTGAAAGCTCAAGGCCACCTTTGGCGGTCAAATTTACATTCAAAGGACGAGAACTTCATATTTTGAAAAACGACTGGTCGATTTCCACTTTTCGACCATCAGAACATTTAACAGTGCAAGAGCCGTCCATGTAAGTGTTCTGAAAATTCAGGGTCACATTTTAACCTAAAACAATTCACGGTCACAGGACGGAAACACCATCTTTAAAAAAAAATGCCAGTCGATTTTAGATTTTAAGAATCTTAGAATCAAGTTCACCGTGCGATGTCAAATTCGGGCTCAAATGACGAGAAACTACATTTCACTTAAAAACTTACCGGCCGACTTCCGTGAAATACCAGCAGAACTGCAGAACCACAAGTGCATGAACTAGCGTCCGTCGAGAGGCCCTGACGTTTAAAGGTTTTCATTCAAAGTAAACTTATTTAGCATTCATGACTTCATGATAACATCATTCAAATCCTGCCATTCCATAAGTGATGTGGTGATAAAGGCAAAAAAAAACAGTTGTCGAAAGATTCATCTCTGGCGTTTGTGAGCCAGATTTCCAGATATAACGGGCGTCGAATGGCTCTCAATCAACCTTGTGCGAAGTACGAGAATGCAGTCAAACCATAACGCATTGAAGAGCACATTTACTCAGCTGAGAACTGTTCAGGCCATGTGCCCCCTCGTGGTTACACGAAGTATCGCTCCCTCCGACCGCGAGATGCTCCCCGCCGCCGCCACCCCCGTCGGTGCGGCTCAGTCCCTGGTCTGGACGGTGACGCGGTATGGCTGCGGCTTGAGCACCAGGCTGGGACTCGGCTGCAGTCGCAGCTTCTGCAGCAGTCTGGCCGTGAACAGGAACAGCGCCTGGCGCGCGTGCGACTCGCCGATGCAGCGGCGCAGGCCCAACCCGATGCCGAGCAGCTGCTCCTCGACGGGGTATCCAGCGCATCGTCTCCTCGAGCACGGCCTCCAGGTACTGGGTAGGAAGGCATGGCTGGTATACCGTCAACGGCCAGCGGCCGGTCACGGCCAACCGCCTCGTCCAGCTCGGCGTTGGTGCGTGTCTATGCGTCCGAATGCAGCACCAATATCAGGAGGATAACCCACTCCATGGGGGTCTGATCGCCGCCATGCCGGCCCTCAGCAGGTCTTTGAGCAGGCAGGGCAGGTTATCCTCTGTTGTGCGGGGAGGGGACGGCAGCTCTCGTTGGTCCTGTAGGAGCGTCTACACCAGGTCGCGCGCCGGCTGATCCTCCAGCACGCTCTTGGCGTGCTCAGCTATCAGAGGTGGAAAGCGTGGTCACGAACGTGAGATATGAACGACTCGACAATCATATTTTGCTTGGCCTTGATCGTTGCATGCCAAAGGAATCACAAGATTTGAATGACGCTATTATGACGTCATGGATGCCTGGGTGACCTTGAAATAGTCTCTCAGTAATAGTCGGATCAGCTAACTACTCAAAATGAGACATTTGATTGTGCGGTTACCTGCATCACAAATTATATCAGACGAATTGTGGGAGACAGCTTCTCCAATCTGGATTCTTGCTTCTTAGCAGTCACAAACCCATTCGGGTGCTCGCCGCACTGCCGGCGTCATCGGCTGACCTGGGGCACCTGTTCAGCCGCGTCGACCTCGTGGTCATCGTCGATCAGGTCCACGATGACCGCAGAGTGTCTGGAGGTCTCCTGCCTTCCGCAAACCTACCGGCAAACGTTCGGTAACGACGCGACCGCCGTTCTCCAGGAGTTCTGCTCGCGGCCTCGAAAACGGGATACTGGTCTTCAACAAGCTCACCGCAAAGATTTGTTCCCGACGATTGCAACATACGTATGGTGTATTTGTGCATTCAAACGCCAAAATAAAGCAAATCAGCCTACTAGCTTCTACAAAGGGATGCACTATCAGTGGATTGGTCTGAAAGCGGCGTAAGCTATCGGATGCAGCAATGTCATTTGCTCTAGTTAATTATCCAAGCGTGAATTTCTTGAAGTTAGTGCTGGCAACTGATCCGAGGCAAAACAGGACTAGTGTTATGTTTTAATCCAGGGATTTTGTGTGCAAGCTGAATGATTAAGAGAGGAATGGCTGTTTCAGATACTGTACCTTTGATCTATCGATCCAAGGCACCAAAGTAAGTCCAATAAAGGTGTTGGGTGTTGCAGTGGCATGACAGTCTAAAGGACAGGCCACGAGAGCTAACACCACACGTTGCTCACGCCGTGCAGAGCTTGGGTTATGTGATAAGGTTATGTCTTCGGTGCAGATTAATAAGCCAATTGTGTGTATCCTGTGGTCTCTTCAGCGATTTCATAAAATCGAGCAACCAGAATCGGAGTTCTTTTAGCGTGGGCTGTCGCCGGTCTATTAAAATTGACGTCCCTTGGAGAGGGTACCCTCCCCTCCCCTCCCCTCCGATTGGAATTCCTGAATCCGCCCCTGCGAAAGGCATACGAGTATTTTTTTTTTGTTGGTTCGCAGGGAAGATGTATGCGTTGTGTTGAATAACATTCCTGATTTAAGAAAACATAAGTCCACGTTTGCTGAAACTCTCAGCGCTCGAAATTCCTAGGGTATGCAACTCACGCCAAGAAATATCGCAAAGAAAGATTATATGCGGCCAAGAAGGTGCCCGTGATCCCGTTTCGTGTCTCTCGTGGACGTCTGGAAGGTCGCACGCGCAGCAAACTGTGCAGCAGTCTGAACTTGCAATGGCTTCGTGCGGTTTCCAAATCGTGGTTGCAGCCCTCGCCTTTCTCGTGCGGTGACATGATAAACGTTAATAGACGGGGCATGCATGCGGACGTCATATATATATATATATATATATATATATATATATATATATATATATATATATATATATATATATATATATATATATATATACATATATATATATATATATATATATATATATATGAATATATATATATATGTATATTATATATATACATATATATATATATATATGAATATATATATATATATATATATATATATATATATATATGTATATATTATATATATATATACATATATATACACATATATATATTATGTATATATATATATATATATTTATATATATATGTGTATATTATATATATATATATATATGTATATATGACGTCCGCATGCATGTATATATATATATATATAGATGTATGTATGTGTGTGTGTGGTGTGTGTGGTGTGTGTGTGTGTGTGTGTGTGTGTGTGTGTGTGTGTGTGTGTGTGTGTGTGTGTGTGGTGTATATATATGAATATGTATATATCTATATATTTATGTATATTTGTATGTATGTTTCCACTTAAACGAGCATGTGAATGCCGAACAGGACAATGAACTCGACAACCCCATACCCGTTCATTATGAATCTTGTCGTTGCGCCTGCCCATAAATACACCGATATGCTGGGGGCTGATGCATTTTTACCCCTCCCAAGCAAGCGTCTGCAGTCAGTGAACACACCGCGCGAGGCTGCTGTTGCCATTTGTTATCATGCAAATACGGTCGGAATGAGGCCGCTTTCACCGGGGTCGGCTCCACCGCCCGCCACACGTTGCAATCAGATAGGCTGCGTCCCTACAGGTTCACGGGCTTAGCAGCGCCAGACGGGCGGCTCTGCAGCGGCGGCTGTGCAGCGTACCCAGGGTCACCTGAGAAGCGGACCTGCAGTCGGGACGCTACTGACGGCCCGAGAACAACGCTCGCGGAGCTGACCCCGAGTGGCCTGCTCTCGGCCGACGGCGCAGCAGCTGGAAGCAGCCGGAGGCTGATCTCCCGGGGCGTGCTCTGCAGCACGCCGACGCTCCCCTGATCAGTCACCTGTGTTCGGAGCAGCGGCTGGAGGCGGTCAGGCAGTGATCCTCTGCGGAGATCCCGGGTCATCTGGTGCAGCGCCTGGCGACAGCCACCGACTGGTCTCCTGGAGCGCCTCCTCCAGCTCACGGGACGGCGGCTGAACGCAGCAAGCGAGCGATCTCCTGGGAAGGCGCCTACGGTCTCCGCAACAGTGACCAGAGACAGCACGCGGCCGATCTCTTCAGGCGTCTCCTGCCGGTCCTTCAGAGCGGTACAGCGATGGCCGCCCTCCGGCTGGTGTGCCTGTACGGGCTGCTGCTGCTCGGTGGCGTCTCCTGCAGCACCGTCGCCGGCAGGTTCCTGTCCCAACTGCCGCAGACCATCTTCCATCCCTTCATCAACTTCTATGAAATTCATCTGGACCCGGAGGACTATCAAACCCTGACAAACGTATGTATGTATTAAAATTAGGGACACCCGACGCTGAGACAGCCATGTTGGCAAATGTCAAAACGTAAATGCTGACGAGGCGTTGTTGAGTCAAATCAGAAAAGAAAAGCATGTTTTACACACAGCCACCTAATGACCCAAAATACCCCCAACTGCGCCTCTAAAAGGGCCCAGGACCAAGTCGCGCGACTTTCTGTGGGTAGCGAGTGAGCGGGAAAAGAATGACTGTGAAAGCCCGGCGGGCAGCTCATTTCGAGTAAAGGTAGGTCAAGACACAGATAATGCCGAAAAGGCAGATATAACAGAGTTGCTGGGTTGCAAAGCCGACAATGGAGAAATGTCAAAATCGTGCTGAATTGTCTTTTTCGTTTTGATGAAAATTGGCATTACGCCGTTAGCATGTGCCATACCATATTACCCCGCATTAGCACTATTCAGCACCACTGGGATCGTTTTTGAATTTTCCGAGAAATAGCTCTCAATTATATATGATTCAGTGCCTATTGTAGGCCCTAATGTTGTCAAGTTGATTTGCCACTTAATGAATTAGATGACTGGCAAAGTTGTGTTGCCAAATGCTTAGGATCTCGTTTGGTTCTCCACACTAGTCTTGAGTAGCGAGTCATTGCACACGGACTTTGGTATGAGTCGGGCAAGGTTGGAGGGACATGACCAAGCCAGGCACGCTCAGGGGACGCGGAGCTCCACCAAGTTCTGATGATTGAAAACTAAGTCGAGTTATTTATAGAGTCATACCAAGCGGCATCAGTTTAATCATGAGAACCCTGTAGAATCCTCGTACTCTCGCGTCAGTCGTCTGTCTACACCAGAGACGCAGACCGATTTTCGTGGTGGGAAGAAGGGGGACACAGCTCAAATTTTTCCCTGTAAATTCTGTGCAGCGCGCAACGTTTTCACGCAGACGCCGAAATGTCTTGCATGGCGTAAAAAAGCGTCACTCTGTTTCATTGTACTTATTTTTAGATTCCCATTAGAAGTTTGTTCAGTGTTAACATTTATTCACACACGTAATAACGCACGCAACAAAAAATTATAACGAGGAATGCCCGTTTCGCTGGGTTTCGCCTGGCTTACATTTCAGGCCTACCTGCCAACCAGGAAAGGGTACAGTGTCTATAAAAAACGTCAAAAGTACTACCTCAGGGAAATGCTTAAATGCTTTAAACCGGTGCACTCCGTGTTGGTTTATTTGGCAGCAACGTTAGATGAGAAGTAGCAATTTAAGTGATTCCGCAAGCGTTTAAAAAGATACCCACTTCCTCGTGCTGAGGATGATATCTGTATGCTGTGCCATTCGGTTGTACAGGGATCGTGGGCCACCAAAATTTAAGGCGCTGGATCTTCTCAGACTGCACCCGGCATTACACCCCTGCTGATGCCGTGCCGGCACCCTCTGCGACAGGTCCCAAGGCTAGTGGCCACCGCCATCATGGGCATCGCCTACGGCCTGGCTATGCTCGGCCACCTCCCCGTCAAGTTCGGGGCCAACTCGGACGGGAATAAGGCGGCGTACGCTAAGGACCGGCCTCCGGGAGCCTATGGAGCCTACAGCTACAGGCGCCGACGCTCGGCTATGCAGCATATCAGATCGGTAAGGCAGGCGAGCTGCAGCCAGTCAGATCGGTAAGGCAGGCGAGCTCCAGTCAGTCAGACCGGTAAGGCAGGCGAGCTCCAGCCGGTCAGACCGGTAAGGCAGGCGAGCTCCAGCCGGTCAGACAGATAAGGCAGGCGAGATGCAGCCGGTCAGGCCGGTAAGGCAGGCGAGCTGCAGCCGGTCAGACCGGTAAGGCAGGCGAGCTACAGCCGGTCAGACCGGCAAGGTAGACAAGCTCCAGCTGGTCAGACATGTAAGGCTGACAACCTCCAGCTGGTCAGTTGGGTGAGACAGACAGCTTCAGCCGGCAAGACAGGTGAGGCAGACGAGCCACTCAACAAACACGACTGCTACACGTCCAAATAATGATAGTAATTAAAGTAGCGGCAGGATTTTTTTTACTGAATCAAGTGTAATGTGAAAAACTGCGGTGACGCTCCAGGTAATACAGCAACACTGCGCGAGCGCAGACCCATAGACGGGTCGTGGGAAGCTGCTTGCTTCCTTCCGTCTCAGGGTACCTCCGCCCTTGGCTTTCCTCGAACCTTGTTGACCGGTAACAAACACCAAGCAAACCGTTCACGCTTTACACGAAGCAGAATAACAGGCTATCTAGACTACCATTCACCAGACGGCGTAGGCCTGGCTTAGCAAGGACTGGAGCCTTATCGTTCCTAACATTCTGAATGCTGACGACTTTCCTTGAAAACGAATTTGGCATAGCTGTTCACAATGCGAGCCGCAGCATGATCTAGAGGCGATTCCAGACAGGATTTTGAGAGACATGTCAGGACGACCCATGGGGTTTTTAAGGCGAACGATGATGTTTACTTGACTGTACCCGCCAGAAGTTTAACTAAAATGAGCTAAAATAGGGCGGTTTATTACACCAAGGCTGATTACGTCTTAGTTATTTGTGATGCATGTGAACTGCCAGAGTCGACTCCAGAAACGAAAGGATGCAAAAGGATAGAAGAGGCCATAGCCCACACAAGCCCTGCTTAGTGTGAGCTCTGATACAGGGGAAAAGTGTCTTTTTGTCTCCGACAAATTTCGGGAAGGCCCGAATTGCCACCTTGGGCTAAATCTGCCAGAAATTTTTGCTATCTAACGTAATTGCAACAAAAAACACAAAACAAAAGGTAAAGGAAATGTGACGAGTCATAAACGTCATGAATAATCAGATTTCGGAAGGTGCGTTTGCACTAAAGTACCATTACTGGTCATGCCAAAAACCCCGGTGATTGGGGCGTAGGCCATAGTGCAGGATTTACTGGCACAGCGGGCTGAAGGCTGATGGGCGCATTGGTTCAGTGCAAAGCTTAGATGTCGCGTGTACGGAGAAGGACAAGAACATCTTTTGGTCATCGGCCGCACCACAGCCATAAAGGACACGTGACAAACCTCATGCGCTATCTCACGACATACTGGGGTAATACCCGTGTTGGAGAGAGCTCTTGCAGGGTTTAATCCATCCATAAAAATCACTCTCCACCGCTTTGCTATCAGCTGTACTCTCCTTTTATGCTACAACCCACATTACCTTAAGTTCAGAATTGATTTGTCGTCTTATATCACAGCTGTGGCCTACGTCTCTAATTGCAGTGTCGTAAATAAACTTTCTTTTTTCCATAAAACCCAAAGTTTACATTTCTGCCAATGTGCAATTTGCATGTGTATTTGTTCACACAATTTTAGTGAAATATATATAGATATATAAATAATATATACATAACTATATATATATATATATATATATATATATATGTATATATATATATTGGATAAGCAGAGCATAAGGGGATGAAATACAAGAAGATTTGCGTGCTTTTCACCTGTTGGCAACGTTTACAACTTTGACCCCACCCATTCATTTTAAGAAATCACACCCACGGTACGCAGCTTGTTTAAGAAAAATGTCTTACATACATACAAGAGCTGATTTAGTCGGCTGCGTTGAAAGAGGGACACATGAATGCCTGGTGGACCAATTCATGTCAGAAGCAGGCAATTTTGTCGAAAGTGTATTGGCTGCCGTATTGTGGTGTAAGGAAAGGTGATTCGGAAATAGATACCGTAGCAGGCATCCATCTGCTTCACACACCAATCAGCGGTGACGCTGATTTATAAACAAGCAGGGGAGCAGCCACACGATCATTTCGCAGTCACATGGGTGATAACCGGTCCATGGCAATGGCCGCTGACGGTGGACGGGAGCAGGGCCCAGACAAGGAATATCCGGGAGAATGTCCTACACTCTGTGACTTTTCTGCAGTGGAAAACCGAGGCTGGTGGCTTTTGTTACATTATTTTTGGCAGCTGATATTTAAAGCGTTCGAACTGCTTTCTGCCTAAATACTGCAACAAGACCTCGGTTTGTAAAGCCGTGTGTGCCAGGTGACCTGCGAGAGCAGGGTAGACCGTGCCGAACATTGCGGTACATTGCGAGCACTTGGCGGCTTTTGATGCAAAGTCTATCGACCCGGAATTAAACGATCGGATGGTAGAGTGTCTGGTCAGTGTGGGCAATATCAAGGTCGCAAAAAAATGTAGAAATGTGAAAAACGGCTGCGTGAAGCTTTCGGTTATTCAATGCTGTCGGCGAGGAGGCGTGTCCGAATGCAGACCGGTCCCGGCGCGGAATTCCTTTAATGATATGGGGAGAAGGTTTTCAGTCCTACATTGTGCATGATGAAGGTTCCCAGATAAAGGATAGCCCACGTTTTACTCAGCAGTGGCATGCGTATTTTTCACACGATCAAGACTGCAGTGGCATTTTAAAGGCTGTGCAATGACAAAAGTAGGGTTAGCAGCAATAACAGTCATCAATGATCTCGCATTCGTCACATTGCAAAGAAAAAACGTTTTTTGAGGACGAAAACGAGGATCCTGTCAACACCATCTCAGAGCGCCACATCACTGCCGCTCTGATGTCCTGAGCGACCCTGAGGCGATTCCACGGGATCGGTAGGGACGGCAGCGGCTCCAGCAGGTTGGCACGACACCGCGCATGCCATGCGTGCCGCGTCGCTCGATCGTGTTTCCTGGATTAGATGATGACCTATCCCTTGGCATGCACATCAGCTTAAGACTGCCGTTATGCGGCTTTCCACTCGCCTGACCTGTCGCCCCTGATCACAAAGCCACGTGGACAAGCCAGCTTATCGTCAAAAGCTCCTGGCCGCCTTTAGACTTGAGGTGGGACACGTCACCGCCGACAAGAGTAACTTGACAATCGACCACCTGTAGCGGGTTCAGCTGACGCGTGCTTTCGACCGCCAGGGAGTCAAGTGGGGCATCTTTTGTTGTCACGATATGACGTATGTGGAATCTCTGACGACGCGCACTATTGCTGTACATGTTTTCATTGAAGTAGCAGCTGTTGCCCCCTTACAGTGTCAGTGCAACGCCTGGCATCGCCTCTGCCATGCCGGCCACCCGCCCCCTCTGGTGGGTCGGGCTGAGAGTGCCCTCGGGGCTCGCGCTCAGCGTCGCTGGCACTCACTCACGTCTGTTGGTGCCGGGCAAGACAGCTTTTGTCTCGACAGCAGTCGGATGCTACCACATCCGCGATTGTGCGAGCTTTTCACTCTCGAGGAAAGCATTGGTTAACTTTTACCTGCGCCACCCAATGTTTTAAAAAACCGGCGTACATTGCTGCCTCGATCCACCTGTGTTATCTGGCGAAAAACTGTCCAGCATTCGCAGACTGGTCAAATATATCCTGGAGTTCGCGTCGCAAAAACATGGCAAAATGGCTTAAGCAGCCGACGCAGTCCTTAATACCAACCAATGGCTGGAACGTGAGGTGCGTAAAAACACCTACATACTATTTGGCACAAAATAGGTACAGTGATGCGTGCTTCGCAGCAGAGTAATCACGTTCGTCGCAAGGTGCTGAGGCCAGCCATGACTCTTACGACTAGAAATAAGCCCAGTTGTTTAGGTATTTTATACAGCTTAGTATGTGAAGAAAATCTCGACTGAAAGATTTGTGAAAAGCATTGATCTGAGGGTCATTGGAAGAGCAGTGTGTCACCACTGATCTGTGGCGTCCGCCCTGATCTAATCTAGTTTGTAGTATATTTCTGTCACCTCCTAAAAATGATCCTGCTTAAAGCTGCTCAGTATTTGACAGTATTTTGTGGCTCAACTTGCTCATACACCGCAACATCGATGTTTCCTTGTTTACTACACATATACTTACGCTGCAAGTGTCGGCGAGTACACCAATACGAATTTTTGAGTGTCCTCTAACTGAGATGGTCGCTGTAATTTGTTGCCATTTTCGCATCTTTGTCACCAAATATCTCACAAAACCTTCCATTTTTGTCACCGATCATATTCTGTGAATCGGAGGCTTTTTACCCATATTCTGATTCCACAAATTGATCCATTCAAAAGGCTTGAATAAAACGTTTGAAGAAACAGTAGGAGTTTCAGTGCTTACTGTCCAAATGGGCCCCGATAGTAGAGATTTTGACAGCTTCCGTTTATGAAATACATGCAAATAACATCTAAAATTACTCGTGCAAGAGCTACGGCAGGCTATTAGGCTGGGAAAGCTGCAGCGAGCATCGGTTTTTGAGCTTAGCTGTTTGGAAATATGGCTGTGCCAGCTTTTTGTTTTGTAGTCGCTGGCATCATGCACTGGGTCGATGATGACTTCTAACCCCTGTCCTGCCCGGCAAAATGAAGCTAATTTTTTAAGGAAGGCAGTAGCAGGCAAAGTCAATGTGGTATGCATTGCAATGTCTATTCCGAAGCTGATGGGTTTAAGCTCATACTCATCATTTCAAATGACCGCTAGGCACAGCTAGGTGTAAAAATCATGCAAAACTGTGCAGGGTGACGATGCCGGGAATATCATATTGTCAAGAAAGTATTGATGCAAACAGCTACTGAATTTTTTGAATTTTTTTAATTTCATTTATTTATTTTATTTATTTATTTATTATGTTTATAAATTTATGTTATATATATATATATGCATATATTTATAACTTATATAAGTTTTATTTATTTATCATTTATTGAATTTCATTGAATTGAACACCAAAGATACCGCAAAGTTGGCATCTAAAGTCATTAAACACGTAGCCTGAGTAATGACACACAAATTACCATGCACCTGTCTATGTTTCGGAGGTGCATCCAAGCACTGAGTTTGGAGGGATACCCCCAGGCGTATCACTGAATCCACCCTTTGCAATGAGATAACCATAATTATGCACTCGGGTTTCATAGACGCACTCCACCCCAGTGCACACCAAAAAAGTCCTGAGTCTGCCTACGATTCATGTATAAAAGCAAAAATTTCCCCGTGGATGCAAAACAAAAAGTTGGGAAAGGCCACTAGGCTAAAAGACGTAAGCTCAATTACCACGCGAGTGCCGCGCAAAACAACCAGGGGTCCGAATCGCCCGCTCCCTAGACAGGGATAGAGTTTAGAAACGTTGATAGTTATGGATAACTGCGGTGCCAGGCAACATGGAAGAGGGACCATTACCTCACTGCGAGATTTTGGTAAGTCTTCCAGTGTCCGTTACGATGACTTGTCCGGTACTGCACCATTGCTTCGTCTAACAAAACTCCACAGGGACAGGGCAAGGTTACACAAAACGAGGGGCGTCATGCACTTCGTTTTGTTAAATTATTCTCGTGTACCGGCACAAAGTACTTTGACAAGGCCCTTTGGGTGACTTTTAGACTGAACCCCCTACTTGTCATTCGTGCAGGCACAAATGATAAAGGTAACTGTATTGGCACAATCTTTCCCGTGTAAAAGATCGGGTTAGCACTCGTCACAGCCTTGCTAGCATTGAACAGAGCCGACACGGTCTTAACGGACCTGATCCATTTAACGCAACTTAGCCCAAGATGTAGCAAAACATCAGGCTCCACGCTCTAAGTCACGCGCCTCTTTCGCAGCTCTTGCTCTTTATATTTAGATGCACCCTCCAGACATTGAGGTTGAAGTTTAAATGAAAATCAGACCTTAGTCTGAACATAAGGTTTTCTTAATCCGAAGCCAGACTGATAGTGTCATGAGTCTCGGTCAGATTTCATATTTTTCCGAATTGGAAAGTTCGAATACGAGTCCGACTGATTCATTAAATGGATTCATGCAAAGCGAATGAATGCTTTATTTAGAAAGTGATGTTCATCGGTAGGATGATTCAACTTGTTCCGAGTCACTGAGTTTATGCGTGGAAGTCGGAGGCCGGACGGATTCAGATCCATCGCTGGTCAAAGGATTGCTGGAAATATTCGTGTCCCTTTATTTGTTAATGCAATTTCATTGAGATTATTGCAATAAAAAACGATACACAATATCGTGCATGATAATTTCTGCTAGCATTATCAACCCGTAGATTGTGGCCGATGATTTTGCTCGCAAAGGTTTCCTAATAAAAAGCTTCACTAAAAAAACTATTGGCACGGCAACCGGGCGGGGGAGGGAAAGAGCAAGGATAACTCGGTTCTTAGATTTATGTAAAAATTTAAAATATACCATGTCGCTAAGGATGAATGGGAATATCTTTGAGAAGGGCCAATTAGTGCCACTTTTAAGAAAGATCCAACGCTCCTGCTTAAAAACTCTTGATTCATCACAATGATTCACACGGGCAATTACCTTAGATATACTGTTGGGTCGTAAAGATGATTTTGCATGAGGAAGCTACTTGAGTGTGCAGCTTCTCACTCACGGAACCTTAAGTACACATGATCGAACTATTCTGAAGAGTGGCGCGTACTTGTATACGTCTTGAATAAATTTCTGGCAAAGACCAGCTTTCTGGGCAATCCTGATCAATCATTTTGTCATGAACTGATAACTTATCACCCCGATGTGTGGATTTGAAACGTAGCCCCAGTGATGCCTTAAGAGGATGTAACTCATCCAGACTGAGGACAGCCTGGCATTGTTGCTGTTGGCCTTTACCACCGGCAACTGTACCCTTTTAACTTCTAGAACTGCAGGGATAATTGCTGCGCAGACATGGCTGATGCAATAACACATGTTTTCTTTCAATGTATTAGTTTGTATGAAGACACGTCTGATAGTGCAATCATTGGCCGCAAAGTCGCAGTGCAGTGTGTTTTTTTTTAAGCGGCGGAGATCTATGAATAGCAACGCAATGGTTACTCGCTTCATCTCGCACTCGTGATTTTGACTGTGCCGTAAACCACAGCACCCACAGCCATGCTTACCTGCCCACAGAGGACCGAGATGGACTTGTGCGTGATGCGTCTCGTGTGCGAGCTGAGCGTCGAGTACCGCGACGACCCCAGCCGCTTTCACGCCATTGAAGAGGCAGTGCTGCGCAGGATATTCCGGTGAGGCACGGCGACGAGCTCAGTGACCATTTACCAAAGCGGAAAGCTGACGAAGTCAGTTATGATAATTTTTTTATTTATTATAAGGCCGGCATTTGTCCGGTCCAATGCCGTCTTTATGTGATACGTAACGGCTGATGAAAGAAATACACATATGCACCCCAATCATGACGTGCTTGTTAAGCCGGCATTCTGTAGGCATGCGTAAATCGCAATCTGCTAAAAAATAATGTGCCGCGTATTGCAAACGTTTAGGAACACATCAGTTCCAATGCATTGCGGGTGCATTATTAAGGCTGTGGATTGCACAACTCATCTGTGACAGGATCTCATGGCTGCTGTCCTGCAAGGTGACCCCATTTCTGGACGCCCTTATAGACCATTACATTACATGATATCATTACAGAGGGCATTTGTATGCGTGTGATATCGCCTTCTGTATGAAGGCAAATGAAACATGTAGTGGTAGATTACGGACACATTCAGGCACAATAAGTCAGTGTTGGATGACGTGGCAGTATTCGGTTCTACTTTTACTGAGAAAACATCCAGGGGAGGTAGATCACAAACTGCAGCTGCACCGATCAACTGCACAATTGCGAAGCATGCAACAGCGTTTAACAACATGGGAAAAGTAAATCACGCAAAAAACCTGGCTGTTGTGTTGCCCCAGCGATCTCAACAGTCAGCGGTTGCAGCTAGTTTAGACTCGCGGTCAACAGGCCCCACACAGGGCCCGAGGCCGTAGGGATTGGTGCCCGGCGTCCGATGCCCCGCCACTGCCCTTCCCAGGGGAGGTGAGCAGTCGGCCGACAGGACCAGCCCTCAGCTCGAGGAGGGTACCGGTGCTGCCAGCCCGGTCTGCCAGCAGTGGGCCTCGCCGTGCTCCGTCAGCTGGATACTAAACAGTCTCACCGATCGCCCACCAGTTGATAGTGGTGAGTCCCTTGACGATGCGCCCGCTCACTGGTCGCCGACAGTCTGATAGTGGTGAGTCCCTTGATGATGCATCCGCTCACTGGTCGCCGACAGTCTGATAGTGGTGAGTCCCTTGACGATGCGCCCGCTCACTGGTCGCCGACAGTCTGATAGTGGTGAGTCCCTTGATGATGCATCCGCTCACTGGTCGCCGACAGTCTGATAGTGGTGAGTCCCTTGACAATGCGCCCGCTCACTGGTCGCCGACAGTCTGATAGTGGTGAGTCCCTTGATGATGCACCCGCTCACTGGTCGCTGACAGTCTGATAGCGGTGAGTCCCTTGATGATGCACCCGCTCACTGGTCGCCGACAGTCTGATAGTGGTGAGTCCCTTGATGTTGCATCCGCTCACTGGTCGCCCACAGTCGGATAGTGTTGATTCGCTTCAGATTGCATCTTCTCTTTGGTCATCAACTCTCTGACAATACTGGGTCACCTGGTGCTACATCCCTTCAACGGAAAGCTGTCTCAGGCATGCAGACGGCAATGAGCTTCCTTATTCTGCGTTTCCTCACGAGCCGGTAGGCATCAATTGTCGGACAGAGAGTCCACGTAGAGACGGCACGTCATTACGTGCCACCGACATGGGTATATTACAACTTTCAATTGGAATTCAGTTGCATCCAGCATCTCAGAACTTAAATATTAGCACCATGGCGTTGTGTGGAAAGAATGGACCCGAAAACCGTATTTGCCTCTGCAATTTTTTTTATTTTAAAGTTTCTCCTCTGCCGCCGACCTTATCGGGAAGAAATAATCCCTCAAAATGTCTTCTCATGGGCCACCCACCACCTGTCGATGTTGCAGCCCTTGATACTGCCCCTCTCACCGTCCCCTCACCCCCTCACGCGTCTCTGCGGCAGAGGGCGGCGCTCAGACGTGAGGCGCTCGTCACGAGACCCGGCGTCACAGGGGACGTGGCTCCACCGCGAGCCGGCCCCGGCGCAGACGTCGCCGCCGGCCGCTGCGCTCCGCCGACCCCCCTCAGTCGTCTGCCGGCCGCGTTAGGGTGTTCTGTTACGCAGTGTTCTAGGTGCTCTTGTCTGTTACGAGGAGTAGGCATATGTGGTGCTTGTAGGTTGGGTTGGACCATTGGCCGTTGTTATTTATTTCGCTTGTTTTATCGTTGACAGTTAAGTCAATGGCTAGGGTATGAATGCGTAGGCATATGCCACCTCACATCGATTGAATGTGTGTGCTTTTGGGTAGCGTACAACAGAAACAGTCTCGCAAGTCATTATTGTTTATTTGTTTTTGGGGGGCATAAACAGTTCATAGGCAGAAGTCCAATTGCGGAAGCAGTCCAGTTTGAAAACAATGAATACACGATACACCCACAGGCAAAAAACCTAACCACACACACATGGACACATACATACGTACACATTACATACAGTCACACACATACCTTACACGCTCAGACACAACGGTCATCAAAGAACGCTCCACGAGTGCCGGCGAACCTCAGCAAATCATATTGAAATGATCGTGTTGGCTTGATAAGTCAGTTGAAGGAGATTACTGTAGAAAACGATTGCAGGCAAGGGTTAGATGTGTGGTAAATCCATTTCAAACCGTGATGACCCCTGCAAATGGCTTGTGGAAAATGCGGATGTAGCCAGACCGAACAGCGATGTCAGGTAAGCACAGTCAAGCCTGTGATGATACACGCTGAATATAAATTAGATGTCAGACTGAATAAAACATACTTTGATGGATGCCGTTTGGAATTAACGAGAGGGAGCTCATAATCCAGTGGAGGACACTGGGGCTGGGTACTCGCACCCAAACACATGACCAACTGGTGTTGTAGTCTTTCGAACCGGGCGAGATGGGAAACGGGAGCACCGCTCCAAATAACGCTACCGTTCCCTATCAATGACCTCACGTGAGTGCTGAGGGCACGCAGCGAAGCCTTATGACTGAACCGCGCTCGACTAGGACACGACGGCATTTGCACGCTTGGCATGAGAAGGCTCAGCATCGTGTTTGCTTTTGAGACAGTCGAATCTACGTGATTGGCGAAGAGAGTTTGGTGTCCAGCAAGACGTCAAGGTTCGCAATTCTGCTGGCAGCTATCCAAGCAGTGACCGCTTAGTCCTTATGAAGAGTGAACAGGTGACGTGCGGAGGATGAATGAGATGGTATTGCACTTAGCTGGGTTCAAGTTCAGTCCCCAGTCTCCGGACCATCCACAGAGACGATCCAAATTGGCCCAAAGTATGAGCCAACGCGCTGAGTTGTCGATTCTGTGATAAATTTTCACATCGTCAGCGTACTTAAGGCACCGACTCAAAATTAAGACTTGTTGCTAGGTTCGCACAGCATACGCCGTTGTTCATATTTTATGTTGGTGGCCGTGCACATTGTAAACCCGTGAACAACAGCGCACCCATAAAACATTGTAGCACGATTTCTCCCTGTTTGACATTAACTTATCCTATTACTGATCAAGTGTCAGTTTGGGAAAAGCGATGCCAACGATAAGCCTCCCGAACGCCGATGCTAGAGGTGCAGTTTCCTACTCAGTAGGGTTTTATTCTTACTCTGCGGTCATAGCATTGCCACAAATGTATTGTGATGCCCAAGCCACAGCAAGCTTAGGCTTGCAGCAGCTCGGCGGAGATCCTTCAGGCCTGAAGGTATCTTGCATATGCAACACAATGCTCCCATGCCTTTTAAGTACATACACATATGAACAGATCTGCTCACCTTTCGCAAAGCAGGCAATCTGAAGCAAAGCAAGGAGAGGGAATAGCACAGCAATAGTTGAATAAATTCCGGACTTATGGTAAGCTGCTAGAAACAGAGAAGGACTGAAGCGCTCACGGAATACATCTGCGTGAGATTATTTTCTTCGCACTCATGTAAATACTCGCGTGCTCGACCACTTTGCCGTGCAATCTCTTCAAAAACATGACGTCTTATTTGAGTGGCCATATAGATGTATTCAGCGTGCGAGTGCAATCTTCATTCACCCGTTTCGAGATTATTTTTTGGAAGCGCCGTAACTCCGCTTCAAGACGCTCACTGCTCCGGCATTGCTGTCTTTCCCCCAGATGGCCCGATACTGGGGGCGTTGCAGTGTGCCCGTTTCCCAGTCGTATCTTTAGGCGCGCGCGCCTACCACACGATGGGCTGGGCTATACGTTATTACTTGCTGAATGTATGCTCAACCGGCTATTGCATGTCGCACGGCCGACTATCGCATGTCGCACGTCCTTCTATTGCACGTCGCACGTCCGACTATGGCATGTCGCACGTCCGACTAGTCGCACGTCCGACTATTACATGTCGCATGCCTGATTATTGCATGCCGCACGTCCGACTATTGCATGCGCATCTCCGACTATTGCATGTCGCACATCCGACTATTGGGGTGGCTTGCGTAGCAGTGCCCGCAGTGTCACTCTTCTGCCACTGGCGGATGGTCGCAATCGTAAACAAACATTATGGACTCGGCAAGAAAATCGCCACGCAGTTTAAAGCCATGGGTCCGTTCTGAGGAATGCTATGATCACTTTGCAATATGAACAAAGCATTATACCTGTACAAACAACGCATTTTTAAGTGTTGGTCGCGCCGAAATCTGCTCGTTTTGTTTTGGCTTCGGAATTCGAGTTGCATTGCCTACCAGACACGAGAGTGCTCCAGCTCCACCGCTCATCTGCACTCCTACTCCCGCCTGACGCCTGAAATCCTGAGAGGAAGTCCACTCGCCAGGGGAGCAGCAGACTCTAACGGTCGGATCGACTGGTTGCACATGTAAAAGTCTCCGTCGTCATGAGGAATGTGCTGGACTTGTAATCCAGTGGCACTGGGTACCAGTCTCATAACCGGCGCATTGCTTGGCCCATTGCTTGGCCCTTGGCCCGACTGAAATCGAAGCGACAGCTGGCAACTGACCAACGAGGGTTAACCCAGGTCTGGAACGGCTGTGCCGCAGCATTGTGCGGCACGCGAACCCTCCGTACTTGTGTCTGGCGAAAGGGCGGAGGCGAAACTATCCGTTGAACTGGAGGGCACAGCTTGGGTGGCGGCTTCAGACCTCAGGGCATACGCAACAAGCTATGCTTAGCATGCATTCTGCACCGAAAACCACTAATGCAAACCATTCGACACACACACACACACACACACACACACACACACACACACATATATATATATATATATATATATATATATATATATATATATATATATATATATTTCATAGGCGTGAGTTCGATCAGCGGGCTCCGTTCGGCCGCGCAGACGATCGGATGACGTATAAGCCCGCCCTGGGTAAAGGCGGCAGAGAAATGTGCCGAGCGCTGCATGCCTGCAGCAGGGCTGCCGCTGTCCAGGGCGCCAGGACAGGCGTGCCTGCAGCAGGGCTGCCGCTGTCCAGGGCACCAGGGCAGGCATGCCTGCAGCAGCGCTGCCGCTGTCCAGGGCACCAGGGCAGGCGTGCCTGAAGCGCACATCGCGCTGGAAACATGTACCTGTCAGCGACGTCAAATACAAATCGCCAGCGCCTCTGCACTTGCAGCGCGCGTATCGGCAGTCCATCAAAGTCGGACGCGGCGCCCGATGCAGTCGCGTCGGCGGCGGCGGCCACCGGGGCCGCTCTGCAGCGCTGTTTCCGGGCACGTGACCGCAGCAGGGCTCCAAAACCGGGCGCCGCGGTGACCCACAGACCTACCTGGCGATGTCAGTGCCCCCGAGTCGCCCGGCGGCTCACCGCTCCACACCTCGGCATGAGCAGACACGGGGCGAGGGGGGGGGGGGTGGTCCGGAGCCGTGACCGCCAGCCACCGCCGCCCCACCATTGATGTATGCATACATACATACATATATATATATATATATATATATATATATATATATATATATACCGTCTGTTACCAACTGGTTCGGTTTATCGGAATATGTTAGGGAGTACGCAGTGCCTATATTTGTCCGCCTTTGGCTGGCGCCGCTTGGACATCATATAGACATTGGTAGGATCACGCAGCTGTCATTACCCCATCACTAATACAGGTATCAAAAGCACGTCATATATATAATGTGTGTGCCGGTGTGGGTCATGCAGCTATCTCTTTATACTCGCACGACGCTCAGACGCTGCAGCCTGGTGAGCAGGTTTTGGGGCGGATATGTGAGGTTATATGTGATCTTGGGTTTAGTGTATTGCTGCTCAGTACCGTTTTAATCGGAAGTCTGGAATTTCTAATCCCAATCCTGGTCATGCCTGATCGTTTGTTGCCAACTGGTCCGGTTCATCGGAATTTTTTAGCGGGGGCGGATCTAGCCTGGAGTTTTTTAGGGGGGGGGGGGGCAACCGTTCGTCGCCAGCTGGCTGGTATGGGATCCAAGGTCTAGTGCACTTATAAAATGCGATGTTTGCGCCGAGTATGACTAAGCCGCGTCAACGTGCATTTTGTTTTGATATTCAAATCACTGCCAACTTTTCTTCATGAAGTTTTTTTTCCGAAACGGAAAGAAATATTTGATACTGCACCATCAAAGTTCAAACAGACGGCAAGTAGATGAAACTTTTATGAAGTTCTGGGAACGTTTTTTGGGGGCCAAAACATACTCTCAGAGTTTTTTGGGCGCCATGATCCCGTGGCCCCCTCCGCCAGGATCCGCCTATGTTTATTAGGGATTACAACAATGCCTATACCTGTCCGTCTTCAGCTGCTGCCGCCTGGCCACCGTATAGGCATTGGTAGGATCATGCAGTTGTCACTTCCTCATCTCCAATGCAGGCAACAAAAACCCGTCAAGGCGTCGCATTCCGGATATTTTCTGTCCCAACAGCTTTGTCCGTGAGGTGACGAAGTGCAGAACGCGTTCATGTCTCGCAAACGCCTTGAAATGACAGCAGGACAAATATACGGAGTCTTTCAGGGCAAGACAGTGCAAGAAGTTGTGATTATGTATGGGCCATTTTAGATGCTTGGAGCGAATATTGGTATTCGAATCGCAGCCGCTTCCATGCCCGTCACCAAAGCGATGCATTTGAAACGTCCCAAATATGTCAAAACGCTCCAATTCATTTATGAAAAATATCATGCGGAAAGTAATTGCGGGATAATTTTTTAGTAGTCAAACGTTGTTCAATAGCATTGCTTTAATGTTAAACTTAATGCAGCTGAAATCTTGTTAAGGGAATCTATTGGTCGTTCGATGGACTGCCCTGGGATATCACAATTCGCCTATCGGCAATGATGTCCAAGAGACACCCTAACGACGCTACATCACAACAAAGCAGGGCTGTACCATGACGTGCGTTAAAATTCGTAACGGAATAGCTGTTTGCTGTCCAGATATAACCCCACTGCTGCACTCTTTTCCCAAAACGGGATCACGGTAGATTCCACCAGTTAGTTACAAATGTTTGTCGTTGGCCGTCACTTGGACGGGTATAAAACTGCATTGCCTTTCAGGAAAATCATCCTCAGGTTCTTTATAAAACCATGAAATATGGCAAACGTGAATTTCACATCTGTCCACAGGAAAGACGACATGGCTGTCAACTGCCCAGATATCGCATATTTTATTATGTTGCAATGTTCAGCAATTACCCGCGGCTGGCCAACGGGGATTCCCCTGTTCTTTGTCTGAAAGCTGAACACAGCACGGCAACGCTCGCTAATCAAGAAAGTGACGTCTTAGGAGCGTCGCAAACATGTTAATGGAGGGTGAAATGTATACCGCCAGAGGACGAAATGTAAATCGTCGGTAGGGGACAAAGTGTGGATTGTCTGTCAGGGCAGCTCGTGATCCGCTCCACTCAGCCCACGGCTGGCCCATACGAGCCTTTACAGGCCAAGGCGCCTGCTTCAAACTCCAAAAAGGTGATATGTGGTGGGTCGGCGCGACGTGAACTCATCGACGCGCTCCAATGCGCGGGGAGTACCATAGTCTGGCCCTTATGGTTGGTTTCGTAAATTGCACTTCCAACTAGTCAATGTGCGCCAAACCAAACATGCCACACCTTAAAGAGGATCGTCTTTGTCCGGCGGTCAATGGTGGGTTGGCATGAAAGGGCGGCAAAAAATCCCCGAAATTGACTAACATTAAAGTGAACTTTCCACCCTAACCAACCTTCTGCCCACGCTCATCCCGCGGTCAGCCTATACAAGTGGATGATTTCTAGATAAACTTTCGCGGGGCATGTGATACATTTGTTCCCATGCAAATCAAGTCGGGGAAAACAGGTTTTCACACGAAAACTGACGGTGAGACGTCTCAGCCAAAATCACATCTCACCGAATACGGTTGTGACGCACCTGAAACGACTCGGCATGGCAAGTTGGTTTAATTGTTTTCGAGTGAAATTACGTTGCCGACGCTTTTAACAGTGCTGCATGTGTTCCTTTCTTGGTACCCCAGAGCGCATCCCGAACCCTCCACAGCCGCAGTTGTCCCAACCGCCGTCGTCAGGCGGCAGAACCTGCTGGGGGCCGTTGCCAGCTGTTGCGGGTTAAAGGTACCACTGTTGAGCTGTTTTAATATGCACATTGTGGGCCTGTGGGCTCAAAAGTGGCACCTTCAGGGGTATGAGTGACGTCAGTATGAATGAATGCCTGTGATTGGCACAGCGGGCGGTGAAGGCCATTTACCGAGAACCGGATTGGTTGAATTTTGAACCACAGCGTACTAAAAATTGTGTGATACTCAGTTTCCTTAAGCCAAACTGTGCTTCGAAAAGAGACAAATGAACGTCATAGGAGATGAAATGAACGTCATAGAATGAACGTAATGAACGTCATAGGAGAGAAAGCAAAGCAGTGGCGTAAAGTTTCGTTTAATTTGCGGAGTAATAGCCTTATGTTTTGAAAGATGTCCTATGGACACAAAACTACGCACGCCACAGACATCAGTCTTCCATTTATGGACCGTATTTTGTTAAGGAAGGTTTCCTCAGCAATTCAAGCGTCAAGGATACCACTACGTATTGCCTGGAAGACCGGTAGAACACAGCCGAGCACCTGACCACCTCAGCACTTGACCCGCCAACCTGCCCAGCTGGGAAAAGGTCACGCATTTCCTGCATCGCGGGGTCGCTAGGAGAGTGTCACAAAAATGATCGGGCACCTTGCATCTGTCAGCTATGCAAAAAGGCCTCAGACACCTGCATCGACAAGAAAACGTAGGGTCCGGGAGCGCTTCAACGAGAGCATCCGAAAAAGGACCAAAGACACACCATTCGGTGACCGCTTCACTAACGTACATCAAACGGAGACCGTTGAAATAAACTAGCTGGGAACATCCATCCCGCATATATATTAAGATGATGCTGAATAAAAATGGCAGAATCAGTTCAGACCAGAAATCGTAAACCTACACTGAATACCATGAGTTCCTCCTGGAGCGTTTTGAAGCCTGTCCAGTGCGCAAGCTATGTGACACGGACAGGCGGGACAAGTTTTATGCAGGTAAGAGCAAGTGTTCCATTTGGTGCTGCTTTAATCAGCTTCTAGAAGACACCTGCCTGCTTGTCACGGTCTTCAGAGAGTACGTGGTGCAGTGGCATGCAAGTGTTTCCAATTTTGAAATCAGTCAGTCAGACAGACAGACAGACAACGGACGGACGGACGGACGGACGGACGGACGGACGGACGGACGGACGGACGGACGGACGGACGGACGCGACACGTTTTTCAATACAAGATGATTACTATACGTGACACTTCAAAGCACGATTATCGTCCATTCCAGGCTACTAAATAACATGATAAGCACCTAGCGGAGCATTTTCTAGCACGCGTATCATCCATTTCTGGCTGTTGTACAACATGTATGTCGTAGCAAAACTTAGCAGGCATGTTTCATCTTGTACCCAAAAATGCGTATTATATGGCAGCCTCAGTAGAGATCACACATGTACTCGTAACATTCCTTTTAAAACGAGACTGACCTCTCCTTACCCTTGACATTGGAAGCAGCTTAGCAGTCGTGAACAGCCCTTTGGGCATCTAAAAGTCACGCGCCAAGCATAAGAAACGAAAAGTTCTTGCGCTATCCTGGGCACCCCCTTCATAGGTCTCACCGCGATGGGACCTATCCACCGTTATAAGCCGCCGGCACCACCCCGCTGATAGAGTACCGCTGAGTGCTGCTCAGCTCAGCGATATCAGTCACCCAGCAGCAGCGTGCCACCCCATGGCACCTGCTGTGTAGGCGCGCTGACCCTGCGCCGGGCCTTGGGACCTCCAGCGTGGCAGTCGCGCCGTGGGTGACGGCGGGCGCGTCAGATGATGGCCACCCGCACAGGATCGGGTGGCTGGGGTGGATGCCGGCAAAGCGATCGGTTGGGCGTCGCGCGCGGCTTCATCTCGTTCTCGATCACGAACACCGAGTGGTGGTCCAATGCACTGAAGCTGCTCGCCAGCAGCACCGGTCGATGTGACGCCGCGCTGGTGACGCGCCCAACGCATGGGACAGTGTCAGGACGGCTGAGCTGCATCCCGGACAGACGCTGGCGGGCTCCTCCCAAAACAGCCACCAGCACCATGCGCCCGCTCGGTCCGCTGAAGCGCGCCTGTGAGTCCGCCAAGACTTGCTTACTTTGCTGCCGGTACTTAATTCCGCTGTAGATGAGAAGGCAGCAATGCACTTCCCCATACGCCTCATTTCAGAGCTATCGTCTCGCCAGCTCCATCATGGCTAACAACTCCCACCGTGACTGAGCCCT
>NW_023596746.1:7157109-7213258 GCF_011947565.3 Pollicipes pollicipes
AACCGATCGCTTTGCCGGCACCCACCCCAGCCACCCGATCCTGTGCGGGTGGCCGCCATCTGACGCGCCCGCCGTCACCCACGGCGCGACTGCCACGCTGGAGGTCCCAAGGACCGGCGCAGGGTCAGCGCGCCTACGCACTAGGTGCCATGGGGTGGCACGCTGCTGCTGGGTGACTGATATCGCTGAGCTGAGCACCACTCAGCGGTACTGTGTCAGCGGGGTGGTGCGAGCGGCTTATAACGGTGGATAGGTCCCATCGCGGTGAGACCTATGAAGGGGGTGCCCAGGATAGCGCAAGAACTTTTCGTTTCTTATGCTTGGCGCGTGACTTTTAGATGCCCAAAGGGCTGTTCACGACTGCTAAGCTGCTTCCAATGTCAAGGGTAAGGAGAGGTCAGTCTGGTTTTAAAAGGAATGTTTCGAGTACATGTGTGATCTCTGCTGAGGCTGCCATATAATACGCATTTTTGGGTACAAGATGAAACATGCCTGCTAAGTTTTGCTACGACATACATGTTGTACAACAGCCAGAAATGGATGATACGCGTGCTAGAAAACGCTCCGCTAGGTGCTTATCATGTTATTTAGTAGCCTGGAATGGACGATAATCGTGCTTTGACGTGTCACGTATAGTAATCATCTTGTATTGAAAAACGTGTCGTGCCCGAAGTTCACTGTTCAGTGACCAGCCGTGTGGTCTTGGCACGGTGCCACGCAAATGGGACAGACAGACAGACCGTGCTCAGTCTGTCTGTCTGTTTGCTTGTCTGTCTGTCTGTCTGTCTGTCTGTCCGTCCGTCCGTCCGTCCGTCCGTCCGTCCGTCCGTCCGTCCGTCCGTCCGTCCGTCCGTCCGTCCGTCCGTCCGTCCGTCCGTCTGTCTGTCTGTCCGTCCGTCCGTGCGTCCGTGCGCCCGTCCGTCCGTCCGTCCGCCCGTCCGTCCGTCCGTCCGTCCGTCGTCGTCCGTCCGTCCGTCCGTCCGTCCCGTCCGTCCGTCCGTCCGTCTGTCTGTTGTCCTGTCTGTCGTCTGTGTGTCTGTCTGTCTGTCTGTCTGTCTGTCTGTCTGTCTGTCTGTCTGTCTGTCTGTCTGTCTGTCTGTCTGTCTGTCTGTCTGTCTGTCTGTCTGTCTGTCTGACTGATTTCAAAATTGGAAACACTTGCATGCCACTGCACCACGTACTCTCTGAAGACCGTGACAAGCAGGCAGGTGTCTTCTAGAAGCTGATTAAAGCAGCACCAAATGAACACTTGCTCTTACCCTGCATAAAACTTGTCCCGTCTGTCCGTGTCACATATCTTGCGTACTGGACAGGCTTCAAAACGCTCCAGGAGGAACTCATGGTATTCAGTGTAGTGTTTACGATTTCTGGTCTGAACTGATTCTGCCATTTTTATTCAGCATCATCTTAATATATATGCGGGATGGATGTTCCCAGCTAGTTATTTTACAACGGTCCTCCGTTTGGATGTACGTTAGTGAAGCGGTCACCGAATGGTGTGTCTGGGTTCCTTTTTCGGATGCTCTCGTTGAAGCGCTCCCAGGACCCTACGTTTTCTTGTCGATGCAGGTGTCTGAGGCCTTTTTGCATAGCTGACAGATACAAGGTGCCCGATCATTTTTGTGACACTCTCCTAGCGGACCCCGCGATGCAGGAAATGCGTGACCTTTTCCCAGCTGGGCAGGTTGGCGGGTCAAGTGCTGAGGTGGTCAGGTGCTCGGCTGTGTTCTACCGGTCTTCCAGGCAATACGTAGTGGTATCCTTGACGCTTGAATTGCTGAGGAAAACCTTCCTTAAACAAAATACGGTCCATAAATGGAAGACTGATGTCTGTGGCGTGCGTAGTTTTGTGTCCATAGGACATCTTTCAAAACATAAGGCTATTACTCCGCAAATTAAACGAAACTTTGTGCCACTGCTTTGCTTTCTCTCCTATGACGTTCATTACGTTCATTCTATGACGTTCATTTCATCTCCTATGACGTTCATTTGTCTCTTTCGAAGCACAGTTTGGCTTAAGGAAACTGAGTATCACACAATTTTTAGTACGCTGTGGTTCAAAATTCAACCAATTCCGGTTCTCGGTAAATGGCCTTCACCGCCCGCTGTGCCAATCACAGGCATTCATTCATTACTGACGTCACTCATACCCCTGAAGGTGCCACTTTTGAGCCCACAGGCCCACAATGTGCATATTAAAACAGCTCAACAGTGGTACCTTTAACCCGCAACAGCTGGCAAGGCCCCCCAGCAGGTTCTGCCGCCTGACGACGGCGGTTGGGACAACTGCGGCTGTGGAGGGTTCGGGATGCGCTCTGGGGTACCAAGAAAGGAACACATGCAGCACTGTTAAAAGCGTCGGCAACGTAATTTTACTCGAAAACAATTAAACCAACTTGCCATGCCGAGTCGTTTCAGGTGCGTCACAACCGTATTCGGTGAGATGTGATTTTGGCTGAGACGTCTCACCGTCAGTTTTCGTGCGAAAACCTGTTTTCCCCGACTTGATTTGCATGGGAACAAATGTATCACATGCCCCGCGAAAGTTTATCTAGAAATCATCCGCTTGTATAGGCTGACCGCGGGATGAGCGTGGGCAGAAGGTTGGTTAGGGTGGAAAGTTCACTTTAATGTTAGTCAATTTCGGGGATTTTTTGCCGCCCTTTCATGCCAACCCACCATTGACCGCCGGACAAAGACGATCCTCTTTAAGGTGTGGCATGTTTGGTTTGGCGCACATTGACTAGTTGGAAGTGCAATTTACGAAACCAACCATAAGGGCCAGACTATGGTATTCCCCGCGCATTGGAGCGCGTCGATGAGTTCACGTCGCGCCGACCCACCACATATCACCTTTTTGGAGTTTGAAGCAGGCGCCTTGGCCTGTAAAGGCTCGTATGGGCCAGCCGTGGGCTGAGTGGAGCGGATCACGAGCTGCCCTGACAGACAATCCACACTTTGTCCCCTACCGACGATTTACATTTCGTCCTCTGGCGGTATACATTTCACCCTCCATTAACATGTTTGCGACGCTCCTAAGACGTCACTTTCTTGATTAGCGAGCGTTGCCGTGCTGTGTTCAGCTTTCAGACAAAGAACAGGGGAATCCCCGTTGGCCAGCCGCGGGCAATTGCTGAACATTGCAACATAATAAAATATGCGATATCTGGGCAGTTGACAGCCATGTCGTCTTTCCTGTGGACAGATGTGAAATTCACGTTTGCCATATTTCATGGTTTTATAAAGAACCTGAGGACGATTTTCCTGAAAGGCAATGCAGTTTTATACCCGTCCAAGTGACGGCCAACGACAAACATTTGTAACTAACTGGTGGAATCTACCGTGATCCCGTTTTGGGAAAAGAGTGCAGCAGTGGGGTTATATCTGGACAGCAAACAGCTATTCCGTTACGAATTTTAACGCACGTCATGGTACAGCCCTGCTTTGTTGTGATGTAGCGTCGTTAGGGTGTCTCTTGGACATCATTGCCGATAGGCGAATTGTGATATCCCAGGGCAGTCCATCGAACGACCAATAGATTCCCTTAACAAGATTTCAGCTGCATTAAGTTTAACATTAAAGCAATGCTATTGAACAACGTTTGACTACTAAAAAATTATCCCGCAATTGCTTTCCGCATGATATTTTTCATAAATGAATTGGAGCGTTTTGACATATTTGGGACGTTTCAAATGCATCGCTTTGGTGACGGGCATGGAAGCGGCTGCGATTCGAATACCAATATTCGCTCCAAGCATCTAAAATGGCCCATACATAATCACAACTTCTTGCACTGTCTTGCCCTGAAAGACTCCGTATATTTGTCCTGCTGTCATTTCAAGGCGTTTGCGAGACATGAACGCGTTCTGCACTTCGTCACCTCACGGACAAAGCTGTTGGGACAGAAAATGTCCGGAATGCGACGCCTTGACGGGTTTTTGTTGCCTGCATTGGAGATGAGGAAGTGACAACTGCATGATCCTACCAATGCCTATACGGTGGCCAGGCGGCAGCAGCTGAAGACGGACAGGTATAGGCATTGTTGTAATCCCTAATAAACATAGGCGGATCCTGGCGGAGGGGGCCACGGGATCATGGCGCCCAAAAAACTCTGGGAGTATGTTTTGGCCCCCAAAAAACGTTCCCAGAACTTCATAAAAGTTTCATCTACTTGCCGTCTGTTTGAACTTTGATGGTGCGGTATCAAATATTTCTTTCCGTTTCGGAAAAAAAACTTCATGAAGAAAAGTTGGCAGTGATTTGAATATCAAAACAAAATGCACGTTGACGCGGCTTAGCCATACTCGGCGCAAACATCGCATTTTATAAGTGCACTGGACCTTGGATCCCACACAGGCCAGCTGGCGACGAACGGTTGCCCCCCCCCCCCCCCCCCCTAAAAAACTCCAGGCTAGATCCGCCCCGCTAAAAAATTCCGATGAACCGGACCAGTTGGCAACAAACGATCAGGCATGACCAGGATTGGGATTAGAAATTCCAGACTTCCGATTAAAACGGTACTGAGCAGCAATACACTAAACCCAAGATCACATATAACCTCACATATCCGCCCCAAAACCTGCTCATCAGGCTGCAGCGTCTGAGCGTCGTGCGAGTATAAAGAGATAGCTGCATGACCCACACCGGCACACACATTATATATATGACGTGCTTTTGATACCTGTATTAGTGATGGGGTAATGACAGCTGCGTGATCCTACCAATGTCTATATGATGTCCAAGCGGCGCCAGCCAAAGGCGGACAAATATAGGCACTGCGTACTCCCTAACATATTCCGATAAACCGAACCAGTTGGTAACAGACGGTATATATATATATATATATATATATATATATATATATATATATATATATATATATATATATGTATGTATGTATGTATACATCAATGGTGGGGCGGCGGTGGCTGGCGGTCACGGCTCCGGACCACCCCCCCCCCCCCCTCGCCCCGTGTCTGCTCATGCCGAGGTGTGGAGCGGTGAGCCGCCGGGCGACTCGGGGGCACTGACATCGCCAGGTAGGTCTGTGGGTCACCGCGGCGCCCGGTTTTGGAGCCCTGCTGCGGTCACGTGCCCGGAAACAGCGCTGCAGAGCGGCCCCGGTGGCCGCCGCCGCCGACGCGGCTGCATCGGGCGCCGCGTCCGACTTTGATGGACTGCCGATACGCGCGCTGCAAGTGCAGAGGCGCTGGCGATTTGTATTTGACGTCGCTGACAGGTACATGTTTCCAGCGCGATGTGCGCTTCAGGCACGCCTGCCCTGGTGCCCTGGACAGCGGCAGCGCTGCTGCAGGCATGCCTGCCCTGGTGCCCTGTACAGCGGCAGCCCTGCTGCAGGCACGCCTGTCCTGGCGCCCTGGACAGCGGCAGCCCTGCTGCAGGCATGCAGCGCTCGGCACATTTCTCTGCCGCCTTTACCCAGGGCGGGCTTATACGTCATCCGATCGTCTGCGCGGCCGAACGGAGCCCGCTGATCGAACTCACGCCTATGAAATATATATATATATATATATATATATATATATATATATATATATATATATATATATGTGTGTGTGTGTGTGTGTGTGTGTGTGTGTGTGTGTGTGTGTCGAATGGTTTGCATTAGTGGTTTTCGGTGCAGAATGCATGCTAAGCATAGCTTGTTGCGTATGCCCTGAGGTCTGAAGCCGCCACCCAAGCTGTGCCCTCCAGTTCAACGGATAGTTTCGCCTCCGCCCTTTCGCCAGACACAAGTACGGAGGGTTCGCGTGCCGCACAATGCTGCGGCACAGCCGTTCCAGACCTGGGTTAACCCTCGTTGGTCAGTTGCCAGCTGTCGCTTCGATTTCAGTCGGGCCAAGGGCCAAGCAATGGGCCAAGCAATGCGCCGGTTATGAGACTGGTACCCAGTGCCACTGGATTACAAGTCCAGCACATTCCTCATGACGACGGAGACTTTTACATGTGCAACCAGTCGATCCGACCGTTAGAGTCTGCTGCTCCCCTGGCGAGTGGACTTCCTCTCAGGATTTCAGGCGTCAGGCGGGAGTAGGAGTGCAGATGAGCGGTGGAGCTGGAGCACTCTCGTGTCTGGTAGGCAATGCAACTCGAATTCCGAAGCCAAAACAAAACGAGCAGATTTCGGCGCGACCAACACTTCAAAATGCGTTGTTTGTACAGGTATAATGCTTTGTTCATATTGCAAAGTGATCATAGCATTCCTCAGAACGGACCCATGGCTTTAAACTGCGTGGCGATTTTCTTGCCGAGTCCATAATGTTTGTTTACGATTGCGACCATCCGCCAGTGGCAGAAGAGTGACACTGCGGGCACTGCTACGCAAGCCACCCCAATAGTCGGATGTGCGACATGCAATAGTCGGAGATGCGCATGCAATAGTCGGACGTGCGGCATGCAATAATCAGGCATGCGACATGTAATAGTCGGACGTGCGACCAGTCGGACGTGCGACATGCCATAGTCGGACGTGCGACGTGCAATAGACGGACGTGCGACATGCGATAGTCGGCCGTGCGACATGCAATAGCAGGTTGAGCATACATTCAGCAAGTAATAACGTATAGCCCAGCCCATCGTGTGGTAGGCGCGCGCGCCTAAAGATACGACTGGGAAACGGGCACACTGCAACGCCCCCAGTATCGGGCCATCTGGGGGAAAGACAGCAATGCCGGAGCAGTGAGCGTCTTGAAGCGGAGTTACGGCGCTTCCAAAAAATAATCTCGAAACGGGTGAATGAAGATTGCACTCGCACGCTGAATACATCTATATGGCCACTCAAATAAGACGTCATGTTTTGAAGAGATTGCACGGCAAAGTGGTCGAGCACGCGAGTATTTACATGAGTGCGAAGAAAATAATCTCACGCAGATGTATTCCGTGAGCGCTTCAGTCCTTCTCTGTTTCTAGCAGCTTACCATAAGTCCGGAATTTATTCAACTATTGCTGTGCTATTCCCTCTCCTTGCTTTGCTTCAGATTGCCTGCTTTGCGAAAGGTGAGCAGATCTGTTCATATGTGTATGTACTTAAAAGGCATGGGAGCATTGTGTTGCATATGCAAGATACCTTCAGGCCTGAAGGATCTCCGCCGAGCTGCTGCAAGCCTAAGCTTGCTGTGGCTTGGGCATCACAATACATTTGTGGCAATGCTATGACCGCAGAGTAAGAATAAAACCCTACTGAGTAGGAAACTGCATCTCTAGCATCGGCGTTCGGGAGGCTTATCGTTGGCATCGCTTTTCCCAAACTGACACTTGATCAGTAATAGGATAAGTTAATGTCAAACAGGGAGAAATCGTGCTACAATGTTTTATGGGTGCGCTGTTGTTCACGGGTTTACAATGTGCACGGTCACCAACATAAAATATGGACAATGGCGTATGCTGTGCGAACCTAGCAACAAGTCTTAATTTTGAGTCGGTGCCTTAAGTACGCTGACGATGTGAAAATTTATCACAGAATCGACAACTCAGCGCATTGGCTCATACTTTGGGCCAATTTGGATCGTCTCTGTGGATGGTCCAGAGACTGGGGACTGAACTTGAACCCAGCTAAGTGCAATACCATCTCATTCATCCTCCGCACGTCACCTGTGCACTATTCATAAGGACTAAGCGGTCACTGCTCGGATAGCTGCCAGCAGAATTGCGAACCTTGACGTCTTGCTGGACACCAAACTCTCTTCGCCAATGACGTAGATTCGACTGTCTCAAAAGCAAACACGATGCTGAGCCTTCTCATGCCAAGCGTGCAAATGCCGTCGTGTCCTAGTCAAGCGCGGTTCAGTCATAAGGCTTCGCTGCGTGCCCTCAGCACTCACGTGAGGTCATTGATAGGGAACGGTAGCGTTATTTGGAGCGGTGCTCCCGTTTCCCATCTCGCCCGGTTCGAAAGACTACAACACCAGTTGGTCATGTGTTTGGGTGCGAGTACCCAGCCCCAGTGTCCTCCACTGGATTATGAGCTCCCTCTCGTTAATTCCAAACGGCATCCATCAAAGTATGCTTTATTCAGTCTGACATCTAATTTATATTCAGCGTGTATCATCACAGGCTTGACTGTGCTTACCTGACATCGCTGTTCGGTCTGGCTACATCCGCATTTTCCACGAGCCATTTGCAGGGGTCATCACGGTTTGAAATGGATTTACCACACATCTAACCGTTGCCTGCAATCGTTTTCTACAGTAATCTCCTTCAACTGACTTATCAAGCCAACAAGATCATTTCAATATGATTTGCTGAGGTTCGCCGGCACTCGTGGAGCGTTCTTTGATGACCGTTGTGTCTGAGCGTGTAAGGTATGTGTGTGACCGTATGTAATGTGTATGTATGTATGTGTCCATGTGTGTGTGGTTAGGTTTTTTGCCTGTGGGTGTATCGTGTATTCATTGTTTTCAAACTGGACTGCTTCCGCAATTGGACTTCTGCCTATGAACTGTTTATGCCCCAAAAAAACAAATAAACAATAATGACTTGCGAGACTGTTTCTGTTGTACGCTACCCAAAAGCACACACATTCAATCGATGTGAGGTGGCATATGCCTACGCATTCATACACTAGCCATTGACTTAACTGTCAACGATAAAACAAGCGAAATAAATAACAACGGCCAATGGTCCAACCCAACCTACAAGCACCACATATGCCTACTCCTCGTAACAGACAAGAGCACCTAGAACACTGCGTAACAGAACACCCTAACGCGGCCGGCAGACGACTGAGGGGGGTCGGCGGAGCGCAGCGGCCGGCGGCGACGTCCGCGCCAGGGCCGGCTCGCGGTGGAGCCACGTCCCCTGTGACGCCGGGTCTCGTGACGAGCGGCTCACGTCTGAGCGCCGCCCTCTGCCGCAGAGACGCGTGAGGGGGTGAGGGGACGGTGAGAGGGGCAGCATCAAGGGTTGCAACATCGACAGGTAGTGGGTGGCCCATGAGAAGACATTTTGAGGGATTATTTCTTACCGATAAGGTCGGCGGCAGAGGAGAAACTTTAAAATAAAAAAATTTGCAGAGGCAAATACAGTTTTCGGGTCCATTCTTTCCACACAACGCCATGGTGCTAATATTTAAGTTCTGAGATGCTGGATGCAACTGAATTCCAATTGAAAGTTGTAATATACCCATGTCGGTGGCACGTAATGACGTGCCGTCTCTACGTGGACTCTGTGTCCGACAATTGATGCCTACCGGCTCGTGAGGAAACGCAGAATAAGGAAGCTCATTGCCGTCTGCATGCCTGAGACAGCTTTCCGTTGAAGGGATGTAGCACCAGGTGACCCAGTATTGTCAGAGAGTTGATGACCAAAGAGAAGATGCAATCTGAAGCGAATCAACACTATCCGACTGTGGGCGACCAGTGAGCGGATGCACCATCAAGGGACTCACCACTATCAGACTGTCGGCGACCAGTGAGCGGGTGCATCATCAAGGGACTCACCGCTATCAGACTGTCAGCGACCAGTGAGCGGGTGCATCATCAAGGGACTCACCACTATCAGACTGTCGGCGACCAGTGAGCGGGTGCATCATCAAGGGACTCACCGCTATCAGACTGTCAGCGACCAGTGAGCGGGTGCATCATCAAGGGACTCACCACTATCAGACTGTCAGCGACCAGTGAGCGGGTGCATCATCAAGGGACTCACCACTATCAGACTGTCGGCGACCAGTGAGCGGGCGCATCGTCAAGGGACTCACCACTATCAGACTGTCGGCGACCAGTGAGCGGATGCACCATCAAGGGACTCACCACTATCAGACTGTCGGCGACCAGTGAGCGGATGCATCATCAAGGGACTCACCACTATCAGACTGTCAGCGACCAGTGAGCGGGTGCATCATCAAGGGACTCACCACTATCAGACTGTCAGCGACCAGTGAGCGGGTGCATCATCAAGGGACTCACCACTATCAGACTGTCAGCGACCAGTGAGCGGGTGCATCATCAAGGGACTCACCACTATCAGACTGTCGGCGACCAGTGAGCGGGCGCATCGTCAAGGGACTCACCACTATCAGACTGTCGGCGACCAGTGAGCGGATGCATCATCAAGGGACTCACCACTATCAGACTGTCGGCGACCAGTGAGCGGGTGTATCATCAAGGGACTCACCGCTATCAGACTGTCAGCGACCAGTGAGCGGATGCATCATCAAGGGACTCACCGCTATCAGACTGTCAGCGACCAGTGAGCGGGTGCATCGTCAAGGGACTCACCGCTATCAGACTGTCAGCGACCAGTGAGCGGGTGCATCGTCAAGGGACTCACCGCTATCAGACTGTCAGCGACCAGTGAGCGGGTGCATCGTCAAGGGACTCACCGCTATCAGACTGTCAGCGACCAGTGAGCGGGTGCATCGTCAAGGGACTCACCACTATCAACTGGTGGGCGATCGGTGAGACTGTTTAGTATCCAGCTGACGGAGCACGGCGAGGCCCACTGCTGGCAGACCGGGCTGGCAGCACCGGTACCCCCCTCGAGCTCAGGGCTGGTCCTGTCGGCCGACTGCTCACCTCCCCTGGGAAAGGGCAGTGGCGGGGCATCGGACGCCTGGCACCAATCCCTACGGCCTCGGGCCCTGTGTGGGGCCTGTTGACCGCGAGTCTAAACTAGCTGCAACCGCTGACTGCTGAGATCGCTGGGGCAACACAACAGCCAGGTGTTTTGCGTGATTTACTTTTCCCATGTTGTTAAACGCTGTTGCATGCTTCGCAATTGTGCAGTTGATCGGTGCAGCTGCAGTTTGTGATCTACCTCCCCTGGATGTTTTCTCAGCAAAAGTAGAACCGAATACTGCTACGTCATCAAACACTGACTTATTGCGCCTGAATGTGTCCGTAATCTACCACTACATGTTTCATTTGCCTTCATACAGAAGGCGATGTCACACGCATACAAATGCCCTCTGTAATGATATCATGTAATGTAATGGTCTATAAGGGCGTCCAGAAATGGGGTCACCTTGCAAGACAGCAGCCATGAGATCCTGTCACAGATGAGTTGTGCAATCCACAGCCTTAATAATGCACCCGCAATGCATTGGAACTGATGTGTTCCTAAACGTTTGCAAGACGCGGCACATTATTTTTTAGCAGATTGCGATTTACGCATGCCTACAGAATGCCGGCTTAACAAGCACGTCATGATTGAGGTGCATATGTGTATTTCTTTCATCAGCCGTTACGTATCACATAAAGACGGCATTGGACCGGACAAATGCCGGCCTTATAATAAATAAAAAAATTATCATAACAGACTTCGTCAGCTTTCCGCTTTGGTAAATGGTCACTGAGCTCGTCGCCGTGCCTCACCGGAATATCCTGCGCAGCACTGCCTCTTCAATGGCGTGAAAGCGGCTGGGGTCGTCGCGGTACTCGACGCTCAGCTCGCACACGAGACGCATCACGCACAAGTCCATCTCGGTCCTCTGTGGGCAGGTAAGCATGGCTGTGGGTGCTGTGGTTTACGGCACAGTCAAAATCACGAGTGCGAGATGAGGCGAGTAACCATTGCGTTGCTATTCATAGATCTCCGCCGCTTAAAAAAAAAAAAACACACACTGCACTGCGACTTTGCGGCCAATGATTGCACTATCAGACGTGTCTTCATACAAACTAATACATTGAAAGAAAACATGTGTTATTGCATCAGCCATGTCTGCGCAGCAATTATCCCTGCAGTTCTAGAAGTTAAAAGGGTACAGTTGCCGGTGGTAAAGGCCAACAGCAACAATGCCAGGCTGTCCTCAGTCTGGATGAGTTACATCCTCTTAAGGCATCACTGGGGCTACGTTTCAAATCCACACATCGGGGTGATAAGTTATCAGTTCATGACAAAATGATTGATCAGGATTGCCCAGAAAGCTGGTCTTTGCCAGAAATTTATTCAAGACGTATACCAGTACGCGCCACTCTTCAGAATAGTTCGATCATGTGTACTTAAGGTTCCGTGAGTGAGAAGCTGCACACTCAAGTAGCTTCCTCATGCAAAATCATCTTTACGACCCAACAGTATATCTAAGGTAATTGCCCGTGTGAATCATTGTGATGAATCAAGAGTTTTTAAGCAGGAGCGTTGGATCTTTCTTAAAAGTGGCACTAATTGGCCCTTCTCAAAGATATTCCCATTCATCCTTAGCGACATGGTATATTTTAAATTTTTACATAAATCTAAGAACCGAGTTATCCTTGCTCTTTCCCTCCCCCGCCCGGTTGCCGTGCCAATAGTTTTTTCAGTGAAGCTTTTTATTAGGAAACCTTTGCGAGCAAAATCATCGACCACAATCTACGGCTTGATAATGCTAGCAGAAATTATCATGCACGACATTGTGTATCGTCTTTTTATTGCAATAATCTCAATGAAATTGCATTAACAAATAAAGCGACACGAATATTTCCGGCGATCCTTTGACCAGCGATGGATCTGAATCCGTCCGGCCTCCGACTTCCACGCATAAACTCAGTGACTCGGAACAAGTTGAATCATCCTACCGATGAACATCACTTTCTAAATAAAGCATTCATTCGCTTTGCATGAATCCATTTAATGAATCAGTCGGACTCGTATTCGAACTTTCCAATTCGGAAAAATATGAAATCTGACCGAGACTCATGACACTATCAGTCTGGCTTCGGATTAAGAAAACCTTATGTTCAGACTAAGGTCTGATTTTCATTTAAACTTCAACCTCAATGTCTGGAGGGTGCATCTAAATATAAAGAGCAAGAGCTGCGAAAGAGGCGCGTGACTTAGAGCGTGGAGCCTGATGTTTTGCTATATCTTGGGCTAAATTGCGTTAAATGGATCAGGTCCGTTAAGACCGCGTCGGCTTTGTTCAATGCTAGCAAGGCTGTGACGAGTGCTAACCCGATCTTTTACACGGGAAAGATTGTGCCAATACAGTTACCTTTATCATTTGTGCCTGCACGAATGACAAGTAGGGGGTTCAGTCTAAAAGTCACCCAAGGGGCCTTGTCAAAGTACTTTGTGCCGGTACACGAGAATAATTTAACAAAACGAAGTGCATGACGCCCCTCGTTTTGTGTAACCTTGCCCTGTCCCTGTGGAGTTTTGTTAGACGAAGCAATGGCGCAGTACCGGACAAGTCATCGTAACGGACACTGGAAGACTTACCAAAATCTCGCAGTGAGGTAATGGTCCCTCTTCCATGTTGCCTGGCACCGCAGTTATCCATAACTATCAACGTTTCTAAACTCTATCCCTGTCTAGGGAGCGGGCGATTCGGACCCCTGGTTGTTTTGCGCGGCACTCGCGTGGTAATTGAGCTTACGTCTTTTAGCCTAGTGGCCTTTCCCAACTTTTTGTTTTGCATCCACGGGGAAATTTTTGCTTTTATACATGAATCGTAGGCAGACTCAGGACTTTTTTGGTGTGCACTGGGGTGGAGTGCGTCTATGAAATTACAGCTGGGGGGCGCAATATTTCAATTAAGCATGAAAGCCGTTTTGTCTCAACAGCAGGGACACCCGAGTGCATAATTATGGTTATCTCATTGCAAAGGGTGGATTCAGTGATACGCCTGGGGGTATCCCTCCAAACTCAGTGCTTGGATGCACCTCCGAAACATAGACAGGTGCATGGTAATTTGTGTGTCATTACTCAGGCTACGTGTTTAATGACTTTAGATGCCAACTTTGCGGTATCTTTGGTGTTCAATTCAATGAAATTCAATAAATAATAAATAAATAAAATTTATATAAGTTATAAATATATGCATATACATATATACATATATAAATATATATATAATATAAATTTATAAACATAATAAATAAATAAATAAAATAAATACATGAAATTCAAAAAATTCAAAAAATTCAGTAGCTGTTTGCATCAATACTTTCTTGACAATATGATATTCCCGGCATCGTCACCCTGCACAGTTTTGCATGATTTTTACACCTAGCTGTGCCTAGCGGTCATTTGAAATGATGAGTATGAGCTTAAACCCATCAGCTTCGGAATATACATTGCAATGCATACCACATTGACTTTGCTTGCTACTGCCTTCCTTAAAAAATTAGCTTCATTTTGCCGGGCAGGACAGGGGTTAGAAGTCATCATCGACCCAGTGCATGATGCCAGCGACTACAAAACAAAAAACTGGCACAGCCATATTTCAAAACAGCTAAGCTCAAAAACCAATGCTCGCTGCAGCTTTCCCAGCCTAATGGCCTGCCGTAGCTCTTGCACGAGTAATTTTAGATGTTATTTGCATGTATTTCATAAACGGAAGCTGTCAAAATCTCTACTATCGGGGCCCATTTGGACAGTAAGCACTGAAACTCCTCCTACTGTTTCTTCAAACGTTTTATTCAAGCCTTTTGAATGGATCAATTTGTGGAATCAGAATATGGGTAAAATGCTTCCGATTCACAGAATATGATCGGTGACAAAAATGGAAGGTTTTGCGAGATATTTGGTGACAAAGATGCGAAAATGGCAACAAATTACAGCGACCATCCCAGTTAGAGGACACTCAAAAATTCGTATTGGTGTACTCGCCGACACTTGCAGCGTAAGTATATGTGTAGTAAACAAGGAAACATCGATGTTGCGGTGTATGAGCAAGTTGAGCCACAAAATACTGTCAAATACTGAGCAGCTTTAAGCAGGATCATTTTTAGGAGGTGACAGAAATATACTACAAACTAGATTAGATCAGGGCGGACGCCACAGATCAGTGGTGACACACTGCTCTTCCAATGACCCTCAGATCAATGCTTTTCACAGATCTTTCAGTCGAGATTTTCTTCACATACTAAGCTGTATAAAATACCTAAACAACTGGGCTTATTTCTAGTCGTAAGCGTCATGGCTGGCCTCAGCACCTTGCGACGAACGTGATTACTCTGCTGCGAAGCACGCATCACTGTACCTATTTTGTGCCAAATAGTATGTAGGTGTCTTTACGCACCTCACGTTCCAGCCATTGGTTGGTATTAAGGACTGCGTCGGCTACTTAAGCCATTTTGCCATGTTTTTGCGACGCCAACTCCAGGATATATTTGACCAGTCTGCGAATGCTGGACAGTTTTTCGCCAGATAACACAGGTGGATCGAGGCAGCAATGTACGCCGGTTTTTTAAAACATTGGGTGGCGCAGGTAAAAGTTAACCAATGCTTTCCTCGAGAGTGAAAAGCTCGCACAATCGCGGATGTGGTAGCATCCGACTGCTGTCGAGACAAAAGCTGTCTTGCCCGGCACCAACAGACATGAGTGGGTGCCAGCGACGCTGAGCGCGAGCCCCGAGGGCACTCTCAGCCCGAGCCACCAGAGGGGGCGGGTGGCCGGCATGGCAGAGGCGATGCCAGGCGTTGCACTGACACTGTAAGGGGGCAACAGCTGCTACTTCAATGAAAACATGTACAGCAATAGTGCGCGTCGTCAGAGATTCCACATACGTCATATCGTGACAACAAAAGATGCCCCACTTGACTCCCTAGCGGTCGAAAGCACGCGTCAGCTGAACCCGCTGCAGGTGGTCGATTGTCAAGTTACTCTTGTCGGCGGTGACGTGTCCCACCTCAAGTCTAAAGGCGGCCAGGAGCTTTTGACGATAAGCTTGCTTGTCCACGTGGCTTTGTGATCAGGGGCGACAGGTCAGGCGAGTGGAAAGCCGCATAACGGCAGTCTTAAGCTGATGTGCATGCCAAGGGATAGGTCATCATCTAATCCAGGAAACACGATCGAGCGACGCGGCACGCATGGCATGCGCGGTATCGTGCCAACCTGCTGGAGCCGCTGCCGTCCCTACCGGTCCCGTGAAATCGCCTCAGGGTCGCTCAGGACATCAGAGCGGCAGTGATGTGGCGCTCTGAGATGGTGTTGACAGGATCCTCGTTTTCGTCCTCAAAAAACGTTTTTTCTTTGCAATGTGACGAATGCGAGATCATTGATGACTGTTATTGCTGCTAACCCTACTTTTGTCATTGCACGGCCTTTAAAATGCCACTGCAGTCTTGATCGTGTGAAAAATACGCATCCCACTGCTGAGTAAAACATGGGCTATCCTTTATCTGGGAACCTTCATCATGCACAATGTAGGACTGAAAACCTTCTCCCCATATCATTAAAGGAATTCCGCGCCGGGACCGGTCTGCATTCGGACACGCCTCCTCGCCGACAACACTGAATAACCGGAAGCTTCACGCAGCCGTTTTTCACATTTCTACGTTTTTTTGCGACCTTGATATTGCCCACACTGACCAGACACTACCATCCGATCGTCTAATTCCGGGTCTATAGACTTTGCATCAAAAGCCGCCAAGTGCTCGCAATGTACCGCAATGTTCGGCACGGTCTACCCTGCTCTCGCAGGTCACCTGGCACACACGGCTTTACAAACCGAGGTCTTGTTGCAGTATTTAGGCAGAAAGCAGTTCGAACGCTTTAAATATCAGCTGCCAAAAATAATGTAACAAAAGCCACCAACCTCGGTTTTCCGCTGCAGAAAAGTCACAGAGTGTAGGACATTCTCCCGGATATTCCTTGTCTGGGCCCTGCTCCCGTCCACCGTCAGCGGCCATTGCCATGGACCGGTTATCACCCATGTGACTGCGAAATGATCGTGTGGCTGCTCCCCTGCTTGTTTATAAATCAGCGTCACCGCTGATTGGTGTGTGAAGCAGATGGATGCCTGTTACGGTATATATTTCCGAATCACCTTTCCTTACACCACAATACGGCAGCCAATACACTTTCGACAAAATTGCCTGCTTCTGACATGAATTGGTCCACCAGGCATTCATGTGTCCCTCTTTCAACGCAGCAACGCAAATTGCAACGCAATTAATCAGCTCTTGCATGTATGTAAGACATTTTTCTTAAACAAGCTGCGTACCGTGGGTGTGATTTCTTAAAATGAATGGGTGGGGTCAAAGTTGTAAACGTTGCCAACAGGTGAAAAGCACGCAAATCTTCTTGTATTTCATCCCCTTATGCTCTGCTTATCCAATATATATATATATATATATATATATATATATAGAGTTATGTATATATTATTTATATATCTATATATATTTCACTAAAATTGTGTGAACAAATACACATGCAAATTACACATTGGCAGAAATGTAAACTTTGGGTTTTATGGAAAAAAGAAAGTTTATTTACGACACTGCAATTAGAGACGTAGGCCACAGCTGTGATATAAGACGACAAATCAATTCTGAACTTAAGGTAACGTGGGTTGTAACATAAAAGGAGAGTACAGCTGATAGCAAAGCGGTGGAAAGTGATTTTTATGGATGGATTAAACCCTGCAAGAGCTCTCTCCAACACGGGTATTACCCCAGTATGTCGTGAGATAGCGCATGAGGTTTGTCACGTGTCCTTTATGGCTGTGGTGCGGCCGATGACCAAAAGATGTTCTTGTCCTTCTCCGTACACGCGACATCTAAGCTTTGCACTGAATCAATGCGCCCATCAGCCTTCAGCCCGCTGTGCCAGTAAATCCTGCACTATGGCCTACGCCCCAATCACCGGGGTTTTTGGCATGACCAGTAATGGTACTTTAGTGCAAACGCACCTTCCGAAATCTGATTATTCATGACGTTTATGACTCGTCACATTTCCTTTACCTTTTGTTTTGTGTTTTTTGTTGCAATTACGTTAGATAGCAAAAATTTCTGGCAGATTTAGCCTAAGGTGGCAATTCGGGCCTTCCCGAAATTTGTCGGAGACAAAAAGACACTTTTCCCCTGTATCAGAGCTCACACTAAGCAGGGCTTGTGTGGGCTATGGCCTTTTCTATCCTTCTGCATCCTTTCGTTTCTGGAGTCGGCTCTGGCAGTTCACATGCATCACAAATAACTAAGACGTAATCAGCCTTGGTGTAATAAACCGCCCTATTTTAGCTCATTTTAGTTAAACTTCTGGCGGGTACAGTCAAGTAAACATCATCGTTCGCCTTAAAAAGCCCATGAGTCGTCCTGACATGTCTCTCAAAATCCTGTCTGGAATCGCCTCTAGATCATGCTGCGGCTCGCATTGTGAACAGCTATGCCAAATTCGTTTTCAAGGAAATTCGTCAGCATTCAGAATGTTAGAAACGATAAGGCTCCAGTCCTTGCTAAGCCAGGCCTACACCGTCTGGTGAATGGTAGTCTAGATAGCCTGTTATTCTGCCTCGTGTAAAGCGTGAACGGTTTGCTTGGTGTTTGTTACCGGGCAACAAGGTTCGGGGAAAGCCAAGGGCGGAGGTACCCTGAGACGGAAGGAAGCAAGCAGCTTCCCACGACCCGTCTGTGGGTCTGCGCTCGCGCAGTGTTGCTGTATTACCTGGAGCGTCACCGCAATTTTTCACATTACACTTGATTCAGTAAAAAAAATCCTGCCGCTACTTTAATTGCTATCATTATCTGGACGTGTAGCAGTCGTGTTTGTTGAGTGGCTCGTCTGCCTCACCTGTCTGGCCGGCTGAAGCTGTCTGTCTCACCCAACTGACCAGCTGGAGGTTGTCAGCCTTACATGTCTGACCAGCTGGAGCTTGTCTACCTTGCCGGTCTGACTGGCTGCAGCTCGCCTGCCCTACCGGTCTGACCGGCTGCAGCTCGCCTGCCTTACCGGCCTGACCGGCTGCATCTCGCCTACCTTATCTGTCTGACCGGCTGGAGCTCGCCTGCCTTACCGGTCTGACCGGCTGGAGCTCGCCTGCCTTACCGGTCTGACTGACTGGAGCTCGCCTGCCTTACCGATCTGACTGGCTGCAGCTCGCCTGCCTTACCGATCTGATATGCTGCATAGCCGAGCGTCGGCGCCTGTAGCTGTAGGCTCCATAGGCTCCCGGAGGCCGGTCCTTAGCGTACGCCGCCTTATTCCCGTCCGAGTTGGCCCCGAACTTGACGGGGAGGTGGCCGAGCATAGCCAGGCCGTAGGCGATGCCCATGATGGCGGTGGCCACTAGCCTTGGGACCTGTCGCAGAGGGTGCCGGCACGGCATCAGCAGGGGTGTAATGCTGGGTGCAGTCTGAGAAGATCCAGCGCCTTAAATTTTGGTGGCCCACGATCCCTGTACAACCGAATGGCACGGCATACAGATATCATCCTCAGCACGAGGAAGTGGGTATCTTTTTAAAACGCTTGCGGAATCACTTAAATTGCTACTTCTCATCTAACGTTGCTGCCAAATAAACCAACACGGAGTGCACCGCTTTAAAGCATTTAAGCATTTCCCTGAGGCAGTACTTTTGACGTTTTTTATAGACACTGTACCCTTTCCTGGTTGGCAGGTAGGCCTGAAATGTAATCCAGGCGAAACCCAGCGAAACGGGCATTCCTCGTTATAATTTTTTGTTGCGTGCATTATTACGTGTGTGAATAAATGTTAACACTGAACAAACTTCTGATGGGAATCTAAAAATAAGTACAATGAAACAGAGTGACGCTTTTTTACGCCATGCAAGACATTTCGGCGTCTGCGTGAAAACGTTGCGCGCTGCACAGAATTTACAGGGAAAAACTTGAGCTGTGTCCCCCTTCCTCCCACCACGAAAATCGGTCTGTGTCTCTGGTGTAGACAGACGACTGACGCGGGAGTACGAGGATTCTACAGGGTTCTCATGATTAAACTGATGCCGCTTGGTATGACTCTATAAATAACTCGACTTAGTTTTCAATCATCAGAACTTGGTGCAGCTCCGCGTCCCCTGAGCTTGCCTGGCTTGGTCATGTCCCTCCAACCTTGCCCGACTCATACCAAAGTCCGTGTGCAATGACTCGCTACTCAAGACTAGCGTGGAGAACCAAACGAGATCCTAAGCATTTGGCAACACAACTTTGCCAGTCATCTAATTCATTAAGTGGCAAATCAACTTGACAACATTAGGGCCTACAATAGGCACTGAATCATATATAATTGAGAGCTATTTCTCGGAAAATTCAAAAACGATCCCAGTGGTGCTGAATAGTGCTAATGCGGGGTAATATGGTATGACACATGCTAACGGCGTAATGCCAATTTTCATCAAAACGAAAAAGACGAATCAGCACAATTTTGACATTTCTCCATTGTTGGCTTTGCAATCCAGCAACTCTGTTATATCTGCCTTTTCGGCATTATCTGTGTCTTGACCTACCTTTACTCGAAATGAGCTGCCCGCCGGGCTTTCACAGTCATTCTTTTCCCGCTCGCTCGCTACCCACAGAAAGTCGCGCGACTTGGTCCTGGGCCCTTTTAGAGGCGCAGTTGGGGGTATTTTGGGTCATTAAGTGGCTGTGTGTAAAACATGCTTTTCTTTTCTGATTTGACTCAAAAACGCCTCGTCAGCATTTACGTTTTGACATTTGCCAACATGGCTGTCTCAGCGTCGGGTGTCCCTAATTTTAATACATACATACGTTTGTCAGGGTTTGATAGTCCTCCGGGTCGAGATGAATTTCATAGAAGTTGATGAAGGGATGGAAGATGGTCTGCGGCAGTTGGGACAGGAACCTGCCGGCGACGGTGCTGCAGGAGACGCCACCGAGCAGCAGCAGCCCGTACAGGCACACCAGCCGGAGGGCGGCCATCGCTGTACCGCTCTGAGGGACCGGCAGGAGACGCCTGAAGAGATCGGCCGCGTGCTGTCTCTGGTCACTGTTGCGGAGACCGTAGGCGCCTTCCCAGGAGATCGCTCGCTTGCTGCGTTCAGCCGCCGTCCCGTGAGCTGGAGGAGGCGCTCCAAGAGACCAGTCGGTGGCTGTCGCCAGGCGCTGCACCAGATGACCCGGGACCTCCGCAGAGGATCACTGCCCGACCGCCTCCAGCCGCTGCTCCGAACACAGGTGACTGATCAGGGGAGCGTCGGCGTGCTGCAGAGCACGCCCCGGGAGATCAGCCTCCGGCTACTTCCAGCTGCTGCGCCGTCGGCCGAGAGCAGGCCACTCGGGGTCAGCTCCGCGAGCGTTGTTCTCGGGCCGTCAGTAGCGTCCCGACTGCAGGTCCGCTTCTCAGGTGACCCTGGGTACGCTGCACAGCCGCCGCTGCAGAGCCGCCCGTCTGGCGCTGCTAAGCCCGTGAACCTGTAGGGACGCAGCCTATCTGATTGCAACGTGTGGCGGGCGGTGGAGCCGACCCCGGTGAAAGCGGCCTCATTCCGACCGTATTTGCATGATAACAAATGGCAACAGCAGCCTCGCGCGGTGTGTTCACTGACTGCAGACGCTTGCTTGGGAGGGGTAAAAATGCATCAGCCCCCAGCATATCGGTGTATTTATGGGCAGGCGCAACGACAAGATTCATAATGAACGGGTATGGGGTTGTCTAGTTCATTGTCCTGTTCGGCATTCACATGCTCGTTTAAGTGGAAACATACATACAAATATACATAAATATATAGATATATACATATTCATATACACACACACACACACACACACACACACACACACACACACACACACACACACACACACACACACACACACACACACACACACACACACACATACATATATATATATATATATATATATATATATATATATATATATATATATGACGTCCGCATGCATGCCCCGTCTATTAACGTTTATCATGTCGCCGCACGAGAAAGGCGAGGGCTGCAACCACGATTTGGAAACCGCACGAAGCCATTGCAAGTTCAGACTGCTGCACAGTTTGCTGCGCGTGCGACCTTCCAGACGTCCACGAGAGACACGAAACGGGATCACGGGCACCTTCTTGGCCGCATATAATCTTTCTTTGCGATATTTCTTGGCGTGAGTTGCATACCCTAGGAATTTCGAGCGCTCTGAGAGTTTCAGCAAACGTGGACTTTGTTTTCTTAAATCAGAAATGTTATTCAACACAACGCATACATCTTCCCTGCGAACCAACAAAAAAAAAAAATACTCGTATGCCTTTCGCGGGGGCGGATTCAGGAATTCCAATCGGAGGGGAGGGGAGGGGGAGGGCACCCTCTCCAAGGAACGCCAATTTTAATAGACCGGCGACAGCCCACGCTAAAAGAACTCCGATTTTGGTTGCTCGATTTTATGAAATCGCTGAAGAGACCACAGGATACACACAATTGGCTTATTAATCTGCACCGAAGACATAACCTTATCACATAACCCAAGCTCTGCACGGCGTGAGCAACGTGTGGTGTTAGCTCTCGTGGCCTGTCCTTTAGACTGTCATGCCACTGCAACACCCAACACCTTTATTGGACTTACTTTGGTGCCTTGGATCGATAGATCAAAGGTACAGTATCTGAAACAGCCATTCCTCTCTTAATCATTCAGCTTGCACACAAAATCCCTGGATTAAAACATAACACTAGTCCTGTTTTGCCTCGGATCAGTTGCCAGCACTAACTTCAAGAAATGCACGCTTGGATAATTAACTAGAGCAAATGACATTGCTGCATCCGATAGCTTACGCCGCTTTCAGACCAATCCACTGACAGTGCATCCCTTTGTAGAAGCTAGTAGGCTGATTTGCTTTATTTTGGCGTTTGAATGCACAAATACACCATACGTATGTTGCAATCGTCGGGAACAAATCTTTGCGGTGAGCTTGTTGAAGACCAGTATCCCGTTTTCGAGGCCGCGAGCAGAACTCCTGGAGAACGGCGGTCGCGTCGTTACCGAACGTTTGCCGGTAGGTTTGCGGAAGGCAGGAGACCTCCAGACACTCTGCGGTCATCGTGGACCTGATCGACGATGACCACGAGGTCGACGCGGCTGAACAGGCGCCCCAGGTCAGCCGATGACGTCGGCAGTGCGGCGAGCACCCGAATGGGCTTGTGACTGCTAAGAAGCAAGAATCCAGATTGGAGAAGCTGTCTCCCACAATTCGTCTGATATAATTTGTGATGCAGGTAACCGCACAATCAAATGTCTCATTTTGAGTAGTTAGCTGATCCGACTATTACTGAGAGACTATTTCAAGGTCACCCAGGCATCCATGACGTCATAATAGCGTCATTCAAATCTTGTGATTCCTTTGGCATGCAACGATCAAGGCCAAGCAAAATATGATTGTCGAGTCGTTCATATCTCACGTTCGTGACCACGCTTTCCACCTCTGATAGCTGAGCACGCCAAGAGCGTGCTGGAGGATCAGCCGGCGCGCGACCTGGTGTAGACGCTCCTACAGGACCAACGAGAGCTGCCGTCCCCTCCCCGCACAACAGAGGATAACCTGCCCTGCCTGCTCAAAGACCTGCTGAGGGCCGGCATGGCGGCGATCAGACCCCCATGGAGTGGGTTATCCTCCTGATATTGGTGCTGCATTCGGACGCATAGACACGCACCAACGCCGAGCTGGACGAGGCGGTTGGCCGTGACCGGCCGCTGGCCGTTGACGGTATACCAGCCATGCCTTCCTACCCAGTACCTGGAGGCCGTGCTCGAGGAGACGATGCGCTGGATGCCCCGTCGGGGAGCAGCTGCTCGGCACCGGGTTGGGCCTGCGCCGCTGCATCGGCGAGTCGCACGCGCGCCAGGCGCTGTTCCTGTTCACGGCCAGACTGCTGCAGAAGCTGCGACTGCAGCCGAGTCCCAGCCTGGTGCTCAAGCCGCAGCCATACCGCGTCACCGTCCAGACCAGGGACTGAGCCGCACCGACGGGGGTGGCGGCGGCGGGGAGCATCTCGCGGTCGGAGGGAGCGATACTTCGTGTAACCACGAGGGGGCACATGGCCTGAACAGTTCTCAGCTGAGTAAATGTGCTCTTCAATGCGTTATGGTTTGACTGCATTCTCGTACTTCGCACAACGTTGATTGAGAGCCATTCGACGCCCGTTATATCTGGAAATCTGGCTCACAAACGCCAGATATGAACCTTTCGACAACTGTTTTTTTTTGCCTTTATCACCACATCACTTATGGAATGGCAGGATTTGAATGATGTTATCATGAAGTCATGAATGCTAAATAAGTTTACTTTGAATGAAAACCTTTAAACGTCAGGGCCTCTCGACGGACGCTAGTTCATGCACTTGTGGTTCTGCAGTTCTGCTGGTATTTCACGGAAGTCGGCCGGTAAGTTTTTAAGTGAAATGTAGTTTCTCGTCATTTGAGCCCGAATTTGACATCGCACGGTGAACTTGATTCTAAGATTCTTAAAATCTAAAATCGACTGGCATTTTTTTTAAAGATGGTGTTTCCGTCCTGTGACCGTGAATTGTTTTAGGTTAAAATGTGACCCTGAATTTTCAGAACACTTACGTGGACGGCTCTTGCACTGTTAAATGTTCTGATGGTCGAAAAGTGGAAATCGACCAGTCGTTTTTCAAAATATGAAGCTCTCGTCCTTTGAATGTAAATTTGACCGCCAAAGGTGACCTTGAGCTTTCAGGACTTTTTGACAAACGCTTAGTTCTTACACTGGCGAGTATTCCGACGTTTGATCACCGTCCTTTGAGACATGAGACTTGAAGGTTGACCTTGACTTTTCAGAAGTTTTCCACGGTCGCTAGTTCCTAGTGTTATGCAAATTCTGAGCATGAAAACGTGAAATCAGCCGGTAATTTTGTGCAGGGAAACCTGCATTTGGTGCGCAGCAGAAGCGGCGAAGTGGGCGCAAGGGCGAGGAACATCGCGAAACATTGGCGAGAGCAGTGTCGTGTAGGCAGGGCGGCGCGGGGGCGCGGAGCTTGGAGGGCAGGGTTCGGAGCTGTGCAAGCGGTTGGAGGACAGGAGTCCCGTGCTGTGTGGCTCAAAGACATAGCTTTTTGAGATCCGCTAGCTGGATCTTGCAAGCTATTTCGGTGCATACGCTCAAGATGGCGGAACCTGGAAATTTTGACTTGAGAATCATTCCGGAGCTCAGTGCCCAGGAATCCGTTGTGGAGTGGGTCGATAAAGTGGACCTAGTGTGCAGACTGAAAGGAGTTAGCGACCTGCAAAACGTGACTCCCCTCCGGCTTACTGGTGGGGCATTCGGCGTGTACCAGCAACTTTCCGATGAGTATAAGCCGAAGCCGAGTGAGGTAAAGGACGCCCTGATCACGGCTTTCGCTGTCGGTGTAAAACATGTCACGAAAAATTCATCGTTAGGTGTCTTGGAGAGGGTGAAGTCGTCGATGTCTTCCTTGCAGACTTGCGCAGGCTGACCAATCTGTTTGGCAGTCTGTCTGAGACCGGGTTGACCTGCGCCTTCGTGGCTGGCTTGCCAGAGACCGTGCGGCACGCGCTGAGGGCCAGCACGCACGTGGAAGCCCTGAACCTGACTGAGGTGCTGGGCCGGGCATGCGCCCTGGTCGCGGAGGAGTCGGCAGCGGCGGCGTCGGCCGCTGCGGCTACGGCGGGCGCAGCAGCTGCACCGAGCGATGGGGTCGGCTTCTCACACCGAGGAGCGCGCGGCGGCGACCGCCCCCAGCAGCCAGCATCCTGCTTCCGCTGCGGCAAGCGCGGCCATCTGACTCGCTGGTGCCAGCGTGACATCGTCTGCTTCAGGTGCAGACAAGAAGGTCACGTGGCGGCCCGCTGCCCGGAAAACGAAGGAGGGGAGGCGTGAGTGCCAGGCTTCTCTCCCTGGTCGGCGTTGGTGCTTTCCCAACCCGGCAGCTGCGCGTCATCGGATCCATCCGCATTGCGCTAGTGGACACAGGGTGCTTTCGTAGCCTTGTACCCGCCTCGTTGTGTCGAGACTGGCGGGGGGAACGCGTCAGCGTGCTCACAGTGAACGGCAACCGGTTTCTATGCGCTGGTAGCGGACCAGCGTGTGTACAGCTCGAGTATGGCGCGAGCGCGGACGTCAGCGCCTTGGTGGTAACTGACAGGCCTCTGGGATTTAGTATGGTGTTGGGCATGGATGTGATCAAAGCGTTAGGTGGTGTCACTGTTTCTTCGGCAGGGTCGCAGTTCGGTGTCGAGTCAGACTGTGCTGCCGTGGCATCTGGCACGACGGAAGTGGAAGCGGCAGACCTTCGCGCGCGTTGCGATCAGGAGACACGCCAGTGAACAGTAACGCGGAAGTGGGCCGACGGGGTAGAACCGGGGGGACCACAAGGGAACGGCGTGACGGAATATCGAGTCCCTCCGGCGTCTCGCGCGCAATATGAAGAGGAGCTCCAGCAGTGGATCGGGAAGGGCTGCGGCCTTATGACGAGAAACGACTCGAACCCGTGAATGGGGACGCGTCCCCTTATGGCGGTGGTAAACCGCAACAATAACCGCAACTTTCTGTGTTGAATATTCTGACATTGGCAAGTTGAAAATCGGCCGGTAATTTTTTGGTGATATCGAGTTCTCCTTCCTTTGACTCAGCTTTTGACCTTGAAGGTCACGTGATATTGCAAAATAAGGGTCATTTTTGGTGCTCTCATGCCACAATTGACCTTGTGACTATTTTTCAAGGAAATCAGAACTCGTCGCTGAATAGATCGCTGAATAAATCGTTAACTTCACGGACCTATCAGCTGATAGCTGATTGATGCATGATTTTTCCTTTGTCATAAAGGAGTACAACATATCCAAGCATTCAAAATATATTAAGAACGTGATGTACTAGTATAAGTGTCACATACTCAAAAGCCAATGGAAATGACACATACGACGTCGGAGGCATGTAAAATTACGTTCAGCAATCTCGCGTAAAACTCATCAGCTGATATTCGACTGCTGCTCTGAGGCCAAGGCGCCAAGGCCAATAGGGACGGGACCTGAGCAATCATGGGTGCTGCGGGAGGCTAACAAAGGGGCTCTCATCAACGAGAATAGGGCTCTCAGGGCAAGCAAAAAGAACCGAGGGCTAACGTGGTGGGCCCCTAAACGATTGGCAGTGCCCGGCTGGCTGACATATAAGGCCCCGCCCGTAACACAGGGCCCTCCGAGCAAAGGGGATTTGTCGAAGACCATGAATTAATACCCCGGTGCGATCAAGAATGCACGGGCAGGTTAACAACACGAGCCCCAATAGGAGTGAACAGGTTAACAACACGAGCCTCAATAGGTGTCTTAGCATCGAGTGTTCCCGTGTCTTACGTCATAAAACCCCTAGCAACAGCATAAGGCCTTCCAAGCAATTGGAAAGAACCCGATACTTATATGAAGGGCCCCTGAGTAGCCGAGTGTACCCTGGCATATGGGACCCCGGAAAAAGTGTGTAGAGCGTTTCGGGCGAATGGAAAGAATCCGTGAAGGGGAGCCTGATCGATCAACAGTACTCGGGCATGGAGGCAGATAGCGTCCCAACAGCACGTTACGCCCCATGAGAAAATGCCCTACGAGAAAGGGATCAAGGGCAACGTGGAAAGCTCCTTAGTGGTCGGATTGACCAGGCAAGTGGACATATCGGGCCAGGCAACCAACAGCGTAATGCCTCTAAGCAGCGTTACGAGCCCCAAAATTTATCCCAAGCAACGTTTCTCAATCAGAGAAGAATGAGCTCCGTTTACTTATGAACTATTTGCTTTTGCTAACAATGATTGTTAGTTGTCTGTAGGCCCAAATGTACCCAATTCTGTTGTGTTTTTGTTATGAAAACTGCGCCAGTCCGGCTGGTTATGGTCCCTTCGGAGCCTTTGGGTCCACTCGGCATGGTCCATAGGGCATGGTCCTGTGCCCCACCCCCTACCCCTCTGCACCCACCACCGGCCCGAGGAGCTGAATATATAGGGCCCGCCAAGAACACAGGGGCATCCAGTCAAATAAGAAATACTCACGACGCAATGTGTAGGACTCCGAACGACTGAGCGCGCCCGAGCGGGTTAGCATATGTGGGCCCCGTCAAGAGCGTGGGGCCCTCCATTCAAATAGGAAGTACCCAAGACCCAATGTAGAGGGCCCCTGAACGAATAAGTGTGCCCGAGCAGGTTGACAAATAAGGCTTCCAGCAACACCATAGGGGCTTCCATTCCAATAGGGAGCGTTCAGGATCCAATGCAGAGAAACCCAAATGATCCAATGCGTGAGAGCAGATTAACAATAGGACTCCCAACAAGAGCGTAGGGCCCTCCATTCGAATGGGAAGTTCCGAAGACGCCATGTAAATGACTCCAGAATAATGGAATGTGCCCGAGCAGCTAACCAGAGCAGGCCCAAGAGCGAACGGCCCTCCACTCAAATAAGAAGTACCCAAAACACAGTGCTGAGGGCCCCGAAAGATGGAGTATACCTGAGCAGATTATTAGGTGGCCCAAACAGGAGTGTACAGCCCTAAATTCAAACACCAGGACCCAATATATAGGGCCTCTGAACAATCCAGTGTGACCGAAGCGGCGAACAGATGAGGTCTCCGACATGTGCATAGTTTGCTCCATTCAGAAAGGAAGTACCCAAGACACGATGTAGAGGGCCCGGAAAATCGAGCGCGCCAGAGCAGGTTAACAGGTAGTGCCCTACAGATAACAGATATTGCCTTCATCCCCCCAAAAAAACCAGAGGGCCCTCCATTCAAAAAGGAAGTACTCAAAGCCAGATGTAGAGGTCCCCCACGATCGAATGGGCCCGAGCATCTTATCAGAAAGGGCCCGCAGGAGTGCTATGCCCTCCTTCAAATAAGAAGTATCCAAAACCCGGTGCGGAGGGCCCCCGAAAAATGAAGTGTACCGGAACAGATCATCAGAGGACTCCGATGGGAACAGAACAGGAGCAAGAATCAATGTGCCCCCCCCCCCCCCCGAGCAATCCAGTGTGGCCGAGGAGGCGAATAGAGGGGGCCCCTGGCAAGTGCGTAAGGCCCCATTCAAATAGCACGTGCCCAAGGCCCAATGTAGAGGGCTCTCGAACAATCGAATATGCCCGAGTAGGTTATCAGATAAGCCCCCACACGAATGTAGCCGCCCCACTCAGAAAATAAGTACCCAAGACCCCAGTGTGGAGGGTCCCCGAACGACTGAGTGTGCCCAAGCAGGCCATCAGATGGGCCCCCGACATGAGTGTAGTGCCCTAAGCAAGAGACAGAGAATTGGAAATGCCCTAGACCAATGCAGAGGGCCCATGAGCATATCACAAGTGTGTCGGCAGGTGAACCGAGACCCACGTGAGGGGACCCTGAGCAACCGAGAATACCCCGGCAGGTTAAGATATGGGTCATAGAGCCTCTCTGGTAAGTGGAAAGAATCCGTGGAAAGGCCCATGATTGAGAAGAGTACCCCGGCACGCTGACAAGAAGGGCCCCAACACTATCGCAGGGTCCTCCAAGCGAATGCAAAGAAGTGAAGGGCAACGTGCAATGCTCCTTGACGGTCGTAATTATCCTGCATGTGGGCATATGGGCCCCGGAAACAGCATGAAGTTCCTAGACAGCGTAATGCGGCTTACAATTTTTAGTACACAACTTTTCAATCATTGATCTTTTTTTACTTGTCACAGGCCCTTCACTTTTGCGTATAGCTGTTCTTGGTCGCCTAGCAGTCCAGATACCCAGTTTTGTTACGTTTTGTGTTAAAAAAGCTGCACCTGTTCGGCCGGCTATGGGCTTCCTCGGAGCCAATGGGCCCTTTTGGAGCCCAAGGAGGGGGTCATGGCCCCTTGCCCCCCCCCCCTCCGGATCCGCCCCTGGGGACGAGTTGAAGACGACAAGGCTAAGGAAAATGTTTCAGTGACGTCATGTAAACGCTGAGCGGATTGGGCACTAAAGTCGCCGGACAATCCCACCCCCATATACGGCCTTGATCGCAGTTTTGTGCACCGCATCCTCAACTACGATGTGTGCGCCCATCACGCGCCCTTGTGTGCACCGCACTGCCTTCGCGGTTTTACCTTGAGTTGTTAGTATATTGCAGAGTATAGGAACTTTGATACAATTTGATTACCGCGCGACTTTGCGAGTTTTAATGGAGATCTAGTGTGGGAAGCTATGTGAGTACTCGTGTGATGTTAAAGCTCGTAATTTTGGAGGATAGCGTATGCCTAAGTCACATTGGTGTTCTTACTTTATGTCAGCTTGGGTGAGCCAAACTCAGGCCAGGCTAAAAATGTTTTTCAAGTAGTTTTGCCTGATTTTACCTTTGCAACATCTTTCATTGTCAGCACATCGGCTTTCTTTGTGCCGAAATTGGTTGTGGCCTGCCACCAATTCAGTGCTCAGATTTAGACCATGTTTACATGAGTTTACTTTTTGCAGCAGTGCTTCTCTGGACATGTTTGGCTTGTTTTTTAAATTGTTCATTGTAGCATCTGGCCTCAGTATGTTGTACCATGGTAGTTGGTGTGATACATGTTAATGCTAATTGTTAGATTTGAATGTATTGCCAGAGCTCAGATATCATTCTCTTATTTTGATAGAATATCTTGTGTCTTTCATATGTTGTTCTCATCCTGAACCTGATCTGAGTCTCTAAAATGTTCACTTTTGGCTGTGTTAGTATTTTTGCTACTTTGCCACTTACCAAATTGGAATAATTTATGTTTCCCATAGCCTCTATTATGTTATCAAATGCGTCATAGCATGCAATGGTGTTTATTGCAATTTCTAATACACATGCAGCAAAATCAATCACATTAGTTTTGTATCCCTGCAGTCACCAACTGAGTCTGCCTGCAAGTCAGTCACCAGCAGTGACTGCCACCCCATTAACCACCCAGCCATGGACGAGTACTGTGATGACGTATTCACACACTCGACGCACGAGCGGATGAGCCGACTGGCACTGGAGCCGGGGCCGCCACTCGATTGTCACACGGCCGCCAGCCTGGGCGACTCGGCTGTGGTGCTGCAGACGGCGCGCCGCTGCCGCGCCGACCTGGACCGCGCCAACCGCGCCGGCTGGACGCCGCTCATGTACGCCTGCTACTACGGGCACGCGGCCGTGGTGCACACGCTGCTGGCGTCTGGCGCCGAGCCGGCGGCGCAGAACCGGCGTGGCCAGACGCCGCTGGCGCTCACCGCCTGCCGCGGCCACGACGACGTGCTCCTGACGCTGCTCGGCCGCCGCGTGGACATCGAGTGCCGCGACGCGCGTGACTGGACGCCGCTGCACCACGCGACGAACGCCGGCCTGCGCTCCACCGTCGAGCTGCTGCTCTCGGAGGGCGCCAACCCGAACGCTCTGGACCGGCAGCGCGGCTACACGCCGCTGCTGCTGGCCGCCGCCGCCGGCCACGAGCTGATCGTGTTCGCGCTGGTGCGGCACGGAGCCAACCTGGCGCTGCGCCTGCCCAGCGGCGCCTCGGCGCGCGAGCTGGCCGACGCCGGCGGTCACGAGCGCGTAAGCCAGCTGCTGGCAGAGTACGACGCCAGCGAGCCGCCGACGCCGACGCCGCAGCTGAGTGACGGGCCGGCGGCGTTCTCGGCGCTGCGGCGCGACGCGCCGCAGCCGCCGCCGCCGCGCCAGGCCTCGCCGCAGCCGGCCGACCTGGCCGCGCTGCTCTCCGCCATCGGTCTGCAGAAGTACCAGCCGATGCTGGAGCGGCAGGAGGTGGACCTGCAGGTGTTCCTGGTGATGACGGACGAGGACTTGAAGGAGGCGGGCATCACGCTGCTCGGGCCGCGCCGCAAGATGACTAGCGCGATCGCACGCTGGCATCGTAACGCGCCGCTCACTCCTGGCCCGGAGCGCGCGTACGCTGACCGCGTGGCGCGCGCCAGCGAGGAGACGGAGCGCAGGCTGCGCGAGGCGGCCGGCCGCCAGCAGAGCAGCGACTGGAGTGTCAGCCAAGAGCACCAGCTGCGCGCGCTCACCGAGACCCTGCTGGTGGAGGAGCGCCGCCAGCTGGGCCAGCTGCAGGACGGCTGTGGCGTGCAGCTGCAGCTGGCGGCGGCGCTGCTGTCGGCGCTGAGCCGACTGGGCGCCGCGCCACCGCCGCACGAGCCGCCCGCTGCCGAGGAGCAGCTGGCCGAGCTGCAGCGGCGGCTGGAAGCGGACGTCGCGCGCGAGCCGCTGCTAGACGGCTGCGCGCGGCTGGCGCGGCTGCAGCAGCTGCTGACGGAGCGGCTGCGCGACACGCTTCAGGGTATGTCGGGCCGGATAGAGCGCGCCACGAGCACTGGCTGACGGTGCGGCGGGGCCGGACAGGTGGTCAGGGCAGGGCCCGGCCGGTGGGTCTCACGGCTGGGCTGAGAGCACGCGGTTTTACAGACTGGTCTCGAGGCACCTGGGGCGTCCGCCGCTGTACTGGTGCAAGTTCCTATGTTGGCGTGTTCCTGACAATCGTATGCATTGTACTTGGTTGGCGTTTGCGGCCGTTCTTCTGCCTGGTGTTGCCAGTTGTTACCGGCTCCGTGATCCGAAGGGTGATATAGCCGGCGTTGCCGACGTCCCTCGCAAGAAGCGGTGTAATCGAGGCTAGTCGTATCGTTTTATTCGGTAATGCCCAATACAAGATCTCACGTTGTTGATACTCACGTTTTCAGGTATAACGCGACCTGTGAGGGGTCTGCCATGCTCAAATCGGTAGATCGTCTGATTTCAAATCGGTAGGTCATGGTGTTTTGAACTGGATTGCTGCCGCGTATAGCGTTAGAACAGCCATATTTTTTCCCTGTGCCTCTTTGACGTGAAAGTGAAGTGCAATACAAATATAATTTTTTTGCAATAAATGCGACATTATCATGAACTGAATCTGCCAGCGGGACATGCCACTGTGGAGGGCTGGGCTAATGCGCGAGGTACCGCTCCTGGTTGTCTGTTGTGCCATACATGACGTTGGCGCGAGGCATTAAGGTTTGTAAGCGCTGTCAATGGCAGGCATGGCTAGATCTTTTTTGACGTCGGATTCCATAATCAATTGCGGCTGATGTGTAGTCGAGCCGTCAGCAATTTAATGGAATCCGTTTTGCGGGCTGAAAAAACAGCGTTCCCTGCCATCTAGCGGACGGAAGGGAAGTGTAAGTTCCAAATAATTGCCACCGGACGGCGGATGTAACTACTGAGTATCATGAGTGAACGTGCTGAGGGAACCAGACAAGCGAGTTGGAGAGGACAATAGTGCCAGAATGCGGTGGCGTTGAAAATGACTACGCTGCATGTGGGTTTAGGCCTGACAGTTGCATGGGTTGGCAATGCTTTATGTCATTCATTTTAGCATCCTGTATGTTGAAAATACGTTACTTTTAAAGTTATAACTCAAGAAATTCTTAGCTTATTGCGTGTTTTACGTCTCCATACCACGAAAGCTCATAACAGCGACGCCTCCTTTTACTAGGAAATGAAATGACTGAACTCGAGGTGATTGGTTTGATGAACTGTTAGGCCTCACTCAACTGCCTTCTATGTTACGCATTTAACACCTTGAATGAAACATTTGACGCAATGGCTGCTAGACATCATGAAAGAAAGCTGAATTTGATGACCCCACGTTTTTTCTCGCTCTCGTGGTACACTGCAGGTATCAATGGATGCGTGAGACACCTAATCTCTGCCGGCTGTTTCTCGCTCCATCATCCACAGAACAGCTGGAGAGGAATGCACTGCGCCTCTGGTACATTCCAGCTTGTACGGTACCTTGCCACCACATTTCGCTGAAGCTGCTTTCCGCTATTTTGTTTGCATACCTCAGCAGCGAAGAGCGCACATATCTAGACGTTTGCCTACTTTCGGCGAGGGGGGGGGGGGGGATCCAGGCGTGCCGGAACCGGCAGAGCGTTAACTAACTCACGAATCGAGCTACGTTCTCGACGCGCGAAAGATGCGCGCGTGTCGTGCAGCAAAACATGCGCGCATGTCGTGCTGCATAACATGCGCGCATCTCTCGCGAAGGAGAGCCAATGAGGACGTCACGGGGAAATTATTGTTTGTTCCGTCGTCCTCGTTTGTTGTATTAGTATGTGCGCAACGTGCCCGCCAGCTGATTATGCGGCCGGCGTCGTCTGTTATCGAGTCATAGGAAAGACTGCATGGTGTATAACTGTCAGTCATGTACGCTCCACAAGCTGAAATTTCTCTACGGATTTGCTGGGATTTGAACTGGAGTCTTCTGACTACGTGGGCAGCGCCCCAACACTGCGGTAGCCAGTGAGGACACCCCGACCCTTCCCGTCCCAACCAGCTTAGCTTCGGTCTAACTGGTAGTTTGCTTGGAAAGGCGCAGGACTCGGTGGTTCATCGGAGGTCATGTGGATTCGCATCTAGTAAGAGGGAACTTTTTCAGTGTATATTAATTGTTCAGTTGCCACCTTAGGAGACTCCTCTTTGGTGTGGCGCCTGCGTCGGGGTGATGTATGGTCTTCCCGACCGTGCTGAGTTTTATATGATCATGACCTGTACGCAACAGAGTGGCAGCGAGCGAGTTATTATGCGCTAAAAACATAGTGACCATGCGTTACGCTAGGACGAGAATCCGTGGCAACTGCAAACCAATGCCTGATCGCTTCAACAAAAATCTGCTTCTGGTTACCGACCAATATTTGGGTCGGTCCCGGTGGGATGGCGCTTCTCGACGGCGTGATGAATAGAGACGTCTAGAGCCAGCAGAATGGCTCGCCGACTCAAGCGCATCTTCACATTGGCACCGCCTGGTAACTGTCGCCGACGGCACCCTAGGACCTCAAACCAGGTTTCGGCTGGAAAGAAAATGTCAGCCTCACTACAGACACGCATTTGCAGAATCTCGTTCTGCTGGTCATAATTATTATCTTGTTCTGCAGAACCTGCCATTCTTTTACGCTGAAACATTTCTGTACTGTTCCATGTGGACTTGTACATATCTCACCCAAAAACAGCTATCGCAGTTGTGTACTGAGATTCATAGCGATTGCAGCCTTCTCTTTTTAGCCCGAACCTTTTGACCGGGAGGATGTTTGGCGTCAGCGACGCAGTGCTGACTGTGCTTGTCACGTGAACCCTGACATCTGCCGTCTTGTCACGTGGACCCTGACATCTGCCGCCTGGTCGTGAGATGCCGGGTCAGCGGCCGCAATGCTCGGCGCGGTCCGTCCCACCCTCTGATGTCACCTGACCTTTGATGCCGCCATCTGCATCAAGTGCAAACAGCGGTCACCTAAAGCGACTCAGTCCGACCCCGCCACCGATGGGTGGATCGGAAACCAGGTAAGCTATCGGTTCGGGCTCAATTCCCGTACCCTTAACTGACTGATGGCGTTCTTAGGAGGCGTGGCTGACGAGGCACAGGCGACGCATCGACCTTTCGGCTAGTTGAGGGTGACCGACGTTCGGAGGTGGACTGCATTTTCGGCGTCGCCAAGCTGGGCAGAAATGAAATCAATGAGGTTTTTATCGTAAAATTTGCGCCTGGTGGGTGTCGCACAAACTGACTGAAGCAATGAAGGCTGAGCAAGTTCTGTCACAATATGGAATCGGGCGTATGGAAAACGAAGGAGATGGACGAGTTTTGTTCCTGCGGCAAAACGTAGCTGCACCACTATGCCTATGGAGACCATAAATGGGTACACACACACACACACCACACACACACACACACACCACACACACACACACACACACACCACACACACACACCACACACACACACACACCACACACCACACACACACACCACACCACACACCACACACACCCACACCACACACACACACACACACACCACACACACACACACACCCACACCACACACACCCACACACCACACACACACACACACACACACACAACACACACACACACCCACACACACACACACCACCACACACACCACACACCCCACACCACACACACACACACACACACACACACACACACACCACACACACACACACACACACACACACACACACACACACACACACCCACACACACACCACACACACACACACACACACAGATATATATATATATATATATATAATATTAGATATATAGATATATATAATATATATATTATATATATATATATAATATATATATACATATATACATATATACCTTAATATATATATATATATATATATATGCATAAATATATGTGTATATATATGTATATATACATATACATGTATGTATATGTCTATATTGCACGCCTCTTGAGACCCATCTATTACATACCCGAACAAGAACGTTTGACCAAGGTTAGCCACAAACATAGTCCAGCAAAAGCTTGAACCTTGTGGTATACGGCGAAATAAATGAGGTAGCTACATTTCTGTGTTTGTTTTTACTAAGATCAGTAAATTCGTTGGGATTGATTCTGAGGCATGACTTCACAGCCCTTCCTCGCATGTCACCCCCTTACGGCTGCCTTGAGATGTTAGCTTTGGCCGCTCACGCGAGTTGGCCTTTCATCCTGGCAAAATGAATGGTCCATCCTTGCATGCTTTCCACTGTTGATGCGACGGAATTTGCCTTAAATCCACGCCCGGGGTCGGCTTGTCCCTGACGATTTCAGAGCAAATTCACTTGATTCTGCAGGCGAGCTTTCCAACCAGGAACTCATCGTTCTATCCGTTGAAGTACCAGTCATGACCAGAGACCAGAACGCAGTGTTTGTCAAACAGCCGATGCGATCCGGTAGCCAGGGTTTATGCGAGAAACACCCGGAACCAGGTTCCGAGGTCTCGTAATCAGGAGGGGAAGTGAGGACCGGCGGACGAGACAAGTGGAGCTTGGAGCAGGACTCATGGAAAAACGGGATTCACAACGGGTGCCACCACGGCCCGCCGCCTGCCGCCGTGGGCGCCTGTGTTGTTCGCGTCCGTTCCAGCCAATGACGAGAGTACAATTTTCAGGGGCGTGGATAAAGGATAGCAGGGTGTTCACGGCGGATCGTCATCCTGAGAGTTTCAGGGCGCGTTGCGCATGGTTCAGTCCGGGAGGCGCGGAGACGTGCGGCCGCCGGGACCTCTGGCCGTAGGAGCACAGGCGGGCTCGGTTTAAATGGCCCGGCCACGCGAGCTAGAGAACCCATTGGCTGCACGGCGCATCCGAGAGTAGTCGCCTGTGTCCCTTTTCATGCAAGGCGTCAAAGCCAGGGCGCTCTTCCGTGTTCGGCTGTTATGATACGGGTGCGACTTTCTAAAATCGGTGGCGGGCTTAGCCAAAAGGTAGGCCTAACTTACCCCCACAACCTGATTTCTCCCCACATTTCGACTACTTGATTTTGCACCCTCGGCATTAAAATTAAACACGAACCATTTAATGCTTCGTAGATTCAAAATCATTTTTCTGCGGAGGAGCGACTGTCCATTTGAAGTTGCTATGAGCCGTCTTTTTGCGGAAAGATTAGTGGGTAGATTGCAATAGAACTAACGCAGCAACGAATGTGTGACAAATACACTTGCCATTGTTGGGGAAAACATGTGCTAACTTTTATTTGGGCCAGCCGGTACATTTCAAAGCTACCGCATATTGCAGTCAATTGTTCTTTACCCGATCTGGGCGTTATCATTTGAAAAAAGACACTTGTCAAACATTTGCAGCCTGGCTTAGCATAGGAATGAGTTGGCATGCCAAAGGCATTAGGTACCTGTAGGGACATTAAAAGGCATTAGGTATTCTTTAGGACAACATTGTCATAACACTTATCGTAATGTGCTTAGAGACCTTCTACCTAGCACAGGCAAATTTAAGTTAACTGTTCTGTATTTAACTGGCCCACTATTCCCTCTAAGCTCATATGGATTGAGGGCCTCAGTGGAGCATTGCAGGGGGGGGGGGGGTTAAGTTGGTTTTGGGGGAGGGGCTCAGACCCCGACAGTATATGAAGTGACGCCCTGATTGTGACCACCTGCTTGCTTACATACCCCGACCAAATTTCGCATGCTAACTTTGTCCTTCCCATCGTTTTCCGATCCAACTTTCATCTCTGTTGACTTTTATCCCCTTCGACGTTTTGACCTATATTTGTTTTCGGGTTCTTTTTTCATCCCTGTAGACTAGCTTCTTTTCGACTTTACTCACGCCTGACTATTTACATTGGAGTTTATTCGTTTGACTGTTTTCATTCGGCTTTGCCTACTGGAAGTTCGCTCACCCGGCTCACGTTATGTCAGCCTCGTTGCAAAGAGGGATTTTGGAACTCACCACCGCTCTAGCTTTGCGCGTCGGGTTATGCGACAACTATTGGGTGTAGACGTCGCATGGCTTGTTTCCCTGCGTACGGTGGGCTCTGCGTAGCCACACTATCTCCTCCTCGCGTGCACCACGCGCTCACCAGTCACCACGCCTGATCTCCACCATCTACGTCCTTTCCTCGCGTGCTGATCTGTCGCGACGTACAAATCTCCCCTCGCTGCGATCGGTTCCAAGTACGCACGGGTCAACAGCCCGAAAGTACGGCACACAGACAGGAAGACAAACAGTCCCTTGTGCCTTTTCGTAAATAATACGGTCGGTGGAATATATCAATTCACGCACCGCCGGCTATATGCACGCTCGGCGGCATATCAAAGAAGCGCGGCGAAGAGACCGCTTGTGCCATGGTGCTCTCTCTGTCGACTCCAATGTAGAACCTGAAGCACTGACAAGAGCTGTTCTTTTTTGACGACGTTGCGGTTTCGAACTATATTCCGGGTATCTTCAGAATCGGAAGACGATCCAAGGCCAAAACGTCAGCGCAAAAAGCTGTTATCAGAGCCGCAAAGTCTACATTAGAATCGACTGAGAACATAACGGCATAAGTGGCCTCTCGCAACGTACTCGAGAGCTGAATAACGGTCGCTGAGTATTGGCTGTCCGATCACAATCACCCCCTTCGCGTGAGACTCGCGACAACTATAACAAAATGCTAAGACTACATAAGGCTGGCTCTGTTGGTATCACAACATGATTTTGTTCTTTACGTTTTTTACTCCAGTCATCCATAACTGACATTGGCGACTCGTAACTCATTCGCACGTAACTTGCGGGAGTCAACACTCGGCCCACCCCACCGGAAACAGTAGGACGAGCCATCAAAAGCAGGCCTCCTTGTCGTCCCCAACAACTAAGCCAATGAATCAGCGAAAGGTGAACCGCTATGCAGCCGACGTCCACCACTATTTCTACCAAACTGCTGTGCGAACAGCACTTGCTGTGATGGTGTGGCGGCCAGAAGAGCAGTGCTGCACGTTGTTCTTTACTGCTGCCTCCTCCGGTCGGTAAGGACAGGCGCCGATTTTCGTGACATTTTTGGAGCCAGTGAGGTTTACAGTACGGACTTCAGCTGGCGGACGGCCCAAGGACGCGACATTCTTTGACAGGTGACCTCGGAATTCGAGAATTGACAGTTTTTATGAGATGCTGGTGTGTCATTGGGCTTTAAGGCACACTCAGCAGGTGGAGCTATATGGCTTTGCCTGTCCCCCGCCCCCATACCTCTGGGAGACACTATTTAAACATATCGATGTTTAGGCTAAAAATCGTTTGAAGATCATTTTTTCGTAAGTTGTCAGATGCATTTGCGAGAAACATTATGCATATAGGTAAAACACTATTGATGGCCTCGTTGCTCGGAGGCTAACCAGAAAAACGGTTATTCTAGGAAAAAGGATCAAACTTTTCCGGTCCCACTTGCACAACCGGTAGGGTAGTGCACGTCAGTTCGATAATTGTGCGGCAGATGCATGGATTTGCTTCTCACAAGACAACGCTTGTGTGGTTCGTCAATGACAGTCAATTGGCAGCTGGCAAAGAGAGAGAGAGAGGGAGAGAGAGAGAGAGAGAGAGAGAGAGAGAGAGAGAGAGAGAGAGAGAGAGAGAGAGAGAGAGAGAGAGAGAGAGAGAGAGAGAGAGAGAGAGAGAGAGAGAGAGAGAGAGAGAGAGAGAGAGAGAGAGAGAGAGAGAGAGAGAGAGAGAGAGAGAGAGAGAGAGAGAGAGAGAGAGAGAGAGAGAGAGAGAAAGAGAGAGAGAGAGAGAGAGAGAGAGAGAGAGAGAGAGAGAGAGAGAGAGAGAGAGAGAGAGAGAGAGAGAGAGAGGAGAGAGAGAGAGAGAGAGAGAGGAGAGAAGAGATAGAGAGAGAGGGAAGAGAGAGAGAGGAGAGAGGATAGAGAGAGAGAGGAGAGAGAGAGAAAGAGAGAGAGAGAGAGAGAGAGGCTTATCATCAGATAACGCGTGTTGCATTTTGCTGGCGGGCCGGGCAGTTCCATTGGTAGGAACGCACGCTCACCCGTGGTTCACACACTATCGCCACGTTCAGTGACCGGAAGAAAAGTCAGACCAGATTGGTGCTGGCTGCCACTGCTGGCAAACACTCTCACTCTGGCACTCCCTGGCTGGCACTCTCTAGGAATGCGACACACACCGGATACATTTTTAAACTTCCTTCGTTGCAACGACACGGCGGTTGCGACAGCGGCCAGCATCACTTTTGAACACAGATGAAGGAACGCTTCAGAAATTGGAGACGCCAAAACTAGTTTCAAAGTATTTTTTCTGCCCAACGCCATAGGGTTTCATGTCTAGGATTCCCACATATTGGGAGTATCATGGGCCCCACGACCCCCCCCCCCCCCCCGTCCACTGTTCCTACTCATTTGCTTTCGGACAGATAGCGCATGCTGGTTTGGTCTGACAATCTCACTTCGGAAACCCACGCCTAAAGCCTTCCCTATTCACCTTCAACTTAGACACAGTCTCACATAGAAACTCAAACCACATCTGACTGCCCACCTACAATCTAACTGAACGTGCATGAGCACATTAAGACGAAGTCTGCTGCCAAACCCGACCAGCTCCTGACTGGCGCTAGTCCACTCCGCCCGTCCCCCAGCGGCGCACGGTTGCCGGCAGCAGCCAGTCGGGCGGTACCTGTTTCGCCGGCGGCTCGGAGGAGGCCGCCTGCCGCCGGATTTAGCCGGGGTCGCCGCGCGGGTGACACTTTAACCGTCCGCCGCTCGTCACAACTCACGACGGCGTGCTGCCGCTGCACGGCGCCAGCTCTGCGCAGCGGCGGGCGCCGCATCTGGAGCCGACAATAGCCGGCGCCGGCCGCTGGCTGGGGCGCCTCCGCTCCGTGGCGCTGGCAGAGGCTCCACGCCGCCCTCCCCAGGTGTGCGGCTGTTCGTCAAACTTTCCTCAACTTGAGTGGCGTGTTTTTACGAAGGGCTTAGCCGTCACGCAAATATTTATTGGTCGATGAATTTGGTCCCAGTTCGCGTGACAGGCTGAGGCTATCTAAATACGAATACTCTTGAAAAACATGCAGTGCGCTTTATAATAAGTGCCTTGAGCCTGGCGAAATACAAATACAAATCTCACGCACATTTATATATATATATATATATATACATATATTATATATATATATATATATGTATATGTATATGTATATGTTAATATATTATATTATATAATAATATATATATATATATATATATATCACGGACCTAGCTACATAAAGTGAAACCAGTAGCTCTCGCATTTAGTTATTCGCACTGAACAAGCATACTGCTAAAGGCATGTGAATACTACCTCGCATTTCGGTTCATAAGTCATTCATTGATATCAGATACCGCTGTGGGTACATGGATGCCAATAAGCCTTGATTAAAACTGCGCTTTTCATGGTTTCGTGACGTGAAGACAGGCTCTGTATTAGTATAGAAAGGCATACCTGTTATTCTGCGCTCTGTTTTTCGGTTTTCGCCCCTATAACCACAGGTTGTTTTCCACCATCTGTTTGCTGGGGCTTCGTTTAACGTCCTAGTTAAAATCTCGAACAAAACATTTTAACTTTCTAACTGTTTCAGAGGGTGAAAGGCACCTGTTGGTGATATCGCCCCACACATTCATTTTATTGACCTGCATGTCATTGATGACGTTGCATGTTAAGCCAACTTCCACAATTTCTCAAACATGTTCTGAATAGCTTAAACGTGCCAATCAATTGTGATGCAGCAACCACATGAAAGTAAACTGGGAAAACTAGGAGGACGGCCAATTGTTAAGCGTGTATTGATTTAAGTTTATAAGCGCAGTGATGTCTCAGGTCAAGTCATATCGAAAGTGTGTTTCTAGACACCTTACTACTTTACTGCCGTTCGTAACGCGAGAGATAGGTAGACGTACAGTACTTATAGACAGATTACAGATCTTAAACATGTGTGGGATATATGTGTCTGAGGCCAGCTAGAGTAAACGGTGACATAGCGCTTTCGCATCAATGCAAAACACGCAATAGTCGATTTTTGAGGGGAGTTTCTAAAACGTCTCCGCATTAATTTATGGCGCATTAAATTGACGTGAGCCAGGATAACCTCAAGATAAAACTATTTCTTCCCCGCAAGCCAATGCCACGCCTTTCACTTAATCGCAAAGCTGCAGCTATCTCAGCTCATGATATTTGAACTGAAACAGCCTCGAAAGCCAAGAAACCCTGTCAGCATTTCTCGCGCCTGGCTTTGTCCTGACCTACAGTGAAATACAGTGCAGATGATCTGCTGTGAGTTTGTTTATGCATAACCAGCAGACCAAACGCTGCGACCAGTGTGCAGAGACGTATGAGAAGTTTGAAAACCGATTTATTTGAGGTGACTCATGGCTTAATACGCGCCATCGATGCCTCTCCTGCAGCCGCGAATCCACAGACCGTTGACCGGCGTACCTCACGGCCTTGCAGCCTTAGCAGAGAAGCCTTGCGTACAGCTCTGTCCACGGCGCCCCCGGCCGCCGCCTGCCAACGCCGCTGTCCGCTGCCGGTCGCCGCTGGCAGCTGTCGGGGCGCCCGTTGCCAGCCGCAAGTGCATGCAACGCTGTCCGGCCGGCGTCGGTCAGATAAAAACGCTGGCACGGCGGCCACGGCGGCGGCGGCGGCGGCGCAGCGACCCTTGCCGGCCTAATTAGCCCGAGGCGGGCCAGAGACGGTCGGCGAGGCGGGGCTGGCCGGGCCACGCGTGCGCCTGGCCTCGAGTGGCGCCCGGTCCTCCCCGTTTGGATGATTATGGGAGGAAAGGTGGTGCGTGTGCTGTCGGTGGGAACGGCGCTGTATGAATGTGATGTGCCTACCGCAGCCAGGCTATGCGGATTTTTCATTGAATTCAGCGTTAAAAGAAAGCGTGTAGTGGTGATGGTCAAGATGGTGACCGCCAAGATCTTGCTTGATCGTGTTAGTCGGTAGTCGCTGTCGCTTGCTTTATGCATTATTAGAGCTCACAGGCTGCAATATTTGGTAAGACACCGGCGCTCAAATCCATGTATAACGTGCATAAGAGCATGAATTCCCGCAGCTCACCTTCTCAACTCTTTGCCAGTTCTCAGCGTCTCTAACAACTGCAATTACCACGCTCGCCAGGCACCAGGGCCAGTCGAACGGTCAGCCGTATTCGTTCCGTGGTGCGGCAGCGCGCTGTGAGGCGGCCTTAACACGGCCGGGAGCAGCTCCTGTGACGGCGGCGTCCTGTCCCCGGCCGTCGCCCCCCGTCCGGTGCCGCCGGTCCCCACGTCCGTCCCGTGTAGGACGCGTGAGACTAGGCGGTTCGCTGGGCGGCGACGGCTGCGGGTCGTGGCGGGGTCGTGTGTCGGCGCCGGCTGGCAGCGCCCCAGGGGAATGTCTCGGCAGGGTGAGCAACGGGCGACCATCTCTCTTTCTCTCTCTCTCTCTCTCTCTCTGCTCCTCATCTCTCTTCTCTATCTCCTACTCTCGTCTCTCTCATCACCCTCCATCTCTCCTCTCTCATCTACTGTCTCGCCTCATCTCTCTCTGTCGCCATCTCTCTACTTCTCCCCATCTCTCTTCTCTCTCTCTCAGGTCTCTCTCTCTCTCTCTCTCTCTCTCTCTCTCTCTTCCGGTCGCAGGGGCGGGCGGAGGTCCGAGGCCAGCCTTAAGTCGCGTGCGCGGTCGGTGGCTGCGTGAACCGGTGAGATAAAAGAGTGATGAGCATGAGTATTATATAGTCTTATGTTGCTATGAATTTAAAACGTGATCTGATGACTGTGTAATCGATGGTACACTACCAAATTATGTCACGTATGTTAAGTCGGCTGTGTAAATTATGGATAACTGAAACACATTTGCATGTTGATTATCTTGATTCGAAAGACCGTTTGTGACTCGCACTAATAAACAAACTTAAAGGCAAATATGCACAAAGCGTGGTGTAGATACATGTTCCCTCTCTATGAACATATGCTTAACACGCGCCCAGGTGGCCGGCTAGATACCCTTCGCCAGGGTGGGGTGGGTGGGGGGGGGGGTCAATTTGACCCCACTGAGATCTCGGAAACTAAGAGAGCTAGAGACACCAAATTTACAAGGTGTATTGGCCTGTACGTTAAATGCTCTAGGTCAAAGTTTAAGGTTCCCAGTTCATGACCTTTCGGTCAAATAGGGTCAAACAAGGCCAAATGCCAGGTTAGTCTCTAAAGTGCCCCCAGAACCTAGATAACTGTTGTTAAGCCAAAGGTCACGTGTTCATCTAGCGTCAGTGACCTTTCTTAACCTTTCGAAAGTCATGATGACCAAGATCATACAAGACCGGTCTGAGTTTTGCGTTTTGCGTAATTGCGAATAAGCGACAAAGATTGCGCCAGGCGGTATGTTTCTAAAAACAAAATGTTGACCTGGATCATTTTAGGTCAGCGACCTATTCTCATCTCTGAGAAGTCCATGGAAGATGTATAATGCGGTGCCTGCCATCCATAAATTCGAAATGAGCACCAGAAGCTATCCCATACAGCAAGCCCTGAAGTTGGTTTTCAAAAGGTTGGTTTTGACCTTGGTCTGACCTTCGCACCTAACCTTAGGTCAACATAATTTGCTCATGAAATATTTTTGTTGCTTAAGAAAGCATCTCAGAGATGTATGGTTTCGTCTAACACTGCGTTGTTGAATCAGATTGAACGATTCCCCAGAAATTGCCTTCGCTAAAACCATGCCCTGACTGACGTACCATGGTAAGTGACCTTATAAGGTACATCCAACTGTTTGATACCAAACGATCTGCCATTCAATTTGCTACAGGTATGCAAAATTTGGCGCAGCTACGTCGCGCCGTTCGGAAACCATTCTGGAAAAAGCTTCGTGGGGGGCAATTTGACCTCCCACCCGAGCGCGTGTAAAACTTCCGCACGTAACAAACGTTACAAACAAAAATTGTCACGCAGATTGAAGCCTGTCCGAGATCAGCCATGTCACTCTTCTTTATTCCGAAAATCTATCAAGATATCAGTGCCCAATTCGTCGCAGCTGCACTCCTCCATAGTCATATGTCCCAATAACCATCGCTATCAATAGATTTTTTCTTGGATTGTTGTCCAGTCGTCAAACGAATGCGCGTTCTGTGCCATCACTAGAAAACGTCGGCAACAGCCTCTTTAGTCTCTCGGGCAGCGCTCAGGTGCTGCATTATTTCTCTGAGTGACACGACAGAACTTGTTCAGACTGAACGGCAGGGTCGGAACCAAGCCGTGTGTGTGTGTGTGTGTGTGTGTGTGTGTGTGTGTGTGTGTGTGTGTGTGTGTGTGTGTGTGTGTGTGTGTGTGTGTGTGTGTGTGTGTGTGTGTGTGTGTGTGTGTGTGTGTGTGTGTGTGTGTGTGTGTGTGTGTGTGTGTGTGTGTGTGTGATCCTCATTCACACGTTCAAGCACCAAAAGCCGTGCCCCCTGGCCAATAGGCATGGTGCCGAGGAGACATGAACCGTGACGTCATGCAGTGGCCTGTCTCGCGAGGGGATGACCTCGGAGCCCTCCCCTACGGTCTTTCCGGAATAACTTCTGAAAATTTTGAGCGCGATGATGCCAAGCTGCATAGCTGAATTTACATCGTTTGTGCACATGTTGCAAATATTTCAAGCCTCTAGCCTGCCTAGTTGATCTTTGATCTCTTCCTCCAAGTAATGCCGAGGGTATTTCGCACAAAAGTGAAAAATAAAGCATATCTTTTACGGGAATGCATCTCAAAGAGATTTGCAGGCTTTGCAGGATTCTTGTCTGTATCACTTTGAAGTGAATGCATTAGTGGAGCTCTGGTATTTTTTTGCAAGGCCACGTCACCAGCGATCAAGATCAGTCAATCGTTGACAGCTCAGACCAGCTTCAACCCAGTGGTAGTCAGTTAATTTAAACCTTAACAACAGCACATCTCACGGCTCTGGAGGACATTTCTAGGCATGCTTTCCTCACTGACACAGCTTATTTAGAATATACAAAGCCAGAGGAGCCAATGTAGCAATCACCTATGTCCATTTGACCTGGCATGACCTATCACAGATAACATGCGTCGATGTCCACTAATTCTCATGTGATAGAGCTTTTCTAGCTATTCGGCGTTGTCTTCCGCATTGTCGTCTAGACGGTGGGGCCAAAGTGCTAATTGGTCCATATGATCTGATTTGAAATGTCAGTGGCCACACTCACAGTTTCTCTGCCTCAACTATCTGATGCAGTTTGATCAGAACTTTCGAATGCCACTTTTTCGTGGTTCCAATCTTCTTCGTTCTCAAAATCCTTGTAGAACGGGCCCCAGGAGACGGGGAGGGGCTGGCGCCCCCATGTTGGACAAAGGTGAAAAACTTCCGTTGAACGACGGTTAACGTCCGACGCAGTGGCAGCCAATGTAATGCCAAACACGCGTCGGCACGGATTGTGACGCCACGCACGCGCGCACGCGTGGAGTCACAATCCGCCCCTCACACACCGCACACACACACATACACACACACCGCACACACACACACACACACACACACACACACACACACACACACACACACACACACACACACACACACACACACACACACACACACACACACACACACGCCAGCATGTACCGCACCGTCTACCGTCTCAAAGCAACACACCGTGATGTCTCACAGTGAAACCCGAGCATTGATGTTCGAAGTATCGGCTCATAACAACACGCTGCCCACAGAGGCATATGTGTCGCCGGGTCCACAGAAGAGCACTACTCACACTCGTATCATACCTCCTCCGGCCTGCTCTTCCCGCGGCTCCCTGTCAAGCGTTAGGGAAGTGGCCGGCTGGAAAAGGAGATGTGTAACTGGAGGACGCACGACAGCGTCATTCGACGCCCACCACGCCGGTTTCGGCGATCCGGAAGCCTCCTGTCGCAAACGAAGATATCAAACGAACCAGACGAGCATGCCGCGGCTTCGTACATGTTTAGGCCAAAACGAGGTTGGACTGGCCCGTGCACTGTCGGACGTTTTATTTTTGTAAATATCCAGAGACCCCGATGATCAGCGGACATCATCAGCAGGGTTGGCTGGCTGGCGATACAGGACAGCAGCAGCTATCCTCCGTAATGGCGGTCGGAGTAATCTGGGTCTTGATAAAGACTTGCTGCCATTACCCATGCGGAGAACACAGGGTTCATCTCAGCCATTCATCCGCTCTGTCTTCTTCTACCACTGGTTCACCTCAAACATTGCGACGTCCCGCCTCACACAGAGTGTGCTGCGGCTTCCCGCCAGAAATCCTCGCCAATGTCCCGTCGACCGTTCTCGCCGATGCCCGCCAGAGCACTCCAGAACGCTCACGCTCGAGGCCGGCTCCCGTGCCGTTCAACACTCGAGGCCGGCTCCCGTGCCGTGCAACACTCGAGGCCGGCTCCCGTGCCGTGCAACACTCGAGGCCGGCTCCCGTGCCACTCAACACTCGATGCCGGCTCCCGTGCCGTTCAACACTCGAGGCCGGCTCCCGTGCCGTTCAACACTCGATGGCGGCGACGCCGTGCGCTCGCCACAGCTTTGCGCCACCGCCTACCTCCTTCATTGTTCCTTCAGCCGCCGACCGGATGACTTTTAACCCATCAACAACCGAATATCATCCCTGTCGCCTATCTCGGACTCCGTATTTGTGGGTGGAAGCAATAGGAAGCGTGCCTATCGTGCATTTAGAGACAACACACTTCACGGAACGCTTTTCTACACATTTTTCCGTCGGGACGCTATGGAAGTGTATGCAAATATTATTTATTTTTTACTGAGAAACTTTATGGCTTCAGGTAACATATTTTCATGCAGAATCGTGGACGAAAGGGATGATTGACGGCTTAAAGGTCTCAAAATATTAGCAGCAGAACCAGTCATACACGCATAGCTCCATGTTCTCAGTTGCTGAACAGTAATTTTTTGTAAACGTCCACTGAGATTTGACACGTATTGGCCCGATGAACAATGATTTTCAGTAAATATACGAATGCCCTGCCACTAAGACAATGCAATGTGACCATCAACCGAAACCGGAACACGAAGAATGCATGCGAAATTTCAGCTTCAGCTTATCGTGGGCAGATCCAGGAATTTGGATCGGCGGGGGGAGGGGGCTGAACCCTCTTAAGCCGTGCCAATTTCAATCAGGCAGTCGCAACCCTACAATGGAAATAACTGCGATTTGGGTTTGCCCATTAAAAAATATTGCAAAAGACCACAAGATCTGCGTACTTAACTTATCAGCGTGCACTAAGGGGATCGTCATCACACAGTGCTCAACTCTGCCTTACGTGATCGCCGCAGGGACCTAAGTATGAATTCTCATGAACCAAGTAGTGCTGTAGCTTGCAATGCAATAACAGCATGTAGTGTAGTAGCAAGAAGGTCACGTAGAGTATGTTGGTCCTACAAAACTGCCATGACAATGAAACACCATGCATTGTTTACTTTAATGCCTAATGCCTAATACGATGCCTAACTTTAAGAAATGTCGCATGTACGGTATAGGAAAGTCATTCATATTTTAGGTTATTCAGCTTTCACAGGAGAAGCCGAACTTTAAAAAATGCCGCAAGTCTGTATCGTGCTGCTCTCTGGTCACTTGAGACTACAACCATTACGAACTAAGAGGTTATATTCTGACAAACGGAGCGATTGCGCGAACATGAGCTTCAGGAAATGCGCAGTTGAAAAATTAAGTCGTGAACATGAGGTTATTGCATCATACAACTTGAGCTGCTTTCAGACCATGTCATTAGCAGCGTAAGCTCAGTTCTAAGGCGCCATTTTTACTTCCCAGGGCGTGATGCAGCGGTGGCAGGGCAGGATCCCGACATAACTACCAAAACACGGGACTGTGCGTGACACACGGGAGCAAGTTCTTGTATGAGCGTAGCTCGCAATGTTACTGAAGTGCAGCGAGCTCCACAGTCGCGAGCTCCATCCTCCCACGTCTTAGATGTATTTTCTCATACTAGATGCTGCAGATTCTCTCATGACGCACGGACGTCCTTGGAACTTTAATGTCCTGTCTTGAAACTTGTGTACCTGACGTCTTGAGTGTCTTGAAACCTGAGTGTCTTGAAGGCTGCTCGCATGTATTTTTCAAACACCATAGGCGCCCTTTCAAATCGTTAAGGCTGCCTGCGGCCCCATGGGATGTACTTTTACTTTCTAAGACATTATATCCTGCCGGATATTCATCAAGGATGCCCTGTTGGTACGTTAGTGCGGCTGGCCGGAATTTGGAGCATGATGTTATGTGTGAGCTGTCCTAAAATAGACCAATTTCGGGCATTAGAAGAGTTCCACCATAATTTATAAGCCCATTTAAAACTTTTGATTTTTTGCCCCCAATGAAGCTTTTTGAGCCTTCATAACCACCATTTCAGGATTTGGAACGTCATTTTGTAGTTTGCGCCGTCTTTCTAGACATAATGCTACCATTTGAAACCTTAAGGACGCCGTTTGAGCCTAAAGAAACGACCCTACGCAAATTTGAACGCATTTCCGTTCTTAATAATGTTGTTATTCTATGGACATGTCTTCACACGTCAGGGGCGCCCGTCCAGCTTCTATGGACATGTCCTCACACTTCAGGGGCGCCCGTCCAGCTTCTATGGACATGTCCTCACACGTCAGGGGCGCCCGTCCAGCTTCTATGGACATGTCCTCACACGTCAGGGGAGCCCCGTCCAGCTTCTATGGACATGTCTTCACACGTCGGGGGCGCCCGTCCAGCTTTTGGCGCGCCCAGCTTCTTGAAAGGAATGTTCCATACTTAGAGATGTCGGAGCAAGCATGATACATGATGAAATAAGCTTGCTTATAAGTATTGGTATGCGCTGAAGTGGAAAAGGCTTTCCTCGATGACAAAAATTGCTTTATCTAGTAAATCACTTCTCATTACGTGATTGTTTGAGTGCGTTGTGGAAAGTTTTTATAACTTTTAGGAGCTGCCAATGAAGCCGTGCGGAACCGGCACCCTAACAGGCACTTGTAGTACTTAGCTCGTCGAGAGATGGCAATGGCGGCGCTGGATGTGTTTGCTGAGGCAAATATCGCTATGTGCTCGTGTTTTGGCCCTTTGTCTTGGTGTCCTAGCATATTTATTCGTGAGTTTAAGATGCTAACAAGCATTAACATAGTCGGTTATGGTGCCATGCTTAAAGGGATCATCCCCCCCCCCTTTCCGTTCTTTTCACTTATTGTTCCTTCAGACGTGTACGATTTGAACAGTAATACTTGTTTTCTTGAAATCCTTTTGAATGGCTCAGAATTTCTATTTGAAGTGGCCAACCCTGTGGGAGAAGTCTCATTTGCCTCTCTGCTCACCACTATGAAGGTAATGCCTTTACTTTGCCCTGCTTTTCCAAAGTGTGTGTTCCGTAATGTTTGCAAGGTTCTGATGTGTTAAAATGCTCTTGTAATAAATGCTGAAAAGTTAGAATCATTCTGATTTGGCACAAAGATTTGCAAACAGAAAATTAGTGTCCCGCGAATCAACGAAACGTTGTCCTGTGGCTTTGGTTTCTCCTCTGTGACGTAATCATAGTAGCTCTTTTTGAGGTGTACTTTGGATTTGGGAATGAAAGTTCGTCACATGATCCTTGCTGGTTCAAACTTCCTCCAGCCAACTTCTCGGTGGCAGGCCCTTGCCCGCTGGGGGAGTCACCACCTTTCTTTCATTCGCACTAATAGAGGTACGCACGGTGGTTGTCATGACGACGGTGGTCGCGTTTATGAGGCAGAAGCATGGTAGCACTGAATAGTGCTGTTACAACGCGCGGGCAACTTAATTTTGACTCGAACATAATTAAAATTGACGTCCTAATTATGTCTTGGCGGTGCTTTAGCGACACCCCCTAGTGTTATTATTAGACGTAACTAACCCTAAGGTTTCACTGGAGTATGTTTTTAAATATGCCCCAAAAGTGGGACACTCCATTTAAGATACTCAATTACAAGTAATATTTTCGTTTTAGTAGCAATTATGTCTAGCTCCTTATACTATGTAGCTCAATATGTGATCCGTGATTAAAACTTGTGCGGTTGCTCGCCACGAATTAGGAGCTAATAAACGTCAGTTTCATTTGGAAATCGGGCTCATATACGCCAGATCGGAACGACTTGACGATAATGTTCTTTCTGGATTTGAACGTCGCATGGCACATGGAGTGAGGGAATTTGAATGGCGTTATGGCGTCACGGATGCCTGAGTGACCTTGAAATAGTCTGCACGATATAGTCTGCACATCTTTGCGGGCGTATATCTCAGAAACTATAGGGGTTTTGGTCTGGGGTAGGACAGAGTTGTGAACTGCGCCGAGTGATCTTCAAAGTGGCTATTTCAGCTCGAAACCGCATACGGATGTGGAGCACTCCTTTTAAGAGTGACCTTCGAACCCTCTAAGGACATTCCCATGCCATAGAAGGACGTTTTAGTCCTCAGGGGTAAGCGTTCCTGTTATAGAGAGGCTTTTTTGTCGATCTTCTTGACTTTTGGGCATATTTTCACGCCACAGGCACGCTCTTTAGCCCTCGCTCTTTCGCTCTTCACCCCCTTTACCCCCTTTGAGGCATCTGGATATTTTTGAGGACGTTGTTCTTGCCCTCAGGACGGATTTCTGAACTTCAGGGGCAACCTTCAAACCATCGGTTTGAAGGTTGCCCCTGAAGTAACCATCGGTAAGTAAAAGCGTAACCATTGGTTTTGGGAAATTGTTTTATTTTTAGAATATCTGTCCAGAATTCGGGACACATTTTCAGACTACATAAGTACCTGCTCAACCCTCGACGATGCTTTCTGGTCTCCCGATTTCTAAGGTTTGGGGCATTTTTGGACACTCATGTTCATCAAACACCCTGCCCTGTTTCTGTTCGTGCCGGATGCGCGTTTTGAGGCGCCGCCATAGGTGAGTGTCTTCACTTTCCAACCCGAAGGCACTCCCCCCAGTGTCCCTCTCTGGATCCGCCTCCTGTTGCTCATGTTATGAATTACAATATTGATACCAAGCCCGTTGCCCTTGCCGCCTACCGATAATTCTCGCAGTGCCAGTGTCAATGTCATGTGTCAAAGTGCTGTCATGGCAACACGCATGCCATCGGTAGGATACCAAGGATCAAGGAAGCGTGCGGAGCTCGCGGCAAGAGCTGCACGTAACCCAGAAGCAGTCCCCATCGGCCAGAACACGGCCCGTTGTCCGGCCGCGGACGGCCCCTATTTTTGCCGCGAAGTAGGCGCGTTTTGGCGCGCCGACCGGGTACATAAGCGGCGGGCGGGCGGGCGCGCGCCGGCTCCCGCGCGTTCGGCGGTGGACAGACGGTCGGCGGCGGAGCACCAGACCGGACCGGAGAGGAGAGCAGACAGGCGCGGCACACGGCAGGTGAGCCACGGACACAGAGGCAAGGAACAGACAGGGAGGGAAGAGGGAGAGGAGAGCAGACAGGAGCGGCATACGGCAGGTGAGGCACGGACCCAGGGGCAGGGTACAGACAAGGAGGGGGCGGGAGAGGCAGGCGCGGCACACGGCAGGTGAGACACGAACACAGGGGCAAGGCACAGACAGGGAGAGGAGAGGGAGAGGAGAGCAGGTAGGCGCGGCACACGACAGGTGAGGCACGGACACGGGCAAGGTACAGACAGGGAGGGGAAAGGGAGAGGAGAGCAGGCAGGCGCGGCACACGGCGGGTGAGACACGAACACAGGGGCAAGTCACAGACAGGGAGAGGAGAAGGAGAGGAGAGCAGGCAGGCGCGGCACACGGCAGGTGAGGCACGGACACAGGGGCAGGGTACAGACAGGGAGGGGGGCGGGAGAGGCAGGCGCGGCACACGGCAGATGAGACGCGGGCACAGAGGCAGGGCACAGACGGGAGAGGGGATGGGGGTGGAGGGCTGGGTTGATCGAGGGGGAGAGGCGTTGCCACATATAGGGAAGGAGTGAGGAAGGCGAACAGAGAGTTCTGAGTTTGAGTCAGGTCATTGGTGGGCCCAACGACTTACTAATATGTTGATGACCTTAAACTGTTTAATCTCTTCAACATCAAGCCACACAAAGCGTCGAAAGCACTACAATATTACTATGTGCGAAAGCATTAACTGGCACTCGACGGCGAAACCAAGAGAGGAAAAAGCAGCTCCCATAGCGCTCATGCTGGGCTCAAACCATTCCCATCCGCTGCGGGCAAGACCAGGAGGCTCCCTGAACTAGTGCCCATGCCCGCATCCTACTCGCTGGTGCTTAGAAGACGTTTTGGCGTGGTGCCACCTTTACTGTAACGACGGCAGGTGGCGCAACAGTAAAATGAGCAGAAAACATCTCTTGGACCAACTGTTTGGCTGAAGGCAGGTCAAATTTCGCCGGTTTTTAACGGCCGTGAAACGGATGACAAAGGGCGGCCACCGCTCATCGACCGCACACGTGTTGTGTGACTATTGATCGGCGTTTGTGTATAGAATAGTGTGTGATAGTGCGGTGATGCGTTTCTTGTGTCTTTTCAGACATGGCGTACAGCTGGGATAACCGCGTCAAGTTCGTCGTGCGGTACATGTACGGTATGTTAAACGAGTCCCGCTGGCTCAAACATCACACATTGTGTTAAATATTTGTTGTTTCTGCAACTTAGTGGAGAGCGGAGGAGATTGTCCATTGCTTGCAGCCCCTTTTACCTGGATTCAGTTTTTCAGTTTCGTTGTTTGCTATTTCATTAAGGCTTTGCTCAATTCAACATGCTTCCATTGTGTTTACATATATCGATATTACAAAATTATAAGCACAGAAGAAACATGTTACTTTGCTTGACTCGTTTCTTCTGTCCTTGCCCTCAACAAATACTAACGTTGAGGGCACATACATCGCCTCTTACTTGCTAACGGTGAGAGGCAAAATCACTTTTTCAGCGGTATTCGGTTTGACCGCCGTGCTAAATGGATGAACTCGCTTGAAGTGGCATGTTTGAGGCTTCATAGGGCCACTCTCGGCTCTGGGTCGGGGTCGCCGGCGAATCATGGCGATCCGAGACCAGCGAAAGCCGTAGCCATCCGGGTCTGACGACAGTCACACCGATCCGGACCGAAGGCAGTCATACCGATCCGGGCCCAACGAAAGTCGTGCCGATCCGAGACCAACGAAGTTGCTGCGATGTGTGGACTACGGAGGGCCTTGCGTTACTGGTGTGTTAGGCTGCGCCGCAGTGCGCCACACGGCCGCCGGCCCAACACCGAATGACGCAGGTTGGCGGGACCAATGAGCGCCGGCTGATTCCAGGTCAACACCCGTGGAACGTGCAATTCCTAGCTTTGTTTGGTCAAGCACACGAGGAGCCGCTGCTTGTTCCGAAAAACGAGCTGAAGAAGTAAATGTGGGTTCAGGAAGGAAACCGAAGGCCAGCGTGGGAGTTTGCTTGTTGCGCACGTGAAGGTTTCGGGGTATTCTTACAGTTTCCCACGGATCGAAAAACCCAACTAAGACGGGGTTCGGTTTGGGAAGAATGGTCCAGCACCCTCTCTTCCACACCTGGGGTCGGCATTCCTTCACCTTATGTGTGTTTCATTTGAACTCATGGCCGACTATTAGGTATGTGACTAAATCATTAAGTGAAAATGGCACGTGCCGCTCTGGTGTTGGTCATCATTGCCGTGGCTTTTAGGAGAAACCGTGGTGCATGCAGCGAGATATATGTCACGCACACGCGTATGACAGCATAAGAAGTGTGACAGCAAAGATTTCCCAATTGAGCCCTGCTAGCAGGGCTCAACTTCATCGGCAGAGGCCACATCAAGATCAAGGAACATTCAAATAATAGTACCAGTGTATTCCTTTGACATGGCAAAAGCTTAACATTACAAAAGCGATAGACCGGTGGGACCGAAGAGGGGACAGTTTTCTCCAGATTCCTTCGTGTACTGACATTCAGGTTGGTACCAAGTCAGGGAATTGCCGGCTCGAAATTGATCTAGGGCAATGCCTGATCCAGGACCGAGTTCAATTTCGAATTCTAGTCAACTCATGGTTTCAAGTAATAAGAAGACGAGAAAAGCTGCGGATGCTTCCCATCAACCGATGATATGTTGGTCATGATTAGAAAAAATATGCAGTGTAAAGCGTTTATCAGATGAGTTTTACCGCAAAACTAAATCACGACGTCGTGGCTTTCAGCATTCGACTGATACATCTCTACTTATGAATGTCTTTTCCTGAATGAATGGTGTCGAATGCCTCATTCGAAGCACAAAGCACAACCAGCACAAAGTGTAGCCTTATAAGCTATATGAACAAGTTACGTCATCACCGAGGCGACAAAACCTGGCGGGTATAGTATGCATTTGGTGGCTTCCATCTTTTCCTTGCTAATCTTCTATTTGCATCCATGAATATAGCTGCTTTACCTTATATTTTTTAGTGGTCTTGAGCTGTGCTAGAAGTTTTCGTTGATCTTCATGCCTTTAAAGGAGCACATGGGTGTGGTGACAGGGGACTTGGAAGAACTAGTTACAACAGGAGGGTCAATTTTTGTAACTTACTGGGAAGGGACAGAACCGAAGGCCCGGCAACCTACTCCCCCATTTTTTCTCCGGCTTAAGCCACACTTATTTTGATTAAATACAAAATATGTGCTAAATTTCTGTTTAACTTATAAATCTTTAATTCAAGCAGTGTAGAAGTCATGCAGAGTTGGACCTGGGGAGCACGCACCGGAAGCATGCGTCTCTTCTGATCGGGCACGTGGAGGCGCCCCTTTGGAGGCCACTTTATGGCGGGATGACGCTTTGCTTACGGCGGTTGTGGGATGTGACACGCATTTTGGTTGTGGGAAGCCGGGAGTGGGTTAGCCACGAAGGACTTACGTCATTCCCATAATGCAGAGCTTTTCCAGAGCAACTTTAGCCTCACAAACCATTGCGTGTCTTGTGGCGCTAGGTATGTGAAGTTTGTTGCATTGCTTATTCTTTATCCGCTCAGCTGTTACCATTTTCACTTTGTGTTGGGAGCAACCATGACTTTTTGTTATGAAGAGTGGTACAATACGCCACTACGCCAAACGATAAAAGAAGATGGTCTTGTGTAATGATGATCTTTCACCCACGCTTTTTTTGTAGTATTCCAGCCAAAAACATTGGGAGGGGCAAGCCAACATAGGGGGGGGGGGGGGGCAACTCATCACTGGGGACCCAGGGCCATCACAAAAGAATGCAGATCGACACCCGTGAGTTACAAACATTTTTT
>NW_023596746.1:7214081-7370458 GCF_011947565.3 Pollicipes pollicipes
TTGCTTGTTGCGCACGTGAAGGTTTCGGGGTATTCTTACAGTTTCCCACGGATCGAAAAACCCAACTAAGACGGGGTTCGGTTTGGGAAGAATGGTCCAGCACCCTCTCTTCCACACCTGGGGTCGGCATTCCTTCACCTTATGTGTGTTTCATTTGAACTCATGGCCGACTATTAGGTATGTGACTAAATCATTAAGTGAAAATGGCACGTGCCGCTCTGGTGTTGGTCATCATTGCCGTGGCTTTTAGGAGAAACCGTGGTGCATGCAGCGAGATATATGTCACGCACACGCGTATGACAGCATAAGAAGTGTGACAGCAAAGATTTCCCAATTGAGCCCTGCTAGCAGGGCTCAACTTCATCGGCAGAGGCCACATCAAGATCAAGGAACATTCAAATAATAGTACCAGTGTATTCCTTTGACATGGCAAAAGCTTAACATTACAAAAGCGATAGACCGGTGGGACCGAAGAGGGGACAGTTTTCTCCAGATTCCTTCGTGTACTGACATTCAGGTTGGTACCAAGTCAGGGAATTGCCGGCTCGAAATTGATCTAGGGCAATGCCTGATCCAGGACCGAGTTCAATTTCGAATTCTAGTCAACTCATGGTTTCAAGTAATAAGAAGACGAGAAAAGCTGCGGATGCTTCCCATCAACCGATGATATGTTGGTCATGATTAGAAAAAATATGCAGTGTAAAGCGTTTATCAGATGAGTTTTACCGCAAAACTAAATCACGACGTCGTGGCTTTCAGCATTCGACTGATACATCTCTACTTATGAATGTCTTTTCCTGAATGAATGGTGTCGAATGCCTCATTCGAAGCACAAAGCACAACCAGCACAAAGTGTAGCCTTATAAGCTATATGAACAAGTTACGTCATCACCGAGGCGACAAAACCTGGCGGGTATAGTATGCATTTGGTGGCTTCCATCTTTTCCTTGCTAATCTTCTATTTGCATCCATGAATATAGCTGCTTTACCTTAGATTTTTTAGTGGTCTTGAGCTGTGCTAGAAGTTTTCGTTGATCTTCATGCCTTTAAAGGAGCACATGGGTGTGGTGACAGGGGACTTGGAAGAACTAGTTACAACAGGAGGGTCAATTTTTGTAACTTACTGGGAAGGGACAGAACCGAAGGCCCGGCAACCTACTCCCCCATTTTTTCTCCGGCTTAAGCCACACTTATTTTGATTAAATACAAAATATGTGCTAAATTTCTGTTTAACTTATAAATCTTTAATTCAAGCAGTGTAGAAGTCATGCAGAGTTGGACCTGGGGAGCACGCACCGGAAGCATGCGTCTCTTCTGATCGGGCACGTGGAGGCGCCCCTTTGGAGGCCACTTTATGGCGGGATGACGCTTTGCTTACGGCGGTTGTGGGATGTGACACGCATTTTGGTTGTAGTATATGTAGTATATATATTGTAGTATATTTTGGTTGTAGCTTTTTTGTAGGATTCCAGCCAAAAACATTGGGAGGGGCAAGCCAACATAGGGGGGGGGGGGGGGGCAACTCATCACTGGGGACCCAGGGCCCTCACAAAAGAATGCAGATCGACACCCGTGAGTTACAACATTTTTTTGGGCCACTTGTTATCAACACATTATCCACCTGCGTGAACATTTTTCCCATCATTAATCATAGCCAAATAATATGAAGAATACCAATTACCGGTTACTATTAGTTATAGTTGGTTCACGGCCAATGATGGGCTAGCGCGATTTGGTGTGCTTTTTGGTCAGTTTTGATCCCGAATTAAGTCCAGCGCATGCTCGATGGGAAGTAGTGCGTCGTGGTGCGAAAGAGCATAAATCGGGATATATCAACTGATTTTTGTGCTGTAATTTTCGTTCCATAAACATTAAGTTTCAACGCTATGCCTACCAAAGGTATGCGGAAACAATTGCCCGCCACCAAGTGCGAACACCACAAAAGCATGACCAAGGCGCGCTCGAATGATGGCTGGAATTCAAAAGGCAAGCACGCTTCAGTTGCACAGTTAAAGTTAACATCGAGTGCCCACAAACATGCAATACAGTACATATGATCTTGCAAGCAATTCTTAAACACAGAAAGGCTGATGCAGTAACGCAATTGTTCCAGGTGTGCAGTGCGTAAGCAAGACGCAGGGTGCACCAGTCCTGCAGCCTTTGTTGTTCTTGTCTGGAGCAGACCGTTCCTCGGAGGCATTACACATGCTGACGGTGTGCCAATAATGTGCCGTGCCCCCCCCCCCCCCCCTCCTCCCGAGTACCACGCACGCATAGAAGAAACTCCATTGGGCTGATTACTTTGTCCAACAATTTATTCTCCACACGATCTTCACTCCCATATTGCAATACTTCACCCCCCCCCCCCCATCCCATTGTCCATGGATCAAACGTGCAGCTGGTGTCAGAGTGACACATTTTCAAAGTTGAGACGACAGTTGTCCAAGTTTGTGCCACATGGGCGGCACCAGCTCCCGACCCAGCGCAAGGTCGTGGCGCAAACAGTCGCAGTCCGGGCAGCAGGCTGACATGTTGGTAAGCTAGATTGCCGATGCGTTGACGGCAAGGCGAAAGTTGCGCTCTCGCGGATATGTCCGCGCACCACAAAGGGTTATGGAACGTTCTGGTGAGCTGACGGTACTCACGACAACAGCACCAAACATACCTGGTTGGACCGGCCGATCGGGGGAAGGTGTTCGGGTCCGGCTCGCTCTGACCAATATGATTGTCCCTTGGAAGGGCCCGCAGCAGTGCCGACAGACATATGATGACAGGAAACGCACACCTCATACATCCCGTGAGCTGCCATGCAATACTGAGAGGCCCCAGTTGCACCGACGTGCCGTCTTCGATAGTCGCAGGACCTGCGATTTACATAATTCTCAGATTATCCCATCTCGTTCTCAGTCAGGTTTTACAGCAGGCCAGCCGCGGTGACTGCCTTTACGTTGCCATCCGAGCACGGTCAGAGACTGCCACCCGTGGCTGGCATCAGCTTGGTCACTCTAATGCCCTGGTGCAATCACGGTCCCGGTTTGACGACGTTTCGCGACGTAACAAGAACGCATGAGCCGCTGCAGCGGACAAGCACCGATGATAGCCGGCCCTCCGTGGAGGGAGACCTCGCGATGAGCCTTAGAACAAACGGGAACGGATTAACTAACGAAGTACGAGTGGCGTTGGCCTACAGAGTGATACGCGACGGGGTCAAGGAGAAAATAATTCCTGGCAAGCTGGGACGTGCCAAACACGAGGATCACGGAGCCACCCACAGGCGTGCCAAACACGAGGATCGAAATCATTTGACACATTTTTGAGTGAATATACACCAGCAGTGATGAACAGAGACTGAGAGCCATGAAGCCATCTGCCAACTGGTCTCAGCCTGGCAAATGCTGATGACCGATCAAACGCGACACCACGCCGGCTCGCACACGTGACGGACGCGATTAGGCCTGAATAAATAAACAAGATATGTCTGCCAAGTTTCAGCGGACTGGTCCGCACCTGTCAACGACGTCAGTGGGATCAACAGGAAAGAAGCCTCGCTACGCGAATCGGAGCGACCGCACGGGATTCCCCTGAAAATAGGCCTAGGTCTTACGCGCTAGTGCTAACACCACGTGACAGCACACATGAACGTTGTGTTCTGTCGAAAAGACGGCGAAAGTAAGCGGATTGGTGTAAGCACGAAACCACAAGACTGAAATGAAAACCTATGCAAAGCACCGTGTTCAGAACCGGTTATACTGAAATGCGTGCTAGGTATGTTTGCTTACCATATCAACGAACAGAAATTGAATTAATAAGCAGAAATCTCTGATTGATAGTGATTAAACATTGCACCTTTATGTCTTGCACCTTGTGTGCTTTACGGTGCTGCATCGATGGGAACGCCTAACAAAAGCTCGATGTCCTCGATTTTAGACCCGTGGTGAAGCTAATGTTTCAGAAGCACCACTGCACTAAACCGCATAACACTTTGGATTCGGATTAGATTAGTATGTAGCCGAGCAGTGGTCTTGCCGTCATGGGTCATTTGTAACTGAGGTCTCGGCCGCCTGGCATCAAAGCAGTCGCGGCCCACCGACCAGTACTGATTACACCACCGAAACATGGCCCGAAATGATTGGAAACGTTCATAAAGTACTAAATAAAGTACTAAAAAGCACTAAATATTCTGCCGTTTTTTTCAGCCGCGCACCTTGTTATGGAACGACAGCGACTGCATTGTCGGTTTTGCGCTCAGGGGTCACGGCGCAACCGGGATGAAGACCGCCCCCGCCCCCTCCACGTGGGGAGCGAATCCAGTCACTCCGTCAGCGCGTCCCCGAATGCACCATCGTTTGGGTGCCATGTCGCCATTTCAGCACTTCTTTGTAACACGGCATGATGTTCGCGGAGACATTACACTTTGCCATGCTCTGGTTCGCAGTTTGAATCAAGACAGCTGCAAACACCAGCTAGTTTTTCCTGGTTACAATGCTTTTCCTGAGCTATTGTTTCAGAAGTGAACCTGTCTCAGCGAAGCTCTTCCAATCAGGAGTGCTTACAAAGAGCAAGTTAAATCAACACATCATGTCCTCTGTGGCTAATCCTTATCTCACGAACCGAGTCTGAGAGCTCGTGCGCCATCAAGATCAGTTTACCGCACAACACAAGCGAAAGCTCACGAAAGCATTTGGTGGATCTTGAATTCCCAACAGCCCCTGAACTTCAGCCTGGTGCATATATACATTGTGTGCAGCGAGCGGACGTAAAGCCACTGTACGCTCCATTCCAGCAATTATTTTGAAAATGTCCTTCGGCTGCCAAGCAATAGGAATAGGCCTGAGACCTGCAGCCGAGTTTGTTCCAAACGCGTCGGCTTGCGTGCTGACCGCGGTATGTAAGCACGCCTGACGCGTCCGCCGCGACGCCTCCAAACTCATCGCAAAGTGTCGGCCTCCAATTTGTGATAAGCCGCTCGCCGAAAACTTTATCCAATTATCTTAAATAAGGAAACTGTGAGTTATGATGAAGGCTCGGACCGAAATGCTCTGAGTTCTTCTCCCGCAGTGTTGTGTCGAAATTCGCGCGAGGAGGCTTCTTATAAGTCAGCCGATGATGGCCGGCCGGAGACTGCTTTAATTTGCAAGCCCCGCAAGAAAAACAGCCGAAAGAAGTCGATGGTATTTACCTGCCCCAAGTGGAAGGTAACAGTTTATTCTGTCAGCTGAGGGCCTGGCAGTCCATTTAACTTCGTGTCGAGTCAAAAGGAAGGAAGGCACCGGAAACCTCTGCAAACGAGGCGAGTGAAAAAGCACAGCGAAGGAACGCGCGCCATCTTCCAAGCGAAATCGAATCTAAACTCGTCTGTTGTGCGAGATTGGATGTGACCAGTAGGTCTTGAACTGATCCGCTACTTTGCTATATTTAACGATTTTGAGAATGTGCCTTTCCTCATTTCTACATGGCAACTACTTGCAGAGAAAGAAATGAATAAGTAACTCTTGAAGTTCCCTTTTTGTGTTCTATTTTGTTGTGTGGATTTAAACATACAAGCGCACAGAATATTTTGGTGCATTAACAATGCGTCGGTGTGAAATGTTGTACCGCTTTTAATGGAAGTGTGCAGGTATTGTTGTCATCCGCCGATGCTCTGTGACGAGCAGTTTGGAACGCTCTGCAGCCTGATGCTCTTGTTTGTTTCAGATATCGACAACAATGGGTACCTGGACAAAAATGACTTCGAATGTCTGGCAGTGCGCACGACGATCATCGAGAGTAAGGGCGATTTCACGCAGGCCAAGTACGAAGAAAACCGCAAGGTCATGAGGAATCTTTGGAATGAAATTGCCGACCTCGCCGACTTCAACAAGGTAGACAGACTGCTGGAGCGTGCACCTGCAGTTTGCTCGTGCGCAAACGACGGCACTTTCCTAAGCTCATCACACAACCACTGAGCGTCGTCTCAAGGCTGAGGATGAAGTTGTTTCTGCAAGGTGACATTTCACTTCCAGCTTCTTAGACTGGTGTAACGACACTTGTCCGTCCCGACGGCTCAGTTGGTTAGAGCGCCTGCCTTCCGATCCACCCACCCGTGGGAAGGTGGATTCGAGTCGCTCTAGGTGCTTGCTATTTGTTCTTGACAGACATGGTCTGCGGCCGGTGGCAGCGGCCGCCCTAAAAACAAGGTTACGTCAAGGGTCACGATTGAACATTTCGAGCATTCAGGCACCTTTAACTTTCCCCACCAAATTCTGCTGTGAACCCAGGTTTGTGTGATTGGATGGTAGAGGCCGGCACGCACACGAACACTGCTTAACGTAAGCTTCGATCTTAGGTTTAAATCTGCTTAATCTACACTGCTGCACAAGGACCCCAGCGACAAAGACTCTTAGATAAGTGCTCGTCTTGTGGTGCATTTCAGCTAGAATTTCAAGCTTTTCAACCCGGACGAAAGGAACTGAAGAAGCTTATGCTTCGAAACGCGCATAACATAGTCTATCGAACACGTCATACACAGAAAAAATTCAGTTTGCTAAAGATAAAGTCGATAAAAAGTGAGGTCATAAAATAAAACTCATTGAGACGGCATGGAAGCAAGAAAAAGTTAGAGACACAGATACAAACAGATAATATGACGGAATTCCACGTAAATGGTTGAATAATTCATACTGAATTGCACAGAAAGGGTTAAAGAATTCATTCATCAGCTAATACTGTTCAGTTCATTCATATTGTAAAAACATATACCACCCTTACCGCATTTGCCGCTTGAATGAGCACGTGAACACCGAAGTAACTTTCATTGACGCTTATTCACGGAAAACGCTTATCAATATTGTTTTATTTCTGAGTTATTTATTTGGGTTAATTTTTGCACATGCGCATGCCAATTCCAATTGTTCAAGTTACCACCCGTTAAGTTCACCTTGCCCGTTTCGTTCGCAAACTAGCATGATACCTGAAACTGATGGTTTATTGCAGGATGGTATGGTCACTGTCGATGAGTTTAAAGCAGCCGTAAAAAAGGTTTGCGTCGGAAGAACGTACGCAAACTTTCCCCAGGCATTGAGAGCATTCGTCGAGAAAATTTTCCAAGCGATCGACCTCAATGGTAAGAGTGCCTAAAGCTTTTAGTAAAACGAGCTGCCCACCATCATTTCATCCCCTTTTAGTTTATTCGGGTATTTTTAGTTGGATTTTTTTTCTCATTTCCTCCGGTGGTGGCCAGCTCGTTTGTATAAACGCTTTGCAGTGCCTGTATAGACTGATCTGACCAGAAAAGTACAGCGGCTTGGAATATATTGAATCTGGATCGAACAGGCAGATGCTTGCTGTTTATAATGGGTCATGCATGCTTGGCTTTTGAAATAAGCTAATCAGCTAATCTATTTTTCATAGGTTTTTGCATGCCGGCTAGGTATAAACGCTGCAGTGGGCTAATCGTAAGCAGTGCTTAAAACTCCAATCAAGATGCCGTTGTTAATGGCCATCTCATGTACAAAACTGCTAAGATACCGCGACGTTACATTACCCTACTTGTAGACCCAACAATACCCTTGTAATATCATGCAGAAGCGTGATACATCGCATTTGAGTAAACCATACTAACCTGCAAGCGATAAATTGCAATGCTAAGGTAGTCCAGGAACTACTTTTATAGAAGCTGAACCGAGCAAAATGGCTGTTCAGTTCTAATTTTTCCGAGGTGATGCGACAATGTTGATTATCAAACAGTGATGTTCAATCCCACGACCTGCGGCAGAAAGGAACAACTTCAAAATAAAATTTTGACTCACTTAAAGGAAAATGCATCAATAAAGAGAAGATGCCGCCCCTATCAGCATCTCTGAATCATACACAATTTTTCTGAGAGGCCACTCACTTTAAAAACAAAACTTTGCAAAATAATTACAGCCAGAAAGTGACTGTCGGCAAAAAGATGCATTGTTAAGCAGAATCCGGCACAGCCTCCACGCATTCAAGACACGTTATTTATGGTAAACCCGATACTCTTAACACGCTCCCGGGTGGCCGGCTGGATACCCTTCGCTCGGTTAAGGGGATTCAATTTGACCCCAGCTGAGGCCTCAGGAACTGAGTGAGATAGAGACACCAAAGGTACACGGCGGGTTGGCCTGCACTTTAACTCTGTCAGGCAAAGTTTGAGGTTTGTAGGATATGACTTTTGTGTCAAATAGGGTCAAACAAGGCCAATTTTCAGGTTGATCTCCAAAGTGCTCAAAGAACCTAGGTACCTGCTTTAAGGAAAAGGTTGCATGATCATTTAAGGTCAGTGACCTCGTTTAACCTTTCGAAGGTCGTGGTAACCATAATCATACAAGACTGCTTTGAGTTTTGCATTTGAATAAGCCACAAAGATAACGCTAGGCAGTATGTGCCTTAAAAACAAAATGTTGACCTGGATCATTTTGGGTCAGTGACCTATTGTGACTTTTGAGAAGTGCACGAAAGATGTTGAATTGTTTCCCCTTATCAATAAATTCGAAACGAGCACCAGAATCTACCCCATACAGCAAGCCCTAGAGCAATAAAACAGATTGGCTGCTTTGATCTTAGTCTGACCTTCAAAACTGACCTTAGGTCAATTGAATTTGTTCATTCAATTGTCACGTTGCTTAAGAAAGTATCTCAGAGGTGTATGGCTCGGTCCAACACTCCGTTGTTGCAGCAGATTGCACGATTCCCTAGGAACTGACTTCTCAGAATTCATGGCCTGACTTTGACCTGCCGTAGGTCAACGACTTTAAAAGATGCAACTTAATTCTTAAAACCAAACGATCCGCTATTCAGCTTTCTACAGCTACGCAAAATTTGGCGCCACGCCACGCCACGCCGTTCGGAAACCATTTTGGAAAAGCCTTTGGGGAATAACTTGACCACCACCCGTCCCGGTGTTAACACGCGCTCGGGTGGGGGTCATATTACCCCCCCCCCCCCGAAGATTTTTCTAGAATGGTTTCCGAACGGCGTGGCGCAGCCGCGCTATATTTCGCATAGCTGTAGACAGTTAAATAGTAGATCGTTTGGTTTTGACAATTAAGATGTACCCTTGAAGGTCGTTGACCTACGGCAGGTCAAAGTCAGGCCATAGCTTCAGCGAAGGCAATTTCTTGGGAAGCGTTCAATCTGATACAACAACGCAGTGTTTGACAAACCCACTCATCTCGGAGATGCTTTTTAGGCACCACAAATATTTAATGGGCAAATTACGTTGACCTATGGTCAGGTATGTAGGTCAGACCAAGGCTAAAACCAATATGATTTATTGCTCTAGGGCTTGTATGGGATATCTTCTGGTGATCATTTCGAACTTATTGACAGCAAGAACCGCATTAGACATCCTTCATTGAGTTCTTAGAGGTCAGAACAAGTCATTGACCTAACATGACCTGAGTCGACATTTTGTTTTTTTCGGAACATACTGTCCAGCGTTGTCTTTGTTGCTTATTCAAGTGCAATACTCAGAGCAGTCTTGTATGATTTGGTCACCATGGCTTTGAAAAAGGTCGAACAAGGTCACTGACCTCAAATGGACTTATGACCTTTTGCTTAGATACAGTTGCCTAGGTTCTGGGGGCATTTTGGAGACCAGCCTGGAATTTGACCTTGTTTGACCTCATTTGTCCCGAAGTTCATGACCTACGAAGCTCAAACTTTGACCAAAGTGATTTCACGTACAGATCAAGACACTGTAAATTTGGTGTTTCTAGCTTCCTTGGTTCCCGAGATCTCAGGGAGGGGGTCAAATTGACACCCCCCTTCCCCCACCCGAGCGAAGGGTATCTAGCCGGCCACCCGGGCGCATGTTAATGAGGCATGTCTGCGTTGCGAAGGTCTCGCCCACCACGCGCCAAAGGGGCCTTACTGGTGGTATTACTGATTGTGTGCGCATAGATGTGTGCCTGATGTAAGCAAAATTGAGGTGCTAAAATTGAGATGAGTCTGTCATCGTGTCTCAAAGGTTGAAACCCCTTTTTTGTATGGTTCACAAGCCTACGTCAATGTGCTAATTTGTCATACCAGCCTACAATGGAGTTCAACAATCTTACAAAAACTTTTGGAGCTTATGGGAGATTTAATTTTAATAAAATATTACCATAAAACAACCTTTATTGAATTGGAGCCAAATGAAAATCTGCATGAGGCAAGTGTCTTTGCTAAAAGTGCGTGACTTAGGACTAAATTGACTGGCACAATTTCCTTTTTACAACTATACTGACCATGTCACCACTCTCGTTGGAGCACCACTCTGTTTGTTGATGAATTTCACTCTTGTCATTTCTTGGAAATTCGTAGCTTTTTCTTTCTTGCATTTATATTCGCAATTAGCGCACACGCTGCAACATTTCTCCCTCGGTTATGTTTAGAGAAAGTAGTCTGCCAAGTGCGAGTGTGAAAGGCTAAATTTCAATAAAACTCACCGCGCGTGTTTGAACAATCGCGTTCAGAGCTTCTGTCAGTTATTTGCGAGACACGTGCGGCCAGGGTATGAAAACCGACTAAGGCCCGACCGAACCTCTGGTCCCGTCGTGCGATGACCGCCTCTCCCCGGACCCAGGACGGTGAAGTGTCCGTGGACGAATTCAAGCTGGCCGTGAAAGACGCCTGCGTCGGAAAGCCGTTCGACAGTTTCCCGGGAGCGCTCAAAGCCTTTATCTCGTCCCACTTTTCTACAGTGGACGTGAACGGTAGGCCACCCCTTTGTCGTGTCCACCGTGCGGTCCACCCGCCCGTCCACCGACGTCCACCTATCCGCCGGCCGGACGGACACCGGCGTCTGCGTGGGATGCCCCGCATCGCCGCTCCGACGGCCGTGGAGTGCCTGAGTGCTGGTCCGTCCGTGGCGTGGAGTGTGTGAGTGCTGGTCCGTCTGTGGCGTGGCAATGATAACGCACCTCTGCCAGGCAGCTGCCGTTTCTGCCCCACCAGTGCTGCTATCAGCACGCGCGCTGCGCTGGTTCACGCCCCGCTGCCCCTCACTTTCCGTGTAACGGCGGCTCTCAAACCAATAACTTGCGCGTCAGTGATGTGATGTTCCGAAGCCTCTTACGGTATCCGAATCCACGCCAGTCTTGGGTTGTTACCTCTAAGGCGCTGGTAATTGCATTAGTATAGGCGTTGGTAGCGACATTGTGTTCATCGCAGCATGGAAAGACAACATGCGCAACGCATTTGCATTCAAACAGACCCAAAACCGGGTCAGTCGGCGCAGTGTTTTCAGGTAATATCGATAAGTTTAATTTGTTCATAACACACCAACCAGCCGCGTGAGGATAAAGGATAATAATGTGCGTGCAATTTATGTCATGCAATAACATTTTTACACCATTGCACGACGACGCTGTTGGTTTGATGTGATCTTACGATGTGGAGAAATGTGCACTTAAGATAACAGTGCACCGCCTAAAGATCACTTTTTTAATCAAGCAAGAAAAATCATTTCTCATGCTGGTATCGAGCAGGTCTCCATGACGGCATCCCTGGTCGCGACGACAGGGGTTCGACGAACGCGCTGTCGCATGACTTATGCCGGGCGCGGTAAATTCGAGTACAAATCACCGGGAACCCAGAGACAGTCATATGAAAGCCTTTCGCTACGTCCCATGTCCGTCTGCATGCGCTGCCTCGTTTGTCGTGTGTTCGCTTCGCTTCGAGTCTTCAGCAGACTGTATTTGCGACCACCGTCCGCCGGAGCCCGGCTGCCCGCCCGCCCTCGGGGCGCGTGTGACCCGTGTGGGGAGGGCGTGACCCGCTCACCGCACCACCTCTCTGCCAGGACGGCCAGGTGTCGGTCGACGAGTTCAAGTGCGCCATCAAGGACACCTGCCTGAGTAAGCAGTTCGCCGATCTGCCTGTGGCGCTGAAGGCCTTCATTGACTCCTTGTTCTCCACGTTGGACGTGAACGGTACGCAGACTAGGGGGGACGTCCCGGTGCTGGCTCGCACACGGCAGTGGTAGCCCGGGTCAGGGCAGAGGTCAGCCGGGTCTCGCCCTCCAGCCGACGCAGGACGCTGCCGCTGAGAGCCGCTGTTGACATCCCCGTGGAGTTTGATCTTTACTCGTTGGGGTTGGAACTTTTCGGAACTATTCGCAGTTTGAATAAATGCATGGATTTGACGTGATTGGGTTGCTGAATTTCCAAACCCATCCAGTATGACTAGATTTTAAAATTGGTTAGTCCGAGTTGTGCCCATGTTTATTACATTGGTCATTTCAGCAAAATTGAACTAAGCATTAGTGGATTGATGCATAGCGTTGTGGGGCATTTTTGCCGTAATGTACTGAACTGCATGGGGTTAGGAGCTCGCAGAAATGCGTAGTCGCGTGCGGATTGGATTCCTAAGTGATAGATTGGGCTGAACGGAGTTCTGATAAATTTATTCCGCAAAGAGCTCTGGCCAGAACGCTCTCAACAGCTGGGAATTCTGGCACATCAGCATCGAAACACCGCGCGATGCAGTAATGAGACGCAATATACTTATGGTAATCCTGTACCAGCATTATCTTTCTAGTCTGTTCCTCTATCGGATGACCTTGTTCCATTTGCATCTCTTGTGATGGCAAAGCGGAGAGCGAGGGGCGCGCGAGGGAGGCAGAGGGTATCAAGAACCACGAGACACATGAGACATGCAGGAGACATCAGCAATGTTTAGAACGATGGACTCCCCGCCCCTGTCCCCTGCGATGGGAGGCCAACGGCCCGGCCAGGAAGCGTTCCCCGTGATCTGACGAAATGGGCGCGCACCAAATCACGGCTAACTTCGCCGCTGCCTAACTGGGCCGAGTCCGATTGGTTTGACCTCAGAGCCGACAGCAGAGAGCAGAGCGAGTGACAGATCGCGTTCGTCTGACCATTAAAAAGTCGTGCGCCGATAAATGACGCAATTAAACCGCGCTTGCGGCTGGAGTTGACGGAAAAGCCTTATGGAAAAGACCTGTTGGCCGGCTGGAGTTGACGGAAAAGCCTTATGGAAAAGGCCTGTTGGCCGACACGTCCCGAAGACTCATCAGCGCCGCGTCGGGGACAGATCGGCTGCAGGTGGCGCTGGCGACCCGACGAGAAGGTCAACCCGCATCACCGGACGTCCGGAGCGCGACCGCTCGTGGTGGGAACGGTGTTCAGGACGCCCGGCCCTCTTCGTAGCGTCACTGGCCAGTCACAAAACTGCGCGACAGGACGACGCAGTGTCCTGGCTTCTTCCGAGCCCCGGCGCCCGGGGAGCAGCTCCTGCCCGCGGACGAGCCGGACCTCTGGCGCGGCCCCGAGGCTCCGTGACTGGCCCCAGCCCCGGCGGCCGTGGATCCCGAGCTCGGCCCGTGCCCGTCGCACCGTGAAATGACGTCTCACCTGCACGCGCTGCCGGGAAGATGGCCGCTCCGATCGCAGGATGCGTGCTAAAGCCCCGAGCCGTGCGAAGGCACAGGGCGCGGCCGTCGTCATTGATCCATGCATAATCCGCGGATCTCACACGGCGTAGTGACCTCGCCGACGGCAGCCCGGGTGTTTGTTGTGGCGCAGTAGCCCTGTCCGGAACTCGCTGGTGTTCTATCTGCGCTGTAGTGTTCTAGTAGACGCTTGCGCATCGGAGCGTCAGAAATAGCAACGGCAAGCAAGACCAATGTTGATAGGCTTACAGAATCATAACGCTGCATGCAATGCCGTTGTTGAACATTGCGCTCTGTACCCTTGCGGAATCAAACGCCGGGTGCAGTCGCTTGTATGTGCCGTGGTGGGTCGGCAGCACCAGCACTGACCGCTCGTGCGGGCTCCGGCAGGCGACGGGCTGGTGGGCATCGAAGAGTACAGGGTCGACTGCTGCTCCCGGCAGGCGTACAGTGAAATCCAGCTGCTGGACGACGCCTACAACAAACTGTGCAGCGTGAGTGAATCCGTGAATGTGTCGTGGGACGCTCGGTGAACGTGTCGTCGGGCGTTCTGTGAAGGTGTCGTCGGACCGTTTGCGCCCCCATCGTCCGCGCAGTCTGCGCACATGTCATCAGTTGGTATGCGCACCCGCTGTCAGACGGCCCGTATATCTGTCGTTGCGTCTGTGTATCTTTCGTCAATGGTATACGTACCTGTCGTCAGATTGCCTGTGTACCTGTCGTCCATGGTCTGTGTAACTGTCATGGATGGTCTGTGTACCTGTCATTAATAGCCAGTGTACCTATCATTGATGGTCAGTGTACCTGTCATTAATGGTCAGCGTACTTTTCGTTGATGGTCAGTGTACCTGTCATTGATGGTCTGTGTACCTATCGTCAGATTGTCTGTGTACCTGTCGTCGATAGTCTGTGTGCCTGTTGTCGATGGTCTGTGAACCTATCGCCAGATTGTCTGTGCGCATGCCGTCGATGGTCTGTGTACCTGGCGTCGATGGTCTGTGTGCCTGTTGTCAATGGTCTGCGTGCCTATCGCCAGATTTTTTGTGTACCTGTCGTCGATGGTCCATGTGCCTGTAGTCGATGGTCTGTGCACCTGCGGTCGATGGTCTATACCTGCCGTCGACGGTCTTTGCACCTGTCTTCCATGGCCTGTGCACCTGTCATCCATGGTATGTGCACCTGTTGTCAATGGTCTGCGCACATGTCGTCGGTGGTCTGCGTACCTGTTGTCAGATTGCCTGTATATCTGTCGTCCATGGTCTGTGTGCCTATCGTCAGATGGAAACCCGAAAAAGCATACCTTTCGCTGCATGACCTGGTACGTACCGTCAGATGCTGTGTTTAGCGGATTAACACTTTGCAATGATGATATTTTGCACATATGAACTACTTAAACTCTGCAACACCAATTGGCAGTTTTTAGTTACGCCTACACGTAATTTATACAAAGACATCGCCCGACAACAAAGATGATGTATGGATTGCTAAAATACATTGTCATATTCGACATGCTATCAGCATAAGGGATCAGGCAATAAGGTGGTAACCACCCACACTGATGACCTGGTACGTACCGTCAGATGCTGTGTTCAGCGGTGTAACACTTTGCAATGATGATATTTTGCACATAAGAACCACTTAAACTCTGCAACACCAATTGGTCGTTTTTAGTTACGCCCACACATAATTTATACAAGGACATCGCCCGACAACAAAGATGATGTATGGATTGCTAAAATACATTGTCATATCCAACATGCTATCAGCATAAGGGATCAGGCAATAAGGTGGCAACCACCCACACTGATTGTAATGGGGGGGGGGGGGACTATAAACCATCCTTTCTCATTGTCTGAATTACGGATGTCCCCTTCCTCCAAAATCATCTAGTCAGTAGCCAGCTATTAAATTCGACTGCCTCGTAAATTGGGGCAGACTATGTAAGCCATGTCATCCAATGCGACGTAAAGCGCGTGGGACCCGCCGGGGGGGGGGGGGGGGTCTGTCTGCCCTGTAAGGTGCCGTCGCCATCGGAGCGGCAGAGCAGTGCCAGCGTGGGTGCCACCCTCGCCTGGCGCCTGTCGGCCGTGGTTACCGGCAGAGTCGGTCAAGCGCGGCCGAGTCGACCCCGGCCGGCGCCGCCCCGGCCGGCGCGGGTCGGGTCACCGTCAGGACCCGGCAGAGCCGTGCCCTGGCGGTGACCCGGCAGGGCACGGCTCTGTCGGCCGGTATCTGCTGGGTGCCGGCGGTCACCAGCTCCCGGCGGCATGCCTGCTGCGCGGCTGGAAATGTTACGGCGACCTCCGTCGAGCCAATCTGGTGCCGGCCGGCCGTTGGGTCGCGTCACTCCTCAGCGGCAGGAGGCGAGGTGTCCCCCCCACCCCACCACACCCGCTCAGCCTCACTCGAGCTCAGGTCCCGGCGTCGGCCTGCCGCCCTCTCCTCCCCCTCCCCCCCCCCCCCCCCTCCTCCGCCCACGCCACGAGGTGTCGGGCCGAGCTGGAACTCCATGACGCGGCCAGGGGGCGCGGCTGCTGCCTCTCTCGGCTAATGCCGGACGACGCGGGCAGGGTTCGCGGCTTAACCGACCCCGGCCGCGCCGTCAGTGGCCGCCGACACGGCACAGGCGCGGCTGCGTCGGCGGCGCCGGTGCCGCCCGCCCCGCGCCCGTTGGAGCCCCGCCAGTGGTGCTGCCTGGCACTGGCGGCGCTTGCGACCGTGACCGCGGGTGATCGCGATGTCTCGCCGCTGTGCGCCGCCGCCGCGGGGCGCGCCGGCGCTCTGTTACTGAGGCGACGGCGGTGCGCGTTGGTCGTCATGCGACCGTCAAGCCGGTCATGACTGGTGACGCGAAGATAAGCCTACTGGCAGAGGGAGTATCAGACATGGTTTGCGAGTGGATAGTTGCGATACAGTTCCTTTGGCATTCGTTGTCCCCAGTTAAGGTGAAGGTCACGTATGTTTAGATAACACTTAAAGACTGAGTCTTTTCAAAAACTGACATCTCTATTGGGTTTACGCATCACTAGTCACCACACTTCGATATAATTACGCTCATCGCCTCAGGCGCTCAGTTCTTGATAGAGCTGCTCCTCATGCAGCCACGCAAGTACGGCACCCAGCCGCCTTTCAGAGCTTATGTTCCTGCCTCCCATGCACAGCTTCTCGTCGCGTCCGCCAAAACTGAGCCTCTCGTTGACCCTGAGCTGTTATTCGGGGTGTGTGGAGTCGGCTCACATTCGCGTTCGCCTGCTTTCTCACTCAGGCCGTATTCATGGGCGCCACATGTGTCAGAACGGCCTGTATCTGGTCGGTTCGTGGCAGGGCAGATGGGCATTAGACCCAGGCGCCTCACTCTCATGGTGCCGCGTTATGAAACCCTGGTCTGTCCTGCAGCGCCCGGTGCGGACAGTTCTGCTCCTTTTCCGCCGCCACCAAAATAATTTCCTCTGTTATTTCTTGCCGTCAAGTTACGTATTGCTCATGGCCTCGCGAGTAACCGCGGCCTCATTACAGGTAACACGGTACTAACAGCCTTCTACCTCGTAGAACAACCAATAGAGTCGATAGATAGATGCGTTGATATTTCCGCTACACGCCTTTATCGAAATTATATTGCTATGCAATGTGTCAGAAGTAAATTAATTTCCTTCTGACATTCGCTCCTACAAAGACAGGTACGTGAAATATAAATGCATGCATCAATCCATTCTCCTGATTATTCTAAGCGAATAAGGTCATTGGTACTATGTTATCTATGAGCATGTTTTCGTAAATACACTTAACAAGTTACGGTCCCATTGCCGTCATGGAATACCTGTGCCAGATGTCCAGATAAACCAGAACCAATGTTCAACGTCGCAGGCTGTTCATGTAGCAGCACTATGAAAATAACTCACCATTTATAAAATCATTTAAACGGTCACCCGTCTCGTCTCAATATTACTATACAATGTGTGTATCCTGAAAACCTGTAAAACAGCATTGGATCTATGCTGCGTCCAGTTGAACCGTGTAAAGAAATGCGTTACACAATCATCAACACGGCGCGTCAACACTGTCGAACATAGTTGTTTGCATTGAGCTACTCCAGCTTCGGTAGACCACGATTACGTGACCGCTTTGCAGCTTTGCGATTTTTTTCATCTGAGTATACGAGCATACTGGAAATGCTGAAATAGGCGGGAATACGAGTCCAGCACCTTTCCCCAGACTGGAGGATTGACTCGGTCCTGCCATGGCAGGCTTGCGCTGGCGGCCGCACCAGCGCAGCGATCTGACGGCCGACGCGGCGAGCTCAGGCAGACGGTCGTGCTGGCGATGGCCAGGTTACAAACACATCAAACATGTCACGTTCACTAATCAACGGCCGAAGCAAGCCCAACTGGATACCGGGCCGGGCCCGCGCGCCGGGCTCCGTCTCACGGCAGATCGATGTTTCCGATAACGTCTTCCCTTGGCGCTGCGTAGCCGCTGCGACGGCTCCGTATGCAGCCGGCTAGTGTCTCGGCCTAGCCGCGGCGACGGCTCCGTATGCAGCCGGCTGGTGTCTCGGTCTAGCCACTGCGACGACTCCGCATGCAGCCGGCTGGTGTCCTCGGTCTAGCCGCTGCGACGACTCCGTACGCAGCCGGCTGGTGTCTCGGCCTAGCCGCGGCGACGGCTCCGTATGCAGCCGGCTGGTGTCTCGGTCCAGCCGCGGCGACGGTTCCGTACGCAGCCGGCTGGTGCCTCGAGCGTCAACACCGGAGGCGTTAGCATAATTGTACAGGCAAAATAGCCGAAATCCAGGGAAAGAAAGACGTGGTCTGAGTTAAACACCAGCTTGTGCCTGTATTGACATTCACGATTGATCGTTCTGGCCTTTTTATCCGGCAGATTCTGTTCAACGATGTCGTGCACGAAAATCGCTTAAGTTTCTGGATTGTGTGAATATAGCTTTCGGCATCCCGTTGGCTGTTGAGTTCTCTACCGTCATGGCTGAAGCCCATGCTCATTAACTCTTTTATACTCTGCCCCGGCAACTTTGCCACAAGCGGTGTCAGGGTGTCCGTCTCTGGTACAGCACTCCTTCTGTAGCCCGAAAGATATACCAAAAATTACTGGATTATACATTTCCGGTGTTTCTTTTGAGTATGATGAGGATGCCGAGTAAAAGGCTGAGTTATTATCTCTGGAGCTTTAAAAGAATATTCAATATTGCAGGGGCGGATCCAGGATTTCGTCAAGAGGAGGGGGGCGGGCGCAATATTGTGGGCCTACTAGAGATTATGGTCCCTCCAAAAATATATTCTTGCGTTTCGGTCATAAAACTTAAGGGGAGCTGCATGTAATTTATATATATATATATATATGTATATATGTATATATATATATATATATATATATATATATATATATATGTATATATGTACCTGTATGCATATATACCTATATATACCTATATGTGTAGCATCGTATGCATTTACTTATTTAATTATTTAACAAATACGGAAACCCATCTTACAATGCACAGTCGTATAAAGCTAGGCGTGCTACGGATGCATACACATAGGGCTCTCTTATTTTCTGCAGGTCATGTTAAATACGGTGATTTTGAGGCTACGTGTTTCGAAACAACAGGCAAAATAAACTTGAGTTAGATGCTAACAACGATCAGAACCAAGCATGGACTTGCTTCCTAGCTTACGTATTTTTGGTAAGTCGGCTGGGCGATGTAATCAGCTGATGGCTGATGACTAGTGTATAATTTTTCGTCTTTTGTAAAGAAGTACAAGATATCCTAGCATTCAAAATATGTTACGAACGTGATGCCTTAGTATAATAAGTGTCACACACCCAACAGCCAATGAAAATAACACATACGACGTCGGCGGCATGTAAAATTACGTTCGGCAATTGCGCGTAAAAATTCGTCAGCGCATATTCATACCCCAAGACCAACAAGGACGGAAACCTGAGCACTCGTGGGTGCCGCGGAGGCCAGCAAAGTGGCTCCCGTCAACAAGTATAGGGTCCTCAGAGCAAGCAAAACAAAATCCCAGACCAAAGTGGTGGGCCCTGAATGATCGGTAGCGCCTCGGCAGGTTGACATATAAATCCCAGGCCAGAGCACAGGACCCTGCGAGGAAAGGGGAATTATCCAAGACCATGAATAATTACCCATGTGCGATCAAGAGTCAGCGGGCATGTTAACAACACGAGCCTCGATAGGAGTGAGGAGTCCCTCCCCCTCCCCCAAATGAGACCAAGGGGAGAGAGCCCTCGATCCTCGAGCCCTCGCCCGCCAGGAACATAGAGCGTAATGAACCCCAAAGTTTTCCCCAAGCACAGTTTCTCAATCAGCGAAGTAGGAACTTCGTCTGCTCATGAACTTTTTACTTTTGCTAACAATTGTTATCGGTCGTCTGCAGGCCCAAAGACATCCAATTTTGTTGTGTTTTTGTCGTAAGAATACTGTGTCCCTCCGGCCAGTTATGGGCCCCTTCGGAGCATTTAGGTCCGCTCGGCATGGTCCATCTGGCATGGTTCGGTGCCTCCCTCCGCCCCCCCCCCCCGCCCCTCCCCCTCTGCATCTACCATCGGCCCGAGCTGCTTAATAAATGGAGCCCGCCAAGAACATAGGGCCATCCGTTCAAATAAGAAATCCTCACGACACAATGTGCAGGGCTCTAAACGATCCAGTGCGTCCGAGCAATGTAACATATAGGGCCCCCGTCAAGAGCGTAGGGCCCTCCACTCAACTAGGAGGTACCCAGGACCGAATGTAGAGGATTCCCGAATGATCGAGCGTGCCCAGGCAGGTTAACAAACGAGGCTCCCAGCAAGAGCGTAGGGCCCTCTATTGGAATGGAAAGCACCGAAGACCATATGTAAATGGCCCCAGAATGGTGGAATGTGCCCAAGCAGCTTATCAGAAGGGGCCCGACAGAAACGCAGGGGCCCCTCCATTCAAATAAGAAGTACCCAAAACCCAGTGCGGAGGGCTCCCGAAAGATGGACTATACCCGAGCAGGTTATCATGTGGCCCAGACAGGAGGGTAGGGCCCTTAATTCAAACACCAAGACCCAATATATAGGGCCCTCGAACAGTCCAGCATGAAGGGAAGCGGCAAACAGATGGGTTCCACGACAAGTGCGTAGGGTCCGCCATTCATAAAAGAAGTACCCAAGACGCAATGTGGAGGGCCCGCGGATATTCGAGTGTGCCCGAACAGGTTAACAGATGGGGCCTCGGCAAGTGCGTGGGACCTTCCGTTCAACTATGAAGTACTCACGACACGATGTAGAGGCCCCCGAATAATCGAACCCGCTAGAGCAGGTTAGGTCATATAGGGCCTCCGAAAAGAGCGGAGGGCCCTCCATTCAAAAGGGAAGTACCCAAAACCAGATGTAAGGGTCCACCACGATCGAATGGGCCGAGCATCTTATCAGAAAGAGCCCCGACAGGAGCGTAAGCCGTCCGTTCCAATAAAAAGTACCCAAAACCTAGTGCCGAGGGGCCCCCGAACGATGGGGTGTACCCGAACAGATTATCAGATGGCCCCGATAGGAGCAGAGCACCTTAAATTCAAACACCAAGAACCATTGTGCAGGGTCCAAGCAATCCAGTGCGGCCGAGGAGGCGAACAGAGGGGCTCCGACAGGTGTGTAGGGCCCCATTCAAATAGCACGTGCCCAACACCCAATGTAGAGGGCCCCCGAACGATCGAATGTGCCCGATCAGGTTATCAGATAGACCCCCAAAGGAGTGTAAGGCCCCTCCATTCAGAAAAGAAGTACCCGAGACCCAGCGTGAAGAGCCCCCGAACGACTGAGTGTGCCCAAGCAGGCCATCAGATGGGCTCCCGGCAAGAGCGTAGGGCCCTAAGAAAGTGACAGAGATTTAGAAGCGCCCTAGACCAATGAGGAGGGCTCATGAGCATATCACAAGTGTGTCGGTAGGTTAACCAAGACCCACGTAAAAGGCCCCTGGGCAACCGAGAATATCCTGGCAGGTAGAGATACGGGACCCCGGCTATAGCCCACGGAGCCTTTCCGGCGATTGGAAACAATCCGTGGAAGGGCCCGTGATTGACAGGAGTGCCCGACACGCTAACAGGAGGGGCCCCAACAACAGCGCAGGGCCTTCGGAGTAAATGCAAAGAAATGAAGGGCAACGTGGAATGCTTCTTAGCGATCGAAATGATCTTGCAAGTGGGCATATATGTCCCGCGAAAACAGCATAGGGCCCCTAGACAGTGTAATGAGGCTTAAAACTTCCAGTTCACAACTTTTCCAATCATTGATTTTTTTGCTTTTCATAGGGTCTTCACGTTTCCTTTCAACTGTTTCTGGTCGTCTGGAAGTCAAGCGATATCCAGTTTTGTTGCGTTTTGTGCTAAAAAAAAACTGCACCTGTTCGGGCCCCTTCTGAGCCAATGGGCCCTTCGGGGCCCAAGGGGGGCTGGCCCCGTGCCCCCCCCCCCCTCTGGATCTTCCCCTGCGATGTTGTATACAATGTACGGACATACGGATACACGACTCATGAATTGCATGCTTATAAGTCAGAGGAATACGAATACAGACTAAAACCGAATTCAAATATGGCATAAGCTCATTATTCCTTTTCCTCTCTGGTGATTTGGGGACAGGGTAAGGTTCGGCATTACTTTTTTGCTATCAAATATTTCGAGGCAAGAAATGCAGAAGACGGTCGTCGGTTCCAGGGCATGACTTAATGAAGTGCGTTTATCAAATATCGGATCCACCCTTGGCGTCGGGCGGCATGTTGTGCACCAGGGACGTCCTCATTGGAGTCCAGGCGCGTGCATGTTCCCGACGTCGAGGGACTTGCCATTTGTCCGTCAAAGCTAGCCCATTGACGCCAAAGGACAGGAAGGCATTCTTGATGACTTAACGATGTAAAGAAAAGAAATTAGCGCTTTCACTTGGGACACTCCGATCTAACGGTTGATCAATACTCCACAGATGTAGTCGGTACCTGAAGAGCCTTGCTTGATTCGCCAGTATCACGAGGTGTGCAAAGTGTACGGGATAATGTGTTAGGCACGTCACCGGTCCAAAATGACGGCCACCTTCTACTCACTACGCCGTCTCTCGCCACAGGCAGAGGACAAGAAGAAGGGCGGGATCGACATCAAGCGCTTCCAGGAGCTGTACGCCCAGTTCATCGGCAACCCAGACGAGACGATTGGCGCTGTCTTCCTCTTCGGTCCGCTGACAGAGCTCAGCTAGGTGCCCGCTGCCCGCCCCCGCGCTCGAGCCCCGGCGGCGGCGGACGCCGCCCGCGGCTGTGACCTCGCTGACGCCGCGCCGCCCTGCTGACCCCGGCGCAACGCGGACCGGCCCCGGGCGGCGCCCGACCCCGCGAGCAGAGGCGCCGCGTCTCGTCGCAGGCGCCCTCTGTCTCTCTTCCCTCTCAGCTCTCTCTCCTGCTCTCTCCTCTCCCGCTCTCGCCTTCTCCGTCCTTCTCCAGCCGCCGCGCTGTTCCGCGGCCTGTGTTCGGCCGCCGGTGCCCGCCTTTCGCGTCGGCAGCCCGACCGTGTGCCGTGCATCGGAGGTCGTCAACGGTGATGACGAAATACATCCGCCGCCCAGTCCGGCCGTCTTTGTCCAATACCGTTCTCCGGTGAGATGTCCACTGCGCGTCGTTGGTAACCAACATAATGTAACCAAATGTTTCCGATTGGAATTTTAGCTGCCGGCAGCATGCGGGCGAGAAACTCGATGAACGCATTTCCGTACCGAAAACATACGAGGTTATATGTTACGGCGAAGCTTAATCACGTACCACATCTCTGCTAATGGAGACGCATTTTCCGTCCCTCCAGATTTCGTCATACCGCCCGGGGTTTGCAAAGGAGTGCTGTAAGCCAACACCTGATAGCATTGCATGTTTTGCCATCTCGAGACACGTCTGTCAGTATTTCCCATGATGAGCCAGCATTGCCAGCACCAGTGCAAAACTTCACGCCAGTCCATAATTCACGCCAGTTCATCATAAGACGGGCACTCTGAAACTTTATCGGTGTACGGCGCCACCCGAGGCACAGGGTGGTGCCGGGGCGCACTGGCATGCGGCGCAGCATAACAAGCAGGGGCGCAGCCCTGAGGCGCAACGGCGGCTGCTCCCGGCCGGGTCCAAACCAATGGTCTTCAGACTGCTTTGAATGTGCGCCAATTTTCCGATGTCATGATGGTCCGTTGTCATCATGTCGTAACTGTCAATGCGAACTGGTGATTCGTTGAAAAACCAACACGAGAGAGAGAGAGAGAGAGAGAGAGAGAGAGGTAGAGAGAAGAGAGAGAGAGATAGCGCGAAGAGAGATCAGAGAGAAGAGGAAGAGAGGGAGAAAGAGAGAGAGAGAGAGAGAGAGAGAGACGGAGAGAGAGATAGTAGGAGAGAGAGAGAGGAGAAGAGCGAGAGTGAGAGAGAGAGGGGCCGAGAAGAGAGAGAAGAGAGAGAGAAGAGAAGAGAAGAGAGGGAAGAAGGAGAGAGAAGAGTCGAGAGAAGAGAGAGGAGGAGAAGAGAGAGAGAAAGAGAGGAGAGAAGAGAGGAGAGAAGAGAGAGAAGGAAGAGAGAGAGAGAGAGATCAGACGAGAGAGAGGAGAAAAAAGAGAGATAGAGAATAGAGAGGAAGATGAGAGAGAGTAGAGAGAGAGAGAGAGAGGAGAGATAGAGAGAGAGAAGAGAGAGAAGAGAGGAGATGAGAGAAGGAGAGAGAGAGAGAGAAGAGAGAGATAGAGAAGAGAGAGAGAGAAGAGAGAGAGAGAGAGAGAGAGAGGAGAGAGAAGAGAGAGAGAGAGAGAGAAAGAGAGAGAGAGGAGGAGAGAGAGAGAGAGAAAGGAGAGAAGAGGATATAGAGAGAGGAGATGAGAAAAGAAAGAGATAAGAGAGAGAGAGAGAGATAAAAAGAGGATAGACATAAATAAGTTCAACATGCAGGCAGTGTATTGTCATATATCGGTGTTCGCATAAGCACCTTTGCATTACACGGGAGCCACGCGCACAATGCTCTCATGCATCTGATCAATGGTGCCATCGCAAAGCATCCATATGCTAACTTGATGGCACTAATGCCTCAACAACATAAGACGAAACATTTCTGGCGCCGCAGTTTGAACCATCATGACATCAAACTGGGTACATCCAAATGCACACATATTCGGCAGGGCGCCGTCGAACGTGCACAATCCAACGGCTTTGAGCTGAATTCTGCTCACACTGCTCCATTTGCCGTCAGCGTTGTACTCAGCATATGCTAGTCATAAGGTTTGTTCATGGACAATCCCCGTATGCAAAAGAAGTGCACAAAGCCAGACATCTTACTGAACCAGCGTATGGCAGATCGGCGTGAACTGGGCGACCAAGTGTTGCGGTGTCCAGCAAAATTGTTCTCGCGAAAAGGTGTTTTTTTACTCAGTCTTTTTAGTTTAGGTGAGCCAAAATTGCCTGTCCGCCTAACAGCTCAGCAATGTTGTTCGCCGGACAGTGCGGATAAACTGGGTCCACTTCTTCAACACGGCATTCTCAGCAAGAAAAAACCTGAACATTGTCCTTAGCATCATTCATGTGGGAGGACACTGACAGAGCGTGCCATGCAGCAGTCCTGCAGCGTCGTCATCAAGTGTCAGGAGCCGCCCTCTAACCGGAGGGAGCTCTGCATGCCAGGGATCTATCCCAGGGTTCAGTGAGCAGCGTCATCGGGGTACCGGCGTCTGATGACGTCAGCTGGACGCGCCAGCGTCAGCAGCAGCCCCACTTGGAACCCGAGGTGATGCGTCGAGTGAGGCTCAGTTAGCATGTAGCATGTTAGCTGACGCAGGTACGCCAAACATGGAGAAACTGTCGTGTGGCTGTAGTCGTGGAGCAGGTTCATGGGTTCACAAAGCAATTTTTGATTTCACCGCAAAATGCGGCATCATAATCTCAGGAAATATGGCGCTTGAGGGTTTTATTATTCCATGTTGCCACCCTAATTCAACGCATCACCTTTGTTATTCAGCAGGTGTTTAAAACTCAAGGAAAGCCGTTGACAAAAAGCCTGTATGCTTTCCAGCCCTGAGCGGTTGACCCATGAATGACCACATAATGAAATCATTCTCGTGCCGGGTTCGGTGGAGCTAGTATCTCAACCTTTCATCAGATTCATGGCATGATTGTCATTCACACAAACTCCACGCGAACACGAATTTGTCATAGGCTGCATATGCGTCATTACATCGCACTCACATCAACAAGAAGTGCTTCAATCGATCGCGCCGAATTCACACATTTAAGATTCGTAAGTGCTGCGGCATCTTGGAAACTTCACAGCTTCCTCAGACCTTTGAACCTTAGCAAACGGCTTCACCTTGGAACCTGTAGTACCTCTTGACATTATTTTGATCAGAAGAAAGTAGATCATCTCGAAGAGCGACACGATCGAGAAGCCCAGAAACAATCCGAGAAGACCTCCAAAGTTTGCTGGAATAGGAACAAGGCTTGTTAGCAGTCCGCAGTCAAACCAAATGACCAATGAGCATCGTGCATTGCCTGTGATTGCAACGCACACAACACCATAGCATCGAGTACAGCACGCACTCAAACGAACCAGGGAATTCATCACTATTGCTGATGGGTAGATATCGACAAAGCTGACCCGGTCTGTCAGGACGATGCAACATGTTGTCCGGGCAATAGAGACCACTCAAACTTGCCAACGAAACTGTGAAGTTCATTCAAAGTTTCCCCCAAGCTTATTGCCATGGAACATTCTTCAGCGGAGCCCAAGGCCAGCGGTCACTCTCTGGCAACGACCCCGGTCTGCAACGGGGCGAGGCAGAATGACGCCCCTGCCAGCCGTCAGCAGTCTGTGCGGAGTTGGACTGGGCCGCGTGCACTGTAGCCCGTGTGGCTCGTGTGTTCTGCTCTCGGGACGCTTAAACACACTTCCCCGAGCTCCAAGCGGCTACCTCGGGATGAGATGGGAGCTTTGATAATCTAAAAATGAGCTATCGTACTGAAGACAGCAACTGTCATGCGTCACCCATTACCAGACATGCGGCTGAGCATCGCTAAAACAACGGGGACCATTGACCAGTGCTCCGACAACAGGGGACGAGCTATCGGCGAGAGAAGAGCGGCGAGCCTTTCGATGACGCCCTCCTGGGTGAATGTGTCTCCATCGTCTTGTATCGCTACGACGGTACAGGCCTGAGGTGCGTGCGCATCACACGCATCTGCCGCAATCACTGTCGCTGAGCTGCACACGCTGAAGAGCAGAGAGGTGAGGTGGCGACTACGCTGGACAGTTCGCTGCCTTGCGTCGCTAGGGTCTAAAGAAAAACAAGACACGCCAGGCACAAACTGACCAGTAAGGAGTCCTGCTATTGCGCATATGATTGCCTGCCGCGCATAATTGCCTACCACGACTGCTTGCCGCCCAATTGCGTGTCACATAAAACGTGACAATTGACAGCAGACGTGCCAATGGAAGTTTACGGCTGATGACTGCGTCCCCAAACACCTGTTTCGTCTCTCGGTAATTGCACGCGACTGTACATCGCGAGGCTCGCCGTCGATTGTAAGCGTTCCAGCGCCACGGCTGGGCCCCGTGCTGTGGTTAGTCCATGATTACGCGGAGCTGGCTGCCACCGCCGGTGTTTACCATGAAGAAAGCCACAGTCAAACCCTGCCACCTCCACAGTAGCTGTGCACGATGTGAGCCTGTGTGCTGTAGCGCGGTCATTACAGACCGTTTGGAACTGGTAGGATTGGAGCTGGCTGTTACCGCCGGTGTTTGCCATGAAGAAAGTCAGATGTCAAACCCTGCCACCTACACAGTAGCTGCGCACGACGTGAGCCTGTGTGCTGTAGCGCGGCCACTACAGACCGTTTGGAACTGGCAGGATTGGAGCTGGCTGTTACCGCCGGTGTTTGCTACGGAGCGAGCCATAGTCAAACCCTGCCACGTCCACAGAAGCTGCGCACGATGTGAGCCAGTGTGCTGTAGCGGGCCACTACAGACCGTTTGGAACTGGCAGGATTGGAGCTGGCTGTTACCGCCGGTGTTTGCTACGGAGCGAGCCATAGTCAAACCCTGCCACGTCCACAGAAGCTGCGCACGATGTGAGCCAGTGTGCTGTAGCGGGCCACTACAGACCGTTTGGAACTGGCGGGATTGGTAGTGCGGCCGTGATGTTCATCAGAACGAAGACTACACGTATAATGTCACTTTGCACATTTTAACGGTGAGCCGAAAGAGATGACTTCCGGTCGGACGCATTGGTGCATAGTCTAGGCCTGGCGGGGCCTGGGCTTTTTGGCAAATCGATGTAATCAGCAACGATAAGCTGGTTATCATGAGCAGCGTAATTGCAGAGTATATGGGCTGATGTTTATTTATCTAGGAAGTGAGCTCCTTAGCATACTCCGCCCACGTGGTGTCGTAAACTGGCACTTGGTCGAATTGCCGCGTGTTTACGTCAGTAAGGTACGTGTCGCGCTGGATCCTGTCAGGATACTACAATCATGCCATTGGGTAATTGGCTCAAACAAGTTATTAGTGATGCCAGAGTGCTAATAATGGTGGCATTTACGGCGGGAGCCGTGAGGATGGTACACTTCTGGGCCAACTACGACGATAAGACAGTATTACCAGCCCCGCGAGCAGAAGAGGCATGAATTACCGAAATGAGTGGACGTATAGTCCCACCCACGAGGTCGTATTCGAGGGCAGGGGACACAGGGGCACGCGACCCAATCCAACGATCAATTTGAAAATCGAATTGGACCCGTAAACATCATTGAATCAAACACATGACACGTTGTTTAACACCATGTAAGGAACTGGACGCACTGGCGCCACACACGAATAGTTTTTAGAATGAACAAACTTGAATTGTGATGTCCCCTTGCCAAATCCACCACACGTCCTAGCCCACGCATGCGCATACGCATGACATAGACCCTTATGACATAGTCTCTGCCAGACTGTTCTCCTGACATTCAATGCAAGAAAGTCTCACAGTCTCATAGTCTGGTCGCGTCAGGCTAACGTGCGGCGGCCAAGTTAAATAAGAAAGTACGCTGCGCTGCGGTAAAGGTGAGATTTACGTTGTAGCGTGATAATGCTCTAATGCACGTCGTAGCGTGACAGGTTTTATGATCTGGCCAAAACCCCGTCAGAGCATTAAGCTGGATTACTCGAACGACACTCCAAGATCAGGGAGCATGAGAAGCTTACCTATCAGTTGATCCTTGGTGTACATCACGTCCCGCTTGTACCGCGTTATGGAGTTGCTCTTGAAATAAGCATGAACCTTGACCATATTTTCCCTGAAAAAATATGATTACGATTATCCCAGGGTCGGTAGAATGGTGGATAAACTTTTCAAAATCACGAGTCTGTCGCTGTTTGTTCTTAAAATATGGATGAATTTCTGACTACTCAATTTGTGTGATTTGTTGCATGCTGACTTCACCCGTTTGACCCGCCCGTCCCAGCTCAGGTAGGTTGGCAGCTCAATAACCCTGTACGCTGTGAATCTCATACCAGTGGTGCCAACCGCCAGCGCTTCTCAAATGTCTTTTTTCTTCTGCAGGCAGTAAGCCTGCCTTGCATATATAAATAAGAGGTGATCTCTTCGGTTTCACACTCCACAAGCCTTTGAAAAATGGAAATGATCAAGCTAACGGTTTTCAAATGGAACGAGATCTGAAAACAATCCTGTCTTTGAGAAGAAGCTAATGCGAGAAACCCCGCAGTGTACCCGAGAAACCCCGCAGTGAGAAACCCCGCAGTGTAACGGGCATGCGGCCAGGTATCGTCATATTCCACGTCCTAGCCCATATTCCACGAAATCGCCACTGCCAATATTAACGTCAATTTAGTAACAGCACAAGCTAAAGAGCACTGGCCGATCATTTCACCCGCCATCTGTGCTGACTGGCACATAAAATGGCACCAAGGAGCTGTGAGCAATAATCTGCGGTGCTTACAAGCTATCACCCAGCATGGCTTTGCAAGAGCATCAGCAAAGTGCCGGCATAAGCGGTGCGTCAGAACAGCACACCCAAAACGAGCTGCTGCTGACTACAGCTGCCGACTGGTGCTGACTGCAGCTGTCGGCTGCTGCTGAATGCAGCTGTCGACTGCTGCTGACTGCAGCTACTGACTGCAGCTGTCGACTGCTGCCGACTGCAGCTATCGACTGCTGCTGCCGAGCTGTTTCAGATCCGTCCATACACGTCCACCGGCGCTCTGAACGGGATTGAAGGTCAGCCTGTGCATGTTATCCCACGAGCCGGCAGAGTGCGGTCGTGTCGGCCCGGGCGCTTGCCTGGCGTAGCGAACAGCCACCGCGTGCAGGGCGGCTGCGCCGGTGGCGTTCACGACGCCGTCCACAGACCGCATGGCGTTCAACGGTATCTCGGTCAGCACGGTGTGGTCTGTGGTGTTCGGGTGTTGGAGAGGATTCAGCAGTGGACATATGCTCTCCAAAATGTCGTCCTGTCGAAGAAACAAAACGGAGTAGGGTTTTGCCCCTGGCCATCAACATCGTGTCGGGCGAGGAGCAATCCCCCATTGCCCGCAAATTACATCACTTAGGTATTTGAGTTTAATGATTGTACGTGCCTGCTATTACAGTGTGAACAGGCCGGGAATTGTGCAATATGAGTAAGTGAACGAACTAACTGACGGCACAATGCACCCTATTTAATTCGAGTCAAAACATGTGATTGTTCCCCAAAGCCATAGCGGTATTGAGCAGCCGGCTCGATCGCGACGCGCTGGCGAGCAGCCGCCTCGGGCCGCTGGGGGTGGGTGCAGCCGTTACCCAGGCCGGCAGCTGGCGCCGGAGCACCGCCGCGCACAGACGGAGCACCATCTCGCCGAGCACGTGCTGGAACGCCCGGCGCGAGACGAGCTCGCTGCTGGGGAACTCCGCGCTGGACATGTGCGAGATGTACTTGGTCTCCTCGCAGGCCGGCAGGCAGTCGCGCCACGCGGCGTCCGAGCGCCACCGGTCCTTCGCGTGTTCGCCTGTGGGGCGCGGGAGGGCCGGCTGAGCGGGACGCGGGAAGGCCGGCTGAGCGGGGCGGGAGGGCCGGATGGGAGGGCGCGAGAGGGCCGGATGAGAGGGGCGCGGGAGTGCCAGCTGAGCGCGGCGGGAGGGCCGGCTGAGCGGGGCGGGAGGGCCGGCTGAGCGGGGCGGGAGGGCCGGCTGAGTGGGGCGCGGGAGAGCCGGCTGAGCGGGGCGGGAGGGCCGGCTGAGCAGGGCCGGAGGGTCGGCTGAGCGGGGCGGGAGGGCCGGCTGAGCGAGGCGGGAGGGCCGGCTGAGTGGGGCGCGGGAGAACCGGCTGAGCGGGCCGGGAGAGCCGGCTGAGTGGGGCGGGAGGGCCGGCTGAGCGTGATGAGCTAGGCGGGAGGGCCGGCTGAGCAGGGCGGGAGGGCCGGCTGAGAGGCGCGGGAGGGCCGGTTGAGCGGGGCACAGGAGGGCCGGCTGAGCGTGCTGAGCGAGGCGGGAGGGCCGGCTGAGCGGGGCGGGAGGGCCGACTGAGCAGGCTGAGCGGGTCTGGAGGACCGCCTGAGCGGGCGCGGGCGGCGACGCAGGAGCCTGTGGCAGGCCGGTTTGGTGCTAGCGGTTGCGCTGACGCCACGACTGATGCTGCTTAACTTACTCCGCGTGGCTCCTCGCGTGCGGTCAATAAATAATGCAGCGAAATGGAAACAGGGCTCGCTCAGGTTTTGCTAAAAAGCTACGCATACTCAGAACTATTGGATTCAGACGTCATGATCTTTATGCGTTTAAGGCTGCGTGTCCACCCGAACAGTTCATAATGGGAACATTCTTACATGACGGATCGTCATGAATAGCAACTTGGGATGGTTATATTATTACTAAGATTTATCACAGAAGCCCTTGCAATGGCGTGTACAACCGCATGAAAGAGTACGTTAATGCCGTGTCCATACCGATGTAGCAAAAATGAGGCGCATACCCCTGCTTGAAACGACTCCCACCACACGTTTTCAACACAAATCAGCCGACTGGATATTTTTACACGATTAACGTTTACAATGCGTTCAAGTACAATATGATGAAGTGCAAATGGAAACTAGTGCAGATATGTATGGTAGCTCAATTTGATGCTATCTTGTGTCAGTTTGTTAGAGACGTGCATCAGCTTATTATCGTATTAAAGCGACAACCAGGCACGTGATACTTACGCAACGCGCTCTTCATGCAAGTTATGTCTTCTTCGTGGCAAACCGTGCTATTTCCTGCAAACATGGCATTTATTTCAGCGTGACGCAATTTAACGACGTACGTGATACGCCGTTGCCATATTTTGTCACCAAGCGAAGGTCCCTCCACGAAACCAAGCTCACCGCACAGCGAAGCCATGGGTGATTGCGACCTTATGTGTGCTAGGGTCCCATCAAGACATAGAAATTCATCTTCTATGCTAGCATAGATGACAATATCTAAGTATTTGCTACGACGCCGCTAACAAGCATTGGTGTATGAAGAGCCATCTGCGATACTGGCGCCAGATGAAAAACCAAGCACCCGGAAACCACAACATAAACAAACGCATAACACGGATGATACAGATGTAGATGAAGTAGCAAGGAATGATGTAAGGTGGCTTCAAGATATACTTATTCCTTAAATACCTGTCTTAAACAGGGATAAATGACGCTCAACTGAGACTCGTGTTTGGCAGTATGGCCGTAGTATATCGCAGTTGGATGACGATACCTCTGTCGCCACACGTCACAAAACGTGTCTCACTGGCCATTTGATGCAAAAAAACCCTCAGCCCCTGGTTTGCAGCCCTTATGGCATATCCAGGCTATCATATCTTAAATATCAGGACTTCCATTCGTGAAGCACTGATCAGATGGTGTTATGAAACGATGAGCTTTGCACAAGGGCTTATAAGCGCTTTTCATGCTAACATAATCAGACACAACCAGCAATAAAAACCATCGCTTGCTATCAGGTTTGCTAAATCCGGTAAATTTATTATAAAGGTGTTTCGTTTCGTCATCATGTAGCCATTGATTATTTTGCTTTGCAGATTTGGTTTCATGGGACCAGCGCAATAAGCGCCACGAATGTCGAATGTAATATAAATGGTGGTGAAAAAATCATTATGGGGTGAAATTCAGCGGTCATTTTGATGGATCCGAAGAGCTCCTATGACTTTTACTCCCGTTTATCACAAATTTTGCGCATTTCAGATAAGAAAGTCCCCTGTCGGATTGAAAGGGATCAGGAGCCGCTTGATGTTTACAGATGATCCTCGCGGTCATGCGTGAACACGGTTAAGCAAAAATTCATGCTTCGAAATCCGATGAACTTGACAGATAAAGATGTTTCGCATCTATGAAGACTGTCAATAAAATGATGCCAAGATAACCCATAATTTAAACCCCTAACATCCTAACAACCGACGCGCTGCATTACGCCAAGTCCTCCGCGAGACACAGAAGCCCAAAAGGTTTTGATGACCCCATCCGAGCACAACGTTAGAATTGCACTTCTCAAGAGCACTACTTCTGTCAATCATGTCCCTGCATCTTATGAAACACAACCCGGGGTGGGAGTAAAACACAAACCACGTGGGGGCACGCGATGGGATGCCTGTCGGAGTGGACCAAGGACCCAGTGGACCGAGGACCCAGAGTTCACGGGAATTCGCGTGAGAGGGGTGAGAGGAAAAATACATTTTGAATTACAATGCCCCTCCCCCCCCCCCCCCCTCTTTCGTGACTGCATTCTTGTTCCTACCGGGTGCGAAGTGAGCCACGTACCCGCCTTGCGGTTGGCCACGTACCCAGCATGTGGTGGGCCACGCACCCGGCACGCAATTGGTGGCATACCGGGCAGGTAAAGTGGGCCAAGCTCCGGATATGTGGTGGGCCACGTACCGGGTAGGTAAAGTAGGCCACACACCGTGTATGCAGCGGGTCACGTACCGGACTGTAGTGCGCCACGTACCAGGCTGTAAGTGCACTACGTACCGGGCATGTAGTGGGCCACGTATCGGGCTGTAGTGCACTACGTACCGGGCATGTAGTGGGTCAGGTACCGAGCAGGTAAGATGGACCACGTACTGGGCTATAGCGCACTACGCACCGGGCATGTAGTGGGCGACGCAGCCGCACTTCTGGTGTACGCTGCTGACCGCGTGGCTGATCAGACAATTGGCCAGCGTGTAGACGGCCGTGTTGGCGAAGTCCAGCGCCACTTCATGCTCCTTGAAGCAGTTCCGCTGGCGCGGACTGAATGACGCCTCGGCCTCCTCTGTTGGCCACGGTCCTCGTCAGCGCCCATCAGCACACACAGCACGCTCTTGACGGATTCCTCTCTTGACGGATCGCACGACCTGAAGACAAGTTGTTCGCGCTTCATCTGTTTGATAACGGTCGGGGTATCGCAGAAAAACGATCAAACGATCAATAATCATGTATACATACATCATCTATATATATATATATATATATATATATATATATATATATATATATATATATATGCTTATGCGACATGTATATAAATGTAAACCACGGAAAGCAGCATGGCTTCGAGGACCATTTTCGCGCTGCTTTGAACAACCAATAAATTCATAGCATCACGTTGACAGGATATCAGACCTTAACATCCATGAGAAACCTCGGCCCATACTCATCCATCATATGCCTTCGAGGCAGGACAGTAATGGACGCTCCACATACCTGACAGTTTGCCTGTACCGCTGGTTGCCATACCACTCCAATAACAATACGAGCTAACCCCCAATGCCATCCTTTGGGCTTACGCACTTCTGTTTGCACGCACTTTGCCAGCTCGCTCAGTACGTGCTGTACGCGATTAAGCTGCGCCAGCGGGGTCCAATGGAGCCAATGGGCCCTGAAGAGGCCATTTGAGTCTGACCTGCAGTGTACACCTGATTCTGACCTGTAGTGTACACCTTCTGAGCCTGACCTGTAACCACCGTCTGATTCTGACCTGCGGTGTACACCTGCTGATTCTGACCTGTAGTGTACACCTGCTGATTCTCACCTGTAGTGTACACCTGATTCTAACCTGAAGTGTACACCTTCTGATTCTGACCTGCGGTGTTGACCTGCTGAGTTTGACCTGTAGTGTACACCTGCTGATTCTGACCTGTAGTGTACACCCATTGATTCTGACCTGTGGTGTACACCTGCTGAGTCTGACTTGTAGTGTACACCTGCTGATTCTGACCTGTAGTGTACACCTGCCGGGCGTCGACGGCGATGAAGATCTCGCGGCCGGGCGGGATGGCCAGGCCTTGTTCTCGCACCTGGGGCTCGTCGTACGGCGCGTGGATCAGGATCTGGGACACAGCACGACGCACAAGATCAAGCTGACGATTAACAGCACGGCGTTTAGGGGCATTCAGTCACCGACGGGTACATCAGTCAGTGGCAACCGAGGAGCGCTCTACGGCGCAGTGTCCCAGTAATCGAATTGCTTCTCCTTATCCTAGTGTGTGGACTTAAGGTGTTCCCAGCGATGTCTCATTTTATGTTTAGTGGTGCACTTAAACTGGCCAGCATGTCATCGGTTGTAGAGAAAACAGTGCCGTCTGAAAATACGGCATAACTCAGTGATGCCTTCAGTATTTTGGTATCTGCGATGACTAACGTTCCTTTTGACCGCATCGCATCAGAGAATGCAATCGTTATACAGGGATTAAGTTGTAGCGAAATGTGTGGCCTTCAACATCCACCATTCATCCTTCTGCACTCATTCACTACTTCGTCTTCAACCTTCGCAACTTCCCGTTTATCCGGGCGGTTTTCATGCATCAGCTATGAGTGGGCTTAAGTATACCCCCCCCCCCCCCCATCTCAGGCGGGAGCTCCGCCCGAGAGTTACACATTGCCTAAAAAGGGGTCCCTGAGTGGGCTAACTCTCGGGAGCGGAGAGCCTCCATACACATTCAGAAGCTTGCCCCACCACTTATCTCTCGCTGTCATTCAGACCATAGCCCAAACATGCCCTTTCCTCGCAGAAGAGGCTATTATGCCAACCAAACCCAAAACAAGGCCCTGAACATTTCCCATAGAAAACCGCAAGCGATTACACGACTGCTTAGAATTTCACACATCCCCTAAACTGTCAGATGGCTTAGAAGATCTTTAGCATCCGTCATCATGAATGCAACGTCCCGTAAGTCTGGGTGGGAATTTCTGGAGCGGTTTATAAGTTACTCTTACAAATCAGAGCGCATGCCTTCAGTATCCAGGAGCCCTCTGGCAAAGCCCTAGGCGACAGAAATGTTGGCATCACTCCAAAACCGACGGAGAAGTCAGCACAACACTAACCTTGAAGCCCACGGAGAGGTACTGGGACTGATAGTACTCGTATCGCTTGGTGTCGAGCAGAAAGGTCAAGCCGTTGGTGTAGCCGGCTTTGGCGTACCGTTTTTCTGCGTGGCTGACATCAAACGGTGCGATTACTACAGGAAAACACGCCGTCGATCGGGGGGGGGGGGGGGAGCAGTCGACTCCCTCACATGTTGGAAGACAGCCATTTTCAGTTATTTCTGATCGTCAACGCCCATAGGGACAACATTATATTTTCAGAGTGCTTCTAAACAAAAATGTGAAAAATGCGCATGAAATGACAGCTGGATTTTACCAGGGCCTTACACACCAATAACATAGCATCAATGCCTGTTATGCACGTGCACATAAGCACATATACAGAAACATACATACACGCAAACTTATGTCGGCAAATTGTTAACTCACTGCGGTTACTGGGCTTGCTGAATTGGTCTTCTGAACGGACTAAAAAATGCTTATTAGCTTACTACGTGCCGCCGCATGCAGGCAGCGCACATACAACTTAGCAGGAAAAAGGCTCTTGGGGTGTAGAATAAGAATTCTGACCTGTAAGATACTAATTACAACGCTGTTAGCTTACCAGTCTGAAATGTCGACAACATTTGGCTATTAAAGAACCCTGACTAAGCCCATGAGAACCATTGACCACGCAGTGAAACCGAACGGGCACTCACTGGTCGTCCTCAAAGTCTGAGTTGAAAACGCAGCAGTAGCCGAAGTCCGTGTGCTGAGCCTCGAAAAGCTCACTGCAGGGGTGCTGCGTGCCTTTCCACGAGCACAGGGAGATCATGTCCGCGCACGATGGCGATGTCTGAGGGCAGCGTAGAAGAAATTCACCTGGTATACAGACATGGTGTATGACATATTTAAGCAGCTGAGAGCACTGCACGTTATTGTTAAATGGAGACGATACTGCGTCCGTGGCCAAGTCGGTAGCCAAGGCGAGCTACGCGATGCCGTTGCGTGCATGCTACGCGTGTGTTACTTTATCAATGCATTATCAGCCTTGAAAGGCCAGCTAAATCGTTTTGGAGTGTCGCTACCAACCCCCCGTCTCCAACGCCACTGATACGTCGCAAAAGTCATCAAATGAAGTGCAATTGGTATATCCATCAATCATAATATTATATCTAACTGCCTGAGAGCCTAGCTCTATTTCATTCAACTGTCTAGCGAAACATTGCCACCACACTGATTCTGGCAAAATGCATATTCGGAACTATTTGAGTCTGATTGACTGCAGCCGTTATTTGGGGAGTTACTGAACGCATACAGCGACATTCATAAAGACCTCACAAATTTGAAACGCAGCTTGCAGCTTCAGTAATATGCATAAAATGACAAATTTAATGACGAAATGAGAGCCCATAAATTCAGTTTTGTACATATGTCGTTCATGTCAGCCATGCACTTGTCCGATACCCATCACAGCACGTACTCTATAGCAGCCGATTTTCGGGGGGGAGGGGGCACAGCTTAGCCTTCTTTGCAGAGGCGGCACGGCTGAAGCACGCTTGCTTCAGCACCACAGGCATGCCTGTACTTAGTGTGTTTATGTTTTCACCCGACCTACCGTATACCTGAGGGAACTATTCCGTTTACGTTGAACGTCGATAAGGATCACAACCAGGCGGTTCCAGCTTGCCTTTGGACGCTTCTTAAGAAAGGAAGGCTCTGAATTCTATGTGCAATGAAAACATAGACGAAACAAACGCGTAGTTGGGGTCATCCCTTTTGGTCAAAGCTAGTAACACGCGCTCGGGATGGAACCGATTTCCCCCCCCCCCCAAGAAAGTTTACCAAAAATAACGTAAGAACAGCGCGGCGTAGCCGTGCCAAACTTTGTATAACTGCAGGCAGTTGGATAGCCGATTCTTCTTTTTTAAAATAGATGCGTCTTATAAGGTTTCTGACTTATAGCCATTCAGAATCAGGTCATGGCTATCAGCAAAAGCAATTCCTCGGAAATCGTTCAATGTGGAGTGACAACGGAGTGTTAGACAAAGTCCTCATCCTTGAGTTGATTTCTTAGACAGATAGACAGTTGAAGTTAGGATTACGACTAAATTCATTGACCTGTGGTTTGACACCAAGGTCAGATCGAGGTCAAAACCAAACCGCATTATTGCAAGAAAACGTGCACTGTAAGGAAGTTTTCACACGCGTTTCTAATGTAATGATCATAGAGACGTCAACATAAATTTTAGTTCACTTCGCCTAGGTCAGGGGAGACCGCTGCCCTGAAAGACCGACCTACGATCAGCCCTAAGCCCTGAGCAACATACCGCCTTGCATGCCTTGTGACGCTGATTTTGAATTCAAATAAGAAAACAAATTGTGGGACTTTTAGTTGCCTTGATCTTCTCTAGGTTAAGTCATATCGTTGGCGTCATATGATCACCAAAGACCTTTTGGTTCAAAAACGTGCTAGGTTAAAGATGATGCGTGGGGAGGTGTAATGATGCCTCGGACACTGATCTAGGGTCTAAGCCTTGTTTGACCCTATTTGATCTCAGGATCATGGCCTAGTGGCCTCAAGCTTTGACACGATGAATTTACAGATAACCCTACTTAGTACCTGCCCTGTGTATTTGATGTATCTAGCTCCCTTCGATTTAGATATTTCGGGGTATCAACTGCCGTCCCCCCCCCCCCCCCACCCACACATTCGAGCGCGTCGCATTCAACCGGCTACCCAGGCACACCCGGCTGTGGGCCGGTTTGCCCTCCCCCCCCCCCCAGTTTTTTCACAAAGTAATGCCCGAATGGCCCTACGTACCCAGGCCAAACTTTGCAGAGCTGCTGGCAATTTAAAAGTGGATCTTTAAGTATACAAGGATTATATGTGCTTCGCAACGTTGCTAACTTATGGCAGGTCAAAGTCAGGCTGTGGTTGTCAGCAAAGGAATTTAAAGGGAATCGTTCAATCTTGTGCGACAGTGAAGTATGAGACGAAATCATATATTTCCGAGACGTTGTCTTATGCAAAACCGTTTCAGGTTTACAATTTACACACAATCATTTAGAATCACAGCAAATTCCATTAACCTAGCGTCAAGCGCGGAAGTCAAACCAAGGCCAAAACAATTCTGCTTATTTACCCAAGAGCTTCCTGTGCGAGGCAGTTTTTGCTGCTCATTTTGACTTAATTAACAACGGGGACTGCAACATTCCTTGAATATCTTGAATGTCAAAGGAGGTCCCTGAATTAAAATGACCAATGTCAACACGTTCTTATCACGGACGTACCGCCTAGCGTAATCCTTTGCGCTTATTCACGTGTAAAAATCAAAATAACCTCGTATAATTTGTATCACGATGGTTTCTTAAGTTAAAAAAGGGACCGGTCTTAAAGTGCCACCATTAACATTTTGCTTGGAACAGATATCTAGGTTAAAGGCGGTTGCGTGAGGAAGTCTGGAACACTTTGCACGCCAATCTTGGGTCTGACTTTGTCTGATCTGATTTTACTCGAATGTATGGCCTAGGAGCCTGCCTTAACTTTTGACACAACTGAGTTTACACAAAGTCTGAAGTATCCTGTGAACTTAATGTCTCTAGCCCTTTTAGTTTTTGACACATCGAGGTTAGATTGCCCCCTCCCCATCCGAGCGAAGAGTTTAGGTGTTAAAGGGAGTGTGCCATCTTCGAAGCACATTCTAAAATCAGGTTCTCGTGAGCCCTTAATACCTGTTATTAATATTGATACCACTGGGGAGCGGAGATTTATTACCAGCAGGATATCATTGCCCGTAAATTAATTTCATGCATTTTCGAGGTCAAATTAAAGGGTCAATATTTCAGACCAGTACTGAACTTCTTTCTTTTTTAATATCCCCATATGCCCATCCGTGCATGAACAGTACTAGCGCACGCAAGACGGCCTCATCATTTTGGATTTCAAGGCCATTTTAGATGTTTGTTGAAGCACCGCATACTTTCCTGGATTGGCTTTGTGCACGGATGTTGCTATTTTACCTTTGTTTTGCGAGCACAGTGGATGAATATGGTTGAGTGCACCATAAAATGTGCTGGCTGGTTATCAATACATTTGAGCCAAAGGTGCAGACTGGAATTGCATAGGACGTAAAGACGTTTCCCAAGTTCCGCCCAAAATGCGATGGCTGGTGTTTCCAAAATATTACGTAATAATTACGGAAAGTCTGCGCCCCACATTGAAACTACTGGTCGAGGACAGTAGTGAGGGGTTGCCATTTAACATCAACATAAACTTTTGTTTGCCTCCAAGCAGTAAATGAATGCATCGTTTTGCTTAGCATCTCTATTGCCTCATTGGCACCACAGAACTATTAGGTACCTACTTCTGACCTGTTTTCGGTCAAATCTGCAAGTAAAAAAACTGGAGAAGTCATGAGCACAAATCTGTGTTCTTTTGAGTGAGCCACTGCCCCTACCCACGCCCCTTTCCCCAATGTCCAATTGCCCCTCCACCGCACATATCACCCGTCGAACCACATTGATTGAGAGCCATTTGACAGCCGTTATATCTGGAAATCGTGCTCACGAACGCCAGTTTTGCACAACTCAACAATTCTGTTCTTGTTGGCCTTGATTGCCGCACGGCCAATGAAATGACAGAATTTAAGTAACGTTGTTATGACGTCATGGATGCCTCGGTGACCTTGAAACAAACCGCATAAAATAGTCTGCACATCTTTGCGGGCGTGCAGCTCAGAAACTGTAGTGGTTTCTATTTTAAAAAAGGCAGGGTTGTGAACTGCACCACATGATCTTTAAGATGATTGTTTCAGTTCAAAGCCGCATACAAATGTGAAACACTTCCTTTTAGATCCCGCGATCGATCCGTGTGTACTTGGCTATTTTCTATTTTTACTGCACGCAGCTCTTTTTCGATTAAACGATTCATATCTCTTGATGTATCTGGTCTAGTTTGCGACAACAAGCGGACTGATTGCAGTTAAATGCGTTATTTTGCCCCGACGTCTTATCAAGAAAAAAAACACCAGTCGAATATTAGCAACCAAAAAAACGTGACCCATTTATTCACCTAAACGTCCGGAGGAACTCTTGAAATGTGATGACTTCCACTTTGACGTGAATATTCGATGGAACAGATACAAAAACCTGACGATCAACACCAACCGAATAAGCTGATTGTGAGGTAATCGCCTGACATTGACCACCAACAAACCACTAGCCGTATCGAACATGCTTAACGCGAGTGCGGCGCTGTAGTCTGCATTCAGCATTGCGGCTACTGGCCAGGGGTTTCCGTGGCAGCCTTCAAAAGTCGCGCGTATCAACTTACACTCTACTCCCGTAGCCGTACGCAACGACATCTGAAGTCAAATAACATCGACCTTACGTTAGTTACCGAACCGTTTTTCGGTCGCCGCCGCCTAACAAGATGATAATGATGACAACGACATCTTTCGCAGAGACAGATCGAAGAAGTGCATCACGGCAGGGTTGTCGTTTCCTGTTCGGTTAAGGGGAACTCCAACTCCGTAACGTTGAGAGGAAAGTGGGCTACATCCGGGTAGAAACCCGTTTTTTATGTATTCGGGACTAGATTTTCCCTAATCAGTCCCCAGATTATTTTGCGAAGCTACGCGGATGTAGTGGAGGCTTAACGACCGCGACACGCGTTGGATTCGCCACCTAATAGCTCTAGCGTCAGGTCTGGGACTGAAGACCCATTTCCCAAGCCAGGACAAGGCCGGGACCAACGATTTACATTGGTCGGGCCCCGCAGTCAGTGAGGGTCCCCTGCGTTGGTCAGGGGCCCAAAGCACCTAACAAGGATAATGTTTTAGCCAGGAGCCTAGGGTCAGCCTGGGACAGTGTTCGAGGGGCTTGCGGTCCAGTGACCGATTGGAAGGCCCGAGGAGCCGGCTGTAGGCAACATAAAGGACGCCAATCCGCAGGACCGGGCTCTTAAATGTCAACCAGAAGGTTCCTTGCACCGACTGGTGGCAGCCTGGGACAATGGGGCCTCTTTTTTGTCAGAGACCACCAGCAGCGAACAGCCGGCTCCGTATCGGTCTCAGATCTGGGGGTCCATTTCCCAAGCAGGAACAAGGCCGGGACCTGCAGTTTACATTGGACAATGTCACGTATCTAAGATACAAGCATCGACATTTATTTTGGCGACAATCTAGTGCATGGTAGATATCAATGGCTTTCCTTTCTTACACCGTTCGGAGAAAAGGCAAATTTTGCTTGACTTCACAAGATGCATAACAGGCACAGACTGCGAATGTGGCCCTGTGGCAGTAATGCGTGAAACGCACATGTCAGCGGCGTATGAAGGAAGGTAATATCTTAGGCGCATGATCAAAGGCATTCCTTCGCACAAAATTGCTTGGCTTTAGCCATAACGGGTTTCATGGAAGAACACATTTTCCACCAGTTCACAATCGGTTACTGACATTTCTATGGTGGGAGCGGCGTTGAATTTTCTGTTCGGTTGGGCGGACTGGCCGATCTACAACATGCCTGATAATTTTATAGACACGTCTTACTGAACTATCGGTATCTGACACAACAGATTTTACGCCTTAGAGCAGGCAAATCCATAATCTGCGGTAATTTGTGAGTGACCTGTCGCACACGAACATGACACTTAAACAACAAATACGATTGGGCGATCTATACTCAGCGATTTGTGTTCATTGTCTGAATTAACCTCAAACGTAACAGTGTTTGGATCCATGAGTTTTTATTAATGAGGACAGATGCTTCAGATCTGTCGTCACCTGACAACAAACCTCAGTCACTTCCTTTTTGTATACTTGCACGCCAATGAAATCACTCGTATCACATGCATGTACTCATCGTTACGGCGTCTGGTTCAGCCATGAGCTACAACGCACAGCAAGAATGCCTGGAGCGCCTCATTTCTTTCGCTACCATCATCATCATCATCATCAGGTCACTCACCAGTTCAATGAGGCGCTTGACCTGCTCTGTGGTGAAGTGTTGTACGTCGTGCTCGTCGTCGCAGTGGCCGTTCTTGCAGTCCTCCGTGTCGTACACGTTTTCCAGCACATGAACCACGCGTTCCTTCCATTCACTGGTGTTGTTATATAACACTCTGCAGAGAAAGAGCAGTTGTTTGTCACATACGTTTGCCTGTACATGAAGACATGGTTTTGACCCCATTGTTGGCATTTCCATGCTGTTGGTGATCTGAGCACAATACTTTGTATCTTGGATATGATCATCACTTTTAACACGCGCCCAGGTGGCCGGCTAGATACCCTTCGCTCGGGTGGGGGTCAATTTGACCCCCCTGAGATCTCTGGAACTAAGAAAGCTAGAAACACAAAATTTTCAGGGTATCTTGACCTGTGCGTGAACTCGCTTAGGTCGAAGTTTGAGCTTCCCAGGTCATGACCTTCAGGTCAAATAAGGTGAAACAAGGTCAAATTCTAGGTTGGTCACCGAAGTGCCCTCAGAACCTAGGCAACCTTTCTAAGCAAAAGATCAAAATCCCATTTGAGGTCAGTGACCTTGTTTGATCTTTTGATGGTCATGGTGACCAAAGTCATACAAGACTGCTCTGAGTGTTGCATTTGAATAAGCGAAAAATATTACGCTAGGCAGTAGGTTCATGAAACAAAATGTCGACCCGGGTCAGCCTAGGTCAGTTACCTTTTCTGACCTCTAAGAAGTCAACTGAAGATGTATAATGCGGTTCCTGCTTTCTATAAATTCGAAATGAGCACCACAAACTATCCCACACAGCAAGCCCTAGAGTAATAAATCAGGTTGGTTGTGACTTTGGTTTGACCTTCATACCTGTCCTAAGGTCAACGTAATTTGCTCAATCAATACTTTTAGTGCCTAAGAGAGTATCTCAGAGATGAATGACTTTGTCAGACACTCCGTTATTGCATCAGACTGGACGATTCCCTAGAAATTGCCTTCGCTGAAACCATGGCCTGACTTTGACCCGCCATAGGTCAGCGATCTTACAAGGTACATCTAAATTGTTTATGTTAAACGATCCGCTATTCAATTGTTCACTGCCATGCAAAATTCGGCGCCGCTACACCGTGCCGTTCGGAAATCATTCTGGAAAAACCTTCGGGGGGGGCAACTTGACCCTCACCCGAGCGCGTGTTAAATGATAGCCCGGCATTTAAGGCATAAGGCCCAGCAATAAAAGGTGCGAGGCTAGTAGAATATGTGCAATATATTTACCAGGCAGCGCGGGTCATGACATATGCATTATGGAGGACCTGAAGAGCATGGTCATCGCCAGACGGTCATTCAGTGCGGGAGAAGTGTGTCTTTCGGTCTGTAGCTTTTTCTATCATTCAGTAATGCAAAGTGCTCCACAGCGCGACGTCGGCAAGTATGTGCTCTGCTTCAGCTCTAATTATCAGGTGCCCCAGTCACGGAGGCCTGTGGATGCAGTGAATGCGTGTGCACGCCCAAAATTTTCGGAAGGACTGCCTGACTCTTTTTTAGGGGAGTAATTCGCTTGTAGGGGACTCATTCAAGGTCTTCGGTTTTGTTGGCCGATGTTAAGGGAGAGGAGCCGCGTGACACACCAGACAGCAAACTCTGTCAGTCAAAATGTGATGTTATTTGCCGGCGACCTTTTGCTCGTCAAAATAATTTTTTGACCTGGCTGAGAAAGGAATAAGCTTGCCCCTGGAAAACGGCTGTCTTTCTCATTTTCGAGTCAACTATTTAAAAGCTGTGATATAACTCCTTACTTACACCGAGCGCCTAATAACACATGCCAGCTAAATACCATTCCGAGCTATTTCGGTGGTCGGCGTAGCTCTACCCAGTCTGCCGATATATTTGACTAACAAACAGCTCTTAATCTTAAGGCCATTCTCCCCTTTGGGAATTCCCGGCCTCTCGCTTTAGCTCTTTGCGGCCTTTAAGCCTTGCATGCTTAAAAGCACAAAGGCACCCCTTCACCTGAATTTGGACCATTCATCTACTCAGGTTTGGAGCTCTTGTCTACGATGTAGGAGTACTCACTCCGCGTTTGCTTACGTCCCTATAACTCCTCTCCGACATTTCCTCCATTCCGCCGCTCTTCACTGCTTGAGTGCCCTGATTTACTTTCTTCTCCGCCCTACTGCACATAGGCCCTTTACCCGGTCTTAAAGTCACCTACCGCTAAAGGGGGTGTGCCACCTTTTTGTATTTTTCATTTTTTTGTCAGACAAGGCGTGTACAAGCCAACCAGTTATGACATTTTTTTCCTGTAAAATCTTCGGAATAGCTCAGAACTCCGATTTTAAGTAGCCGCTCCCGCGGGAGAAATTTCATTTGATTCCCTGTTCACCACTATGAAAGTAATGCGTTTTACTTGCCTTGTTTTCCCGACGTATGCATTTTATAACGTTTACAACACATTAATTGGTCAAAATGTTTGTGTAATAAACGCTACGAGGCATTGAAACACCATGTTAAGACAAAAAGATATGCTAAAATGGAGAGATTATCCTGTGAATTCAACACAACGTCATGCCATGGCCTTCATCTCGCCCCTATGACGTTTACTACAGAATCTCTTCTCGAGGCACACTTTGGCTTTAAGAAACGGAGCACCACATGGTCTACAGTAACGCACTGGCTCAAACTTCAACCAGTGCCCTTCTCGGTAACTGGCCCTTGCCGCCAGCTGCGCCAAGCGTTCGTTTGTACTGACGTCATTCAGTAACAGCTGACAGCGGCCTCCAGCAGAATCGCGATGCCGTCGTCATAATGACGGCTGTCAGTAACTGCAGGGAAAACTCGAAGTACTGTTACAGAGCGTAGACTGTATAATTTGCACTCGAAAATGATTACAAGTTATTTCGTCATCACAGCTTGATGGTGTTGCGGTGGCACTACCCAGTGCAATAAGTAGACGTAACTGGTCGCGAGGTTTCACTAAGGTGTGTTTTTAAATATGCTTCAAAGGTGGGCCACTTCCTTTCAATGATCGGAGGTGTAATCGTTACACCTGTTTATATGCATTATATACCCACTTAATAAGACCCTTTAAGTTCGTGGTGCTTAGGGTGCCGTGCAATCAGGCCTAGGGCGTCCTTCTACCGGGGCTGGAAATGTCCTTCCAGCTTATTTTGGGGCGCCATTCAATGATTGTGTACCTTCGTTGGCGGGCTTCTTCCTACATAGCACTGGGGCACATCTCTCTCGAAACTTATCAACACCCTGTTCCTACTGCTGTAGAGCCTGATCTCCACCTTGACCTCATACTTTGCATGAAAGCACCTCCATACTTGAGTCGTACCCTTAAGCCCCACCTTTCTTGGGTGCATCATTGAGTGGACATACACGTTTCTGCATCGGCGAGTTTCCACGTCAGAAGTATTCGGCAGGCGCACCTGCCTAACATTGTCCAGGAGTGCCCATCGAGCGCGTGACACTGCTACTACGGATGTACCTGTCGGGTGCGCGGTACTGCTATTGCGGTTGTACTTGTCGGGTAAGTGACACCGCTATTTCAGGTGTATCTGTCGAGTACGCAGCATTGTTGCTACGGGTGTACCTGTCAAGTACGTGGTAACACTACAGTGAGTAGTGTTAACACTACCCTTTTGTTAAGTGTAGTGTGGTAACACTACAGAGAGTAGTGTTGCCACGTACTTGTGCGTGGCGCGGCTACGGCGGACGCACCTGCAACTGGGTGGCGCCGCTACAACAGACGCACCTCACAAGTATGCGGCACTACTGCACAGTGCGTGTCCCCGGCGAGGGTACCCCTTCGGCGGACGCACCTGCCGAACACGCTCAGCTGGTCCGGCGGGAGGCGCCTCCGGCTGATCTTGTTCATGTTACAGAGCGTCAGGGCCGGGAAGCGCACGCGGTGGATCGGGTGGTCGGTGTTGTCGATGCTGAGCAGGGTCGGCGTGTGGTAGTACGTCCAGCCCACGCGGGACATCAAGATGGCGCAGCAGATGACCATGGAGAGCAGAATCAGGCCCCAGTACCGTCTGAAGCGGCGGCGTGATGTGCAGTAACAGTGGCGCTCTCGGGGCGGCGGCGTTGGCTCATTGCATGGCGGTCCAACGAGCAAGTCAGCATCCGATGACAGTGATCAGCTTTTGTGGAATTTTACGCATAACTTTTCCGTCGAATTGGCGTGAGCATCAATGCTTTCAAGAACCCTTCCGACCTGACATCAACACAGCACCGGGGTGACACGTCCAGTTTGCCTTGCTAGTAACAGCATGCGACCTAACGAAGCATGGGAAGCAAGTCAGCTTAATGTAGACATTATAACAGTCCGATGGGGTCTACTTGCCACCACACTCCGCGTTACTAGAGAAGCCAACATTAGCCGGGCCTGTCGGCGATGGGCGGCCTTACTTTCTCCAGCCGACCTCGCGATATAAGTACTTGACGCCGTGTAGAGTGGTGCTCTCGGCGTATACACCACACGGCGACCTGGGCATGAGTCTGCAGTCCTGCACGGTAGGTCAGAAAGTCGTCAGTGAAGTAGTCCCCCAGTTGTTCTCATAAGACCAAGGTCGCAACGAAGCTTCGGAACTTGGATGTACAGCCGAAGTAAACTGTCAGATTATGAATGTTGTTCTCAGTGACTGGTACTCGTTACTGGCACTGCTCGCAACAACAAACACATGATGACACAGGGTGCACCATGATGACACGTAAGTGCGCCAGCACGGAGGCATTACGCGAATTAATTGTTTGCAGGACATACAGTGAGCCCACAGCAACGCACACGCAATATAGTGTTGATCCCGATTAATAAAGGCAAAGCAATGGCTGGCTTCATTTAATGAGAGTGTCGTTCATTTGTAGTGGGGGTTTTAACTAAAATAACCATCTTGAAGATCATGCGGTACTGATCACAGCCCTGCCCTTCAGCCGTACTATCATCTCTTGGGAGGTTGAAGAACTACAAGTGAGTGTTGTTATACAAATGTCGCATGACACAATCATACCATGACGCATTGAGGAGCCTATTTGCTACGCTAGAGAGTTTTTGTTGTCTAGAGCCGTCTTTTCACTTAAAAGTGTACTTCTAATTGTACGTAAGCTTATTTCATCATTTCCTGATGCTTGCTTCAACATCATCATATTTACAACAATTTCTTTAATCCGAGCATAAAGGCACGTATGCGACACAAATGCATTACCATATTTGCGCTTGGTCAAAGCTCCTCCATATTTCGGACGCTGCAGTAATGGAATGATGCGATAATAGCGCATTATTCCTAAGGCTAATTTTCAAGGTAACCGGCGATGCACTGGCATAGTTTCGGCTGACTAAACTCGTCCCCTCCCCCCCCCCCCCCCCCCCGGAATGTCCCAACGCTAGTATCGGTCCACACCGCCACGCCTGCACGGTTCGCAGGCTAGCTAGCACCAGTAGCGAACACCTGGTCATGTCTCCAACCTGATCCAACACCAGCCTGCCTTGCCGTTCCATGACCGATTCCGCGGTTACGCCACCTAATCCTCAGTGATGACTTTGATGTTCACCAGCCTTTCACGATGACATTGATGCTCAGTAGCACATTTTCAACTCGTTTTGCGAAGAGCTGTCACGACACTGAGCGGTTGTGGGCCTCTCACAAAAAAAACTGCGCTGGCCTATACATGATCTCCCACCGCTGCTTGTACCGAACTGCCTGTGACAGCTCGCCCCTGCTGCACCGACCCGCCTGGGGCATCTCGTCCCGCTGCACTGACCGATTGGTGATCTCCCACATCCTGCTACAATTACCTGCCCATGGCCTCTCGCTTCTCTCTACCCGGGCCTGTCTGACCCCTGGCTGCCGCCACATGTGACACACCCGTGACCTCGGGTCGCTGACCTGTCGGCGCAGAGAGCTGGGCTCGGATTGGGAGCGTCCCCGGCCGGCCGCTTCGAGCCGCCGCCCGACAGACCGGCTGCGATGGATCGTGATCGTAAACGGCGCCAACTTCGGCTGAAAATGAGCTGACGTTAGCACGCGAGGTGCACGGATAGAGGCGACTAGCAAACCCATCGATGGTGTTCCCAGTGGACGCAGTGATCATGCCGGGTTGCAGCGGCGGCGGTCGCTTTTACCTGCACCCGGCCGGGCGTCTGAGACGACCACGCCCGGCCAGGGAAGTTCACTTCCCCACGGGATCTCCATGTTCCAGACGCCGTTATGAGAAACACAAAGGTACTGCTGCGAACACTTCGTCAAATCATGAAGAATGTACCTCAAATTGTTTTACCTTGGACCAAATGTGAGGTCACCAGAGGTCACTATAGGTTCAAAACGGTCATTCTGATTATTGCAGTTATAACCTATGTTTACAGGTCAAGACAGACATTGAGGGCACGGAAATAAGCTTTAACATGCGTCCGGGTAGACGGCTGGATACCCTTCGCTCGGGTGGGGGTGTCAATCTGACCCCCCTGAGATCTCGGGAGCTAAGAAAGCTAGAGACATCAAATTCATGTCGTGTGTTGACCTGTATGTATTATCATCTAGGTCAAAGTCTGAGGTTACTACGTTATGATCTTCAGTTCAAATAAGGTCAAACAAGGTCAAATTCCAGGGTGGTCTCCAAAGTGCTCCCAGAACCTAGAGAACTGCTTCTAAGCAAAAGGTCACGTTCTCATTTCATGCCAGTGACCTTGTTTGACATTTTGAAGGTCATCGCGACCGAAATAATACAAAACTGCTCTGAGTTTTGCTTTTGAATAAGCAACGAAGATTACGCTAGGAAGTACGTTTCTAAAAGTAAAATGTTGACATGGGTCTATAATGCGGTTCCTGCTATCAATAAATTCGAAATGAGCACCATAAACTATGCCATACAGCAAGCCCTAGAGTAATAAAGCAGGCTGATTTTGACCTTGTAATGACCCTCATATTTGACCTTAGATCAACGCAATTTGCTAAGTCAATATTTTTGTTGTCTAAGAATTAATCTCAGAGATGTATGACTTCGTCTACACTCTGTTATTGCATCAGATTGAACGGTTCCCTAGACATTAACTCCGCTGAAGTTATGGCCTCGCTTTGACTTGCCAAAGGTCAGCATCCTTACGAGGTACATCTGATTTTTTGACACTAAACTATTTGCTATTTCATTGTCTACAGGTAAGCAAAATTTGGCGCCGCTGCGCCACGCTGTTCGGAAACCATCCTGAAAAACCTTCGGGGAGGGGTTAATTTGACCCCCACCCAGCCGCGTGTTAAAACTGCAAAGCCATTCCGACCAGTTTTGTTCCCCACAAATGCCAGGTTAGATCAGGTCATCGTTCAAAATTCGTCTCCCATTACAAGGACGATACTCTATAACAATGCATTTCTGACAAGGTATATATTATGAGTTACAGCTGTGGGACAAAAGTATTCCAGACACACCAATATCATTTTGAGCTGAAGTGTATGTCAACTGAGCTCAACTTAGGTCAAATTTATAAACCGTCCAAATAAAAAATATGTGAGGTACCAACCGGGTTCATGTGACCAGTGCAGTGTTTTTCGAGGCTTCATAGTAAGATCTCATGGTAAAATGTCATGGTTAGATTTCACAGTTAGATCTTATAGATCAAAAGGTAATCTAGAGCACATAGCTCTTGCGTGCCTTATGTATAGTCCCTTTGACGTTTGGCATTCTTTTCGTGACAAACTGAGAACAGGCACATTGGTACATGAAACCGCATGTTATCAACTTCACAACCACGATAAGAAGGTAGTTACACGCGTCACATACTGACAACGTAAGTCGTAGACCTTAAATGACCTCAAACTGCCCTTGCGTGTGCTCATGTGACCTATTGTGACCCCATTATACATAAAAATGACATCACGACAGGTTTTAAGTGGAGTATTCAAATTCTTCGTCCTCAGCTGCTTACTGAAACTGCTGATTTTGAGTTCAGCATGTCTTTTGCAAAAGGCATTCCTAGAGGTAGGCCATGACCTGGGCCAAGGTCATGTACTCTGCGCTCATATGATGGTCGCATATGTATTCAGTACTCTTTTTATCATGTACAAACACCAAAATTACACAAAATACGCAAAATTTGCATTATTCACAAAAATACCAGAAAATTACCTGCCTCCAGCTCACTGACGTTACCTGTTTCGAAAAATCTGACACATAAAAACTGTTAATTTCTAACATGCTCTATTACTATGACAAGTTTGAATAATGGCAAATGATCTACAGCAGAGCAATGTGTGTCGGTTTTTTTAGAGGTCTGAAACGATCTAGGTAACTGGTCTTGATAGATCAAAGCTTTAAATTTGCGCAAAGAATACTAGATTGATGGATGAACAGATACTGAGAAAACTGTGTTGCTGCGGGCGTCCGTTTTTTACCGGTGCCCGAAAAAAACATTTGCGGGGAAGTCAGCTTCCCTGCCCCCCATCGAGCGCGGGTAAATAATCACGATAATGGTGATAAGGCTCTGGCGGCGACGCAGAACAAAGGGAAAAGTGCATCCCTACAATATTGCGCGTGCAAGTTTAGGTGCGTCGGGTAACAGTAGATCAGGGCGGATGGAGGATGTCGTTTAGGAAGCAACCTTTTACTTTCCCGAACCCCATTAGCTGGATGAAAAGCTCAAGAAGGCTTGACGGGTTGTCAACCCATGATTGTGCTATATATTCTAATGTCAGCCACAATACCACAAGCGATATTGTTTGAGCATAAGAATGCTGTGATTGGCCCGCTAAGGCCTCTATGGAGCCAAGTTGTTTATGTTATGCCTGGCCCGTTTTACGGATCCCCAGAATGTCGCGTATTCCTGCCCACGTAATCCCACATAGGGTATCGGGGCAAAAAGGACGGATGGAATAATTGCTCGGTCTATCGTCTTCGCCTGATGTATTAGTATGCGCGCAACATCCCGGCCAAATATGTTTACCGCCGTCGTCAGGTACTATGGAATCCTGAAAGGACTAGGTGATGTTCGACTTTTAGCCCTGTATGCGTCACAAACCGAATTCTCTCCTTGGAATTACTGGGACCAAGCCATAGTCTCTGGTTGCGAGCCTAGCACTCTACCAACTGAGCTAAGGTGTTGGGGTTGTGTTGGGTTGGGTGACGGGGTGGGTACAAAGTTCGGAATGAATACGGGTGTGAATGCGATTGTGGTAACAAACTTACAAAAGGTGTGGACATTCAAGAAATGTTACAAAATCTTGCGGTTCGTTTTTCATTTGTCGTTGCCTCCACGTACACATTTTTACATTTAGCAACACAAAAGAATAACTTTGCTTGAGACAATCCGTAGGACGATTTCTGTAAATTACAGCTAACACGCAGCACAAATCTTAAAGGTTGAGTAAGGGGCGGGTAAGCTGATTAAGAATGGGTAGCAGGTTAACACTGGCAAAGCCCAATGGGTGGCGGGTTGATTGGGCACAGAAAATCTTACCCGCGAATACCTACAAGTGAAGGATAAGAAATAGTAAAGCGTGCATTTATCGGGATGTACCGCATACAAATCATGTAATGATATATTACAGTGGTGCACATAAGTGGTACATTTAAGTATAAGTTTAACCCCGGTAAAGGCCTCATTTTTTTACTGCGTCAGTATTTTGAACGGCCTGTTTGCCAGGTGGACTCATATGCCACTGGTGGCGGCTGAATCAAATAAATGCATTTGATGCGATAGAATGACAGGATTCAAACGGAATTGTGACTTATCTCGAACTGCAAACCTCTGCAGTAGCCATTGACACACAGGTCACCTTTACGAGTCGCACAAAGTTTTATTTGAAATATGTTTTGCTTATGTTTGACGTTGACTTTGAGACCGAATTCCATCGATTTATTGACTCGCGTCTCCCTAAGGTCAGCCAACCACTGCGCCTTTCTTTTTGTCTACGAAACATATGGCCGTTTTACACTATGAGGCTGTTTTGGTCGGTTAACTGCGTGACATGGGAAATTATCAGTGGCTTCCCTGTATGCATGGTCGTAGTCACTTAATCACGAATACATTATATTGTCTGAAATGTGATAAACAGGCTAGGCTAACAGGCAAGGCTAATTTATATTCAATTCAATGCGGCTTAACGCTATCGCATGCCCATTGATTTTGGTAAGCACACGAATGACAAAACATAAGATGTATGTAATCAATGTGTTGTAAAATGTAATATTTAAACATACACACACACACACACACACATATATATATATATATATATATATATATATATATATACATAATGTAAGATCAAGGACAATTAATCGGAGACAAAATGCCAGCAATAGTTTGGACAATAACCAGCGTTTAGGAGCAATGCTCGCAGCGAAATGCACGTTCGCACTTGACAAGTTATTTGAGTCTCAATAAAGCTCTCAAATGTTTAATATTTACCCTGTTTTTTAAATACGCAATCGATGTGTAACAAAATAACGTCGCAGCCAATGACAATAAATTTCGACAAAGCATACCAATAGGTTTGCAGGGCAATGTCGCTTAAATGAAATGAGACACGGTACATTTCAACTGTAATACACGTGTTAAAAATACAATAAATCAGCTGCGATTTTACTAACTTTCATCCACATGTTATCCTTTGCTTTAATACAGGGGGTGCATATTTTACAAGCCACCCTGACACAAAATACAAATGCAAATAGTTGACTCCCGGTTAAATGCAGTCGATATGTGCCCGCTGACATGCATATAATTTGATATCAGCAAAAGAAATCCAAACCAATGCTATCATTTCCAGGTATCATGTACCCGACATATCTGTCAAGTACGACCATCTCGATTTAAACGAAATTAATTGCATTGGTATGCAGCTTGCCTCTTTCATGGCGTGCGCTCGACCGGCGACCACCGCTGGACGACTGGCAGGCCCGCCTGGCGCGGCAGGCACGCACTGCGGTCCCGCGCCGCCGCCGCTGACGCCACCACCGCTCAGCTGCTTATTGAAGTCCGGTATTAGGCCCACAGGGGGGATGGGGGAGGGTCAAGTCAGGCCACGGCGGTCAGGCACAGTCTGTCGTATTGGCGGGCGGCTCCGACACGGCCGCCACGCCATTCGCGCGTCAGCACGTGTTTACCCGTCAGGCATGTGCGCTCCCTGCGGACGTATTTTTGTTACCGATGCTGGAGTACAAGTGGCTTGGCGTTTGGGAAACGCCAACTTGTCATAAATGCAACGGCCCCCTTGATAGTTTAACGATTATTTGCACCAAGGAAGGTGTTGGCCTCCAGTGGACCATCTTTTTCGAACTACAAAAGCGTGTGACTCCCATGTGTTTGCAGCCAACAGCGATACGGTAATAATCACCAGTTGACGCCTTTGCGGCATGAAATAGTCGAGGTAACACTGGACGCGAGTTTAACTATCATGTGGGTGATGCCAGTATATAAGTGAACGGCGCTCATCGTCTTGGGGAGCCTGTATAAATAAGCTCCATCAGCGTATCATGAAACTTCTCCTCGTCGTGAGATTTCTCTTCGATGAGTTTGGAGGGCAGAGGTATGCCGATGCCCATCGTCTCCGTACAAATCTACAAACAGCTCTGACCAGACGCGCCAGATCCAACAATTCTAGTCGGTCAATGATATGAGTCTGTGGGGTTTGACTCTTGTGGTAAACGTGACCAAAAGTACTGCAAAAACGTAGCAATTTTAAGTGGATATTGTTCACAAGGATCTGAATGATATGCTTGCACAGTGGTAATAACTGTACCGACACCCATCTATATACCAGCTTCAGATCACAGTGAGTGATATTGAGGCAGGTTAAAAAAGACGTCCGCCGTTTCCCACTCATCGCTGGGATAAATGCGGGTTGGAGAGTGCTGCGATCGCCTAATGATTCGTAGATGTTGCGTTTATCTAAAATAAGCTGCTGGTTTCGCATATTCATCTGGCTTGGCTCCATTTGACACCAGTTCTTGAAACCGTTTGCTATTCCTGAATCTAGTGTCTTTAGTGTTATGCAAAACTGCCGCCGTTCTTACACCCATTCTGTGAATTTGGACGCACAATCTTATCTTCTAATTGGTCAGGGAAAGTGGTGACGACACGGTTTTAAACCTCATGAAACCGTTTTTTTCATGACCATTAACCCAAAGGCATTGGAAAATCTTGTATTCAGCACAGTTTTTGATTTGGTGAGTATCGGGCAATTTGTTCTTGTCGGAAGAAATCATGGTTGATTTAAAACACAAAATTTCTGATAACGTCAGAGTTTACTTTTGCAGGGATCACTAGTGCCTACCTGTTGCTTTCCAAGCTGTCCATTTCTTTGTTTTGTTTGGTGAGCTCATATTCGGAAAGTTTGTCTAGCATAATTTTAATATATTATTTAACGAGTTGAATGTAATCAATCGGCTACGCTGCTCACCGGGCGTGAGCAGCGGCTCTGTGTGCCGCACGTCGGATGTTGGTGGCTCCGAACCCGGCCCGGCCATCCGCAGACTTCCATCGTTCCGCTCGTCAAAACTCCGGAACTGCTACGCCTACTCGCGGCTATGGGCCGAGCTACGTGTGTCCGTGCGCCACAGACGCTGGCCATGGCGCCGGACGACGGGCCGTCCCGCTCACCCCCTCGGCGAGAACTCCTGGCCCCGGGACGCTGTCGGCCGGCCGCCCCACGGCTTCTCCGACCGAGCTGCCGCTGACTCGCTGAACATAGCGCTATAGGTGCTGGTGCGAGCCCACCGCGAGACCGCCTGCGTGGTGCAATATCATGAATGCCATGGATAAGCTGCCTCAGACATCATGTTTTGAGCTACGGTTTCAAGAAGCGTCCAACTCCGCATGAGGCCATGGGACAGACGCGTCAATGGTGCAGCCATGGTGATCTAATTCAGTGAGTTGGTGTAAGCTGTGAAGAACGGGTGGGTTTAGCTGAATGCAATTTCCTTTACCAATATATGGTGTCATAGTCCCATCGCCCTTCGAATACTGACAAACTGGTAACCTCGAACGAGCCGAGCCGTCCCGGCGTGCTGTGACACGCAGACCTGCGGCGACGCTGGCAAACATGGTCACGCATACTGGCAAACAGTCATCTGTCTGATTCCCGAGCTTTCTTGCCGGAAACCAGCACTAACAGGCTCCCGTTTCCTGGTTCCGGAACCAGGTAAACCCAGGAACCAGTTGGAATAAATTCGGAGATCCAGGAAGAAGTGGGATCAAGCGATGAATTGTGCTGGGGGACCAGCAAAAAGCAGGAACCAGATTGCATCCAGGCCGAGAGACCCGGCAAGAGCAAAAACCCAGCTTAAAATCTGCACAGGGGTCCAGCGCAAAAACACAACCTAGTTTGGAAGCAAGCCCAGAGATCCAGCAAGAGCCAAAGTCCAGTCCACCCTATGACCGGATGTCCTGCAAGAAGCCTGGGCAAACAGGACCAACAAAAACCGCCATTTCACCTGGAATTAAAGTTTAAAGTCCAGGTACCTATGTGCCGAGTTTTGGGAAGGAGCCCGTGAAAGCCGGAAGCCAAGGCCCCCTGCTTGTAAAACGACCATTAGGATCCAGGAATCATGGGATAGTGTTTGTGAAGGAACCAGATAAAACTAGGGCTCCAGGACCTCATTTTCATGAATGGAAGTAGGAACCAGGAGGGAGGGCATGGGAGGCAAGCAAACGCCTGCTGGCAATGTAAAGCGTTGCAATGTGGTGGTCAATGCGATACGTGACATTTCGTATTCTATGTGAGCAAGATGTGCTATGGCTGAGCAAACTGAGACTGTCAACCAGGATCAGTTATGCCTCAAATAACTATGGCTTGTCACGGCTTGGTATGGCTCCGCAATGTTTAGAAGAAATGCCCCAACTTTGAAGGCATCGAAGCGAGCCTCAGATAGGATGAAATAGGCATATTTATAGCCATTGGTACACTAAGGGGAAAAGACTGCTCTAGACAGCATTATTTCTCGATTAAGTAAATGTGCTCCTCCATGCCTCATTGTTTGACCGCGTCATTATGACTTCCACAACGTTCCTTGAGAGTTAATCTACGGCCGTTATATCTGGAAATTGTGCTCACGAACGCCAGACATAAACGAATCGACAATTATATTCTCATTTCCATCGATCACCGTAATGCTAATGAAATAACATGATGTGAATGGCATTATCATGGTGTCATGGATACCTGTGTGACCCCGAAATAGTCTGCACCAAATAATCCGCATTCGCCCCAGCGCTTCGTCACAACATTCGGGGGCGACATACCGGGGGAGGGGGAAGCAGCTGCTTGTTGGTTGGGTCATTTTTCTCACGCTAAAGGTATTGGTGCAACGCTCAGATTACCAAAGTTCAGATCAAGGAGGCTCTATAACTGAGTTAGATGGTAATAATTCGCCTTCTCACATTGTAATCGTAATTTTCGCGTCGTATCCCAATCATAAGATCTTTTGCCACACCAAGTGACCCGTTTTCTAGATCATGAGGCCACTTTTATGAATAAGGAAGCCATGCCCAAGATCAGTAGGCCCAATGTTTTGCGAAGGAGGCCCCTTCGCCGGCTCGGGAGTCCCCCGTTACGCACAATGAGGCCCTTGTTCTGGATTAGGAGGCACCCTCTATATTCAGGAGACTCAATTTCTAAAAAAGAGGCTCCTTGCATGCACCAGGTGGCCACAGCTCCGGATCAAGATGACCCGTTGTAGGATAACGAGGTCCCTAGCTAGATTTGGAGGCACTCGTCAGCAATCAAAAGCATCCTATTCTGGATTACGAGGCCATCTGCGCACTTCGGAGGCCTTTTCTGGAACAGAAGGTCCTGTTTTGGACAGCGAGTCCCTTCGCTGGATAATCAGAAGACCTCCCATTCTAGATTTCTTAATTGACGACATATATTTACTCATATATGATGCATGTAACAGCTTGATAGGGGTGCATGCCTGCCGCGCCCCTCCAGCTGGAATATGACACTGCCCAGAACCCTCCCCTCCCTGTGAAGAGATCTCGTTTTGGTTACGCCCCTGCAAATCCTACCCCCAAGTAAAAATCCGTGGCGCTGCGCCTGACAACATGTACCAGCTCAGGTTGACGGCTAATGCAGGCATACCATTTGTCACATTCTTCGGTCTCCATGCCATGCCCCTTGTACCCTATACAGATATCGTTGATATCACGGACGATTTGTTTTGCCGAGTCACATTGACTGTCAGAACATGATGAGCCCTTTTAATAGAAACCACCCCACGTGACTAGCATTTATGCTTAAAAAGTGCAAGCCAATACATCGGAGTTTGTGCACGTATACACGTTACAATGATCGCTTTGACACCTCAGAATCATAGAATATGACGCAGCAGGCCAAAGCAACACTATTAGCCCACTACCGCAACGCAAGATCTTGCGCTTGTCGCCATGACAACTAGGGTTTAATTCTGACACGATTTGACTTCCTCTGACCAATCAAAACGGAGTATGGCGTCCGAAATTCGCGGCCGGTCGGAGCCGTTCCCTCAGCCAATGACTCCACACTTGCGGAGACCGGAACGTCCGTCTTATTACTATGTCTTTGGTCCCAATCTTCTAAATCGTTTGGAACATAGACTGAGCAGTCATGTTTGAAACTATGTTCGAAGCTGTCTGCTGTGATACTTTTAAATGTTTGAGAAGGACCAATGATCGAAACATAACATTTAATTTAACTTCAATCTTTCTTAACTTGATGTCACCCAGCTTGATGGTGATGATGCTCAACTCTATTGGCAACCAGGCGATTATGAACGTTGTATGCAATGCTTTAACGCCGAACCCCGACGCAAATCAACAACCACGCGGGTTCATTTTAGAATCACAAATGACCAACAAGGGTTCATTTTATACCTCCCTGTGAGCAGCGTCGAACAGGTTGAGAGACCTCGATGCCCGAAGCGGGACAACAGAAACAGAACACGATTGAGTTCGTTTCGCTGTGCCTCGACTTTGACCTCAAATACCGCCACAGCGCAGTCAAAACTAGGTGCATTTGTGTTACGTATGTAAACAGTAAACATGCCTACAATACATATTGATGACCAATAAGAGCATTCCAGAGGTCATACGTGTAACATGGGTTAACGACACGGTGCAACATAGTCATCATTGGTACGTCAGAGGGCGACCATTTAGCCAGCTGGCCTTTTTTACCAGCAGAGTACCGGACCCTGCATTGTTGCGCGTCTCAATGAAGGCCTGTTCAGAGCCGAAAACATTTTTAAACACTTTCGCGAACCGAAAGGAAAGATCGACCAGGTGGTTTTGATCACAGCGCGGCTGTTATTGGCGCTGACTGCTACTTTCTCTTCGTCATGTGCACCGCAGTCTTCTGGCATCACTGCCTCTGCCCTGACTCGAGGACGTCCCAGCGACGGCACTGAACTCCTGGTCCGGGCGAGCAGCCCCCGGCATGGCCAGCAGGGAGTCTAGCACGTCGTCCAGCGTCACCGAGGCCAGCCGTCGAGCAGCGTCCTCGCTGGTGCTGCCACCTGGAAACAGCGCCCGATCTAGTGGTGCCGCCGCGGTCCGGTGTCGGGCGGAGCTCCGGAGGGACGGGCGCGGGACACTCCGAGCACGGTCAGCCAAGCCCCGGCTCGAACACGGCTAACGTGTCCTGTCTTTTGGAAGTCAACTGAACCGCGAGGTTTTGCTACTCTGGTGCTTCAGCAAGTATAAACATACCGACACTGCAAGACGACGACTAATATCGGCACAATGCGGGTGTGATGTCATATGACATGTGACGGATGTGACGGATGTGAAGTCATGCCGCACGTCACATACACATTTGAAATGAATGCAGTTCTGTTACGGAGTTTGTGAAGGCTTAAAAGCGACAAATGTTAGCTGGACATTCAACCGCACACCGGTGCAGGTGATTTGGATTCACCGAAGCATTAAAATGATACGATGCAAAAACAAAAACAAAAACGATAGGCGATACGACACTGCGAAAGCTGCAGCATACAATTCCCAACAGCCTCCCCCCCCCCTCCATATATAGGTCAATTTAACACACATCGAACTTATTCCAAAACATCAAACGCCTCTACGCATGCGGCACAAAAGGCATCGAAGGAACAACCAGCAAGCGTAGCGCCAAGGACGACGACGCAAGCTAGACGGCAGAAGCACTTACCCTGCACGGCAGCTCCTAACCACGATTCGCTAGCCCTCTGTGTGCTGAGGCTCCCGTCCGCAAATCTTCTCTGAAGAGCGACGGTCCGGATAATATCGCATAAATTCACTGCATTGATGCATCAAGGTGTTGGCGCTGATTTATTCAGAAAAAGCAATTACATCGTAGCTGCAATACCCTAGGCATAGGTCCACGTCACTTATACGAGAGGTGTTAAATCCATGTTTCGTCAGCTACCGTAGCTTGGCCTAATTCACGAGCATCTTCTGATCACTTCATCGCAATGCTATTGAACTGAGACAGTGGATGTACCCAATCCACCCGGAATACAGCTTGGGAGCACTTCCCATGTTTAGTACGTGAAAGAGACAACAATAGTTTGGCGCTTCCATAACACTGCCGAAGCGTGCGAACAGCCACAGGAAGATAGCGTACAGACGCTGACGAATCCGAGGCGGTGTCTGTCGCAATCGCACGGACTCAGCGCCATCCAGCCGCTGAGGCACCGCACACTCGGAGAGCCCACGTCAAGCTGAAGCGCAGCGCGTCTCGCTGGACTGCGCACAGGCACGCGAGAGAACCGCACACACACATAAACGCCTAACGACCACACACATACGCACACGGAGGCAGCTGCCGCGTCGGGCTCGGCGCGGACGCCGAGCGCCGTCACACCACCAGAAACTCACCCAGCTCGAACGGGTCCGGCCGGCGGCGCGCCGGCGCCGGCGGCCGCGGCTGCTCGGGCGCGGCGGTAGCGCCACCTGCGCCGGGCCCGGCGGCGCCCTCCGCCGGCCGCGCGCCGACGAAGGCCGTCTCCCGCCAGAGGGCGCGCCGCCTGACGGGCGAGGCGTCGCGCGCGGCCGGCGCCGCCGCCGGCGAGCGCTCCCGGTCGGGCGCGCGGTCGCCCCCGGCGCCGGGCTCGAAGTAGCGCACGATGGCGTCGCTGACCTGCCGGATGGAGCTGTGTACGTCGGTGGGCGCCGGCCGGACGCGGCCGATGCCGGCGGCGCCGCTGCTGCTGGCCGGCGGGCCGCGGCAGCTGCTGGCCAGCCGCTGCACGGCCGTCTGGTAGCCGGGCGCGGTGAGCCGCTCCTGGCTGCGCCAGCCCAGGTACGGCCGGCCGGGGCCGGACAGCGAGCCAGAGCGGCGTCGCTCGGCAGCGCCGGCGGACGCGGCCGGCGGCGACGCGCCGCCGCGACTGCCCAGCGACGCGCGCCAGACGGTGCGGCGCAGCAGGGGCGATGGTGCGGCCGAGCCGCCCTGCGGCAGACTCTCCTTGGACGTGGACTTGGAGCTGAGGCCCGACCAGCCACCTGGCGGAACGGCAGGGTGTTGGAGGGCACACTCAGCTGACGCGGCCCGCGGTGACGTGACTGTGAGCGCATCCGCAACATTTTTGTAACACGGCGACTGTCTTCAGTGACGTAGTTATTGGGGGAGGGGTTCTGTCCATACCCGGCCAACGCCCTGAGGGTGTTGCGGTTCCCTGGTCCCACTTCAGTCTCCTTCGAACAGAAGGAGCAGTGCTTTTTGTGAGTTTCGAAACTCCGTGGTGCTTTTAATGCATCTAAAATGGTCCCTCGGGACAGGAGAAGGGCGTAAAAAGGTTCCCCCAATACAACCTGGTCATTTATAGCAAAGGTGCTGGACTTCTTAAAAAAAGAGCCCCTCTGACGTAATTTGGCCCCGTAAACGGCGAAACCCAGGTTGAGTCACTGAATATTCATGTTTCTACTATGTTCGCGGCCCCATAACAAGCGCAAATTCATTTGCGTGTCACCTGCAACAATTAAATTTACAACTTATATCTCGCAAGTTCCCTGTGAACATGCTGCGAGTGCTAGGTCGCTGAGCGCATATTTCACCAGCAGACACGCCGCCAAGAGCCTGACAGGGCGTATGGCCGCCGTAGGACGTACCTGCCAACGCAGAAGCGCCATGCTGGCGGCGCAGCGCCGGCACGGGCCTGGCCGCCTTGCGGTACCACTCGGGCGTGCTGAGGTTGCGCAGGGAACGCTGGAAGCGCAGCTCGTGCCGGCTCAGCTGACGGTCGGCGTGCATCAGCTGATTCTCCGGCGGCTGCAACAGCACGCCGACAATGTATGCGCGTTGCACACGCACCGGGCGCCAAGCAGGGCTGAGACCGCCCCACCGCGATGGCAAAACAGCGCGGGCGATTGTCTAAACACGATTAGTCTTGAAGACAGCCAGACGCACAAACACTGCCAGGCAGGGTTCACACATTGGGTTGAGAGCACAAGGGCCAATGTGTGTTTCGATGAGCGGCAAGACAGCTGATTCGCACCCACAGAGTTTTTGAACAGTGGCAAACGTCGTCTTGGCAAACGTCTCAAAAACGCATGTCTCTGCAACGAACGCGCATCGCTCTCTCGTAGCGCCCGACGGACTTGCAGAAGCCAAGCCCGTTGAGTTACAGAGGAAATGACGTGAATCCCATTTGAAAAAAAACAATTAATTGCAAAACAAATTACGACGACGTATCGCGCAGTGGTCAAAGTCACGGTAAAACCCCCGCCCAGTACTCCGTCTGCCCGTGTAGGCGGTGGCACAAAAGTGTCGTCGGAACCCAACTGTGGTAAAGCAGTGACACCACTACCGTATGGCGTTGCCCGATGTGTACGCCTGTACCGCATCATTGGTTATGCTTGGTGATACCGTCCCTAGCGAAGCACAAAGTTTGAACCTGTAATCAGCGTCCTGCATCGCCACTTTGGTTACATGATCTTTCAGCGAGCAGTCGGTGTATCATCCAACCACAAGCCGTAAAAACCAGTCACCAACGTTGGCCTCATTCTCCCAGTCATGGTGCAAGTGCGCTGATACAGTACTCCGCGCCGTGGTGCGTGCCCCACCGACATTCAGTACCGCTGTCGGAGCGACCGGGCGCATGGGCGTCGCTTTCATTTCCGAAACAAAACACGCCCGCAGGCAAAAACTGCGCCGGAAAGGCGCGGACACCGTGTCAGTGTCAGTTGGCGCCTAGTGACCTGCCGTACGGTGGGCGGAGGGCAGGGTGGACGATCGGATGGTGGGCAACGAGCGCTGCTCAGCGCGGACACTGATCTTAGAAGTACACCTCAGCAAAGGGCTCAGACTGAGCCTTAAAAGTGAACTAAGTATTTGTACGCAGTTTGCATGCAAACTCGCTGTTTTCCGTTGATAATTGAAAACATACCGTGCATTGAGTTAATAGTGATGAAAGCAAGCGCAAGCGGTAGGATTTTGTAGCATTTAATTGCGGCATTTAAAAAGCATTTCATAAATGTATTGCCCAAAATATCATCCGTGTCTATATCCGTAATTTCCCTAAATTGAACAAACCCGAACGGTCACCCATTCCATATGGGCACCCACGGGTTTATCAAACTCATGCAGTTGCCTGTTGTCGCGCATTCGCGCACCCCTGATCTGAACGGTCAACCGGGAAGGATTTTTAATAAGCTTCGCCGTTTAAAAGATGGACAGAAAGAAATGCATTAAAACGCACTTTACTTGAACAATTGCTCCCTTTTGCAGAATCTTTTAGATTCCACCTCGACATAACAAGCACGGGAACTCCTAGCCTTAACCTGTTCGTCAACAGACAACATTACTTAGCCTGTTTAAGCGCACACCTATATTTCGTAGTCAGGTGTGTGTCCAAGCACCAAAAACATTTCATCCATTCTGTACCATATTTGGCAAAGAACCACTTCTCCAGAAAGCCATGTGAGTGACACGAGGTCCGATTCAAAGTAATATGCACGGGCCTACAGCACCTCGATGTGATCAATCATTGGCCGTGACAAGCTGAAAAGTGGAGGGTTCTCTGCAAACATGACATGACCTACCGGGGTCTGATTTGACTAACCTCATAAAAATTTGTCTTGCTACGTATGGGTAAAAAACGTCGCGTAGTTTAAACGTGGATTAGTGATAAGGAAACCCAGAGGATGTCAATTAGGAAAGTTTGCAGGCATACGAATAGAACGAATATAAAATGAAAGCTGCATAACTCGTGTACACGACAGTGGCACTTACATATTATTGCAGCAATGGTCGCATATTTAGAAGCAAAGCTGTACAACGTTAAAAACATTTTTTCACGAAAAAGACGGGTGTTTTCTGGCTCGATGGCGACCATTAGCTTTCATTTCGTTAATTTTGGCGCCGATAAGCTCAGAAGGAACGAAATCACAAGAGCAGTCACCACGTCTATGAATTTTCCCCTTAATGCAAAGTGGGCACCCCTAACGAATATCCGTTCCAGCCGATGCTCTCCTGCTACATCACGTGGATCCGAACCCAAAGCTGTGGTTCCAGACCTTGAGCGGAACGTAAGTCAGCAGCTTCGAACGCGAGAAACATGAAGTCCAAGCCTACTCATCAGTTTGCAATTACGAGGCCGAAGCCGAGTCTAGTGCACAGCGTTGTTTTGCGAAGCAAACTACTTACGCGTCTGCTAAACTTCTAGGGAAACACGAAACATAATCAAGGTTTTACGGAGTGGCTGTGACGAGGTTTCGCATCGCGGATGTTAAAATCGTTAGGATTATCGCCCCCGTCTTGTGTGCTGGTATACACCCATGGTCTCGGACAGTGAGACCCCGGCCGTCCTCAGGTGTCAGTTGGTCCTGGGATGGCGGGCTGAAGTTTGACTTCCAGGCATGCATGTGTCACAGCGTTGGAAAGTCGTGTGGTACGTGCAATGGAATGACAGGACTGGCACACATATTTTTCGTGAAGTTAAGTCGCAACTGAGGTGACAAGTTCAACACGATGAAGCCGAAAAAAAAAACAGGTCAAAATCGCATGAGGCCGAAGCTAGCAGAGACGCAGGCAGGAAGCCAGTCGTGAAAAAAATGTCTCAAACCGAAGCTGAACCCGAGGCCATGGAACGAGAATCGCAGCTTGGTGGAGTGAAAAATCTGGGAAGGAGGTAACAGTGCAGGAGAATTTTACGTTGAGGTAATATGGAGGCCCAAATGATGGTCTCTCCAGCGCTTCAAGCTGTAACCATGCATCTTGACAGCATATAAATTACGAAGTGCTCTTGAGATAGATAGGAAGTAAAGCTAACATTACTGCATTGAAGGCTTGGCGGAATGAGTTTAGTCAATACATTTACCTATGAAGCATCAACACAACAAAATTAAGTCCATAATCAAAACTAGTAAGAACAAATGTTGATAAGTAAAACAGTAGGAAAGCTAGGCAGCCAATTTTGCCAAGATATGCTGATGTCAACACACGAAAGTTTCCTTTTTACGTAACCTCCTATATACAAGCGGATAAAGAGCACGTTCATCCTGGTTGGGGAATATCACTTCAGCCATGAATCTCCAAAGCGAATTCCCCACTCTGCCTGCCATACATCCGAAGGTGCTGCTAGTTAGGCCACGGGTTCATGACTGGGTCGCCGCGCACATGTTTGGCCCAAGCACTGTCGTCCAGGGCTGAGGTGTGCTTGCTGTTTGCAGGCGCAGCGGGGCACTGCCGTGCTGATCGAGCCCAAACACGTCCGGCGGGGCGTGCATTTGTGAACATCGCCCATATTGACTGTGACACCAAACTGCGACAAGCGTCCACTGTCTGCCATAGCCCCGCTTGCCGTCTGGAGCGGTGCTCGGTGGCGGCGCCCACTGCGCTGGGGTCGTACTGTTTGTTCGTCGTATCACGCCATACTGCGGCATGGAGTCCAAAACAAACATCAGCTCGGCCCGCGGTGCACTGATGAAAGCAAATGCCACGTCGCGGTGATGGCAAACTGGGGGTCTTATCGGAGAGACCGGATGTTCCCCACTCCGTTTTCTATTCCTCTTCGCGCTTTGTTACCATGCCTCTTCGCCCTCTCTCTCCCGACCCATTTCCCCCTCTGCTGCTCCTTGACCTTTTCTCCTCATCTCTCTCGCCCTCAACAGGAGTTTTCCATTAGCAGGTACACGCTCCGCACCCGTCCTTTTGACGTCTCTGACGCGTGGTTAACAGGTTCGGCCGCAGCGCCGTTCGCACTGCCCCACATCGTTAGCAAGCCGCGCCGGAGGGGCTGCGGTCGCCGTCACGAGGCTGCCCAGCCAGACCCCGCCCGCGTCAGCGCCACGCCGCCGCCTGAGCCGAGCCGACGGAGCCTCAGTTCAGCCTGACCGCCGCCTGTCCCGGACGCCTGGCGCGCCGCCCGTGCAACGCCCTCCATCGCACGCCTCTCCTCGACAGGGCTTTGACGGCGACGCGCGCGGCTACGGGAGCGGCCTCGTCTCCGACTGAGAGGCTCATGGCGCGCTGGGACGGCCGCCAAGACCCGCCACCGTCGTCCGACGACGGCGCGCCTTCTTGCCTCAAGCGATCGGCGCCGGCCCTCCGCCGTGCTGACAGTTCGGGGCCGGCGCTGCTCCGATTAGCGTTTTTAGTGGCGGCGGGCGGGTTGGTGCCAGCACGGCGCGACCGGAAAGAGGTCAAAATTTGACTGCGCCCACGGAGCCGGAGGTTCTTTGACTGCGCTCCCGGAACCGGAGGTTCTTTGACTGCGCTCCCGGAGCCGGAGGTTCTTTGACTGTCTTTCCGGAGCCGAACAGGCTTTGACTGCGCTTCCAGAGCTGGAGGTGCTTTGACTGCGCTCCCGGGGCCGGAGGTTCTTTGACTGCGCTTCCAGAGCTGGAGGTGCTTTGACTGCGTTCCCGGGGTCGGAGGCGCTTTGACTGTATTCCCGGAGCCGGCGGTGCGTTAACTGCGCTTTCGGAGCTAGAAGTGAGGTTGTGCACTCACGAAGAAAACGCTTTCATTTGTGGGCAAGAATAACCAGCAACAGCGATAGCAGTGATGCGCTGCATCAAATATGACACGTACACCAGCTAGCTCAGCTTTCTACAACGCCCGATGTCATTTCGTGACAGCTGCGCACATTCACTTCGCTACACCAAAACAGGCAATGCACTTCAGTCGATTACGGTGGATTTTCACGTTCAGTGATGCAGTCACATCCAGGATGTCCTCATTACAACCTGCGTTTAATTGAGCGTAACAGTGACCCACCCAGGTGTCATGCCGAGTTCAACAGTCGCTTACAAACACCGTGATCATGCTGATAGCTTGGGGACGGACGTCCACCCCCAGCTTTGAATGCGTCTTACACCTGTTCTACATTTGCCACCCACGCCAAGTGCGGATCACAAAAGCGCCTTGAGTGGTGGCACGCGGGCTCTCGCTTCCGGTGAAGCACCGCACCCTACCAGTGGACGTCAACAACGGGCCGTACCGCGAATACCTCTCAGCCTGGCCCATTAACGGTGCCTGGCCGGAGAGGGGGGGACGGCCGACCGACACCTGGCGCGCACGAGCGGAGAGAGCGAGGAGTGAGGGGGCGACAGCGGAGAGAGGAGAGGCCGGTATCTGGTGCAGACTCGGAGAGCGAGGAGGCGGTGCGTCTCCGAACAATGCGGCGCCTCATCCGCACGTCACGCCACACGCCCCCGGCCTGCCGACGATCCGGAAGTGAGGCTATGGGATGGCGGGAGACAAATGGATCGGCGGCTTGCGTTGGGCCCAGTGACAAGTCCAGTTCGTTCCAATGTCTGATCCCCCACCCGTTCCAATGTCCGTTCCAGTGTCCCGCTCCCCGCCCGGACCGCCGACCGTTCCTGCGCTCGATCTGATAGAACCCACCCGGACCTAAGCGCATTCCGACATACGATCCGGTGTCGGGTTCGTATCCATTCCTGTATTAGTTCCTGTGTCCGTTCCTGTATCAGTTCCTGTGTCCGTTCCTGTATCAGTTCCTGTGTCCGTTCCTGTATCAGTTCCTGTGTCCGTTCTTGTATCAGTTCCTGTGTCCGTTCCTGTATCAGTTCCTGTGTCCGTTCCTGTATCAGTTCCCGTATCCGTTCCTGTATCAGTTCCTGTGTCCGTTCCTGTATCAGTTTCTGTGTCCGTTCCTGTATCAGTTCCTGTGTCCGTTCCTGTATCAGTTCCTGTCGCCGAGCTGCGCCCCCGGCGACAGGCCCCGCTCACCCGAGGCTCCGGTCCGGCCGGCCAGGCGACGGGACGGGTGCGCCCCCAGCGACAGGCCCCGCCCACCCGAGGCTCCGGTCCGGCCGGCCAGGCGATGGGACGGGTGCGCCCCGGCGACAGGCCCCGTTCACCCGAGGCTCCGGTCCGGCCGGCCAGGCGACGGGACGGGTGCGCCCCCGGCGACAGGCCCCGTTCACCCGAGGCTCCGGTCCGGCCGGCCAGGCGATGGGACGGGTGCGCCCCGGCGACAGGCCCCGTTCACCCGAGGCTCCGGTCCGGCCGGCCAGGCGATGGGACGGGTGCGCCCCGGCGACAGGCCCCGCTCATCCTAGGCTCCGGTCCGGCCGGCCAGGCGACGGGACGGGTGCGCCCCGGCGACAGGCCCCGCTCATCCTAGGCTCCGGTCCGGCCGGCCAGGCGACGGGACGGGTGCGCCCCGGCGACAGGCCCCGCTCATCCTAGGCTCCGGTCCGGCCGGCCAGGCGACGGGACGGGTGCGCCCCGGCGACAGGCCCCGCTCATCCTAGGCTCCGGTCCGGCCGGCCAGGCGACGGGACGGGCGCGCCCCCGCCGACAGGCCCCGCTCACTCGGCCTCGGGGTGCCCGTCGTTCCGTGCGCAGTCGCGTGGCACAGCACAAGGAGGACGGGTATAATTAGGCAGCCTATTTTCATACGGACGGCGCCGCCGACTGTGGCCCAAACAGAGGGTGGCCTGTTACCGTCCGATGCTCGAAAAGGGCGCGATCGTCGCGGTTCAGTTCGATACGCTACCGAACCGACGGGAGCTGTGAAGCGTGATCAGGCGCGCTAGGCTTGCCAGTTCACGATGTTGTTCCCAGCGTTGTCGTTCCCAGTTCATTGGCTGAACTGGCCAGTGAAAAGTCATCAGAATCTTCCCGACCACCTGGCCGGTGTAAGGTCATCCTCTCGCCTGACAAGTGTCAGGTCATCAGTGTCACCGGACATGACCAGTGTCGCTCCAACAGCTGACCGGTCCCAGGCTGCCAGCCTTATTTGGCCGTCGGTATATTGCGATGTTGCACACAGGAAACATTGCCAGGGGCCCTAGCGGCGCTGGTGGTCGCGGTTGGCTCGCTGCTGCGATAGACGTTCGACGGGGCCTGACGTGTGGACCCAAGCTGGTGCCAGCTGGCGCAGCGCCGTGCCAGCCCGCAATATATTGCCGAGTAACTATGTTCATAACTCGCCACTTTTTCATGGTTCAACAAGGCCTTGATCCAAGCACGCGTCAGAAGTGCGAATTATCTCCGGCGTACTGGGAACGACAGTCGTAGCATATTTAACACATCCGTCTTCCTGAGGACGGCGGTGACGATTCATTGACAAATCGAAGGCAAGAATGGGCGAACGCTGATACGCGGACCGCGAAGAGCGGTGACCCGGGTGATGGTAGGGACTGAAAACCAGACATATCTCGATAAGGGATGTGCGGCGAACGCTGTTTCGCTGTGTTCAGGGCATAGTGGGAACGCTGAACGACAGCGCGCTGTTCGCCGCCAAGAGGTGCTTCCCCTGTGCAGCACAGGCGGTGCAGCGCGGCTCCCCGATATGAAGCGTTGACTGCGCGCTGTCACCCACTCCACAGCGCGGTCCGCTGTGAGCTCTGACGTGAAACCGTCGGCGGCGAGCCCCTGCACATTCGCAGCGCCACGGTGCAGTGCGGGTCACCACATCGCATGCCGCGTGAGGCCTCGGCGGGAGCGCCGCGCAGCGCTGTGCCGAGCCGGCTGCCGTGCGCTGTTCGCCGCCGCACGCCGCGCTCTGCGCCGCGCGCCGGGCGCCGCCGCGACGAGCGGCTGGTAAGGCGAGCCTGGCGGGCGTGCGTCAGCGCCGCCCCGGGAGCTCATTACGCACCGCACAATGAGCGGCAGCGCGTCATCAGACGGCCGCTCGGTAACCCAAGAGCAGCCACCCGCCGTGCACGCGGCGCTCGCGGCGCGCCGCCGGCCGACCTCGGCGTGCTGCGGAGCGCGGAGTAGCCACTGAGCGCGCTGCTGTGCGGGGGCGCAGGCTGCCCCGGCGGTCGGGGCTTGGCGCGGGCGGAGACGGCGCCCCGGCAGCGGCGGGCGGAGACGGCGCCCCGACAGCGGCGGGCGGGGGCGGCGCCCCGGCAGAGGCGGGCGGAGACGGCGCCCCGGCAGCGGCGGGCGGAGACGGTGGCGGCGGCGCGCAGACGCTACGCGATTCGCGTATGTGTGTAAATGCCCGACGTGGTGTTGGATTCAAAAAAACGTCATCAGGTTAGCGTAATAACACCACGGGATGGAAAACTGTCAGGAAATGTGCGAGATTTCCCTTTTAATCTAACAGATCGTGGGGTAGAGCAGCCATCATATAATTGAAAGGGACAGGATGCCAGGCATCAAAGTCACAAATTGCATACCAACATATCCCAATATGTGTATGAAAATAACACCAGAGTTGGGGGGGCCTTCAGCGTGGCACCAGGAGCTGAAGTCACAGGTCACTTCGCTTCTGAGTACAGTGTAATAAACTGCTGAACTCTGATGGCTTGACTGACCCCGGATCCGCAAACGATGCAGTCAGTTATGTCCATGGCTAGGCGCTTCGTGGGAGACGGTAACATGACCTGTACGGACTGGGGCCTTTCAGCGGCGCCGCCGAAGCCACCAGGATGAACGGCCTTTCACGGAACATCATAGCCGCGCGCGCGGTGCACACCCACACCCCCATCGGTGCTTTGCCAAACCTCCATCGGTACCTAAATAGCCCGAGGCGCAGCCCAACGTTCGTAACGCTGTGGTGCTGAGGTATTACGACCAGCGAGCCAGCGGTGGGCCGTGGGCGACCCCACTGCTCCGGCTGATCTGTGTAGTGAACGTTGAGTGCCGCTGTGAACGGTTGGGCCGCCAGGCCGAGCGGGAGTACGACGCCGGTGAGCCCCGGCGTATGCCACGAACTGGCCTCACTCTGTAGCTGTGAATGTTATACGAGCAGCTTGAGTACGGCAGAGCACCGCGGCCGGCCTCCGACGGCGGCGTTTACCTCCGGGGCAGAATAACAGGTCTAGCGCCGTTTCCTGCTGCCAACAAGCGCCATGTGCGCGTCACCGAGGCTGAGGAGCCGGACATTACGGACCCCGAGGAGTCGGGGCTGTGTCCCAGCTGAGCGCCTCGGCAGCGCCAGGTGACACGGGCTGACACCGCCGCTCTGGAGAACCATCGCACGACACCAGGTCGATAAGGGTGACGGGTGTCACCGGCTCTGTCGAGATCCATCGGCTGACACCGGGTCTGTGGGCCCCCGGCTGACACGAGGTCTGTGGTCATCCCCGGCAGGCACCAGTTCTGTGGAGGCCCACCGGCCGTCACCCGCCCTCCGAAGCGCCACCGATCTTCACGGACCGGCGACCACACTTCCGCGACAAACACGGCTCGGTGCCAGCAGCGGAAGCGGCCCTCCATCACAAATAGGACGCCGGTGACCGGCGGCGTCGACAGGTCGGCCGGCCGCCGCCCCCCACACCACCGCACGCACACCGGGCCCGGCACCCGGCATACCGGCCGCGTCAGCTCACATTCCGGCGCAGGGTGACGGCGCAGCTGAGTGGGGCGCGCGGCACGCCCACCAAAACAGCGCGCCCAGGCGTGCTGAGTACGAGCCATGAGGCGCCGTACCCCTCGCCGACGGCAGAACTGGGCGAACGAATGAGGTCGAAGTTGGAAACGCGTGAGCGACGGTGAAATAGCAGAATGACAGTTGAAGTCTCATTGCTGTTGAACGTAGATTGATCGGATAGACTGATCGGGCACACTAAGGGGTCATACGGGGAGGGGGTGGGGGGGGGGGGGGGGAGGCAGCCATGGCAGGAACATAAAGCAAGCTTTCCACCGCGCCATATCTAGGATGCGGATGCCCGTTGACTGCAACACGGTGGATCTAGGTGGAAGTCTTTAGCGAACTATCGTGAGCCGGGTCACTGGGTCCGGTCAGGTCCGGTGACGTCACACCCGGACCGGACGCCAGCCGTCTGTCGTCCGGCAGGCTATCGCTCCACACCACACAGTAACGTCCGGTGCTGGCCGGCAGCGGTCCGACTCTGCACACGCGGCGCCCAGCCGGGCCCGACCGGAGCAACGGCCCGCGCGGACCGACTGGCCCTGCGCCGGCCTCCCTGCCCGGCGCGGTCCGACATGTGGCCAGGCTTCAGCTAACGGTCGCAGCTCTGCCACCAGCGGGGGGCTCGGAGACGAGACGTGTTCCGACCGCACTGTGGCCGGTGTGCCTGACAGCCGCGGCTGGCCGAGCTCTCGCTGCTCCGACCGCACTGCGGCCAGTGCGCCCCACAGCCGTGGCTGGCCGAGCTCTCGCTGTTCCGATCGCACTGTGGCCGGTGCGCCCGACAGCCGCGGCTGGCTGAGCGCTCGCTGCTCCGTCTCAGAAATGTCTCGTGAGGTTGGCTCGGTATGGACGTAGCTCCGCCTGTGCACCAAGCAGGCGGCAGACGGCCGTGATATCGCTGCCGCTAGGGTAAACAGCGGCGGGCGCCGTGCACACGGCGTCCAGCCCTGGCTCTGACCACGAGACATTCCGGCTCGGTCCGTCGCCAGCCGCCGGCTCCGACCGCGTGCCAGGCAGCCGCCGACTCGGACCACGCTGCAATTCCGTTAACGGGGATAACGAAAAAATGCAATTATCCACGATTATCCTGACCCGAACGGCACCCAGCCATAACAGCAGCTCCGCCCATGCAACAGCCAAGGCCAACAGGCGGCGTCGTATCGCGAAACAACTGCGTGAACTGCACGTCGCCTGCTGGAGAGATGGCGTGACCCCACATAAAGCGTCGCCAGATCGGCACCGGCGCCCCGCGAGGCCCCGGTCGGCGCATTGTCCGGCACGGCCGGTGGCGGGCCGCGCGGCGAACAATGGCGCGGCCGGCACGGCGCAGCGCGGCCCGGGTCACGGGCGGGGGGGGGGGGGCGGGGCACGTCGACCCGGCCGGCCGTGACAGCGGCACGCGGCGGACCGTGACCGGCCGCGGGACATCCCGGCGGAGGCTGCACACGCGGTCGGACCGGTGCGGGACGGGGCGCAACGCAGCCGGAGCTGGCGGGACGTACCACCGGCAAGGACAGGGTCTTCCATCGGGAGCGGCGAGGCGGTACGTCGGGGGCCGCCAGGAAGGTACAATCGGAACGGGGTGGTGCAGCCGGGACAAACAGAACGACACGATCGGGAGGGACGGGACGGCACAGACGTGAAGGACCGCCCCCAACCGAAACCCGCACCACCACGCTGCAGTCATCGACTGGCATCTGTTGCGGCGCAGTCATCACGCGTTCAGCCACCGACAGCCGCCAATCTCGCGGTGTTCGCGATCGATGCTCCGCGCGGGCGGGGCGGGGCGTCCGTCTATCACGGTCTGGTGGGCGCGGCCGATCACGAGCCCACGCGAGACTGCCCTTCGCTCGACTGGCTCCGACGGCAGCAGGCACCCGTTTTCAATCCGTGTTGTTTATTTGGACACCGCGCCCCTGTACTGTCCGTCTCTTGGGACTGGTGACGACGCCAGGCTCCTCGCTGACTGTGCAACGGCTTGCGTGCATTGGATATTTGGCCAGTTTATCACTTACGGCACCGTTTCAGACATTAGGTAGGGCGTTCCGATAGCACGTGGGAAGAGATAACACCATCCAAACCGTACAGTGCCCTTTCATTTGGCCGTGAAGTGTTGACCGGCGGCCATCTGTGCGATGCTGAAACCTTTTTCCACAGGCCGGAGGGCCTTCCACCACGCGTTCTCACCTCTCGGAGGGCATCAGACGGTTGACGTATGACGGGCAGCGTGTGTGCTGTATACCATGTACCATACGGACGGCCATGTCGCATGCGACCGTGTACCATGCGCACGGTCCACCTGACTGAGTTGCATGCTTGTCAATATCTAGCGCGCCGCGTCGCATGCATGTCAACGCCCAGTCCACTACGACACTATGTTCCATGCTCACGACAGTGTCCAGAGTCGAGCGGATGCGTTCGAGTCGGGGAAGGAGTCGTAACAACGTTCGAGACGTCTTTGTGGCGAGTTACGTAACGTCAACGTCTGCGGTGAACGCGCCCGGGGAAGGGTGTAAGTCGAACGAGTGCCGTGCATCACGCTGTCTTAAAAACGAGTTTTGCGCCGGCGGGATGCATGTCAGGGAACGAACTTAGGCAGTTCCAGACGATTCAACGGATTAGTTAAAGCCATCTTTAAACTAAAACTAAAATTTAAGCACGTCGTAAGAGTTGTACTGCTGAAAATAGCTGTTCAGTGCATTGGCGAGGAACATTATTCGCATAGATAGGACAGCAGTATTACCCTTATTGCTCCGAAAAAACAGGAGACAACCTAACTATATTTCCATTCCCGTAGTTTTCCCGAGGAATAAGGCCAACACCACTATCTTACTTGTAAAAATAGGGCAAAGTTACGGAGCGCGTTCCAAAAGAGTGAACACCAATGGAATAAGCAGCTTCAAATTTTGCTCGTTTACAGCTAGTCTTGCATTGCAGGATTCAGCACGAGGTTCATTTACGGCCTACGATCCTTAATACGCCAAAGTGTTTTATCGTATATCGCAACTTATCCAGCGGCCCATGGACCACATAAAATGCGTGCATGAGTTGCAACGATCGATGAGCCTCTGGAAGAATCTATGGCACATTCAAAACCAAATTTACCAACTTTTTCATTGAATGCTTTCTATGATACCCCGCAGATGTACAACCTTGAATCGGGATGAATCATCATAGCAAAATGGCTGAGGCCTTTCGATATGCTATTGCCACTCATAAAATTCGCTCATTAAATCCACGACAGGCAGTATTATCTGCCATTGGCATGGCAACTTGTAGTACCCTGTACCCTGCGCAATATTCACCTATAGACAGTGGACGTCGTTGTGCCTAGTCTCAACACCAACCGGTGCAGTGGAAAGGACCTCATCGCAGCGAAAAGTGCTCATTTCATGATTGGCACGGAAGCGTCGTGATGTGCAGCAGTGTGTTGCCGGCGGGACAGTGTGCAGCACCAGCCACAAACTCGCCACACTCACCAGAGTGGTCGCCTTGTTCTCGTCGTCCAGCAGAAACTCCATGGACTTGGCACGGGAGTCAGTCGGCGACGGCAGGTCCAGGTCGGTGCCCTCCAGGTTCAGCAGGCTCTTGGCCTTCTCGGCCTTGCGCGGCGAGATCTCGTCGATGAACTGCTGCAGGCCGCGCACGATGGCGTCCAGGTCCGTCTCCTGGCAGGGCAGCGACGGCTGCAGCCGGGCGAACGCCGCCGCCTTGTTCCACGCCTCGGCGTCGCGTGCGCGGTCCGCCGCTGCTCTGCCGGCGGTCCGAGGCCGCTCAGCCCTCTTAGGCTCGACAGCCGTCCGCTCTGCACTGCTGTGCGGTGGTCCCACGTCATCTCGGGACGCGACGCCGTGCTGATAGGCACCACCGGGCTGAGATGCGCCGCTATGCTGAGGCCCTTCTCTCGGCGGAGGCTCCGGGGGTGCTGCGCGTCGCGCCGGGGACGGTGAACGGACCAGGGCGCGCGCGGTGGTCTCCATCAGGCTGAGGTCAGGGGTGCTCTGCGCCAGGCGCTCGCGGTCCTCCTGCGCCTGGCGCCGGAACCTCTCGAACGCGTCGCGGACGTCGGCGGCCGCGCCACCGCCGTCCGGCGCCGCGGTGACGGGGACGGCCGGCGCGGCGCCGCTGACCTGCTGGCCCAGGAAGTGGTGACGCGCGCTGTTCAGACGCGCCCGCGTCACGTCCGCCTGCGTCACCCGCGGCGGCAGCGGCGGCTTGGAGACGCGCTGGCCGTCCGGCGTCGGGTCCGGCGCGCCTGGCTTCAGACTGGCGGAGCCTGGCGGGCCGCCGGCGGCGCTCGCCCCAGGCGGTGTTTCGACGCGACTGTAGGCGGTGGTCGGCGCTGGAAGTCCTGGCATCGCCGCCGAACTCTCGCGGCAACTCTCCGACAGCTCCCGCCGCGCCGCCGGCGAGGGCTGCTTCGTAGCTGCGCTGAACGACGGCCGCTCGGCGCGCGGGCTGACAATCTCCGTCTGCCGCACCACCACGGCGGCGGCCGCTGGCGACGGGGAGCGACCACGCTCCTGACCGCCGGTCACCCGCTGCCCGAACGGAGCCTGCAGCGGCCGGCCGGCGCCCAGCCGCAGCGGGGCCGGCGCCGGCGGCTTCTCCGAGCTGTGCTGCTGCGGCAGGCCGGTCCGGACGCTCCGCCGGCCCTGCTCGGCCGTGACGGCGTCCATGTCGGCTCGGGCAGCGGGCGGCGTCTGCGGCTGCGGCGCGGGCCGAGCCTCCGCCCGCTCGCAGGTCACCACCTGTCGGCGCACGCAGCCGCCGTCGCCCGTCACCGCCACCGGGTATGACACACGCAGCCGCTGCGTGGTCGGCGGCGTCGGCTGACTGGCAGCTCGCGACGCCGACGGAAGGCTTTTTGTGCGCGGTGGCGGCCGCGGCGGGACGGCGGCGAGTCGGCGGTCGGGCTCGTCGGGCGGCGGCGGGCGCGGCGGCGCCGCCGGCTCCCGCTCTGCGTCGGTAGCAGACGCTGGCCAGCCGACAGGCGTCTGGGACGCGTCACGTGCGTCCCACGGCTCGTCGTCCAGGTATGTCTCCCGCCAGCGCACCTCCGACACCAGCGGGCTGAACTGCACGCCCTTGGCGCGGCCGGCCGCCGGCGGCGTCGGCGGCGCGGCCTGCCGGCTGATGCTCACCTCCACCCCGCTGCGCGGTCCGTACCGCTGCACGGCGGCGGCCGGCGAGCGCGCCCAGCCGGCCTCGCCGAGCTCCAGACGGGCGCCGGCCGGCGCCGCCGCCGCCGCCACCCGCGAGAAGAGGCCGCCCACCAGCGCGTCAGGCTCCATGTCGGCGTCCGGCCAGCCGGCGTACGCGGCGAGCCCGTTCTGCCGCGGCGTCGCCCTGACCTCGGGCTCCGTCCAGCCGAGCGTTCGGCCGTAGTAGTGGAGACGGCGCGGCGCCGCCATGTTCTCGGCCGACCACAGCTCCTGCACGCTGCCGCTGAGCAGCCAGGCGCCGGAGCGGGCGCGGGCGCTTCCCCCGTCCGGCTCGGCGCCCGCCGCGGACAGCTCCCACTGACTGCGCCAGCGCCTATTTCCAGGCGCGGCGAGGCCGCCGGGGTGGCCGGCAACCGCGGCCGCCATTGGTCGGCCGGCCGCGCCGCCGGCCGCCCCCTCTGCCGGAGCGGCGGCGCGACGCTCCGTGACGCCTGCGTCCGGTGACAACTGGCACGCGCCCGTCGCCAACACGTCCCCTTCCCAGCGCACCAGCTGCAGGAAGCGCTCCGCCGACTGGAGGTCGAGAGGCCGCGGGCGGCCGGAGGAGGAGCGCAACATGCGCTCATGTTCGTTCGTAATGTCCGTCGCGTGGGCGTCGCGCGCTTCAGCGCTCCGTTCTGAGTCGTCACGTGCGTAAGTCACGCTCAGCGGTGCGGCGCTGGGAGTCGTGTTCCCGTCAGTGTCCCGCCGCCAAGCTTCCGCACAAGACCGCTCCCGACTGTCCGAAGCCCCGAGCACCACGAGTCCACCGGGCACCGATTCCAGGCAGAGTGTCTCCACGCGCACCACCACCGAGTCCTCCTCGCCCACGTCGTCATTGTCCAGCGCGAGGTCCGACGTGGAGCGTGCAAAGCCTAGCGCGCTCGTCTCCGGCGTCGCCGCACCCGCACCACTGTCTGCACAGCACGTACCTGTCTGGCGAGGGTACCGTCCCAGCCTGCCGGGCGGACAGGCGTCGCTGTTTACCTGCACGTCGCGGCCGCTCGTCTCCAGCTCGGTTCGGCGGCAGGAAGCGATCCAGGCGTTCGGAGGCACGTTCTGATACGCGGCCACGGGCCGGGCGAAGACGGTCCGCGGCGCCGGCACCGGCCGCTCCGCCGTCTTCGCCGGCTCGGGCCCCGTCGCCTGACCCACCACCGGCGCCATCTTCCGCTCCGAGCTGGTTCTGGTCAAGATCTCCTTCGGCGCCGGTGCGGTGGACGCCGCGCCGACCACGTTCTCAGCTATGGGGAGGCTCGTCCGAGCGTCGACGGCGCGCGGCCGACCGGCCTCGTCGCAGACCGCGTCGACGGCGCCGCAGGCGCGCCTCCGCTCGTCGCGTCCGATGAGCTCCAGCAGGCGGCGGCGGCGCTGCGCGCTCGGGCTGAGGTCGGGCACTGAGCGGCAGCGGCGGCTGAGACTTCCGGGAGAGCGCGCCGGCGCCTCGCGCGGCGCAGGCGGCGACAGGCTGGGCGGCGGCGAGCTCGCCTCGGAGGAGCCCACCGCCTGCTCGCCAAAGCCTGAGTCCTCGCTGAGGTTCTCGCTCGAGTGGCGCAGCGAGTCGAGGCGCGCGTGCCGCCGCGGCGCCGAGCCGCCGCCGCTGCCGTCCGGCGGCAGAGACGTTACGACTGCGGTGGGCGGCGCGAGATCGGCCCGCTCCCTGCCGCCGGACGAGATCATGCTGAGGTCGCCGACGCTGCGGTAGCGCCGCACGCCGCCGCCGCCGCGCGGTCCAAGCCCCAGCCACTCCGCCCCGGTCACGGACGGGTGATGTCGGTCCCACGGCGCGGGTGCGGTGTCGGCAGCCGTCTCCAGGGTCCGCCGCTCCTCCTCCTCGAAGTCGAAGGTAAGCGACTCGATGCGCCGGTCGAGGTTCTCGAAGTCCTCGCAGCTGCCCAAGTCCCACTTTGGCTCCGGCGCGGCCACGTCAGAGCCTCCGCACAGCGCGGCCTCCGACACCCCAGTGTCGCTCGCACCGCCACCGAGCCGCACAGCACCGTTCCGCCCCGCACTAATGGGGTTCCTTTCTGCGACGCTGACCCCCAATTGGCCGTTGTGGTCGGCTCCCAGGACCTTGGGAGCCCAGTCGTGACCGGCCGGCGGCGACCGGCGGCCGGCGGCGGCGCGCGCCGGCCCACCGCTCCCATCGTCGCCGGCCCGTGCAGGGAGCGTGGGAGAGCCGCGGCCCGGCGGCGGCTGCCACTCGGCCGGCGCCGTCAGGTCGGCACCGGCGCTGTGCGGCCGCGGGCACGGCGAGCGCCGCCCCGACGCCGGCTCGGGGCTGCTGCACCGCCGCCATTCGTGGTCGCACGCTCCCGCGGTAATTACGCCGGCGTCGTCCCACCGGCCGTGCCAGCCGGGCGACAGTGGCGCCGCCTGCCCGCAGTCGGAAGAGCGACGCCAGGCGGCGCTAGCGGCGAGGGCGCCGCGCGACGACGGCAGCGGGCTGAAGAGGGGCTCTCCGGCGCAGGAGTGCGCAGAGCGCCGCCCCCAGTCGAGGAGGTGGCCGAGCGCGAGTCCACCGGTCGCCAGCGGCTCGTCGCCCACCGATACCCTTCGGAGACGCGTCGGGGTCTCGCGCTCATCTGCAACAGACCAGGGTACTTCGTTAGGCCCATTCTGACGAGTATTGCTTCTCTCCTAGTCTTTCTTGACATGATGAGACAACCGGCGTCCCCATCAGGCAAACGGTATCGATTCTCCACGGCTGCAAATACGGATCATCAGCCGCAATCCTCGATGTTCCGAACATCGACGACGCAGGATACCATCGTAACAGGACATGTGGATTAATCTTGATAATGCCGGTTTATAGCAAAGTGCACTACCATGCGCATATTCCAAGCAGTGTGGCAACGCACTGGTGATCTGCGGCCGCATTTTTATCAAATGGGCGGAGATTGTCGTTCAACAGTTTGCCGTACTCCAACGAGCAAAGACGACCAAAAATATTGCCCATTCTGTATATATGGGTTCGACCCACGACACCGCAGCGTTATGCAGTGGCTGTAGTAGCCCTGGTGAGTGGGTGTTTGAACTGCCAGACATATTTTTTGCTCAACAGACCGTGCTGGGCAGAAAAATCGCGACATAGGGAGCGAGGCCTAGCCAGAAGAAAAGACCACCGGGAAAATAAGCCGCAATTTCCTTCGTATGTAACGAAATCTTATCTTCGGTGGACACAACACTAAGTCTTATGCTATCATAAATCAAAACCGTAGCTTCACAAAGTGTTGCAGTGATCAATAATGGAAATAAAGACGACCTGACACACAGATGCCCGGCATCACACAGATGCATCACAGCACACCAGCCTGCGCCTGCGATATCAAAAGCCCAAATGAAATTCCACAGCACACTTTTCATGTCCGGACGCCGGAGCCACATTCTTTGGTGTGCATATTCTGTCAGCGTGCAGGAATTTCTGAGCACATGCCGGCCACGAACGTCCAGAGCCATGACTGCCCGGGGCTGCCTCGCTACGCCGGCTCGAGGCTGCATCGCCGCGACTGCCCGGGGCTGCCTCGCCGCGACCGTCCGGGGCTGCCTCACCGTGACCGCCTGACGCTGCCTCGCGACGACCTCCCGGGGCTGACTCGCCGCGACCGTCCGAGGCTACTTCCTCACGACTACCCGGGGCTACCTCGCCGTGACTGTCCGAGGCTGACTCGCTACGCCGGTTCGAGCCTGCCTCGCTACGCCGGCTCGAGGCTGAATCGCTACGCTGATTCGAGACTACCTCGCTACGCCGGCCCGAGGCTGCCTCGCTTCGCCGGCTCGAGGCTGACTCGCTACGCCGGCCCGAGGCTGCCTCGCCATCATGCGTCACAGCGCGCGGTAAGCCGAGCTTTTTGGCGGCGCGGCACTTCAGCCAGTCATATCTATAAACTATAGTAGGCCTTTACGGTGCGTAACCAGCGAGTCTGTGCAATATCCAGGCATTACAGTAACACGTCTGAATGCTGAGTGTGTGCAAATTATGGAACGGTGTTCCCCGACCGTGGAAAGTAGGTGAACTGGCGCAGCTCGCTGCGCTAGGTTGTCCGAGTATGTCGCAAGGACGAAGTGCATTATTTCGTTTGTAGTGCGTCGATGAAAAGGGCCCTATCAGAATTAGCCTCAACACACACCGCTTCGTTTTGTTGACGCTGATTTCAGCTTACATCAAATATGTCAGGAGTTTTCATGGATACGGGCAGCTGTACTCGAGCGAGCTTCTGAGAACATCACGGGAAAACGTGCGCACACTCAATAGGATAATTGCAGCACGGACAATCAAGAGACGATCATTCTGTCTGTCCCTTTTCAACCCTCTCGCCATTTGGTCAACGAGGCCCATTCGTTCCCCCGTCCTATTACCGAAATCCCGCGAGAACTAGCTCGCAAACGCTGGTGATTAACGGGCGTTATAAGCCTCGTCCGGCCATTAATGCGAGGTCGGAGCGACTGGATCCTGGCTCTGCACGTCTCACGGACATGACGGCATAATGACGTCACGCCTCCTGACTTCGGCTCCAGTCTCACGAGGAGCCGCGGGTCCTGAAGAGACGCGGTGCACCGAGAGACGCCGAAAGTTCCCTGCTATGTTCACACAGACTTCATCACGAAGGCGCCACAAGTGCCACCGGCGAAATTCTTTCCGAGAAGGCCGAGGGAAGCCCTACTGAGCACCCTCAGACCGGGCTCCTGCGACGGATCCCGTGCGAGATCTGGGGCATCATGACATCACCTGAATGACGTCACACAGGAGCCGGCGAAGGTCGCGATGCATGCACTCCGGGATGACGTCATTCCCTGCCTGTCAGCGCGCACGGCCCGGCCACGAGGGCGGCGGTTGGCCTGCTGCCAGCTCCGACTGCGCCACGAGCGCGCGGTAACAGCCCGTGACGGGCCTCGGGAAGGGCAGCGGCGGCCCGCCGGCGCCGGCGGCCGCCCAACCGGACCGGCGGCCGGCCGCCGCCGGAGGAGGCTCGGCCGCCCCGCGCGCCGCCGTGTGAGGCATTCAGGCAGTGGTTACCCGACTCCTGCACACTGAGGTCCGAGACGGAGCTAGCCCGGGTGCATCTAACCATTTGCTGTGCATGCGCTGAAGTCCGACGGACACAGCAGAGCATCGAAACGGCGCAAATGTACGTATACGGAGGCCCGGAACGAGACAAGAGATCGACCGGCCCCTATCATACAGGGATATGGAAGCATAGAGTGGAGGCATAGAGTGGATATGGAGGCATGGATATGGAAGCATAGAGTAGATACCGGTCGAGGGCAGCATTCCCGCAGGATAATCCCGTTCCAGATTCCGGCCACTGACCCGATTAATTCCCCATCACTGCACGCTTCATCGGCTCTATAAGGAACAGGTCATTGCGACCGCTCGGAACGAGCAGAGCATCCAGCACACTTCCTCATTTGGGCCCCGCGGGCCAGTCATCCAACCCATCACACCGCACGGCCGGGCCTGGGGCGCTGTCAAGCATGCGGTACACTGCTGGAGCTACATGGCTTGTGACGGACTCCAAAGTCCGAGATATGGTCCAGCAAGTCAGCAGAGCAGCAGCTGCATCACGCAAACATACCACGTCATGCGTCGAGCGGTGAAGTACCCAAATTTACATACAGAAGGGCATGGGACGAGCACCAGGTCAAATTGTTGGCATAATGTGGCAGAACACAACAAAATTGGTGAGTGGCAGATATCTTATAGATTGCAATAACAACATACCAAGTAAAGTAGTTGTTCATGTTTTTATATGACGAGAGAGAGAGAGAGAGGAGAGAGAGAGAGAGAGAGAGAGAGAGAGAGAGAGAGAGAGAGAGAGAGAGAGAGAGAGAAGAGAGAGAGAGAAGAGAGAGAGAGAGAGAGAGAGAGAGAGAGAGAGAGAGAGAGAGATAGAGAGAGAGAGAGAAGAGAGAGAGAGAGAGAGGAGGAGAGAGAGAGAGAGAGAAGAGAGAGAGAGAGAGAGAGAGAGAGAGAGAGAGAGAGAAGAGAGAGAGAGAGAGAGAGAGAGAGAGAGAGAGAGAGAGAGAGAGATGAGAGAGAGAGAGAGAGAGATTCAAACAGGAAGGGAGTCATAGAAAGGGGAGAGCGGAGTTCTTTCCACCTCGCGTTGGCACGAGGTGGGCGTTTCGCGTTGGCACGAGGTGAGTGTCTCGCCTTGCCATGTCTACCACATAGGGCATCCACTGTTTGGCCATGCAGCCATGTTTGGGCCTAACTGCGCCTGACCAGCAGCTGTGCTGCCCCGTGCATTGCCCTTGGTGCGGCCAGGCCGCCCCGCCGGCAGCCGGTGATCGAGACGCGGCTATCAGGGGCCTGTGCTGTCATCATTAAACCAAACGACCCAGCTGCCCTTGGGCGGCGCGTCGCAAGCGAGGTCTCATTCGCCCAGAGGGATTGGCACTGGAGGTTTGCGTGCGCCCTGTTCATGTCGGGGTAATGTGCAGTGGCTGGGTCTTCATTAATTAACGCCAGGTGGAACGGCTGAATTTGCAGTGGATTGCCAAACACCCCAACCAAATGCCTTAGGATGTTTGAATACACATCATGCTCGTATGAGTGGCTGTCGCATTTAGCTGGGTCATAATAAGTTTCAGAGGGCCAGGTGCCACGTAGACAGAAAATATTGGGGTGCCTCCTGGCCATACGTCTCGGGGAAGATTGCTTAATCTGCTCTAGTATCTTGCTGTCTAGGAACGAATGGAGTGGATCTGCGCAAAGCAGCACACCGGCTCTATGCCAACGCACGTCATGTGAAACGATGAAACGATTGCTGTTACACAAGTGGACCGGTATATTGCCTTCTGCCATTACGCAGATGAAGCTAGATTGCATTACGTATTAGTTCACTCCGATTGTTCACAACTCCAACTTTTCCGAGTGCTTGGGATGTGGCCTCGCGCGGTCATTGCATAACTCACGGGCGAAAATCGGACTGAAGGTCCGGAGAAGTCAGACCGCACTACCGCTCCACCGTCACGCCTCGCCGACTCTCCGTCGCGCGGCGCGGCGCGTGGGACTGACCTTCCGACTCGGAGTCGTCGCCGCCGGCGGTGGAGTCGGTCGGCTCGAGCCACCAGGTCCAGCCGGGCGGGCCGGCGGCGAGCGCGGAGGCCAGGCCCGGCCCGTCCGACTCGGCCGAGCCCGACCACGACCAGCTGACCGGCCCGGAGCGCGTGCTGCCCGCCTCGCTGCGCATGTCATCTGCGGGGGGGGGGGGGTGACGGTCAGAGGCGTGCCGTCACGCGGCCCCCGGCCGGCCGTCAGCGCGCCAGCTGACGGCCGGGCGTGACAGAAGTCGGCCTCGCGGCGCCGCCGGCCGGGGCGTCCGACATTCCGGAGCGTCACGCGGCGCCGGCTGTCCGCCTTCGGCACGCGCCGCCGGTCCGGTGGGAGGCGTCATCTGAGCTCGCTGGCCCGTGGGGAGCGGCATCCGAGCTGGACAGGTGTATCATCTCGCACCCGGTGCTAGAGCTGTCGCGAGTGGCGACGGGAGAGGCGGATATAGAGGGCAGTGCGAGCGGTGAGAGGGAGGAAGGGAGGGAGGAGAAAGAGGCAGCAGCAGTGTGAGCAGTGAGGGGGAGGAAGGAAGGAAGGAGAAAGAGACAGCAGCGGTGTGAGCAGTGAGAAGGAGGAAGGAAGGGAGGAGAAAGGGACTTGACTGGGAGCGGGCGATGGTGTCGTGGCGACAGCTTGATGGTGACGAGGTGCGCCAGTCATTGCGGCATTGTCTCAGTTTAGCATGCCGACTAGTTGTTACTGTAAATAACATAAGCAATGACTTTAAGGAGGGGAAAGGAAAACTCCGGTGATGAGCGGCGGGTATTGTGTCTTCCTGTCAACTCTCTTGTCATAGAGCGTTGTTCAGCCTTTCACTTGGGCTTACCGTATGATTGCAGCGAGTGATATGCTTGGCGGCAACCCAATGAAGCAACCAGGAAGGTTAGACAGCCCACTTGCAAACAGTTTTTTTCAGCGTCAATGTGTAGCAAATCACATATAGCTGGCAGAGTGGCAGCAAGCCCGGTTTGGCATCTGGTTTGGTACTACGCAGTGGTGGGGTCCAGGGAAGTTCGTGAGGGATTATTAGCACTTTTTGTAACAGACAAAATCAACTAAGTAGCAAAATGAATGCCAAATTTAAAAAGCGCCACAATCAACGACTGGTGCACACCGCGATCTCCTGGCAGCTCGCTGAACTATGCGCTGATTATCGTCTTTGTCTGTACTCGTCTGTCGTATTATGGAGATAATTCACTTACTGGCGATCTAAGAGCTTGGTGAAACGGTCACGGACGGAGAAATGACACAAACATCTTGAAATATTTACTTCTCGTTGCTGACGTTAAAACGGAACGGAGACACCGGAGTGTCAGTTCTTTGACATAAAAAAGAAAGGTTTTAAAGTCTTTGTTTTCCTGCATGTCGAGTTCTGAGTTCGTATATTGAATATAATCGACATTCCTTACAACAGATTACGCCGGTTAACCGACGATGCCAGACCTGAATTGGTCATAACGATAAAATGAATAACGGCTGGTCCTGTCTTACTTAATGACCAACGTTTCCCTGACAACGCCTTCCAACCAGAACATTCAGGCAAGTTGGAAGTTGGCTAGGCTCGACGTGAAAACTCCACACTCAGAATGCTATTTTTGCAGTGGCCAACATTGTCTACGATGTAAACAAGATCGCCATGCCCAGCCTGCTGACGCCCCGGACTCGTATACTCATGTTTCCTCGCAAGACATCGGTTCTTCGTCTTTTTGGCACTGGAAACCACAGATAAGGCATCAAATCACGGATCGCGAGCCGCGTGTGTGTTTTTTTCAACATTTCTTGACGCTGCGGTCATGTAATAGCGATGTCTTTTGACAAAGGTACTGCACGATGCGTTCAGGCCAGTTCCGTGAAAATCAGAAGACGTCCCAGTATCCGGCCGCCAAGAAGTTACATTGAAAATAAGTAATCACGGAATGACGAACAGGCGGGTGACCTACAATACGGCACCAAAAAATGTGACAGACGGTACTGGGAAGACAAAGCGGCGAACGGCACGCGAGGCAGACGATGACGGCGCGCTGCAGTCAGCGTGACCGTCAGACGGGGTGACAATGTGACGGACGAGCGCGGCAGCCGGTGTGACGGCGGCGCGGGCGTGACTCCGCGCGGCCCGGCGGACCCGACTGACCCGGCACCGTTAGCCGACCCGAGCTGCCCCGGAAACAGTGGTGGCGATATCGGGCGTGAGTAACGACCCAATCTGGAGGCGCGCTCGTCACCGGCTCGGTTAATGGGCCCATCGCCGCCCTGATGGATTGGACGGCTCCAGTGTTTACTGCAGAGCCCGAGGGCGTAGTCGGTGCCGCTGTCACCTCCGTGTCCTCAGATGACGGAGGAGGGGGGGGGGGGTAAGGGGTCAAGGTGCGACGGCGGCTCAGATCATGCGGTGGGCCGTACTAGCCGAAACTCAGAATAAAGTGATCTGGCCGATTTGGGCTTGATCATAAAGCTTTTAAATTTGATAGTTTTGTAGCTAGGCGTCAGAATATTTCAATGCTCTCAGTGTTCCATGAAGTGCATCTGGCATGCTGAGGGTGCAAAAAGTTACGTTAATCGCAGAGGTCACGCCGAGAAGAGATGAGCTACTCTCGCACGGCTCAGGTGTTCCGCTCATGAGCCGCGTGTCGTGTCATGTCTGTTGCGCTCCACATGCGGCGTGCTATGGAATGAACAAGTTGCAGCGAGCCCCAGTGATGTGGCAAACATAGAAATAATCGAGTCCACTTTAAAAAAACGAAGGACAGTATACACACGCAGCGCACAAAATGAACACGCCCAGATGATGAAAAACTCACCACCGTAAAATTACAATGGCCCCAAAGGCGTGAAACCCCGTCATTTAACGAATTACCTCCAACGACCGGCCTCAGCGGGCAGACACTGACCTGAGGTCTCCTCAACAATGGTCTCGAGACCGCCGTATCCGTCGGCGAACTCGGGGTCGGTGTCCGGGTCAGAGTCGAGGTCGAAGCAGGCGCTGGCCCCCAGCTCCGGCGCCGCCTGCCGCCCCAAGTCGCGACAGAAGTCGGCGTACAGCGGCTGCAGGTCGGCCGTGGCGACTGGAACAAACACGCGCCCCCGCTGATCAGGACTGACAGCTCGCCGCCAACACTGATGACGTGATGCTGCCCGAGCCGTGCGCGCGATCCGTGCCGGCCCTGGCCGTCGGCGGGTACTGTCGAGTGCGGAGCCCAGAACGCTGCATTCGCGGCCTCAGTTTGGCTGTGATCCATCAGTGTCGTCCTCGTGTTTTGTTGGATGAAGACGCCATGCTTGCATGCGATGCCCCTTTCACTTAAGATATTCCGAATTCCGAATTCGTGCCGGGTCACCTTTCCATTACGTCATGGTCGCAGGTTCTTTTAAACGACCGGATTCGAATCACCGGCGGATATGGCATTGCCGGAAGAGACAATGGCGCGACACACCTGATGTGGAACGTCACGGAAGCACGCCGTTTCGGTGTGGGGGCCTCGGAGGCCAGGTTTCACGTTCCATTACAAGGGCGTGGGTAGTCGTAACGGCTGGTGAGAGCATCACGTCGCAGGTCATGCAATACCTGGCCTGGCGTAAGAACGTTTATGTACAAGTCGTGGGTCGTGAATATGCCACACCCCAAATATGATCTGACATAGATATGCTATATTGCTAATATGTGTATGCTTTGAATAAAAACGTATCACAGCGATGTTGCCAAACATTCCACCAATGCATTTTGTTGCTTGGAATTTTATGTTAAGGTTTTAAATACGTCAAAACGGTCTTTTTTGATTCTATTTTGTTAAGCATGAAGAAGGCTGCGGCCCAACGGTATGCGTGCTTTTATTGTGACAGCGTTTTAGTGTAAAGCGTTATGGCCGTCGACTAGCCGTCAAAAGGAAAGTGTTTCAGATGTCCGGGATGTGCTGGGGTTCAAATGATTTATTTGGAAATCGGAATGTATGCACGTCCTTTTAACTATGCCATTGGAAAACTCGATTGGTGGGGCTCAGCCGTACCAAAGCTAGAGCCCTTGAATTCGAATAAATCCAGAAGGTGATACACGGCAGGGAATAACAATCCGTTTATTTGTACAAAATGATATTCAAGGTCATAATCACGCCTAACGTGGCTCGTAAAAGCCAGTGGTGACAGCAACCAATTTCAACGTTCAATTTGATGACACAGCCAGAAAATTGACTGTGATTAACCACCCGGTTTCGTGACGGGGAAGGCAGCGTTACGTCCCTGGACGCTGTCCTCTAACCACCTCGCCCCAATTCCGCCCTGTTGACCGTCAAACACCGCTAATGGAGCCGGTGCCAACAACACACCCGAGACGGGTATTGACCGACCTTGGGGCCGAGCCGGACGGCGGGCCGCAGCTGTCACTGCCATGTGCTCAGCCCCGAGCGCAGAGGTCGCTCCACATGTGCGCGCGCCGGCCGGCTCCCCGCCGGAGGTGGGGGTCTCATTCAGCTAGCCCATAAACCACTCCCGTAAGCCACACCGAAGTGTGCCTCATTGGCCTAAAGAAGCGCCTGCGCCTTCTCAATGCGGTCTCACTGCAGCGGCGTGAAAGCATAAACTGAGCAGTAAACATAAGCAGAAAACAGTACGGCTAGTGGCCCTGGTTACCAGCGGAGGCCACGGGAACCACGCGGCGGTCAGGCGACGCTTAAATCCGTTTGACCCTGAGAACACGCGTGACGAAGAACAGGTAACGCCTCCACGGAAAACCCAATCCCTGCTACGCGAAGGCAAAGAACGCCGCGCATGTCCGGTGCGGTTTCCCGAGCTTCTCCCTTCGAGGAGCGCGTCACGGGCCGCGCTTAGCGTTGCGACGGCCCTGATGAGCTCCGCCGCACGCAAATCCCGCCGCAAAATAGATTACTTATCCAGCTCGTAGAGTTGAAAATGCGGGCACCGGACCACCCCACCACTCCGGAACGTTAAATAACGTGATATCATCATGCCAAGACAATGCACCTGCATGCTGGTCTTATCGCCACTCTGCCAGACAGTCTGCGGCGAACGTGACACGGGAGCGGCTTACCGGTGCGTGCCAGGGCGAATAATACCAGGCCCAAGACGGGCCATCACCTGCAGCGCCGGCTCTTAAACAGCTTCGCCCGCGGTCAGACCTCGGCCCTTGGGAGCCCGGGTGAACATGTGAACATCATATGAACAGCATGTGAACGGGCGCACGTCCGGCGGGCGGCGCGCCACCGGTCGGCGCCTCGCTGTCACAACATCCGGGCGCGCCGCGACTCGGGCGTTACGTCACGACTTCCGGTCACACGGCGGCGGGCCCGCTCAGACAGGGCCCCTGGGAGATCCGGTCGGCGGTTGGCCGGCGGTTGGTGGCCGAGTCGCCACGGCTGGGCTAGCGGGGCCGTGAGTCATGGTGCTACGCTGTGACGTTTGGTCGGCGACAAGTCGCGAGTTACTTAGTCACATGACATCTGGTCGTTCGCAGCACTGAGTCATGCCGGTACGTAGCAACATTCGGTACGAGGGAGCTGGCAACGTGTTGCCATGTGATTCACATGCGAACTCTCGCCAACAGTCAGTCACGTGGCCATCTTATCCCAATGCGGCATGGATAGGTTGCGGGGCACTTCTGTTTAAAGGATTGGGCTTACCAACAGCGGTGTTGGTTGAAAATTTCATATCCATATAACGAGCCCAAAGTAATAATTTCGAAAAGCAGCTTTTGCGCGCGGTGTTCAGCTGCTCCAGAACGCCATGACCTGGGGTGGCCATTAATGCGCATGACTGGAGAGTTGAGTTGACGGCCCGACGATATGACCCCCCAAATTTGCATTTTTCAACGGGTTTAGATCACATATTTGGCAAAATTAAGCCATATTTTTAGTTTTGAATCAGGTACAAAATAATTTACTTTGAGCAGCGAACCATTCACGGCTGTCAGCAAACAATGCCTCAGGAGACCAACTTTTGTGCGTTGCCAACTTTTTCCTACATTTCCGCAAAATTCCAGCCAAAAATATTTTGAGGGCCAAGCCAACATTGAGGATCAACAACAACAAACTCATATCAACAAAAGGACACAAACCGCCAACACCCCTGCTATGGACCAAAACATTGTTATACTTATCACGCAGGTATCACCATATGTTGCACGCGTCACATTGGTCCTGTACTGAGAACAAAATTTTGTAGACTTACAGCCGGGTGCATGGAAAACTGCCAACAACAAAAAATCGAGTCGGGAGATAATGCCACAGCTTTCAACATAGTGGAGGCAAAACAGTTTTGAGGTATGTCCATTTAATTAAAAAGTGCGCTGCCCACGCAACATATTTAAAAAATGCTTGTTAGAAACAAATAAACAACTGACCACCCAAAGAATATCATACAAAATATAGCCGATTGCCATGGCAAACAAGTTTGGGGATTTCGTTATTTACAGAACGAGGAGAATATCAGAATTCCATAAGGACCTTTGCAATCCGAACAAATCACGAATGTCTGGAATACTGCCACTTGCGCTTTTTGTCTTCAGCAGTGGCGTAACGAATTGAAATACTGTGATTATGAATATATCGCTAGTGGGTGATCGCTTGCCGCAGGGGTAGTACTAAAAGGACAACTTTATAACACTATAACAGCATTCATGAAAAACTGCTGTCAAAATGAGTGACGCCAAACGAATCAGAAAAATAGGACATCACTTGGTACACATTTCACAAAAGCGGGCCTCTAGGAATCCCCACCTCTGTAAAGGGAGAATCCCATCTATCTTGTATTTTGCATTGATTGTTACATCAGACGTGTCCGATTTGATCGGTCATGGCAGCTTTCTTAAAACCCTTCTGAATAGTTCAGAATTTTGTTTTGAAGTAGTCCACTCTGCGGGATAAATCTTATTTCACTTCCCGGTAACCACAACGAAAATAATACATTTTATTTGCCTAGCACGTAAGCCTGAAACACTCTCTTCAAACCAAAAAGTATGCAGACATGTAAGTATTATCCCGCGAATTCAGCGAAACGTTATGCAATGGCTTTGATTTCTCCCTCTCGAGGCGCACTTTGGCTCTCGGAATGGGAGTATCACACGATTCATGTGACGCATTGGTTCAAACTTCATCTAATGTTCTCCTCGGTAACAGGCCCTCACCCGCTGGGCCAATCACAAATGTTCTTTTATTCACACCAGTAGAGGTGCGCACGGTGGTTGCCATGACGATGGTGGTCGCGAATGCGGAGAAGAAGCATGGTGTTGTAACAAAGCGCTGGCAGCATGGTTTGGGCTCGAAAGTAACAAACTTGATAACCTTATTATGCCTTGACGGAGCTACAGTGACACTGCCCAGTGCTATCATAGAGTTAATAGTCTTGAAGTTTCACTAGAGTATGTTTTTTCAACTATGCCTCAAAGGTGGGACACTCACATTAACCAGAGCTGCGTGTTCCACCCCCCTGAATGCACACTCCCACCTGGTGACTGCTAACACAACTCATGCCTCACTGGAGCTGATCTATTCGCAGATTCATGGGAGTGAGGCATACATCTGTATATATATATATATATATATATATATATATATATATATATAGTTGTATACATATATAATATATGTGTATCTACATAAGCAATCAATACGCACTAATATTTGTAAATGCAATACGTTATCACTTTAACCACACTTTTAAATGACCTTCTTTCCAAGAATGGACGAAGCATACATTTAGAATAGCCGTTCAATGATCATGACCGTGAAATGACATCAAGCCTCTCAAGTCTCAGGTGAGCGGCGTGCCGATATTACACACCTTTTGGCACTGGCGGACAGCTTGACTGTGCCTACAGTCGGGTACAATATGCGGGGTACTTTCTTAAACACATGAACATGAGCACCTCAAAATAGAACAAACATCATCACTGGTGGGAAGCCACTCTACCTGATTGCGCAGGCCAGATCACTTCTTTGAGCTGATGAGGACGCTTGTTCATACCCAGAAAGTTAAGCTTTGTGCTGCTGAGCAGGACTTAAGACTGATGCAAAACAAACATAAAAAGCAGGGTGGAGGGAGCGGTCAAAAGCGATGGGGACCTGCTGAACAGACAGCCCTAATGTCACTGGCGACTCACAAGCACGCCGCCAGCCGGACCCAGGCGAACGGCGTGTGTGACACCGACGATTTCACACGTATTCCGCGAGCGTGCTCCGTCAAACAATACGTGCTCCCGAACTGCAGCGTGTTCATCGCGCGGTGTGTTCTGAAAGCAAGCAGAAAACACGCTGTGCCGTCGCTTGCACGCCCGCGTTTCCAAGCAAAAAGCGACCGCTGGGGTCGGGACGGTGGCAGCGGGTTTCTGCAGCACACCCATGGCACAATGGCGCGCTGTCGGACAGGCATCGGACGGCCAACGGACGTCGCCTTTGATCGCATGACATCCGCCTGGAGTTCATTGTAGCCCCAGCACATGTGGGTTGTCTCCGCCGAAAGCCTGCCATTGACGCCTCATTCGGGTGGAGTGGGCGCGGTCCCCATTTCTCCAGCCCGCTGTCAAAGGCAGGAGGACCGGCTGCAGTAGGAGCTGCTTGACTTCGCTTCGCACCTGACCGGGACCAATCGACGTGAATAGGGCGCACGTGGTGAAAACGTCTTATCGCTAAATGGATTGTGTACGGTACGTAAATAGAAGCCCGTAATGGTCACACATGATGCACACGATAGGTGGGTGAAAGCAAAATAAGTGTTTGCATTATACCATGAAACATTCAATGAAAACTGCTTGTAAGGTCGGCGACATAGGTCGAACTAGAAGTATGCTGGGACAAGGAAAACCTTCAGAGCGAAGGCTGATTCAGGTAGCTCGAGCTAACTGGTGAATCAATATGACGACCACGAGGTATATATATATATATATATATATATATATATATATATATATATATATATATATATATATACAATAATCACACCACGGCGTAGTTCGGGCGTTTAGTGGGCTTACCGCCCACCGCACAGAATCACTTACTCCATAATGAAATATCTAGCATGTTGCATGAAGCAGATGTCAACAGATCGACTGACATGTTTAGCGTGCCGCGATCAGGACGGCTGTCTGAGTCAGTCAGGGAAAACTGACGCACCTGAGCACGGGCGCGGCATTACAACACAGCATCTCGAGCTTTCAAAGCACTTTCCGATCTGACGTCACAAAAACCTTTGTGCCATTGTTGGCGCACCGGCCTGCCAGGAGGCGGGCGCTCTCCCTTCATCTAGATAACGTCGCCAGGCCGCGGCGCCGCACCGGGGCCGCGGTCGGCTGCAGACCGGACGGCTGACGCACGGCACGGTCCCATTAGCGCCTGCAGCACGCCGGTCACCTTCGCCGTGACCGGCCGCGGCGGCGCGGCGGACGGGGGCGGCGTGCGACATGGCGCCGCGCGGCCCGAGCACAAGCGGCCGCTGCCTGTGACGCCGCGGCGGACTTGGCGGAGACCTGCGGTCGGCTGTGCGCGTGGGTCCTGAGATGTTTACTGCGGCCGGGTACGGCTGGTGCGGGCCTCTCGCTGGTCGGTGCATTGACGCGCCGTTTAGAGCGGCCTCCCGGAGCCGGACACGAGCATCGATAGCTCTGCTGTGAAGCTGCCTCAGGCTGCTGTTGTTCGTGCGGCTGACGTCAAAAACGAGATGGCCTGCAGCGCCCTTTCTTCGCCGTATCGCCCCGAAGTTCGGACGACTGTGGCGCATTGGCAATTCTCCGATCACCGCCTATCTAATGACTGGATCTTAAGCCCCGAACGGGCTACATGCTGTGCTGCATGGCATTTGTGATGCATCACTGCAGGTATGTTGCAGATCGGCGGAACACTGCAGGAATAGAGCGTGAAAGCTCCCATCGATCCACAACGTCCGACACGAAACACTTCCAGGGGAGACCGAGCACGACGCTGTTCTGTCGTTGCCCTTTACCGCGAGAAAGGCACGGAATCAGGGCAACGAGGCCTCCCGTCCCTCACGTGGCAACGACGCGCCAACCGCGCAAAAGCCGCATTCATTTGCTAAGCCTGTGACAACTCCCAGGGACATTGGTCAGCGCTTGAGAGGGGACGCCTGCAGCCCGCCACAGACAGCGGCCGGCCCCGTCTGGCCATGGAGCCGGAGGGCGCCGTTCCGCCGGCACAAAGACGAGGCCCGTCCGCTCGCTGCATCTCGGCAGCGCCATTGGCACCTCCGCGCCGCCTGATATCATCAGCGCCACAGGACTCCTGAGCCAGCACAGGCAAAGGCATGCGGCACCAGAGCGATGGGACAAAGGCCGGCGCTGCTGGTGTGCTGATGCAATTACATCTTAATGGTGTCCACGTGAATGCCGGTGGTGATGTGGTGCAACTGGCTATTTTCACGTTGTGCGCATTACCCAAGATGAAAACTGGCGGTGGCACCTACCATGTCAACGTGTAATTTACCCACATGAAATTATAATACACAGCCTAAGATTGCCCAAAATGCAGTGGATTGGTTGACCAACACCGTACCGGCCATCGGGCGTCACTGTCTGTGGTGTAGGAGCTCACATGCAACATGTGGAAAACAAAGGAAAACTTCTAATCATATGCACCTTGATCGAAGGATTGTCGGCATTCAGAATACCACGCCAATGGAGAGACTTGCCGTACGCCCTACCAGACCGTCATGCACCAAACCGCCGTCTTGATAACAGGTCGCGGCTGCTCAGAAGTGTCAGCTCGAGCCGGCAACACCCGTGGCGGGACATCAAAGGACAGGATCTGAGGAGGAGGCACATGGGAGGGGGAGGGACAGTACCATGCCGGTCCGGCCAGCCCACCGCACTGACGGACCAGCAAGGAAGAGGCGGCCGGGCGGGAAGGGCAGGGTCTGAGGGTTAGGCACGTTGGGGAGGGGGCAATACCGCGCCGGTCCGAGCAGCCCACCGCAGTGACAGACCAGCAGGGAAGCGGCGGCCGAACAGGAAGCCGACTGCGAGTCCAGCGCAAGTTATGGCCGAAGTAAACGAACTCCGACTCGTGGGAAGACGCGGCAGCGGTTTCCGCTCTGCAGCGGGCACGACCGGCCGTCGTCGCTCCGACACACTCCGTTAGCCGCTGGCGGCCAGCGCCAAAGGCGTCACGGGAGCTTAGGTACGCGTCCAGCGTCACCACCAGCCGCAGCACGTCCCCGGACCGCCATCGCGCGTCGCGGCGTCGATCGAACGCGCGTAACGAAACAGCACCGCGGACTTGGTACTTACTGGTTCGGATTTCGTCGTCGTCGGCTACTGCGAACCAGTCGTCGTAGTCGTCGGCCACTTCCCCGTCGTCGCAGACGGCGCCGTCGCTCGGTCCGGCGCCAGAGCGGACGCCGGTCCCGCCGGCGATGTCAAAGGTGCCCGGGTCACCGTCGGCGATGTCGAAGGTGCCCGGGTCACTGTCGGCGATGTCGAAGGTGCCCGGATCACCGTCGGCGATGTCGAAGGTGCCCGGGTCACTGTCGGCGATGTCGAAGGTGCCCGGGTCACCGTCGGCGATGTTGAAGGTGCCCGGGTCCCCGTCGGCGTCATCGCCACGCGACCCGAGCACGTCGCCGGCCTCTCCGCCACTGTCGTCCCTCGGAGCGCCGTACAAACCGCTCATGCTGTCACCGAGTGTGTCATCACAAACGTCGTCCACTCGAACACCACCAGCTCCTCCGCACTGCGCCGCGCCGGGGCTCACTGCACCGGCCTCCTCGTCACCCCACGTCCGGTTCTCCACACAGCTACCGCGGGTCACGCTGTCCCATGACGTCTCAGGCTCCACTGCGGCTGACCGGTCGCCGTCTCCTCGCCCCACGCCGTCCACGGCCGGCGTGGACCGCACCACACTGCACATGGCGACGCCGGCGGGCTCACTGGCGCGGCGCGCCGCCACCGCCGCAGGCCGCCTGGCGCTGCCCGGTCCCCACAGGTGCGCGGCCGCCACCTGCCGCCGCCCGGTCCGCAGCGACGCCCGGGCACCCGGTCCGCTCGCAGCAGTACTGGAGCCGCCGCCGGCTCCTCCAGCGGCGGCGGCACGGGTCCGCCAATCGGCGGCGGCAGTCTCGGCCCAGCGGCCAATCAGAGCGGCTGATACAGTCCGCCCGGTCAGCGCAGATGAACGGTGCATTACGTGCATCCGGTGGCCCATGGACAGGGGCAAGACGCGGAACGGCGGTGAGCGGGGGAAGGAAAGGTGATGACCTGTGCGGGGGCCACACCTCGGCTAGACCGGAATGTGGAGCGGGATCAAAGGGGCCGCCCGGCCATACCGAGGCGCGGTGGGTCACGAGGGGAAATGCCAAGGGTGACCATGGAGCAGACATAATAAACATGTGCATAGTTTTGAAATAAGTACCAAGCCGGCCGCAGAACTACAAACATCGGTGTATTGTGAACGCGCCTGCCAGCGGAGAGCAAAGCTATGATTTGATGTTAAACACGCGTTCGGGTGAGGGGGTCAATTTGACCCTGGAAGTTTTTTCCGGAATGGTTTCCGAACGGCGCGGAGTGTTATATATATAATTTGGCGCGGCTACACCACGCCAAAATTTGCATAGCTACAGATAATTGAATATATATATTGCCTCAGTATCAAAAATTTAGATGAACCTTGTAAGGTCGCTGGCTTACGATAGTTCAAAGTCAATTTTTAGAATAGCGTTCGATCAGAAGAAACAACCGAGTGTTAGACGAAGCTCTACATTTCTGAGACACTCACTTAAGCAACACAACTCCTTAATGAACAAATTGCATCGAACTAGGGTAAGCTATGAGGGTCAGACTCAGATCAAAACCAACCCGTTTTATTACTGTAGGACTTGCTGTGTGTGGTAGTTTCTGGTAATCAGTTCAAATTTATTAACGGCAAGAATTGCATTTTACATCCTCCATGGTTTTCTATAAGGTCAAAATAGGTCACTGATCTAAAAGGACCCAGGTCAACATTTTGTTCTAAAGAACATACTGCCTAGCGTAATATTTGTCGCTTACTCAAATGCAAAAGCTCAAAACAGTCTTGAACAATTTTGGTCGCCATGACCTTGGCAAGGTCAAACAAGGTCATTGATCTTAAATGAGAATATGATCTTTTGCTTGGAACAGGTATCTAGGTTCTGGGGGCACTTTGGAGGCCAACTTGGAGTTTGACATTGTTTGACAAAGGCCACTCATCATCTATGAACTTTAAACTTTGATCCTAAATGATTTCACTTGCAGGCCAATACACCATGTAAATTTGGTGCCTCTAACTCTCTTAGTTCCTGAATCTCAGGGGGGGGGGGTGAACTGACCCCCACCCGAGCGAAGGGTATCCAACCAGCCGCCCGGGCGCGTGTTGATGTGCACTTTTTAAACCATTGGTCGACCAGAACTGTCGAGTGGGACTCTTAATACGTCTTGTGTTCCACGCAGAGCTTTTGTACGCCTATTCCTACTGAACAAAACATACCAAACACCGTATTTCAAATGTGACGCATCTAGGAGGTTACGGGAGTGTATGATGCTGAAGACTTACCTTGTAAAGAAATATTCTTTCGATGTGTGGTTGACCAACATCCAGTCATCCAACTTCACAGCTGGCACCATATTCGATACTAAGCATAGACAAACAAAAGCGGCCATCTGTGAGGACAGCTCGCTGACCAGACACCGCAGGTGTTCCGAAATGTGAGGCACGTTTGCCCGCCCCACGGACTAGATCGAGCTCCGCTGTGGGATACTCAGGTGCCATTCAAGGCCACGAAACGGCTGCTGGGTCACCCAGGTGGCCTTCTTTCTGTTTGGGTCGTGCTCTATGACGCCACAATCTCCAGACATCATTGCCGGCTCTTCGCTCTCGCGGTGTACGCGGCAGGCTTGCGGTGTAAAGGATGGTTTATGAGATCTAAGCCGTTAACCCATTTCATCGGGCGTGTGTACAACTTTTATAAATGCGTTTATGACATAACGCGCACTTGCCACAGCTGATTTCGCCTCTTTGAGTGCAGCGCCGCACATGTAGCGATGATGATGGCGACGGTGACCTAAAACAGCTTGAAGTGATCTGGGTGAGTAAATTTCATAACGCTGAGGGTTAAAACAATGAGTTAGCAGCGTTTTAAAATGGTACACAAAGGCAATAGATAAAACCTTACTAGAGAATGGCTTAAGATACTTAACAACGTGGCCAAGTGTTGCAATTGGTTGGCAACTCCGTCGGATAGCAGTAGACCGCGCACACTGGGCAAACTTTCGTGCGGCACTGAGCAAACGCTGCACCATCCCCGATGAACGCTGTCCGGCTGACACTAGAAGTTACTTAGCTGTCATTCAGATAGCTCCTGTGCGTAAAACCAAATGTGGAAATAAAGCTGTGAAACTGAGTCTAGACTGCACATCCCCAGCTGCATAGACGCTAAGCTAAAAACAGCCCCTCCCCAAAAAGTGTGCATGGTCATGTTGTGGCAATTTACCGTAAATTAATGGGATCAAAGTCATCAACCTTGATAGCTATTCCTTCATGCTAGATTAAAACTGGCGAACATTAGGCCAGGAAAGACGAAAATTACCAACGAATTGACTCGAATTGCGAAGCTCCCGCGGTGCCTCGCTCCAAGTCTGCTGTTCACGCCAAAGCCGCCGGTCGGCGCCGCTCGGCCCTGCAGAAGACGGTACGGGTAGCCCGAAGGCAAGGAGGGGAAGGGAGCGGACGCGGCGGAGATTGCAGCTCAGCACGCGAGAGCGCGGCGGCCGTGACGTCACCGATCTGCTGGCGAGACGGTCGCGGTCACGTGACTCCCTGACCCGCCGCCGACCGTCGGCGCCGGTCCATCGCTCCCTGGGTCATGTGGCTTTCTGACGAGCGTCACGCAGGACGGCGGCCGACACCCCGGCCTGTCGCTTCCCAGGTCACGTGGCGCTGTGATGGGTGTCACGCAGCCTGTGCTCGGCGCTCCAGCCTGCCCCCCCCCCCCCCCCTCCCGGTCACATGCCCCTCCCCACGGGTGTCACGCAGGCGGCGGCAGGTCGGCGCTCCAGGCCGCCGCCGACAGGTCACGTGTCCCTCTGACGGGCGTCACGCAGGCGGCGGGGCGGCGGGGCGGCGGGGCGGCGCCGCAGCCCACCGCTCCCGAGCCACGTGATTGCAGGTGGTGTGGACCGACGCAGGCACCGCCGGGGCCGCGCGCCGTGGGAAGGTCACGTGTCTTACCCCACGCGTGCGCTGGGCGGGGGCAGGCCTCCGCCCGGTGCGTCTGCGCCAGCCGGGCGCCACGGCGGCCGGGAACGCGGCGGCCGTAGCCGCGGCCGCGCCAGGTCACTGGGCCGTGGAGCAGGGTCGGCGGTGCGGCTACAATGGCTCGAACGACCTCAGAGTTTCGGTCAGGGTCAGGCAGCCGCGGGCGGCCGCATCGGGCTCGCTGACACTGTCGGACCTTAAAGGCCTGGCCAACCACCAGAACTGCCATTGTGGCTCTGCTGAATGGTCGAGGAGCTGAGACGGGTAACGCAGAGTCTCGTTGGTCTCGTTTAGGTGTGAACATCGTTTGTGTTGCAACTCCGGCTCTTCATTGTGTGACTCGCCTGACGTGCTCTGATTAATGAAGGCAGCATTTATATCTAGTTCACGTTTACACTCGGGACTCCGCTAAAGTGGTGATGTAGCCGGGCACGGCTTATCTTGTCCCAGTTTTTGTGTCTCGATCGCATCCAGTTTTTGCCTCGTGTACCTCATTGGAAACCTAAACCGGTCAGGTTTTCACTTACGTGGTTTTGTTGCCGTATCAAATGCATGCTTTGCAAGCCTTCGTACGGTGAATGGTCTCCTCCAGTAAAAACCGTATTATTCGAGCTCCCCCGCCTTCAGATTGGTAACGAGGCCACGCCGATCAGCTACCATTCGACCTCTCCCGCCTGCGGATTGGCTAACGGCGCCACGCCGATCAGCATCTGGTACCGACACCAAGCCAGCATCGTGATCGGAAGGCGGATCCCGCCGCTCACGCCGCGCGCAGCGCGAGCCCTTCCTGGTTCATAATGGTCGGACCGGAGGGCATTTTTCAAGGCGCTGTGTCTAATGGAGCAATTGCATTCATGATCTCGCTGTGCGCTCCGGTACTGGACCACGTACGTGGCCCGGGCTCACTGAGCGATGGGAGTGGCGATCCGCTCAAGGACGCACCAGCTTCAACCAGTTTCCTGCGAATTTACACACATTTGCATGTATATGCGTGCAAAGATGTCCGGGTATGCTGTTTCATCGACGCTGCACGATGCACCAGTTACCATGCACCGCCAGTTACCTCGTCAGTGCAACACATTTGAGGCCCTGTGACGCGATGGCTGCCCTTCCCATAAAGGTAAATGTCGCTGGTCTGCCCACGACTCGCAACCTTTCGGAAAAGGTCCAGTCGTGGTTTCAAAAGCTACCGTCGAGCTATTGACAGGTGTTGGGCCCAATCAAAGCCTACCATAATGAAATGTCCATGAAGCACAGAAATCGCAAACCCTCTAAGGACATACGCACGCACTTGGACGTATTAATACATTTCTCCCTCGTTGTTCTTCTTTTTTAAAAGAAATGCCACGCGCATGGCCAGATAGTTGTGCGAGGCCATCTCGACGGCGTTGATCGGTCGCGCCGGCGGCGGCGCGTTCGGACGCCGCTGCTTGACTTTTTTACATATTCTTACATTAACAGGCACTCGGGCGGAGATCAAATTCGACCCGTCCCCCCGAGGGTTTTTCCGGGTTGGCTGTTGAGCGGCATGGCGCAGCCACGTCAAATTTTGCATAGCTGTATACAATTGAATATCAGATCGTGTGATGTCAAAAAATTAGGTGTACCGTATAAGGTTACTGACCTACAGCATGTCAAAGTCAGGCCATGGTTTCAGCGAAGTCAATTTCTATGGAATCGTTCAATTTTGTGGAACAACGGAGTGCTACACAAAGCTATACGTATCTGAGTTACTTTCTTAGGCAGCAAAACAATTAAGTGAACAAATGATATTGATCTAGAGTCAGGTATTAAGGTCAGACCAACGTCAAAGCCAACCTATTTTACTACTCTAGGAGTTATCGTATGGGGTAGTTTCTGGTGCTCATTTCGCATTTATTGATAACAGGAACCGCATAAGATATCATCCATGAAATTTACAAAGGTCAGAATAGGTCGCTGACCTAAAATGACTTGGGCCAAAATTTCGTTTTTAGGAGCATATTGCCGAACGCAATCTTTGTTCCTTTTTCAAATGCAAAACTCATTGCAGTCATGTATGATTTTGGTCACCATGGCCTTCGAAATGTCAAACAAGTTCGCTGACCTTAAGTGAGCAAGTGGCCTTTTCCCTGGAACAGCTATCTAGGTTCTGGGAACACTTTTGAGAGCAGCTTGAAGTTTCACCTTGTTTTATCTTATTTGACCCGAAGGTCATGATCTAGGAATCTTAAACTTTGTTCTAAGTGAGTTCACGTACAGGCCAACACACCCTGTGAATTTGATGTATCTGTCTCTCTTGGTTCCTGAGATCTCAAGGGAGATCAAGTTGACCCCCACTCCCAACCGAGCTAAAAGATATCCAACTGACCACCCAGGCACACGTTAAACTTTTTTATTTGGGTTGAAAGTGTCCGAATACGAATAGGTATCAACCACTGTTGCTTGGGATTTAGCTTAAGCGTTCATCATCCCCTATTATCCCCTTTTCCCGCTTCACCATGCATCACAGCGTCTCCCCTCACCGGGAACATGCAGCAGCCGTCAGCCACAAGTCTTCCTTCACGGCCGCTCTGGCAGGATATCACGAGCACGTGCACACCGCTTCACCCTGAGCCTCACAGCGTCTCCCCTCACCGGAAATACGCAGGCAGCCGTCAGCCACGAGTCTTCCTCACGGCCGCTCTGGCAGGATCTCCTCACGAGCACGTGCATACCGCTTCACCCTGAGCCTCGCAGTGTCTCTCCTCACCGGAAATACGCAGCAGCCGTCAGCCACAAGTCTCCCTCACGGCCGCTCTAGCAGGATATCACGAGCACGTGCACACCGCTTTACCCTGAGCTTCGTAGTGTCTCTCCTCACCGGAAATACGCGGCAGCCGTCAGCCACAAGTCTCCCTCACGGCCGCTCTAGCAGGAGCTCCTCACGAGCACGTGCACACCGCTTTACCCTGAGCTTCGCAGTGTCTCTCCTCACCGGAAATACGCAGCAGCCGTCAGCCACAAGTCTCCCTCACGGCCGCTCTAGCAGGAGCTCCTCACGAGCACGTGCACACCGCTTCACCCTGAGCCTCGCAGTGTCTCTCCTCACCGGAAATACGCAGCAGCCGTCAGCCACAAGCCTCCCTCACGGCCGCTCTAGCAGGAGCTCCTCGCGAGCACGTGCACACCGCTTCACCATGAGCCTCGCAGCTCTCCCTTCACCGGAAATACGCAGTAGCCGTCAGCCACAAGTCTCCCTCACGGCCGCTCTGGCGGGCGCTCCTCACAAGCATGTGCGCAAACCACGAACTCGAAGCCTGGCCGCTGTGCTGAGTAAGGCTCGGTAGCGTTGATGACCAAGTCTAGGCGCAGTAGTTTCCCCATTACTTAGGATTTTGCTTAATCCCACGGGTCTGACATGGACAAAAGTGGCATAAGAGCTAAATGGTAGGTGGTGCCCGTAAGGCCGCAGGGGCTAAGTAAGAACCAAGTCAAATCAATGCGCTCACAACATTCGAAAAGTGCACACGCAGTGGAGGCTGCGGCAGAGTGTAGATAAAGCTGCACGCTTGTCAGAACAACAAAGCGCCACAATATTATCTGATTGACAGTTTACTGACAGCATAATTATTTGGAATTATCACATGATCAGTCACCACGAAGGCTCATCTGCGAAATCACGATCATCATCTGCAAACTCCATGGAGTTCTCAGCGGACCGCAATCTCATCTTTCCCATCGCTCCATGAACAAATTCGCAAGGACGTTTTTGAGGAAGTTGACCGCTTTCATTGTGTGTCAATGCTCCCAGAAAAAGCATACGCTGGGGGTGTTTTGCTAGTTTTTACTCTATAAGCGCTATTAACACTCCGAAGGGATCAGTGTTATCAGTTTGAGCCTGGAGTTTTTACGAAGTTTTTATCCTAAAAAGACGCTTCCTTCATGCTCAAATTTTAACACATTTGAGGAGCTTTGATATCGTGGTGTTTCCCTGGGTATTTTCGCTGTGGCATGCGTGTGTCTTTAATTGCATGATACGTGTGTCTTGTTAGCTCTGGTCTAGTTTTGTGGTACTGCCTTAGTGTTCTGGCATCATTCAGCAATGCTTCGAGCTCTACAGACTGTAACACATTGCGTTATTCCGCCACGACGACGACTTGACAAGACGACGACGTCTTGCCAGTGAATGAAAAGAAACCAGTCGCATATTTGCCTCCAAACAGGTTCGAGTCTACTTAAAGCCGTTCTTTATACTCGACGCCATACAAATCGAACAATATCTGAAGCCGCACAATGTCAATTCTACGGCGGTTACCAAAACCTGGTTTCGACCATGGACGCCAAATGGCATGATAATGAGGTCCTACGACAGCAACTCCGCCGAAACGGAGCGAGGAAGCGTACTGGAGCGAATGCGTAGTTTCCTATTCAGTTGGGAGGTGGGGGGGGGGGGGGGGGGGAATCCAGCCCTCTAACTTTGTGAGGAGGGTGGGCCAAATCCGTAAGGAAACCTGGTTAGTGTATTTTGGGAGTATGCGTAGCAATTTTTCCACATTAAGCTCCCCATACGTATTTTACGAAACTACACCCACGTCGGGGAGCTCCTAATATACTTGCCATATTAGACTCGGGTGCTGTTCTCCAGCCTGCAGCCCACCCTGCGGTCGGGGGCTTCCATGGCATCTTCAAGCAGCGGCGTACACCAACTAGCACTCTGTGCCCCGAAGCTGTACACGTGAATCACATCTAAAGCCCCATGACAACGGCCCTCTCCTACATCGGCCTCGTGCCGATAACCAGAAGGTGGCCCAGACCTCAACGCTAAGCAAAACTATTATGCTGTCCAACGACGTCTTTCGCCGAGACAAAGCGAGAAAACGTGGTGGAGCAGGGATATGGTGTCCTATTTACGTATTTCCATTCAGTTCCTGCCTATTCAGTAGTAAACTACATTGTCGTGTCCTATTCAGTTGTATTCAATCCAGCCCCCTCCCCCTCTCTCCGCCCTCCCGCTCCCTGGTGGGGAAAGGCAGTGAGTCAAATCGGAAAGAAACGTGTTTTTAGTGCATTTCGGGGTGAGTTAGCCATTTTCCCCAGGTCATCGCCCAAACCCATTTTGCGGAGCTGCACCTCAGTGGTGGAGGGTTAAAGGGAATGTTACACATTAAAAGATATTAAAACAATCATCAGACATGACGAAATGAGCTCTCTTGTGACTGTTGATATACCTTCGAGTGAAAAAGACTGCTCTTGAAAGCATAATTTCTCAATTTAGTAAGCATGTTGGCATGATTTGAACGACGTCATTATGGCATCATGGATGCCTGGGTAACCCTGAAGGAGTCCCCCTCCCCCCCCCCCCCGAAAAAGTCTGCACATCTTCGCCGGGGTGTAGCTCAAAAACCAGGGACGTTTAGGTCTCAAGAAGGGCGGGACTGTGAACTGAACCAAATGATCTTAAACATGGTTATTTCGGTTAAGACCCCACACAAGTGTGGAACACTTCCTTTAATGATTGTGACATGCGACGTACTCACCACTTCACTTCCTTAGCAACTGGCTTACAGCGCAGCTCCAAAGCAGAAAGCGTGTGGATCAAGACGGATAGATCAAAATCTCTGTAAGGTAATCCACAGTTGACACCAGCTACATAGGGGCACCACGATTTCAACGAATCTCAACCACATGTAAGATGATTTGCAAGCCGAAGCGTGTTCTTGCACCGCACGTTGCACAAATAAGATGTCCAATTGAAAGAAACCGAGGTGATCTACAAAAAAATATAGAGCCCGTTTTAAGAAATGTTACGTTTTTCGCACATAAATCTAGTAACTGAATTTTTGGATAACAATCCATAAGGTATACCCACACTGTCCCAATTTACAAAATATCAGATCGCATTTCATGCATACAATTCCTATGCAGAACCAACAGTAAGTTTCAAGCCGACCTTTCCGTTTGTTTTGACCACTTGGGTGATCCAGTTGGTGAATGCGCTGGCCAATCTTTGTGAAAGGTCCTTGGTTCAAGTCTGGCTTCGGCAGGCCTTGCCTCGGCTGACTCCCTCCCAGCACCCGCGGCGATGGGGTCGCTGGCACCGTATGGCTTCTTTCCGTATGGTGGCCCTCCCTGAGGACACAGCCTCGCCTGAGCCATCGGAGCAGTCATCTGAACTCCAGGGAAATCGGTACAGGCTTCTGTATGCCTGAGTGCTATGTCAGACATTCTGACAGCAATCCCGAAGTCTAGACCATCTCGCAAGTGTGTTGAAAATGGAACCTCAGACTTGTACAGCGTACAATGTATGTGGTCGGCGCTGGTCATGGCTGACCTCATCTGCAATTTCCTGCGCGAGGGCAGCCAGGCGTCACGTGCGTCGACTTCGTCAGGTATCGAGGCATGTTTCGCTGATCCAGATCGTGTGCGCACCAACGTTCTGCATACCCAGTAGCAACGAATCATCGCTGACGTGGTCGTCACCAACTCCCCGAACCAGATCCAGCACACGGGTGTCATGATGAGCTGCTGCAGTCACCATGGCTTGAGCACTTGTACATTGAACGTAAATGCAACAGAACAGAACAAAATAGCGCACACAGCTATCACCGAATGGACACTGGTCTGCTCTTACAGGATCTGGCCACGGTTGACTGGAGTACGGTCCCGAAACCTTTTCACCAGATGAACAGTGAGATGCGTTCCAGACCATCGTGCAACCCCTGCTTGGCAACCTTGCCCCAAGCTTGACAAGAAAAGGGCAAGTCCCTGTTTGTCACCCCCCCCCCTTGACAAGCTTGTGATAAGTCCAGATTCCCGACCCAGCCACTCTTCCTGTCTCGGACAAAATCAAAGGGAACGTTCGACGCTTGAAGATACTGAAACAGGTATCAGATGAAGCGAACTAAAGCCAGTTAATAGCTATTGGTACGGTTTTAGTGGAAATGACCACTCTAGGCAACGATGCTTATTTATTTAGTAAATGTGCTACTCAATACGTCATTGTTGACTGCGACATGGAACGTTCGTATGACGTTGAGATGCTGCCAAACTAGCCGTGGGAAATTGCCACCTTAGCACGCACTTGGGATACTTCAAACTCGCCGTGAGATGGCAGTCGCAACGTTGGAAGTGTTCACTGGGGCAAATATTGCTATGTCTTCGTGTTTGGCTCTTTCTCGTGGTGTTACAGCATATTTATCCGTGAGTTTAAAATATTTCATTGCAGTCATATGCTCGGTTATTGCACTATTCTTAACTTGTTTGATTACAAGTCTTATTTCCGTAATAAATAGATATTCTTCGGTAATGTAGTGCGCAAAGTAATGACAACTAGCCAACAATTAATAGCGTCAGAAAATGGTGTTGCACTTTAAAACTACCATTGCGATGGCCGGGAATCGAACCCGGGTCAACTGCTTGGAAGGCAGCTATGCTCACCACTATACCACCATCGCGTGCAACGCTCGCACAGGTTTCAAATACGTGCCGTGAGCACTTGACTTTCTTAATAATGAGCCGTCACGTGACTGCTAGAGCCAGCCACGTGCTCATTATCTCCTGGATAGAAACGCCCACCTCATAAACACCACACCTGAAGCACCAGAGCATGGGCCGGCAATGCCATCGGCGACGACAAAGGCTGATGCGATGACTTTGCTGATGATTCCATCGCCCTCCGGCCGCGCTGTGTCCCGCCTCGGAGACTGCCGGGAGCGTCCGTCACGCGGCGGCCAGCAGAGCCCCGTCTAGCCGTCTGCTACCTGCCGACCTCGGGGCGCGCCGACCGTGACGGGGTGGGCCGGAGCGGTGCCGCGGCGAGGACCGCCGCACTCGGGCAGCCATCCGCCGCCGGCCGGACCTGCCGGGGCCACCGGCGGCCGGCCGGCGCCCAGCTGGCCACCGCCACAGACGGCCACGCAGCTGTGGAAGGGGTGACGGCCCGTGACGAGGCTGGAGACGTGTGCCCCGTGCATCTGCCCTTGGATGGAGTGTCTCTCAATACTGATAACTAATACTGATGATAACACCCAAACTAATGACTGTTCTTTCTTGCTTTCTAACAATCATTTCTTTCCGTGACCAAGTTCTTCAGGATATTATGATTTGTGGAGTGCGGTATGTCCATGAATCCAAAATGGCGTGCCAAGCTGGATTTGTCACCGCTATCACCATGGCCGTAACGGGCGGCTTAAGTCGAGTAACGGCATCGAGTCTCAACCAACCTGTTTGGACGGTGACATCATGGCAACTACAACAATGAAATTCACTTATGTCTGTTGAAATGACAGCTGTGCAATACTCGTCCAATTTTATTATGCCCGGTTTTGAGCACCACATTTATCACGGATATGACAGGGTTTGAATGTGAATATTATTAAGATATGCTACGACAAATATCACAATAATTTCCCCTTCACTCGCTGCACCAGGTCGATACTTTTACGCTTGCCCCGACGAGGTGCACACATAGCCGGCGAGGTCAGCCCTGAACTCGTTATACATGAGCGGTGAGTACAACGGCAGAACCACGCCGCCAGGTTTCCCTTCGTCAAATCCTTGCGCAGAGAGCGGAGTATTCGTCATACATAACGTAATCGGGGTGCAAAGAAATGTAGCAGTGGCATGTCTGACAGAAGGGGAACGTGCATGGAAGGGGATGTACCAAGCCTCGAATGTGCTGATGCAGCCAGTCATGACAGAGTATAAAGCAACGTGTAGAAAGACAGAAAAGCTATAATGCATGGTGGAACCACACGGAAAAATAACCGAATAGCAGTGGTATATATCGATGTACAAAGCCACCTCTCAATGACAATGCATTTTAGCTTCGTCTTCGGCTTCGGTTTCGGCTTTGGCTTCGGCTTCGGATTCGGCTTCGGCTTTGTGAAGCCGCAGTCTCCTCCAATGGCTTGGAGCCCGGCTTCGGCCTTGAGCCATTTTTTTCCGCCCGGCTTCGCCTTCGGTTTCGCGTAATTTGAGACGGTTGGATTCGGATTTGGCTTCGGCTTTGCAGTGTTTTTAACACGTGCCCGGGTGGCCGGCTGGATACCCTGTGCTCGGGTGGGTGATCAATTTGACCCCCCTGAGATCTCGGGAACTAAGAAAGCTAGAGACCAAATTTGCAGGATGCGTAAGCCTGTGCTTGGACTCACTTAGGTTAAGGTTTGAGGTTTCTATATCATGACCTGCTGGTCAAATAAGGTCAAACGAGATCAAATTCCAGGCTGGTCTTCAAAGTGGCCCCAGAATCCAGATTACTGTTTCTCAGCAAAAACACACATGCTCATTTAGGGTTAGTAAACTTGTTTGACCTTTTGAAAGTAATGGTGACCAAAATCATACAAGACTGCTCTGAGTTTTGCATTTGAATAAGCAATAAGGATTACGTTAAGCAGTATGTTCCTATAAAATGTTGACCCGGGTCATTTTAGGTCGATGACCTATTCTGACTTCTAAAAAGTCCATGGAAGATGTAAAATGCAGTTCTTGCTGTCGATAAATTCGAGGTGAGCACCAGAAACTATCCCATACAGCAAACCATAGGGTAATAAGGCAGGTTGGTTTTGAACTTGGTCTGACCTTCATGCCTGACCTTAGGTCAATGTAATTTGTTCATTCAATTGCTGTATTTCTTAAGAAAGCATCTTAGAGATGTATGGCTCCGTCTAACGCTCCGTTATTGCATCAGATTGAACGATTCCCTAGAAATTGCCTTCGCTGAAACCATGGCCTGACTTTGACCTGCCATAGGTCAGCGACCTTACAAGATACATCTAAATTGTTGACATCAAACGATCCGCTATTTAATTTTCTACAACTGCTCAACATTTGGCGCGGCTACACCACGCCATTTGGAAACCATTCTGGAAAAAACCCTCGGGGAGAGGGCCGTTGACCCCCACCCAAGCGCGTGTCAGCGGCTGAATTCAGCTGTTGTTTATGTTAAGAGCTATTATGGGATTATGGCTTCAGCTTCGGTTTCATGCGATTTAGAATGGCCTTATAGTTTCTTTACGGTGCAAGTACTTTTTAGGCTTTGCGTTCCTGACTTTTTGCAATAATGAAGCACTTTTCAACTTTTCTTTTTAACGTTTATCGTTGATCGCTTCGAAGCCGCTGACTCCGGCTTTTGATTCCCATTTACAAAGCTCAAAATCACTTGCTTCGGGTTCTAAAAGTACCAAGTCACAGTATTCGGTTTCAGCTTGGTAGTTTTGAGCCTCAATACTACCAGATTTGGTTTCGGCTTCGGCTTCATGTCACTGTCTTGATTTTGAATTCGGCTTCGAAGCCATAACCTTAGCTCATCCAAACGTCATGTAGCTATATGAAGGGTTTTCCTTTGATCTAGTCGATTTTGCACACTTAAAGCGCACATCATAACTAACTAGCCTAACCTGCTCTGCTTGTTAAACTGCTTGTTAACGTCACGCAAGCTTTGACCTGATTCAGCCTGCAAACCACAAGCGATTATATTTTCCTGATTCATATTGCTGTTAGTAATCAGCAGTAATCATTCTTTGTTGCTAAGTCAATAAACATATCTTACTTTGAACCCGGCTGGCTTAGCATACGACGCGGGCGCATTTAAGATTTACTAATACACTAATAAAATTAATGAATCGGATGTCCAACAGTGAACAATTTGAGCCTAGCTGTCACGCGTAAAAGTTATGTGACATTTTTCCGCCAGAAAGGTTGGATTAAGCTCACTTGACCTTACATTTTTAACCAGTGCATTGTCTCAGTAACATTATCTGATCGGCCTTTTGGCACAGCACTGTCATGTAACAAATCGCCTGGCAATGTTTCATGCCAGACACGTTAAAAACGGCACGAACATACATGTTTAAAGGGCAATGTAAGGATCCCTTGTGACACCTGGCCTCTAGTAGCCCGCGTATGTAAAAACAGAGCAAGAATAGAGCAAAAATTCAGCTCCATGTGATCAGCATTTTCAAGCTAGGCATTACCTTGCCTAGACGCATAGCCTCCGCGACCTTGAAGTTGTTCGAGATATCGCGGCCGGTCACTAGTCGACCGGTCATAGGATAACGGTTTCAGGCGAAAAGCAGCGCGACACTCACTTGGCCACCGGCCAAAAGTCAGGTCCGGCCGGTGACCAGCGGACGGCGTCAGGAGCGAGATGACGTCACAGGGTCGTGATGACGTCACAGTGTGCCGCTGGAAATCACATGGCCAGCCTGACAAGTCCCTCCGCTGGCGTCGCCAGGTCCTGAGCCGGTACGCTCCCAGACAATGCTGTCCGCGGACTCACGTGTGGCGGGTGGCCGCTGCAGGCGGGGCGGTAAGCTCGCTCTGTTTGAAGCCTGACAGCGGCGCGGCTGCCGCGTCAGGGGACGAGAGCCACAAACCGCAGGACGGGGCGAGACACGTGACGCTGCATCTGAGCCGTGAGCGCAAGGCCCAGGAACGCGTCGAGTTCGGCGGCGCTCCGTGACCCAGCGGTCGCTAGATGCCATGTAATCCGACCGGATAATCCTGAGATATTAACACTCATTTAAAGGGAGGGTTCCGTGGTTGTATGGGGAGGGGCTAGCTGCAATGGCCATATTGAAGATTATTCAGTGCGGTTTACAACCCTGTCCTTCTTAAGCCCTACGCTCAAGAAGTTTGAAGCTTCTGAGCTACACGCCCGCGAAAATATATACTGTTTTGGGGAGAATATTTCAAGGTTACCCAGGCAACCATGACGCGACAATAACTTCATTCGAGTCTTGCTATTACGTTGGTCATGCATTGATCAAGGCCAAGAAGAATACATTTGTCGAGCCGTTCATATCTGGCGTTCGTGAGCACGATTTACAAATATAACGGTTGTCAACTGGCTCTCAAGCAATGTTGTGCAAGGTATGATGACGTAATTAAGTAATGACGTATAGAAGAGCACATTTACCACACAAAATGTGTCGTCTTCACTGGTCTTTCTCACCTACAAGCGTACCAATAGTTAGACGTGAGCTTATTCGTCATATATGATGCTTGCTTCACTTTCCTCAAGTTTGGAACATTCCCTTTAATAGAGACAGTTGACTGGAGTATTATGCATTCGTACACTGTCGTGCCAGCTGGAAAACGTTCATGTCCATGCCATGTTCACCGTCACGCAGCAGCCAAATTTGCGTGGTCGGCGCTGCGCCAGCTGAGACAATCCGCATGCAGGTGGAACGACCAGCGCCAGACTTGCCGATATTGTTGAGAGGGTTTGCGAAGTATTTTGTTTGGTGTCCTAATGTACATGGTTATATGAATATACATGGTATCTGAATAGGTACCCACAGGCAGTTCTTTGCACTTCAGGGCTTAGCGTCATTCCTTATCCGGCGCACCGGTCCTTGGCAGGACACAAGTGCGTTGTCTCATTTTAACTTCAACCTGAACTGCTCACAAGTGGTGCAACTTCTCGCATTGGTCGTCAGCACAAGTAGGATATTTTTATGACAGGAGACTTTCGTCACATACTCGGTTTGCCCGCGGGCAGCTCCGTTGCCGCTGCGCAGGCCGACCATCTGCACGCTTCATTCGCAAAAAAAACACCACTTGGAGTTGTTTGAACTATTTGAAGCCGGCCGGCAGCACCTGTGCGCCATTACGGGTAGTTACACCGCTGCTGTGAGAACACCCGAGGAAGTGGCGTACCAGTTGGGCGTTACGGTGAATCACACACCGCCGGAATGATTCATCGCGTCACGTAATGACCGCACCGACGCCGCCCGGGCGAAAGCTGCTCACACCAAATGGTTCACTTTGGTCGCCAATTTGCAGACAGACCATGCGAATGTCCGGGGCAGCGGTCCCACATGCTAGAGCTGCAAGCAGGAATGTGCGTCGTGGAGCTCTCCGCAGCCGGTGGAACAGCGCCTGCGCAAACCGTCACATCGCCGCAGCCGCCGCTCCGCTGCGTCCCACGGCGCCAAGTGTTTAAGATCCGGAGAATTCGCGCCACATCGAGGCATGAGAACGAGGCACGCTGTACAGGAATTAGTGTAGCTAGCGGGGTGGGCGAAAACAGCGCGCAAACAGGTGACGCCCGACGAGTGGGCACCTGGCGGCCGGAGGTGAAAACCGGCCGCAGGCTGTCACAACAACGCGACGCGACACAGGCCGCAAGCGCTGGCGCGGTAAACCAGGTGGTTTTGCGACATCGTCGGCTTGTCCATCGCCTACCCGCCCACTGATATGCATCGGAAAGAACAGCAGAGCCCGGTGTGTCCGAATAGAACCGTCAAGCTCAATCGTGTTGCCTTCTCCATATATTTCTGAAGTACGATCAGATAAATCACTCGACGATAAGAGGTAAAAGTGAAGGCTCAAAACGAAGATAAAAACAGAGATCACATTGCGTGAACAAGTGGAGTGCGTTTGCGAGGTTCCCGCCGCAACACGCGGAATGCCCGGACAGCCTAAATCATAGCATGATGATCGCTCGATGTTAACATCTAATGCTGGCCCAGAACAAAGGTAAACAAAGATACAGACCGCACTGCGTAAACGGATGGAGTGCGCTTTCAGGGTTTCCGCAGAAATACGCGGAATGGCCGGACAGTGCAACTCGTGTGAAAAGAGTTGTGCGTGCGTCTGTGAGGCACTTTCAACTGGGCAGTGGGTGATGTGGCGGGCTTTGGCGCCCTGCCGCGGCTCGGCGGCGCTGCCTCAGCCGGCGCCGTCTCCGAGCGCGGCGATCGCCCCGCCGCGGTGCAGACGCTTGACGCCGCGCGGCAGCGCTCGGCACGAGGTGAGGTCGAGCTCCTCGAGCTGTCGGCAGCCGACTACCAGGCGGCGCACGGCCGCGAACGAGGCGGCCGCTCCGCGTAGTTGTAGTCGACGCAGCGGCGGCGGCGGCGGTACGGCGTCGCCGGCCAGGCTGAACAGCGCCGCGTCCACGGTCGCCTCGGCCCAGCTAAGGTCCAGCTCGAGCAGGCTGTGGCGCCAGCGCGTCAGCAGCGGCGCCAGGCCGGCGGCGGCCGCCGTCGCCGCCGAGCCTGACACGAATAGGTGCTGCATGTGCTGGGCCGGCAGCTGCGCCAGACCGACGCAACTGAGGCGCGCGCAGCCGCGCACGTCCAGCAGGCGCAGCCGGGGAGAGGCGCCCAGCAGCCGCACCAGCTCGGCGTCCTCCAGGCCCCAGCACGCGTCACGCGGCACGGCCACGCTCAGCTCCTCCAGCAGCGGGAAACCGCCCGCTGCCACCTGGCGGAGCACACAGACGGTGCAGTTCAGGTTTAAGACACCAGGTGTCATCAGCATAGCCGGGCCCTCTTTGCTGTTATACCGCTATCAGCCATCGCGGTGCTTTCGCCTACGGCGTAGGGTAGTGCTTTCGCCTACGGCGTAGGGCAGTACTTTCGCCTACGGCGTAGGGTAGTATCGCAACGATCAGTGCTGAAGGTTCAGAGTACGTTCCCTCTCAGGTGCGAATAACGCAGCCTCCCATGCTTAAATTTGGATTCCCATGACCATGAAATCGGGGGATTTGCGCAATGCAACATATGTCATCTGTACATGGACTCAAGATGACGACACTGCAAGAGAAAGCCTGCAGTTTAAGGGTTGGCATGTTCCCGCTGGAATCAGACGCTGATTCAGCGGTGCTCACGCTCTCGCTCGCTCCTCTAGTGAGGCGGGCGCCAGTCTGATCCGGGAATTGGCCCAGTGGACCTCACATGCTCTCAACCGCTCCCCCAGTGGGGCGGGCGCCAGTCTAATCTGGATTGGTCCAGTGGACTTCAAATGTTCTCACCTGCTCCTCTAGTGAGGCAGGCACCAGTCTGATACATGCTCTCACCTGATCCTCTAGTGAGGCGGGCGCCAGTCTGATGTGGGAGTTGATCCAGTAGACGCTATATGCTCCCACCCGCTCCTCTAGTGAGGCGGGTGCCAGTCTGATCAGGGAGTTGATCCAGTGGACCTCGCATGCTCTCACCTGCTCCTCTAGTGAGGCGGGCACCAGTCTGATACATGCTCTCACCTGCTCCTCCAGTGAGGCGGGCGCCAGTCTGATACATGCTCTCACCTGCTCCTCTAGTGAGGCGAGCGCCACTCCGATCTGAGAGTTGGTCCAGTGGACCTCACATGCTCTCACCTGCTCCTCTAGTGAGGCGGGCGCCAGACTAATCTGGGTGTTGGTCCAGCGAAGCACGCGCAGCCGCCGGCAGCCGGCCTGCAGCCGCTCCAGCGGCACAGACACGATGCCGCCGTTTCTCAGCATGATGTTGGAGAGGTCTAGCAGCTCCAGGTTCGGACAGCCATCCTGCGCGCGATTGGTTAGCAGGTCACCTCCAGCTACCGGCCACATGCGAACGGGCTGAATTATCGCCCGTTCGCTTACTATGCGCCACATCGTGGATAACACAGATCTAGGCATCCATGGCAGGTGTTCTCTCTCACTTGCCGCCTCTACAATACACTGTATGAGGTGGTGAGTCACATTAGCACCACATCACGTTCACGGGCACAACCCTTCACCAAACCGCACACTACACTGGTTATATATATACACCACCCCAGCCCGGAACAATTCAGCTCGCGGCAAGACCACCAGGTCTGCACCCAGCTCGGCCCTCGCAGGCACCGGCTCTGGCCGGCCGGAAACCTCTAAAGGCAGCCGACGCCAGCCGCACCACCCACGTACCACCAGCGCGTTGACCACCACCTGCAGGGCGCTCGTCTGGTTGTGCGCGAGCGTGAGCGCCGTCAGCCTGCCGCCCGTCAGGTGCAGCAGCTGCTGCATGCAGGCGCTGGCCACGACGGGACGCACGCTCTGCGCCTGCACGGCCGACAGGTCGAGCGCGCGCAGCCGCGGCGCCACGCGCGCCAGCTGCAGCACCAGCTCCGGCTTGAGGCGCCGGCACGAGGCCAGACTCAGCGCCTGCAGCTCCGGACAGTCGCGGCACACGTCTGACAGGATGTCGGCGCTCAAGACCTTGTCCCAGCCGGCTGCCGGAGGAGAGGGGGGGGGGGGGGGAGGGGGGTCACGGGCTGACCGTCACAGAGGAGGTTATCCGGGACAATAGCAAGGAGATGGCAAGAGTATGCTGCACGGCGAAGACAGCTAGGGGGAGCATCGGGGTGCAACAAACTAAGCATGCAGTAGACCAGGGCACGTCGTGAATAAACCGTGAAGGGTAAGGGCAAAGCACAGAAACCTGTAGGTTACAATCCTACCCCCGTCAAATCAAGTTCTGAGAAGTCTAACCCGCACAACACCATTCGCAGGCAGCGAACCGCCAGCCATCCACAAGTGGGAATGGCCGACACACTTGTACCGGTCGGTCAACCGCGCCGTTGGTGGCGGCGTACAACATGGTGCGGCACTAACCCAGGCTGAGGTCGTGCACGTGGCTGAGCCGATGCCGAAGCAGCCAGCGCAAGCGTGCCTTGGTGCGCCGGTTCTCGCGGATTGCCGCCAGGGTCGACAACGCGCCAGAGGTGCGGTGCCAGCGCCGCGTCGCGCCACAGCCGGCAGACGCGCGCCAGCCGCGGCAGCGCCGGCAGCGCGCCGCCGCCGGCGCGCGCCACCCCGGCGAACACGGCCTGAAGCAGCTCGAGCGGCGCGCGCGCGCCCCACGGCCCTTGCGGTCGGTCCGGTTCCGGCTCCGGTTCCGGCCCTACCATTGGCTTGGGCTCCGGATCCGAGGCGGGGCCGGCCGGTTGCCTCGCGCTGGATTCCGTGCGCTTCTTGGACGCCGATCGCTTCCGCTTCCGCGCCAGCAAGAGCTCAGCAGATGAACGCTTCATGGATCTGTTAGCTCTTGACTTCTTGAAATTTTTGGCGGACTTATGGAGGGATGGAGTGCTATTTTTCTTCTGGGGAATATGGCTGTTTGTGGTCTTTTTAAGTACAGAAGTGCTAGCATGATCACTGTGAGGTGATGCTGATGGTTCATTTCCATGCTGTACAGTACCACTCTCACAATGGGACAAAAAGATCTTACTTTTCCCTGAGGGTGATAACTTGGTCAGCTTGCTTAAATCATCCATGACAGGTCACAGAACTGGTATCCAGCACAAGTGAGGTTTCCTGGAAACTGATTTTCACAGCCTGGCTAAACCTCTCACATTGGAATTCATCAGGAAGTCTGAAAAAAAGATGTTGGGTTATTTAATGGATGCTGGATCACTAAGAATTAGAACTGGACAGCAGGCAAATCATATTACATAGTGATTAAGCCTTCCAGTTCAACATCTGACATGCCAGAAGCCGAGATACTTGGGAATATTGTGATATACCTCACTCCAAGGGCAGGGACAATTTCATTGGCATCTGTGGGGTAAAGGGACAGCCATTTCTCATATGTTTAGTATAAGTTAGGGGGATGTAGCCTATGTGATCATAGCCATGCCAAACAACAGACTCCCATCTACTTGGTAAAATTGACTACTTAGAGATAAACAAATATAACAAGACTATCTACATTGACCCAGGGTGCCATCTGCACATATTACACAATAGTCTGCACACACAAAATCACAGGGCAATTTCATTGACCACATGTTGAGCTTTTGCCTTGAACATTGCATATTTGCCAGAGAATTTCGTAAGTGGATGGTGTGACTCATGATTCTTGAAACAAGCACTGCTAAGTGATAAGTGAAGCCCTGATTCCAGAAATCTATTCAACTGAAACATTAAGAATAAGTATCTAACATTCATTCCTAAGATGCTACCCTCTACAACATGTCCTTGCAGCAAAAAAAAAACATTAATATTAAATGATAGTAGCTGGAAGCAACAAACGTAGAATCACCAGTTTGGTTGATGCATTTCTATGCAAGATGTCGGTGGGTCGGTGGATGCGATGCACCTAGGACGAAAGGAGCATTCGCTGCTCGCAGCGCAGCAGAAATATCACGATACCAACCGACCCCAAGCATTAACACAAGTGATCCGTGATATTTGCATCGAGGTATGTTATGTACATGCAATACTTATCATACCAGAGAAACACAGCTATTGTAACGCCTGCGCCATTTTCCTCTCCCAAGCTACGTACCAAATATTAAAGGGAGGTCAGACTATTGGCACCAAATCCTTCATACGTTGCCTATTTTGTTATTGTTCAGAAACAATGCATGACATGACAAGTAAGTACACACATATGACACGCACGGGACCGTCCGTAATTTATTTTGCATTTGGAGAATGGTTGGGAGGTCTTGATGGCACGAAGATAATCAAAGAGTAGCAAGGAGAATGGGTCTCTGCTGTCGCCAGGCGTAACCAGGGTGGACTGTGGTGTCTCGAGAGATCGGCTTGTTACGCGTCTGGTCTACTCAAGCAAACACTCTAGCGTCCACGCTATACTTTTCTAACTTGACTTCCTCCCTGGCTATAATTAATTTTCGATAAATTCACTAAGTAATGACGGCCATGGCGTCTGCAGGAATGTCCGTCCAACGACGTCAATCATACTGCCATACTTTAATCAACCACATGACGTACGTTGTCAGCATGACGGAAGCCGTATATTACGAAACCGCCCACACTGATCCAGGAGGCTCACGCTAGATATTGAGCGATGTCACGGGAATTAGGCTCAAATTTTCATGAGGATGGACAAAATTTGACACTTACCTCTATCCGAGGACACTTCTGGGTACGACATTGACCGTGATCAAAGACAAGCCATCGTTGCTTACGGTGGCACGTATTTTCGATAGGTTACCTTCAGTAATACAGATAGGCGTGAAAGTTGGCGATAGCATGCAACGATGGCGCTTTGGCCTTGCCAGTCGAACACTGCCGAATCCAGTCGCGGGCAACGGGGTCATCCGTCCTAGTCCACCTGACTGCGACAGTTGGGTCATAGCTCCCTTCAGAGCACCACAAAATCAATCCATTTGCACCATATATTTTCGCCATCTAAGTCTGACTAGCGTATCACCGGCGTTAGATGCCAAAGGTAGCGCTTCACGGGAGCAAACATTGGGTCTGCCCGTTCCGCCCCTGTATCCCGGATCTGCGACGGACCCTTACCAGACGTCTTCTGGAAGCCGGCTGCTGACTGCGGTGACCTGCTGACCCCGGTCTGCGACGAGCTGGGCAGCGTGGGTGGCCCTCCTCGGCCGTCGTCCGTGGCTCGGCCTAGCCCAGCCCACTTACGTCCGCGTGCAAAGCATCGCGCGTGAAATCAATGTCCGACGGACATTGTAAGTCCGCGTTTTACTGTAACCCGGTTGCAAACAATGCATCGGAGTTCCGCTCGTCCTCGTTTCTCTCATGGTTATTTAAAGCTGCGACGAAGGGCGCTGCCGTCGTCGGGCGCACTCCGCCTCGTTCTGCGGTGCTTGCTGGAGTCAGTCAGCCAGCCGGCGAGGCAGTGACGCGATGAACGGCACTCGGCTGCTGCTGGCCCTCTGCGCGGCGTGGCCGGGCCTGGCTGCACGAGACCCCCGCTGTAAGTGGAGAGCAGGGCGCTGAGCCCGCGAGGACAATAGGTGCTCTTTAGCGAAAAAGTCGGTCGTTCGTATTGTCCAGTCGGGGGGGGGGGGGGGGGGGCGCAAGGATCCTATATCTCTGCAAGGAATTGGCGTTTCTGTGCGTGAGGCATGCGTTTGAGTAGCGTCAACCCTCCAAATGTGCTCTGATTTGTACTGAATGCTTGTGTATGTTCTGTAACGTCACGCCAAGCGACAACACCCAAGCCGCTCATTTCCACTGATCATGAGGCACAGCACATACTCCACAGGGGGCTACAGCTCCCCCGGTCCCGCCATGTGTGCTGGACCAGCCTACCACCGCGTGAGCGCCGAGCCACGCTGCTGCGCCGCTGACCGCCGCGTGCCGGCCGTTGCAGTCTTCACCCTGTTCGCGGTGCAGCGGTTCGAGAACACAGCGTGCTCGACGGGCTCGGCGGACGGCATCTGCACGCTGGCCTCCAGCTGCGGCGGCGACCAGCGCGGCTCGTGCGGCGGCGGCTTCGGCACCTGCTGTGTCGGTAGGTGCCGACTCGGTGCCCACCGCTCGTGTGCACCGGTCAACATGGCCTGATATTTTCACCGGAAGTAGTGTTGAGCGTACCATTTGGTCCACAAAATCCTTCGGTTGTCATAGAGTTACCACCTACACAAGCTATTGCATTTTTGCAATGCAGTTTTCTCTATGGCTGTTCAAATGCCAAAAATGCCGTTTTCTCCAAAACCTAGGAAACCACCTTGAACTAAAAATATTGAACCTGTGTACCATTGGCCTACTTTCGTGACGAGTAGCTCGCCGGTCTCTGTTTTGCCGCTCCAGCTCAATTAATGGCCATACATCAGCAAAGGGTGTAATCACCTTAAGCTTGCATTATATAATATATTTTTCCCGCGTTTCCTGTGGGCCGAACGCCAAGTTAGGTTACGTAACTGGAGTCATTGCGTGTATGCACCGCTATCATGCATTTAGGGATTCTATGGAATGACAAAAGGAAGCGTGACACTGTCATATTTGGGCGTCCCATATAATTATTGACAGCTTTGAAGGCGAACTGACCCCCTGTGTAGCGGCCAGGTCAAACACTGCTATCTGGTCTGCAGCTGGCTCGCCAGTCTATGCATGAGATCCGTACACCTTATTCCCACACAAGCTATATTCCTGGTTGTTCTTTGCATCCGTGCACTTTATAATATGGGTGCTGGCTAGAGCTGGGATTTTGATTCCGTGGACGCGCCGGTAATGGTTTTATCATATTTACATACTCATGTTTGCGTTACTCCTGTGTTTCAGTCGAGAAGTCGTGCCGCAATGTGACCAGCCAGAAGATCGCCTACTTTACCAACGGCAATTACCCGGAGACCGACTCCACGGACCAGCTGTGCGACTTCCGTGTTGAGGTCACCGACCCGGATATATGTCAAATCAGGTTGGTCGACCTTTATGACGAGAAGCACCATGTCCTTACGTGTGCCAGGATACTTACACTTCTGTAATCTGGAGACTACGGCGCATGACAACGAATGGGAGATGTTTGCCAGGCCTTTTCAGGGAGCAGCAGGCACCTGATAATGTGCTCAGCATCCAGGTTTGTTGCCAGACAGACAAAAAGACTAAAGTGACGACTAGCGGAAGCCCGCATTCGTGCTCTTGAATCCTAGTGGAGAGTGTTAACGCAGCGTTGGAAAAACTCTGACTGTGCGCTGCACTAACCGGCACCATCTTTCATGGGGCTAAATTGCGTATCCCCCTTGGACGTTATCGCGAAATCAGCTGCAGGTGGCGAGCAGCGGAACTCGTGTAGGTGCTTCTGAAGCCCCATGAAGGGAACATTGACCATGCGTGGCGTCTGTAGTGGCTTGCTATCTGATACGGACCCACTTGCTCAGCCGCCACGTAAGCCCTACTCGGTTCAGACCGCGATGTAACTCTTTGAAACTTACATGTGAAGTGGCAGGAAAAAGTTGATCTGTGCATTGAGTTGTAAGTTTGCACTCGAGATGAATCAATAACCGCTATCACCACGAATTCCATTTACGTATATTTCCTAACGGTATAACTTTTAAGAGGAATGCTTTCCTGATATTTGGAAGCTTGGTTGTAAAACCGCATACATTAATAAAATTGTGTTTCACTGGTTATAAACGAGATCATGCCAGTTATACTGCCAGTTATATTATCAAATGTGTTCCTACTAAGACTTTTCGAGACTTTTTAAGAAGGATCGGAATGTCTGGCGTGGACGCGACAGAACACGGTCGTATACCCAGGTCGCCTGCGGGCATCCCCGTTCATAGATATGCAGTTTTTACAGGCCTAGCATACCTACACATAGTCCATGATCAATGAGCGCGGAATTAAGTGATCCTCAAAGCCCCCTCGCTCCATATGACACCGATACCAGCAATAATAGCGCGGCCAGCGTCCAGCACCCTCGACCGATCCACGTCATTTTCATGGTTGTTATTATCCTGCAATTGCGGTGAACAAAAAAACACGGAAGAAAGAAACGCACGCCTAATTAGAGTCTCGTTTTGTCCAATAAGCCTATTCCGAGTTTAAAAACGTGTTTCAGCTATTCAATATGAATGAAATTGTCTGAAAACAATCATGACCTTTTTGAAGCTGTTATGTACCTCCACTTTTCTTGTTGAAGTGTTAGATGGGTGTGTACTAAAACTTCATGATCCACTTCATACACGTTAAATGAAACGCTGCTCCAGTAGGGAAGCGTTTTATCAATTGACACTATATCATTATTCATACTTCAGGAAGCTAAGTGCCGGTGGTTGCAGAGATAGGGGCAAGTTAGTAAGAGGTGAACTTTTCGTTCTAATACATATTCGTCGGTCTATACCATATATACCATACATAGACTATAAAGACTACGCATAGACTACACTGAGTACGTGTCGTAATAACGTACTCGGACTCCCTGCCTTCATATCGAGTGTACGAATCAGCAATGGGTTTGAAATTTTACAAGTGATGAAATACATGGTAAGTTTAACCAATTAAACCATACGGAATCAGTTGGCTGCAAGCATAATTAACGCTATTTCAAGAATAATTATATGAATATTGTGTAGCTTAGTAGCTTGACTAGGGCTGAGTTAGCGTTACTGGAGACGAAACCATGCGTGGCTTCTTGTTTCTGTCAGTCTATGAATACAAACCGCAAGCACGATACCTTTGCGGATTGAAGCACCCGCATTTTCCCCGGGTAAACGTTGCGAGACCGTAGTAAAATGCATGTGTGCTGGTGTGGTGTACTTACTGCGCTTCGTGGTGCATTGTAATGACGACACCTTGCTTTTTTGCATCCATATGCGTAGGTAGCACTTTTCCGCCTGATATATTGCTTGTCTTTTTTTTAATCGCCCTCACAAATTTACAACCACTTGTAACCTCTAATGACAAAGTAATTTCATTAAATGTCTTGGGTATCCTCTGCTCCGTCGCGATGCATTTGCATCTTGACGCCGCGTTTATGTGCATCGTTACATATTCGATGATCACTGGAACTTTGGCGATTCGTGAAATAAAACATTGTGATGACGTCAAATTTTGGATTGGTTTGTCATGCAACTTTAAAACTAGTACAAAGACCGTGTCCTCTTAACGAAACACAACACTTGGCATCGCTTCCGGGGCCAGGCGTAAATCCCGATCTATGAGTGTCTTTCCTGAAATGTTCCTCAAAGATCCCCGAAATGTTGCCACAGGACTAACCGGAGGTATATAGTGTGAAAATGTTTGTCGTTGACTGCAATTTTTCAACAACAACGCTGTCTTTGGAATTTTTGGCTACGGGTGCGACACGCAAGAGATAAAGTGAACGTCTGTACAATACCTCGGTCCACCCGTAATTATCGCATTCACCGGCCGGCTCAGTTTTCATTCTCTTCTTCTCTTCCTCTCATGTGTCCTTTCGTAGGTAAAGAACATATCACGTATTGGTTATATTTACACATCTGGCATAATGCACGCTGCAATGGTTTCGGCCACACCCCTCCTTTTAAAAGGCGAAGCAAAAAAGCAAAGCGACGGTGAACAGTGACTCAATTACATCCTTGCCAAAAGAAATGCATGCCACCGGTTACCTTTTACGGCTCATTCCCACTATACTCTGTCCGCTCCGGCCTTTAACGCGCGCTCATGCCACCCTCGAAACGGTTATGGGTAGTTTGCATCGCGCAAGCTCAGGAATCATGATCCGACAGATAGTGTCACAGAAGAAGGGGTGCACGGGGGGGGGGGGGGCATGGTGGCGGGATACGGATAGAGGAGAACGAACTCTGACTGTTCAGTTGTTCTATTCTTCGACTTACATTTGGATGTCTTGAGATGTTGACTGCAGAGCATCGGTCGCCGCTATCCACTGAGTGCTGCCAGGAGCGCGCCGGCGAGGCCGCCTGCTGAGCTAGTTCAATCCCGACACCTTACGGTCCCGCTGGTTTTGTTCTCCTTTGAAGGAACCGCCTCCTGGCTTTGCCTGCCATCAGTCGCTTTGCCGTGGTTCCTCCCACTTTCTCCCACTGGCTTCAAAGTGCTAAGCTCGCCTCTGGCGTTTTTTTTTTTTTTGTCAGCCGTTGCATGTCGACGTTCTAACCGACAGCTGGCGCCACCCTCCTCATACGATCGACCCTTCGGTCTCAGCCAGGTATTCCCCAGGTCCGCTGGACGGTAGCCCTGCGAGGGCAAAGGCGGGTACTGAAGTACCGGCGTTAGCCAGGCATTGGAATGTCAATGCGCCCCAGCCGTGCAGTGGTGACTGCTCTCCAACAATACGAGCCAGAAATCTTCCTGCTTTGTTTTTTCGCCGCCGCGGCTGCCTGTCGTTAAGCTTTCGCGATCGATGGCGGCTGGGTTTGATTTCGGGTGTCGGCTAATTTCTCCACATGTAATTTACCGTAAGGCTGAAAAACGCACGCACACACACACACACACGCACGCACGCACGTAAGCACGCACATGCACACACACGCATATAAGAGAGAGAGAGGAGAGAGAGGAGAGAGAGAGAGAGAGAGAGAGAGAGAGAGAGAGAGAGAGAGAGAGAGAGAGAGAGGAGAGAGAGAGAGAGAGAGAGAGAGAGAGAGAGAGAGAGAGAGAGAGAGAGAGATATATATATATATATATATATATATATATATATATATACATGTTTGATTAAAAATAACTGCTGACTCAGCATTGACGAGCTTTTTGATGCATCGTTCTAGTTTCCGGCCTTTGACTTTGCGTCATCGCTTAGATAAAAGATGGTTCGCACAAAATTACTCATATATTCATCACTCCTTCCATTCTAACGTTTCGAGATCCTATCTCATCTTCGGAGAAGACTAAATTGCACAAGAAATAAGTTTTGAGTTTTAAAGGATGAAAAATTGTGCACTACTGTTGGGAAACATCTTTTGGTACGGAGAACATAAATGAAGCATAACTAATTGAAGTAAGACGGATTGTTATTTTCATTTTCATACATGTAAGAAGCACTCATAATGGGAATATCACAAAGACACAATGGGAACACTATTGTCACAATCACATCAGAAGTGCTCACCGCCCACCACCTAGTAGTTCAAGAGTTCTGCAAGAATTTGTCTGTTTAAGGCCGGAGAGAGTTCGTTAATGAATACGCTTCCCCGAATTTGAAGGCGTCTTCTGTCACTGCACGTCCGTAAAATGTCAGTGCTGTCTGTCAGTTGTTGTCGTGCCAATGTCATGTCGTGTTCCTGTCGCATGTGGTCCAGAGGTGCCCCGTCACGTAAGTGCATTGTCAGGCGTCGTGAGAGTGTCGTTGTGGTCACACCAATGCAGTGTATGGGACGAAGTTTGCAGCCTGCGATGTTGCATTGGAATTGATACACTACATTGGTGCATTTTAGTTTGTCGGGTTTGTCTGGGCTCTTTCTCATAAGAAAGTTCGATATTTTCTTATTACAATAGTAAATGATAATGTCTATTTTGTGGTCGTTTTTGCCTTTAACATGTTGAGAGATAATTTCCCGTAAAGCCTTTCCCGTAAAGTCTTGTTTGTGGGCGGATGTCATTTGATTTTGATGATACAGTTTGACGGTCGGTTGGATGTTTTGCCTTGATTTGCCTTCAAAGTGTCTTGTCATAGTGTCTTGTGTCATAGTGTCTTGTGTCATAGTGTCTTGTTCAAAGTGTCTTGTCTTGTCTTGTCTTTCGTTGTGTCTCGTTTTCAATGTCAGAATTTGAAAAACCTTGGTTCACCAAGATCTGTCTGATTCGTGTCAATTCTGAATGTGTCCTGTCCAATCAGAGCAGTGCTTAAATGCTCGTCTAAGAAAGGACCTTATGACGCTAATTTTGTAGCGTCGAGGACACTCACTGCCAGCATTTAAGCACCGTCAGTTGTTAGTCTGTTTTCGGTACACCGTCGTTTTGAATTGTTGTCCTTCTCCATTGACAGCCACGTCAAGAAAGGGTATTACGTTTTGCACACTTAGCTCTGTTGTGAATTTTAAGCCAGACCGTTCTTCAAGGGTGTTTTTGAGATGTCCTAGTTGGTCAATGTCCCTAACTTCTACAAAGACATCGTCTACATAGCGGCAGTAAATGTCCGGTCTTATGTCGTCATTTAGTAGTATGTCGGCTTCTACGTGTCCCATAAATAAATTAGCGAATAGAGGTCCTAGAGGTGAGCCCATCGCAAGCGATCGTTACGTATTGCAGTCTCATCACACATCACACTAAACACGAGCCTTAGAGCCTCTCTCACACGAGCTGCTGGAGAAGGCTGTGTTGGTATATTGTCCACTCGTCATAAGCGATCGTATACGATTTGATCTAACATCTTTCTCTCTCTCGCGGCCTGTATAATTGGCTACTAAATCATTAAAAATGGCCGCTGACTCATCATTGACGAGCTCTTTTATGCACCGTTGTAGTTTTCGGAGACACCTTTCTTAGCTTTGGAGAGTCTCTCCAGCCCTAAACAGACAAACAAATTCTTGTACAACCGTTGAATTAATAGGTGGTGGGCGGTGAGCACAATTGATGTGATCGTGGTAACATGCTCGTGTCTTTGTAGTATTCCCATTTTGTGTGTATGTTATACGTATTAAAGTATAAAAAGGATTCTTTCTTACTTCAACTGACCATGCCTTACGTATCTTGTCCGTACTTAAAGACGTTTCCCAATAGAAGTGCACAATTTTCATTCTCTTAAACCCATAACTTATTCCTTGTGGCGTCCAGTCTTCTCCGACGCTGAGATAAGATCTTGAAACGTAAGAATGAAAAGACTGACGAATAAGGAAGTGATTTTGTGTGAGCCATCTATAATCTAAACAATAATGCTAAGTCAAAAACCCCAAAACTAGCGCGATGCATGAAAAGCTCGCCAATGCTGAGCCAGCGATTATTTTAAATCAAACACACGCGCATGCGCGCGCGCGCACACACACACACACACACACACACACACACACACACACACACACACACACACACACACACACACACACACACACACACACACACACACACACACACACACACACACACACACACACACACATATATATATATATATATATATATATATATATATATATATATATATACGCAGCATATATGACATATATATATATATATATATATATATATATATATATATATGTGTGTGTGTGTGTGTGTGTGTGTGTGTGTGTGTGTGTGTGTGTGTGTGTGTGTGTGTGTATGTGTGTGTGTGTGTGTGTGCGTGTTTGCGTGCGTGCGTGCATGCGTGCGTGCGTGTGCGTGCGCGTGTGTGTGCGTGTGTATGCGTGTGTGCGTGCGTTTGCGTGTGCATGTAAGTGCGTGTCCAGCTTCATCGTTGCACCCACAGAAAAGTTGACCGACGCTCGAAATCAAGCCCAGACGCCATCGATCGCGAAAGTTTCCAAGTTTCTAAGAGTTTTAGCTCTAAGAGCTTCTCACATGAGCATTAAAGTTGGTTCAGTCGGGGTCATGCCACGATTTGCTTCCAAAGGTTAATAGAAAACATTACGACGTTATGTTGTGTTACGTTATGTTACGACGTTATGCAGTGATCTGCCATTGCTTTGAGCAAAATAGCATCGCGCTTATAACTTAACTTCAACCCCGATGACGCCTGTCCTTACAGATCGGTTAGTTAGAGCGCCTGCATTCCGATCCATCCACCCGTGACGGGTGGGTTCAAATCGATTTAAGCGCCCGCTTGTTGTCGTTGGCAGGTATGTCCCGCGGCCGGTGTCAGTGGCTGCTTTAAAGATCAGGTGACGTCAGAGGACAGGACGGACCGGGCCGAGTATTAAGGCACGTTAAACTTTCGCCAACAGATTGCGCTGTAGACATGAAATTATGCGATCGGATAGAAGGCTCATATAGGTACAGTAGGCTCACACAAGAACCCCCGCCTAGCGTGAGCTTTGATCCTAGGAATCGATCCATTGGAAAGGCGCGATTAATCTTTAAAAGAACGTGGACAATGCTGATCAGTACGCCTGTAAAGGGTGTGCCAACGCTGCTATGGGCCGCATCAAATGCTTAAGATGTTATGGGAATAATGCATTGAACACTAAAGCGATTGAAAACCGGTCATAACTAACCCGGACAGCACCATTGCTACGCAGCATGTTGTTACGGCATGTGGTAAACATGCCGGAAATGTTGGTTGCAATAGAACGGTCGCGGGGCAAAAGTGACGTTTACGTTTAGAGCACACACAACATACATTGCTCTCAATGAGTCCCGCCGGGGTCACGTGCATTTACAAGGCTGGTTACAAAAGCACTTGCGAACGCAAACCGTTTCTGTCCAACGACAAATGACTGTGTAATGAATTCGCCGTCGTTCTGCGTGGGTCAAAGTTTGACACTGGCACAAACGCATCATGTAACGCAGCATGATGCCAGCGAAATTTCGTGGATATGTGACCTTCAGATACTACATTGCCATTTAAAACGACACTGAATATTGACATTGCTATAAAAAAGCTGGCAGCTGTCGGTATGGCAGAGATTGGTAGTGGACTGGATCATCGGACCACCCCGATTTGCGGATTGGCAAAACGCTGCGAGTTTCCATTCCATGAGGATCACTTCCAATGTAATGAAAGTCTGGTATGTCTTGGTCTCTCTTCCTAGGTCGGTATCGTCCGATTATCCGGCAGCTCGGAAAGATGACAAACCTGCTGTCAATATCACAGATGAGCAACGTCCCGCTTATGCACAATCTGTCAATCCAGTGTTACAATCACATAAATAAAGGACAGAGATAGTGACAGGACACGAATATGTCTGATTTAAAGGGGTGACTTCGACCTTCGAGCGGCTGACACAAATAGACCAGTCTCCCGTGTTAGGGGATGATCACGAGACACACGTGGAAGGGTCGCTTGGAGTCACGCACGGTCGGTGCGGTGCCGCCTCGGGGCTAAAAGGTTGCCCGACCAGGCCTTTGCGGTGTCCCCGGCCGGCTCAGCGAGGTACGGTATTGTTCCGCTCCGGTCGCGGCACCCCCCCCCCCCCCCTCCCCCCCCGATCAGAGCCTGGAACCGAGCGAGTCCAATAAAAAAAGCCTCGGCGAAGGCAGCGGCTAGTCCCGACCCGACAGTGGGTCACTTCACCGAGCCTTAGGCCGCGTTCTCCATTGCCAACAGCCGTTCACAATGTGCAACTTATGACGTCAGAGGTAAGCGCGTCATAGCAGCTCCCTCGACTTGGAAGGGAGCCGTTTGTGTGTGACGTAGCCACTTGCGACGTCCTAGGTATCAACTCAGGTAGGTAGTGTGTGCAATGGGAAACGCGGCTCTGGATTCGGTTGACACTGGCCTGGCGCGCTGATTGGTCAAACGTGACGTCATGCCTCATGCTGGTAGTAATTGACCTTTAAGATGCCAGGAGGCACTGGTCAAACAACGTTATCAAGAAACTATTTACCATGGTGGTAAACCTCGACGTTTCAAGCTGCAGTCTTGGCTTCGAGTGAACAATATTTAACTAAAAAAGTTTCAGAAGACTAAGCTCCATCCAGAAGAAGAGCAAAGACCGACAATGTTCCGAATCTGTGCAGGCACTGCTACTAAAAATATGTCAAAAGTACAAATGCTCCCAGCTCCCACATCCTAACACCCGATGCACAGCACAGTCATTCTAAGGCTGCAAAAAAAGAAAACGCAAACGGCTAAGCGAGAAGGTTACGATGATACATCCAAAGTATGAAGTGAAAGAATTGCTTACCGCGAATATCAAACATCGCGAATATTGCGCGATCCTCACGAGCATCTCAGGCATTCAGATTTTTGCGTGCTAGCACCAAATACACGATACCGCTGAGGGCTGCCCGAAACACAGGCGGACCCGTGTTTCGGGCAGTCCTTTCGGGCGCCACAGGTGGGTCGAGAGGTTATAAATTTGCAGCGATTTGCGTTTGCGCTCGTGATAACTAGCTGTTGCTAACATTTCTGCCTTAAAGTTTACTTTTGTTGCGCTCTGTCACGTAACATTGCACAGCAAATGCCGCATAGCGCAACAAATACAAGCTTTAGAACATACATTTTAAGAACTGCTAAAGGCAACGCCGACCTCAAAACGTAACAACCGTGATCCTCGCCTGAGGCTAATCTTAGCATCTCCGTGCACTGGGTGCTAGATCTGAGAACCTGAATGCCCGGGATGCACGTCAGAAGCGTGCTACGTTTGCGGTCCCTGATGTTCGCAGTGATTTACTGGCTAACCCTGTACTTGGTACGGATCATCGTAACCTTTCGGCTTAGCTGCCTGCGTTTCGTGCAGCCCTTAGTGTAATGCCGCAGGAGAACTCCGCCTGAGATGCGGTCCTTACACCGAACTGAGGAACACTGGGACCCCGCTATCTTCCAGATATGGTTTAGCTGACCGTGCAACACTTTGTGCCAAGTGTCACTCCTACGCAACATAAGCTTCCAGTTTTTAAAAAAAATTAAATCCGAGCTTTTTGGATGGATGAATTTCTGGGATCAGAGCTCACGCTGAACAGCGCTTGTTGTGTGAGTTCTGACCCCTTCCATCCCATCGTGCAATTCCAGGCCAACGGCAGAACTTGGGGGCGAAAGTTTAACACGCCGTAATGAGCGGCACAGTCCGACCTGCCTTCCGACGTCACCTAACCTTTAGCGCGACCGCTGCCACCGGCCGCAGGACACATCCGTCAAGGGCAGATAGCGAGCCCCTGAAGCGACACGCCTTCACCCCGCCGCGGGTGGGCAGATCGGGAGGCAAGCGCTCTAACTGAGCCATCCGAGGCAACGCATGTGTATGGGCTGATGCAACCACATGAGCAACATACCTGCACATGACTTGCCACCCTTTATGCCAATGCATTAGCTACTTCCAATTTCTAAATCGTTCACCGATGCAGCATACTTTAAAAAAAATAAGAGAAAACGGTGATAGTCACGTGATAGCGAAGATGGCGTTCGACCCTCAGGCAACGGGACCTGAATGCGCTAGCAACGTCCCGTTATCACAAAAGTGTCTTTGATGCTTCACCTATGTAACCCATTTATGCCCTTGATGCACGGATTTCTATAAAGAATATATGAAAAAGAAGGTCGCCCGAGGCATGCAAGTAATGGGAAATCGGATGGTAGCTGAATGAAATATACAAGCTCATCGCGTATAAATATTGCAATTTTGGACATGTGACAGGAGGACCTTGGGGGCATGTTGAGAACGTTATTTGCAAAGCGCCAGGCAGCTGTATGATAATCAGTAGCACCTTGGTACTACACTCTGACCATCCCAGGGTTACATCGGTATGCTATATATATATATATATATATATATATATATATATATATATATATATATATATATCGTCGAGGCCATCTGGGGTTGATACCGATAATTACCGCGAGTATCAGGCTACATGTGCACGACTCATCCCTACCACCCATGTCAGATCACGGGGATAGCAAGATACTTGTCAACATGGTTCATTGGTGGTGTTATGCTAAGGGTGAGGTAAATTGTCCCAGTGTATGCTCCGTTCCATGGATCCTGTGGTGCTAGTGAACACACGGTTGAAGGTGATGTGGTGCAGGAGTACAATACAATATCTTTTAAAGGTATGTGCCGTTCCGTACAGGGGGCGTGATAGCAGTGTCGCCCGTTACCACGCGCCGCACCTGGCAGAAAGGGCTGCGGCACTTTTGAACCGAATGGCTGAAACTCCACTGCCAAATGCCCCGTCTTTCCTGTGCACAGATCAAAAATAAGACATTGATGAGCCTCGCTGATACGTGAGTTGCTAAGCGCATTCGTGAAGAACATTACTCACATAGATAAGACGGTAGTAATAGCCTTATTCTTCAGAGAAAACCAGGAGAATGGAGAAATAGATTGGGTGATATTTCGGCAACATGCCTTCATTGAAACAGTAGCAGAAGTGTTATGTGAATAATTTCTGGTTTTGTTTCGATAAAGGCATGTTGGCGAAATATCAAGAAATTGCAAGAGCAGAAGTTATTCACATAGCACTTCTGCTATTGTTTCGATGACGGCATGTTGCCGAAATATCAGCCGATCTATTTCTTTATCATCCAGGTTTTTCTCCGAGGAATGAGGCTATTACTACTGTTTTAGCCTCGCTGATGAGACTTGCCACGAATTGCAGTCATATGTAAATAGGCCCGTACACAGATTAAGGTTAATTCTCATTGCGTGTTGAATTATGTTCATTGTGTTGTAATCAGTGTAGTGAGAGAGGGATCATAAATACGTTGTAATCATAAGTCCCTGCGTTTTAATGAGCGCATTCATGCCAACATTTTTAAATATCCAGATACATCGACGTCCGCTCCCAAACAGCTAGGAAGTCTATAATTTGCGTCACCAATATTTTGTCACTCATTGTTTTTGTAATCTGATATTTTGAGTCTCGATGTTTACTAGGCGGACCTTTTATGCCTCAATGTTTTGAGGTGGCGATAGTTTAGGTGTCGATACATCGTATGGTGATGTTTTGCAGTACAGATGTTTTGCGGGGCAATATTTTGCGCGTCAATAGTTGCGTGTTGATGTTAAGTGCGTCGGTTCTTATCCGGGTGCCACCAAAAGTGAGTGAACACAGGCCCAAAACCTTGGCGGTATACATAGAAATTGCTCGACATTACACATTTTGTTAAGCACTAAACGGAGAAGCGCCGGACACCAAGAGGACAGTCACACGAGCCACGTGACAATCACACATAACATTTCAGGATTACTGGACATGTTTTGCCCAGCTTTCATCTTTGATAACATATCTCCGCAATCAAGACAAGTGAGGGCATGCTTCTAACTGCAAAGTGCGGATGAATATACTGTCTGCGATTCATATGGCCGACCCAGGATTGGACGAGCAAGCCAGGAATATCAGCACTTTGAAAAAATTGCTGAGTTTAACACACCGTGTTTAACTTATCGCCATGACTTTATGTTACCGTTGGCTGCGATTTGTCTCGTCATCCACACTATTGTTTGCTATACACGCGTTTTACTGCCGTTGTGTCCATGTTATTTAAATCGCTACAATTACCTATCTTGCGGGGTCCAAACGCCCCCGATGCGTTAATGAGCTGCCGTCGCCTAGCCACCGCCCGCGACCATCACTGGTTCATGAACCAGGCTATGCTGCTTCGGTTCACTAGAACCGCTGGGTCGCGTCGTGCAGCGCGGGGCTCGCAGCCTCTCAACATCTGAAAGTTGCTCATTGTCATGACGAATGGCATGTCCAAAACTAGGGTAATGAAGCTTGATGCCGTCGGTAACCGGTGCCAATAAGTTTGATACATGCGTTAGCCAATTTGATTGCAGTGAGGTTTCGCCAAGCGATGGTCCGTTCATGGAAACTTATGCTAATTCACGACTAGCGTTGCTGGAAAAATGTATGGTATTTCTAGCGGGGTAGCCGTGGTTAGTAATTTAGTAATTAGATCGATGAATTTGCGAAGATTTCAAGTTTTGGCAGTCGTGAGCAAATTATTGCAGAAACACATACAGCTTAAATGTGCATTGTTCACATTTAATAACGCTAAGTGCCGTGCAATTCCCATAATCCAGTTTTCATCGGTTTAGGCTACAGCGTTTGTGATTAGAATGAGCTTGGGGAGAAGTGACTAGCCGTTTTCGGGTCGACTGCAGGCTCGCCTATTGGTCATGCAGTTTACGATTCAGTGGTGAATGTTAGCCGGTGCGGCCTTCGCTGTGCACAGTTGGTTTCATCCATGCATCTGTTATTGTTGCTGAGATCCGACATCGGTTCTTAAAAGCACCACAACATGCGCGGATCCATGATTTAAGCAAGAAGGCGCATGGCTATCTTTCCACATCGGCCCACACATTTAACGAATAAGATTGTTTTTTATCTCACATGTTGAAAAAAGAAAACAAGGTTTCGGGAAGCTAGCCTGATGCTCAGAACGCAGCATACCTGTCACTGTCTAACAAGTCTTACCTCTTAAGTTTCATTAAAACATTCAGCGAATTGCGCTTCCTGCTCTTTTTTGTTATGCTTAGTCCTGCAATCGGTGGTTGTGAAGATGCACTTGGCAGTTGCATGACGGCCGGACCGGGCCGGGCCGTGTCGCTCAATATTTCTTCTTACAAAGCACGAAGAAGAAACAGGTTGAAGATCATTCCGCTTTTTGTCTCGAAAGACCCCGATTTACTATCCGGATCGAGTCATTGGGTGGTTTTAAGCGATCTTCTCACGTGATGCGATGCCCGCAGGAACTGCTCGGCCTGCGGTCTCGATCATGATCAATTCGCTTTTAAGGCTGGTGGATGTCCTGCCACGTGACTTTACAATATGTTTGAATCATATATTTTTTCAGGGACAACATTTGTTTTCTTGAACTGATCGATCCGTAGGGTTCCGAGGAGTCGACGCGTTTAGCATTTAAGTACGCCTGTTCTGTCATGAAATCTTACACAATGTCCGTGGCCAATAAGATGCACTCATTGCGTGCTAGCAAGCTCAGGGTCATCATCTTGCACGGGGGATTGTGCTTTTGATTACAGTTACAAAAACTCATCAATTATATCCCAAACAAATTCATAGAAGGAATAGTTCCGTTTCAACACAGATTCAGCCTCATCGCTGCACGTTTCCACAGTCTGCAGGAGTCACGTGCTTAGCACAGGGATGCTCTTCGTAACGCATACGCCACGTGACAAAGGAGCAGTTGATCACACTGCACGTGACATGACATACGCCACGTGACAAAGGAGCAGTTGATCACACTGCACGTGACATGACATACGCCACGTGACAAAGGAGCAGTTGATCACACTGCACGTGACATGACATACGCCACGTGACAAAGGAGCAGTTGATCACACTGCACGTGACATGACATACGCCACGTGACAAAGGAGCAGTTGATCACACTGCACGTGACATGACATTAGTTCTTCACCAGCAGAACGGCTTCTCACTCAGATGGCCGCAGATCGCCCGCCAGCACCGTTGTCCTCCTCCGCGTGCCACACTCAGGCGGCCCGTTCAGTGCCGCTGCTTCGCCTGGTGGGGTCCGGAGCCGTGTACGGAGCCGGAGCCGGAGCCGGAGCCGGAGCCGGAGCCGGGTCGGGTGTCGTCGTGCCGGACGTTGCCTGCTTCCGGCGGGGGCAGGGCGGCCCGCAGCAGGCCGGCCCGTCGTCCTAGCCGCGCCCAGGCAGTGCGGGCCTGCTCCGTCCTGCGCAGGCTCAGCACCAGCTCCAAGGTGAAGACGGCCACGGCGGCCAGGCCGCCCGCCACGAGCACGAGCAGCGCGGCCGAGAGATCCCGCAGCGTGAGCGGTCGGGGCGCCGCCGAGATGTCGGGCTCGTCGAGTCGCGCCGCGCGCAGCCACAGCTCCACCAGGCCCGACTGCAGCAGCTGCATGACCGCGTCGTTCAGCTGCGACACGAAGCAGGCTCCTTGGCGCACCGGCCACGCCAGGCCCGTTTGGAAGAAGCGCGCGCGCGAGATGTAGAAGAGGTCGTGATCGGGGCGGCGCCAGAGCGCGTGGCGCAAGTGCGAGAGCTCGTTGATGTAGGCGGTGTGGTTCTCGAGCGGCGCAGTGCTGCTCGTCAGCTGCTCGATCGGGAACAGCGACATCTTATCGGGGATGCGGCCGAGGACGGACTCGCTGCCGCGGAAGGACTCCAGGTAAACGGTGGCGGCAGTGCCGCTCGCGGACTTCACTCGGAACCGCGACAGCGCCAGCGCCTCCAGCGAGCCGATGGGCCGGCCGTACACGGGCACGGACAGCTTGGACGTCAGCATCGTTTGGTAGTAGATGCCAATGATGACGCAGAAGAAGGCCCAGAGCAGGACGAGCAGGCGGCTGGAGCCGCGGCGCGGGTCGCGCATTTGGTGCTGGCCAGTGATAGCGCCCCAGACCAGGAAGCCGGCGGCACCGAGCCGTCCCCAGCGGCCGCGCTCACCGCCCACCAGGCCCGGCACGACCCAGAAGATGAGCGTGACGACGAGCACCGCGGCGGCCAGTAGCGTCCAGGTCTTGCCGTCGAACGGCGCGGCGATGACGACCCAGCGCGGCAGCAGCGGCGGCCGGCGCAGCAGGAACGATACCGGCTCCTGGTGGAACGGGTACGTGACGTCCACCACGCGGCTGCGGGCCAGCGTCACGGAGATGTCGCCGATGGCCATGTCCGCCTGACCGTCCACCACCATACCGATCACTCCCGTCCAGGAGCCGTCGTCGCGCTCCACGCCGAACAGGCCGTCAAGCTCGGCCGGCTCCACCAGCTCGTAGCGGAAGCCGAGCGCGCCGGCCACCGCATCCAGCATGTTCACCTCCACGCCGACCGTGCGTCGCCGGCCGCCCACCGTCTCGTAGCGCGCGTAGATCGTGTCCACGGCCGCCGTGGTGGCCACGCGCAGTGTGCGGCCCCGCAGCCGGCTGTGGTTCGGCAGGAACCAGCGCGGCGGCGGTCGGCCCGCCTCCGGCTCGAACAGCAGCGATGAGCGCAGCGAGCGCTGCACGCAGTCGATCTCGTGCGTGAACACCTGCACGGACGCCAGGTCCTCGGCCACCATGACGGCGGAGATGGCCTGCGCCTGGTCGAAGCGCACCAGGTGCAGGCTGACGGAGCGGCTGATGTTCTTCGCCGGCTCGATGACCAGCATGCGCCGGCAGCGGTTGCCCCAGCGGCGCAGCAGCTGCGCCGGCTGGTGCGACTTGACGCGCCGCCACGACTCGTCGCGCAGCCAGAGGAGGCAGGTGCGCGCCGGCTGCATGGTGGGCGACCAGCGCAGCCGGCCGGCCGCCGCCGCCAGCTGCAGCGAGCGCGCCGCGCCGTGCAGCGCCCGCAGCGCGCCAGCCAGCAGCGCGTGCTCGTCGAACACCAGCACCACGTCGTCGCCGGCCGTCATCCAGCCCAGCACGGCGGCCAACTGGGAGAGACGGGCAGGCGGCGTCGGCTGCCAGAGTGGCGACGTCAGGCCGGCGGCCGGCCCCACCAGCCAGACGACCATCAGCCAACGCATTCTGGTGCCGACTGAGGCGCGCCGGCCGGGCGGCGGCTGCGCGGGACCTTCGGCGCACTGCCGGCTTTACCTGATCATTCATGTGAGCTGAAAACCATGGGTTGCACGGGGCAAAGTCGCCCATGCGTGGCATTTGAAACCGAATTCTGGATAGACATGCGTTCCTGAGACTCATGTCGCTCGTCACGGGTTTACTGCGGCAAGTCAGATTGCGCCTCAACCGGGACCTCCAGCTTCACCATGCCAAGGAAGTTGAACCTATTTCCCAAATCTCATGAATGGGTGAGCCCACTCCACAGCCGATAGCGAACCGGGTTAAAAGAGCTACGCGTGGCGTAGAATAAAATTGAACAAGAGGAAGAGCCCGATGCAGTAGACGTTGTACCTCTCCAGAAATATTTCCTTATGTCCAATGCTGGGAGAACTGGTATGCGCCCATCATAGCCACCTATCACATGTGATAAACTGTGCTTACGCTAGCGAAAGCAGAAGTTTCGTGGCTAGATCATATCGAGAGGTAATTGACTGAGATGGATAAATTCCAAAAACTTAAAACGATTAAGAGGTCATGACATGTCTGTCATGTCCTAGCACACGCTCGGGTAGCTGGTTAGATACCCTTCGCTCGGGTGGCGTGGTTGGATATGATCCCCTGAGATCTCAGAAATTACGGAAGTTAGAGATACCAAATGCACAGGATGTGTTGGCCTGCGCATGAACTAAACGTTTCCTAGGTCATGACCTTTGGTCAAATAAGTCTAAGGGAGGTCAAACTCCAGATTGGTGTCCAAAGTGCCCCCAGACCTGTTCATGCAACTACCGTGGACCTAGATATCTGTGCTAAGCAAAAGGCTACTGGTGCTCATTTAAGATCAGTGACCTTGCTTCACCTTAAGCAGGTCATGGTGACCAAAATCATACAAGACTGTTTTGTTTTTTGCATTTGAATAAACGTCGAAAACGTCGAAACGTCGAAATAAATTACGCTAGGCAGTATCCTCCTAAAAACAAAATGTTGACCCGAGTCATTATATGTCAGCGACCTATTCTGACCATTAAGAAGTCCATAGAAGATGTATAATGCGGTTCCTATTACCTATAGATTGAAAATGGGCCCCAGAAACTATCCCATTCAGCAAGCTCTAGATTAAAAAATATGATGGTTCTTACATTGACCTGATCTTCATACCTGACTGTCGGTCAATGTCATTTGTTAATTTAATTGTTGTAGTGCTCTAGAAAGTGTCTCAGAGATGTGGGGCTGGTCTAACACTCCGTTGTTGCGTCAGATTGATCTATTCCCTAGACATTTTCTTCGCTGAACCAATGACTTAATTTTGACCTGCCGTAGGTCAGTGACCTGACAAATTACATCTAAGTTTTTTAAAGGCAAAGATTCACTATCTACTTGTCTACAGCTGTGTAAAATTTGGCGTGGTTACGCCACGCCGTTCGGAAATCATTCCGGAAAAACATTCGGGGGGGGGGGGGGCAATTGACCCGCGACCGCTCAATGACCAGACTTCCCTGATATGTGCCAAAGAAAGTCCCGATGTATCACCAAGAAGATTGAGTAACTGGGCATCCGGGCAGAGGAATAAGACGACCATCAATGACTTGCTTGCAAAAGCAAGAACAAATATTTCCTAAATAGAATAAGTTGAATTGTCAACGGAATTTATTGACACTCAGAAATTTAGAAAAGCATAGTTATTTACGATGTGTTTTGTGGCCCCATTTTCAAGCAGCTTGAAATGGGAAAGGAAAACGCTCATCGGGCCTATAGAATGAGCGCATTCAGAAATGTATGTTTGCATTAACGTTAAACGACTATTCGGTTAATTTGTAGAATTAACACAACGCTCCACTTGTGTAAGCTAATGGCAAAGAGTCTTCAAGTTTTCCGTACGTCAAATATAGCACGCACATATGAACAGATTACTCAGATGGTCTCCGATGGTCTCAGTAGCCTATTCTTGTGAAGTGTGAACAAACTGAGGTTTATGGCCCCGAGAGTGCATAGAAAGACTGGCGTCTTAACCGGGTTTTTTGCCTTCCCTGGCGCCCTCCAGCCGACAAGGTTACGGTTTTAACTGAAGCTAAAATGACTTCCGCCACGTCTGCCACGGCGTTCTCCGCCTATGCTAACCAGTTGCGACGCCGGGCATCGGAGTGACCGTTAGGTAAACAGTCTTTAGGCTACATGTAGCTTGTTTAACCGCCACAACACCCGGATCATGAATCGTTTAAAGCTTGTTAAAACGCTTGTTTAAACGTGTCTCGCGCAGCCGCGCACTCATGCTTTGGCCGCTGCCGCAGCCGCCTGTCGACGGGCACAAGCTGTGCCGCATGGCACATACTGCGCCGCTGAGCACGGCTTCTGTTGCCTGGGGCACACGGCGCCACCTGGTCGCACGGGGTCGCCGACAGTGAAGTTAGGTGCTCGGCTTCATAACGCACCGCTCAATGTACGCGTCTGTAGGGGAAGTCCAACAGAGGGCGTTCTTAAAGACCCCCCCCCCCCCCCCCCAACAAGCTGGTCTGCAATAGAAGTGTGAAATAGGGCTGATTGGAAGCTGTCGAGCGTATTCTAAGTAATCGTACTGCCTTTGACATATCAATCAGAAAACGCGGCAACTTGGCCTTAAGAATCAACAAGTGCTCCTGTTGCTAGCACATTCTGTCGGATTGCAATGCAAGATAGGGATGTTCTGAATCGGTGCCGTTTGCAGTGGGTCGGCGAATCTGGAGACGCGACGACTCTGTTGGAACCGGGAAATGTTAGCCTGGATCGAGGGCGCTGCAAACTGGCGAAGGTGCCGGTAGCAGTCAGATCTTGCCGACTGTGCACTGCGCTATTGCAGTGGTGCATCTGCTCTGCTCGCGATGCGGTATTGCCGACTGGTGTTTAGAACATGTTGCAAGCAATGGCAATGCAGCACTTATCACTTCGCCATCGAGCACCCGGACTGCATCGCAGTGGCATGGAATAACGCTTTTGAACTCGTCCGTGCATTGTGGCTACATGGCGAGCTGCTTCCCGCCGGATCGCCCGTACAATAGCATGTCGGCGGTGGTCTAACCACCATACAAAGACACGAGGGCCATCTGGCAAGACCTACAAAGGCGAGGACATCGGGCGGCGGGCGTCTTCAGCGAGGTCCGGCTTATGAAGAGTCGTTCGCACGACCCCGCCAACGCATTGTTATGCTGCGCCACAGTCCGCAGCTGACGGGTCTCTGTCTCCGCCGCCCTTTGAACGGCATAATAGTGCACTATATCGACAATGGCTTTGCATGGATTGAGCGTCATCACCTCGAACAGCCATAAACGGGACCAAAAATGTTAAGCTGATGCTTGAAGTGCTCTTCCACTGGTGATGTGTGCGGCTGCGTGAGCTGTTTGTGCAAATATATTTATGTGCAGCAAAACTACGTAGATATAGCGCTGAGATGTGGCTGGTCGGGGGGCGGAGTTGACGGCCGGAACACTTGCGCACCTAAACGCATGGCCTTGCCGGGATGTTAAAAAAGAGCTCGGAAACAACGGGGCAGGTCAGAGCTGTTGCCTGCTACCACCATCCCTGAAAATGAATAGCTTTACTCTCCGGTGTTGCCTGAAAATAATCGAAGTGAGAATCGCGTTTGTCTCCCGTCCCCCTGCCCTGACTCCCCTGGGATCCAGCGTCACAGCCGCATCGCCTGGCCCCTGCCGCCGTTCCGGGGCGGTAGCCATGCCCGATGCAGGGTCCAGCGGCGCGCCCGAGCAGCCGGACACGCGCATCTAATGACGTGTCAACACGCCCGCTGTTCGAGGGCCGCCCCAGCATTGTGATGGCTCCACGCGTACATGTGTGCCGATTGATGCAAGACAATTAGTCGGGGCAGAGCAAACACTTGCGAGTGTGGACAAATGCAGCCTAATGCAGCCTGCACTTACAGTGACATTGGATAGAGGCAGCCTGCGTAATACAGGCTGCCGTACTGTAACGTTGGATATAGGCGGCCTGCGTAATACAGGCTGCCGTACTGTAACGTTGGATATAGGCGGCCTGTGTCATACAGGCTGCAGTACAGCGACATTGGATAGAGGCAGCCTGCGTAATACAGGCTGTCGTACTGTAACGTTGGATATAGGCGGCCTGTGTCATACAGGCCGCCGTACTACAATGTTGGATAGAGGCAGCCTGCGTAATACAGGCTGTCGTACCGTAACGTTGGATATAGGCGGCCTGTGTAATACAGGCCGCCGTACTACAATGTTGGATAGAGGCAGCCTGCGTAGTACAGGCTGCCATACTGTAACGTTGGATGTAGGCGGCCTGCGTACTACAGGCCGCAGTACAGTGACATTGGATAGAGGCAGCCTGCGTAATACAGGCTGCCATACTGTAACGTTGGATATAGGCGGCCTGTGTCATACAGGCCACCGTACTACAATGTTGGATAGAGGCGGCCTGCGTAGTACAGGTCGCCGTACTGTAACGTTGGATATAGGCGGCCTGTGTCATACAGGCCGCCTTACTACAATGTTGGATAGAGGCGGCCTGCGTAGTACAGGCCACCGTACTGTAACGTTGGATATAGGCGCCCTGCGTCATACAGGCCGCCGTACTACAATGTTGGATAGAGGCGGCCTGCGTAGTACAGGCCACCGTACTGTAACGTTGGATATAGGCGCCCTGCGTCATACAGGCCGCCGTACTACAATGTTGGATAGAGGCGGCCTGCGTAGTACAGGCTGCCATACTGTAACGTTGGATATAGGCACCCTGTGTCATACAGGCCGCCGTACTACAATGTTGGATAGAGGCGGCCTGCGTAGTACAGGCTGCCATACTGTAACGTTGGATATAGGCGGCCTGTGTAATACAGGCCGCAGTACAGCGACATTGGATAGAGGCAGCCTGCGTAATACAGGCCGCCGTACTGTAACGTTGGATATAAGCGGCCTGTGTCATACAGGCCGCCGTACTACAATGTTGGATAGAGGCGGCCTGCGTAGTACAGGCTACCTTACTCTGACGCACTGTCGCTACACCACAAACGTGTGAAAACATAGAGCCATGCCAGAAAAGCTCACTTTCTGCCAGAAATAGACCGCCTTTGGGCTCCCCGAAAGGTCGGAGGGTCCGGTCGATGGAGGGCCCCACCAGTGCAGTCGGCGATGTTCTGTGGTCTCGACCAGTACCAGACAGGAGTAAGTGGGTCAATTTCGCGTCGCCACCGGCCAAGGGTCTGCACGGTTCTCCTATTGTCGACCCGCCAGCTGTCTGTTCTCTCAGTATTGTCTAGCGACAGTCGAAATGCTGGCGGCGACTCGGTTGCTGTCAGTCGTGTACACAGAGGACACAGCGCCACCGTCAGCTGTGAAACTTTGAAATTTATTTCGTGTCGTTCATGGAGGCAATTATCACATCATTTGGCAGAGAGCAGACAGGACATGGCGGCGGGACTTACCAGTAAATATCACACTTCCAACATCATGGCCGTGTAAATGTCAATGGTCTTCTTCCGGATTTTTACGTTCTACCTTGTGAAGATACAACACCCGCAACCAGAGCTCAGCAACCTGCCCCTGGAGCACGCTGCACCATTTGACACCAGCTGCGTTACCAGTGCACGGAGCGTTACCAGGAGCATGCTGTACCGTCTGACGTCAGCTGCGTCACCAGCGCGCGGCGTGTCACCAGGAGCATGCTGTACCGTCTGACGTCAGCTGGGTCGCCAGCGCGCGGCGTGTCACCTGGAGCATGCTGTACCGTCTGACGTCAGCTGCATCACCAGTGCACGGCGCGTCACCTGGAGCACACTGTACCGTCTGACGTCAGCTGCGTCACCAGCGCGCGGCGTGCCACCTGGAGCATACTGTACCGTCTGACGTCAGCTGCGTCACCAGCGCGCGGCGTGTCACCTGGAGCATGCTGTACCGTCCGGTAGGGGCGCGGCGCTGCCGCTCCAGCCGTGGCGCGCTCGGTCCGTTTCTCGTGCCCACAGGAACCAGTCTCCCAGCGATCGGTGCATCGCATCGTTGACTGTCGCTGCAGTCTGCGCTCAGCTGACTACCGGCCGCACTCGGCGGGTAGCTGCTACCGCATCCCATGGACTCGGCAGGACCCGGCTGACCTACTGACGTTGCCAAGCGCCCCGTCATCCATGTCCTACGCTCACCGGCGATGTGCCTCTCCCCAGACTGGACTTCGAGGAGTTCCAGACCCGCGGCCCGGAGCTGGCCGGCCCCGACCAGGGCACGTGCGACAGGTCGTACCTGAACCTGGGCGGCTCCGGCCCTGACCTGCACGTCGCCAGCGGCAAACTGTGCGGTCAGCTGACCGGGCAGCACGGTAAGCAGGCGTGGCGCAGCTGGACGGGCAGCACGGTAAGCGGGCGTGGCGCAGCTGGACGGGCAGCACGGTAAGCGGGCGTGGCGCAGCTGACCGGGCAGCACGGTAAGCGGGCGTGGCGCAGCTGTACGGGCGGCACGGTAAGCGGGCGTGGCGCAGCTGACCGGGCAGCACGGTAAGCGGGCGTGGCGCAGCTGACCGGGCTGCACGGTAAGCGGGCGTGGCGCAGCTGGACGGGCAGCACGGTAAGCGGGCGTGGCGCAGCTGGACGGGCAGCACGGTAAGCGGGCGTGGCGCAGCTGGACGGGCAGCACGGTAAGCGGGCGTGGCGCAGCTGACCGGGCAGCACGGTAAGCGGGCGTGGCGCAGCTGGACGGGCAGCACGGTAGGCAGGCGTGGCACAGCTGGACGGACAGCACGGTAAGCGGGCGTGGCACAGCTGGACGGGCGGCCGCGGCGCGTGGCCAAGGCTGGAAATTGTCGTCGTTTGCCCCGGTAGCGTTATTTAGCGAGAAGGAAAAAAACGTAACAAATGCTTCGTAAGGATGAGCACAATTAAATGGGCAAATATTGAGCATAATAAAGCAGGTATCCATCATGGCAGCTTTCACAAAGGGTTTCTCATCATCTCTGTCTTCAAACTTGCATGTTAGTCGTTGCAACTTACATGTCATATCTGGGCCTAGGGTGATGAACCCTAAAAGCAAACATCAAAGCATCTGGGGACTCTGTACGGCATGCACTAGTTTACTCACACTCATGTTTCCCTTCATTGAGGCGACCGTTCGACCCGTTGTCATTTACCTGTTTTGCTGGTCATCAGCGTGGGTCAACGGGACTCTGGCTTTTTCTTGGTGCAAGTTTAATCGATTCTGTGTCGCCGGTTCTCACTGTGCTCACGGCCAGCGGTAAGCGTAGCCAGACTGACAGTGGCTGTGTGCTGACCGCGTCACGTCCGCTCCGATGATGGCTGTGTGCTGACCGCGTCACGTCCGCTCCGATGATGGCTGTGTGCTGACCGCGCCACGTCCGCTCCAATGACGGCTGTGTGCTGACCGCGTCACGTCCGCTCCGAGGATGGCTGTGTGCTGACCACGCCACGTCCGCTCCGAGGATGGCTGTGTGCTGACCGCGTCACGTCCGCTCCGATGATGGCTGTGTGCTGACCGCGCCACGTCCGCTCCAATGACGGCTGTGTGCTGACCGCGTCACGTCCGCTCCGAGGATGGCTGTGTGCTGACCGCGCTACGTCCACTCCGAGGATGGCTGTGTGCTGACCGCGCCACGTCCGCTCCGATGACGGCTGTGTGCTGACCGCGCCACGTCCGCTCCAATGACGGCTGTGTGCTGACCGCGCCACGTCCGCTCCAATGACGGCTGTGTGCTGACCGCGTCACGTCCGCTCCGATGATGGCTGTGTGCTGACCGCGTCACGTCCGCTCCGATGACGGCTGTGTGCTGACCGCGTCACGTCCGCTCCGAGGATGGCTGTGTGCTGACCGCGCCACGTCCGCTCCGATGACGGCTGTGTGCTGACTGCGCCACGTCCGCTCCGATGATGGCTGTGTGCTGACCGCGTCACGTCCGCTCCGATGACGGCTGTGTGCTGACCGCGCCACGTCCGCTCCAATGACTGCTGTGTGCTGACCGCGCCACGTCCGCTCCAATGACGGCTGTGTGCTGACCGCGCCACGTCCGCTCCAATGACGGCCGTGTGCTGACTGCACCACGCCCGCTCCAATGACGGCTGTGTGCTGACCGCGCCACGTTCGCTCCGATGACGGCTGCGATCGGTGCAGTCTCTGGTCGTCAGGGTCAGACGTCTAACCTCCAGTGCACCTCCAACGGAGCCGTTTTGCTGGTGGTCGGTGCACGCGCACCTGCCTAACTTCATTCTCTGTCAGTGTGCGTACACCTGTCTGCTTTGCCTATTATCAAAGTTCGCACACCTGTATTTTTCCGCTTTTCATCAGTGAACTGACATTACTTTGTCCTGACATTGTTCCTCGGGACCCCGGACCCCTTGCCCTTTCACCCTAACATTGATTTGAATCATCGTCACTGCGTGCATACCAGTCTGTTCCGCCGACCGTCCGTGTACTGTCAGTCTGTTCCGCTGACCGTCCGCGTGCTGCCAGTCTGTTCCGCCGACCGTCTGTGTACTGCCAGTCTGTTCCGCCGACCGTCCGCGTACTGCCAGTCTGTGCTTCCGACCGTACGCGTACGCCTAGCTGATAGATTCTCTGGCTGTCCATGTGCGTCCACCGGAAAGTTTCGGTAATGGTCTGCCCTTTGACCCGATTGTTTCACCAGCCGCCAGTTGCACCCAGCCTATTGTTCCGCCAGCCGTCGGTGTACGTCCAACCTATAGCTCCGCTGGTCGGTAGCCTACATCCACATGGATTGTTCCGTCGATTGCCAGTGTACGTCTAGCCAACAGTTTCCCCTGTCGTCAATGTACGTCCACCTGACCGCTTCCCCTGTCGTCAGTGTACGTCCACCTGACCGTTTCCCCTGTCGTCAATGTACGTCCACCTGACCGTTTCCCCTGTCGTCAGTGTACGTCCACCTGACCGCTTCCCCTGTCGTCAGTGTACGTCCACCTGACCGTTTCCCCTGTCGTCAGCGTACATCCACCTGACCGCTTCCCCTGTCGTCAGTGTACGTCCACCTGACCGTTTCCCCTGTCGTCAGCGTACATCCACCTGACCGCTTCCCCTGTCGTCAGTGTACGTCCACCTGACCGTTTCCCCTGTCGTCAGCGTACATCCACCTGATCGTTTCGCTGGTCGTCAGTGTACGTCCACCTGACCGTTTGGCTGGTTATCAATGTACGTCCACCTGACCGTTTGGCTGGTTATCAGTGTACGTCCACCTGACCGTTTCCCCTGTCGTCAGCGTACGTCCACCTGACCGTTTCCCCTGTCGTCAGTGTACGTCCACCTGACCGTTTCCCCTGTCGTCAGTGTACGTCCACCTGACCGTTTCGCTGGTCGTCAGTGTACGTCCACCTGACCGTTTCACCGGTCGTCAGTGTACGTGCACCTGAATGAGCAGCGGAAAAGCGAAGTTCAGCTGTCGATGATGGTCCGTCTGGAGAGCGAGACGACCGGCGCCAAGTGGCGTATCAAAGCGACCCAGATCGACTGCAGCCAGCGCAGCGAGCTCCGCGGTGAGCCCGACCTCAGTGCAGCACGTCCAGGGACTCTCTGCTACCTGTAACGCAGTCAGTGCGAAGCCTGGGCTCCAGGTGTAGCACCCAATTTTACACACACCTGTCACTGACGGCGAGCCTCATGCCACTGTTCAAAAGTGGACGTGGTATCGCACGCACCACTTGTATTGCAAGAGCGGACATTCTCGCACGGTCCACACTGCCTGCGATTGAGTGCACGCTTCGCGCTTTTACTCGTGTATGTGCGGATTAGGCACACGACCTGATTTTACAGCTAACGCGCCGTCCTTGTAGCCCCAACAGGCTGCACCCAGTTCTACAACGGAACAAAGGGAACGTTTGAGAGCTTCAACTTTGAAGGCGGTGCATATACATTGAACCAGGACTACAACATCTGCATCGGCTCCTCGTTTGGCACATGCAAGGTGAGCGGCATGGTGGACTGTGGATGTCCTTGTCCGATGTCATGACGTTGTTTAGTTCCCTTCCGCCCCTGTGTACAACTGCTACGAAACCGCGACGTTGATGACTGCGGGACGGGTCGCCCAGCAAACGCGCTGCTGGCAAACGGCGACTCATACCTCCGCTAAGTCGATCGGGGTTGTAATGATACGTTTTACAAATCGCATGGTGAGAGTTGTCTCGGAAACCTTTACCGCCGAAGTGCGCTTCATCGAAATTGATTTCGAGCTTGAGTAATACCTTCCTCTGGGATCAACTAAAAGTCGGCCCAGCGTTATGTTTGTTGTTCAACGCAAGATCCGGAACCAAACCCACGCTTCAAAGATCGGAGCTATCGGAGTAATCGGAGTAAATCGATTCTGTCAAAGTAGAACGCCGCATAAATCTGCCTCGTAGGCCGTTCTGCCGTTGCCAGCAACGCGTTTTCTGAACAATTCGTCCCGCAGTCGAGACCCTCGAGACGTGCCAGACCCAGAGGTGTCTGCGGTCCCAGCTGGAGCAGCGAGACGTGCTTAGGCTGTTAGTTGTGTCATGTGGTTGCTGATCGCCGACATGCGAGCACCGCGCTGTTTGCTCAGCATGCTTTGGTTTTGCTGGCGGTGATCGTTGGAAGCCACGCCATCGACGAGGTAGAGTGCGGGAGCTAAGGACTGTCCCTTGTCTCTTTGCTTCAGACCAGGCGTGTAGCTTCCTTTTCAACTGGGCTGAGGCCTTAAGCCCTGCGCCCGCCCCATTGACTTTGGCTCAGCGATGAAAGAAGCTGTGAGAAAAAGTGGCCCAAATCCGGAGAAATTCTGGATGAAAATAAGATTGTATGCTTTAGGGCAGGTTTGACCACTTTCCCTGCTCAGTCTCCCTCCCTATATTATTTTTTAAAACTACACTCCTATTTCAGACGTCGTTCTCCTCCAGTGAGTTCAAGCTGGACATGGTGACCTCTGCAGATACCTCCGGCGTGGGGCTGGCTGCCTGTGATGTGCAGACCTCCGGCTCTGGCGGCCTCAGGTACTGACGTGCAGACCTCAGGTACTGGCGGCCTCAGGTACTGACGTGCAGACCCCACCTACTGGCGGCCTCAAATACTGACGTGCAAACCTCTGGTACTGGCGGCCTCAGGCACTGACGTGCAGACCTCAGGTACTGGCGGCCTCAGGTACTGACGTGCAGACCTCAGGTACTGGCGGCCTCAGGCACTGACGTGCAGACCTCAGGTACTGGCGGCCTCAGGTACTGACGTGCGGACCTCAGGTACTGGCGGCCTCAGGTACTGACGTGCAGACCTCAGGTACTGGCGGCCTCAGGTACTGACGTGCAGACCTCAGGTACTGGCGGCCTCAGGTACTGACGTGCAGACCTCAGGTACTGGCGGCCTCAGGTACTGACGTGCAGACCTCAGGTACTGGCGGCCTCAAGTACTGACGTGCAGACCTCAGGTGCAAACATGCAGACTTGGGGCGCTGACGTGAAATCCCCAGCACTGGTGACACCAGGTGTTGACGTGCACGCGTGCGATCCTGGCGGCCTCGATTATTGCCGCGCGGACCTCCGGTGCTGTCGGCTCCAGGGACTGACGTGGAGAACGGCCACACTAAGGGCTACGGGAACCCAGGACGTACGGATCCCTGACACCGGAGGCTTAAAGCACTGGCGTGCAGACGTCCTGCACCGGTTGCCTCCATTTAGCACATCCGGTACCCAGTGCAGACTCCACCGATCTCACTGACAACTGCAGACTGAAAGGAATGAAAGATGACGCGCCTGTTCTAGAAGGTATCCAGGGTCCGCTGATGCGTCGCTGAAGTGGTCCGTGCTATTGCGCCGTCGCCAGGTCGGATTATCTCTTCATCCCGGGCGGCTCGAAGACAGGCGACTCGCCGACCAACGAGAAGTACTGCGGCTCCGTGCTGCACTACAGCACCGGCTCGGCCGTGCCGCAGCCCGTGGTAAGGACGCCGGCGGCGGCCCTCCGGGCGGGTCCAGCTGCACGCGGATCTGGACACCGAGGGCAGAGCCGAGGGTCACCCCTACACAAGCCACACGCTCTGGCCACCCCTACCCAAGTCACACGCTCTGATGCCCTGACCCTGGGGACCCGACCTGATCCCGTCCAAGTCACACGCTCTGGCCCTGTCCAAGCTACACGCCCTGACCCTGAGGGGCTGACCTGACTCTAACCAAGCTAGACGCCCTGACCCTGAGGGCCTGACATGACCCTGTCCAAGCTACACGCCCTGACCCTGAGGGCCTGACATGACCCTGTCCAAGCTACACGCCCTGACCCTGAGGGCCTGACATGACCCTGTCCAAGCTACACGCCCTGACCCTGAGGGCATAACCTGACCCTGTCCAAGCTACACGCCCTGACCCTGAGGGCATAACCTGACCCTGTCCAAGCTACGCGTCCTGACCCTGAGGGCATAACCTGACCCTGTCCAAGCCACACGTCTTGACCCTGAGGGCATAACCTGACCCTGTCCAAGCCACACGTCTTGACCCTGAGGGCATAACCTGACCCTGTCCAAGCTACACGCCCTGACCCTGAGGGGCTGACCTGACTCTAACCAAGCTAGACGCCCTGACCCTGAGAGCATAACCTGACCCTGTCCAAGCTACACGCCCTGACCCTGAGGGCATAACCTGACCCTGTCCAAGCCACACGCCATGCCACGCCATGCGCCCGGACCACGCTACCGGAGACACGGGCCTTGTTTCGGAAGAGGTTTCGGGTTCTCCTGGGGCTATGAACGGTGGCAGTCAGCTTGTACATGATTTTTTTTTGCGTCCACAACCGTATTAAAGCAACCCCCGTTTTGGGTTTAAATGTAGGTTGACTGCCAGACTACACACTCCATAGTGACCGATGTATACCGGCGTCGCAACCCAGGATAACGCCATCAGCTAACGGTCTGGTCGCCAACCGCCGCTCCTGCTATGCGGCTGGCTGAACGTGATGCCGCAGGCAGCACGACCCGATCACGTCGCACCTTTTCTTTCGCAAAATTATGCTAACGGTCATTTCTTGACAAAGACAAACGGCACCATCCCTCTAAAGTCGGTCGCTTAGTCATGATGCCAGGGCGTGCTTGTCCTACAGCCGTTGATAATCATCTTTTTGAAGATCGCTTGCCTTTCGTTGCTGACAAAACCTATCGTCTCCTCCGTTTCCTCGGAAAGCTATGCCTCACCACCAATAACGCGATCTCGCCAAGTACAGTAACTCGGACAACGAATATGTCTCCGGAGTAAGTCTACGCTTACTTGCATAACAAAATGCCGTGCCACCGTTCTGTTTACATGAAGTCGCCGAGTGCAGTGAGCATGCCTTAGTAGTGCGTTTATCCGTATCATGTGACACGCGGCGTGCGACCGTCTTGACCAGGTGACGAAGGCGCAGAGTCCCCTGGTGCTGCGCTTCAAGACGGACTCCACGTTCACTGCGGCCAAGGAGAAGGGCTTCCGGGTGAACTACGAGCAGTCGTCCACCTGCTAGTGGTCGGTCGGCGGCGGCGCGACCACGAGAGCACCACCGGACCCTGAGGGCCGGCCCGCTCCGGCACCGCCGGGTCCCTGACACCTGACGCGTGTGTACCACGGTGTTCATCAGACGGCAGCGGGCGGCGACTACGGCGGGATGCGATGTTTATCAGCTTCCCTTGACGAGGCCTTGTCTTTTAAACAGAGTACGTGGTCTTCTTCTGCTTACTGTTTCGAGGTCATGACAGTGGATAACCAGAAGGTGACGCAAATATGTGGATGATTGGCCGCAAAGAGTCGTCAATGAATGTACTGTTTTTCTTGCCACTCGCTACCGCCGAAATACACGTACTTCTGAAGCAGGTGCTGGATCGGTTCTCCGCGAGTCACAATGCAAGACGCAGCTAGTCGTGGGACGCAAAGACGCAAAGCCTACAGTTGCCAGAACTGCACATCAAAGTGCCCACGATCGTGGGCACATATTGTGCATTATATTGCATTGTACAATATGTTGTGGCGTACATATTGTGTATTGTTATAAATACACACAAACAGGAGCAGGGGCATACCGTCATGACACACAAGCGTAACACACACATTGGTACCGGTTTTCGTGCACCTCCTGAAAGCTCGCGAGCACCGCCGACATGGAATTGCGTCGGCCCCACAGCTGCGGCAGCCCGTCACGACGCTACTGAAGCACAGCTAGCTCGCGCACAGCCGCCCACGACCGCACCGCCAGCCATTATGCACAGGTAAGCCTCGGTTCGTGCGCGGAGTCCTGTCCTGGGTCCTCCAGTGGGCGTCGGCAGCAGAGCCAAGGCCGGCACTGGAACCAGCCACAACACCGCTGCGCTGAACCAATCACCTGGTCGGCGTCACTGTCTGCGACAGCACTAAAATACCGCTGAACGCGTGCGCCAGGTGCCGCGACTGGGCCTGGCCAGATTACCCGGCAGCCGCCACGTCCCAGCGAAGGCCCACGCCGCCGCCTCGCCCCGGGCGGCGCCCACCCCCATCGGCGGGAGGCTCACTTCCAGACCTTGACGACGCCGTCGCGGGAGGCGGTGACGGCGTACCACTGGGAGGCGCGCGCCAGGACGATGTCGCTGATGGTGTCCAGGTGGCCGGGCGGCGTGGGCTCGGGGCCGCGCGGACAGTCGTCCAGCGGACGGCGCGCCTTCTGGCACACCTCCTGCACTACCTCGATGCCGTCCACCACCTGCCGACGGCGTCAGGCGTCAGGCGTCAGGCGTCAGCGGCCGGGCGGGCACAGCACTGGGCTCCAGGTCGGGCGGCTACGGTTCGATCCCAGTCGCGTGAAACTCTCACTGGTCTCGATTTCGTCCCAGGCGCTTCAGAACCCACGGCTTTCACGCACAGCGTTGGTCCTACGATCGGGGGGTCCGGACTTGCCTCACGCGCCGTGGAACCATCCCCAACACCGGCCCCCATCTCGGCTGGCAACACCCGAGCCCTCAGCCAGCTGCCTGACAGAGAAGCAGTCCACGGCGTCCAAGCACACAGCGGCGAGGTGGTCACACATCCCGCCACCGCGCTGCGCGGCCGCCTCACCTGGGAGCGGTACGTGCCGGTGACGGGCACCGGCTGGCGGGCCGGCCACGTGATCAGCTGCGAGGCGCGCGGCTCGGCCAGCTCCCAGAGCCGCGTGCACATGTCGGTGCCGGCTGTCAGCAGCGCCGGCCCCACCGGGCACAGAGCCGTCACCGAGTGGTGGTCCCGCAGCGCCGTGCTCAGCGCCGGGTGCTGGCTCGGCCACAGCGTCATCTGGCGGCGGGGGCGGCGTTAGACGACCGAGCGGGCTCAAACCCAGCCGGCACCAGGCCGACTCTGAACGACGCCAGAGCCGTGCCCCGTCTGTGGACTGCGCGCGCTTGTAACTTCATACTAAGCGCGTACAGATGTTACATGCAACGTCATGAGTTAGCAAGGTTTGTATAAATTTTGGCGTTTGTCGGTACCGCATACTTCAAAGAAACTTTGCTTTCAGGCAACAAAGAACTGCTCAGCATGTAAGACCCTAAAAGATCGATGCTGACACCTTTGCGTACTTCTAAATGTTGCGTCATAGTCGTTTACATCACGTTGACGCTTGTGAATAACAACAACTCATTACAGGCCGCATTTTCAACATCCTTCAGTTGCGTGATCGGTGCCGACAGGTCAGCCCTCACAATACGGGGCACGGCAAAATAAGGTCCACCGCTGCGCACGATTCGTGAACCCAGCCATTGTTTCGGTGCATACAAACAACAAACCAGCAAAGGCCAGCAAAGCCCCGGTGTTTTTCTGACGATTCTATTACGACTGCATCCATTTATATAAACATGAACGGTGTCACCAGCGAGACAGGGGAAAACAAAGCAGAAAAACAACAACAAAGGCAAAGTACCGATACTTTCTTGCGATTCTTTCACGATTGCGTCCATTTTAAACGAGCAGGAACGGTGTCACCAGCGAAACGGGAATTGTGTCCCGGAGACAACGTAAAATCGCCCTTTTTCACGCCCCCTATTAAACACATGTGGGCGAGCGACCTTTTTCGCTAAATGAATACGCCTATCGTCAGTCTTCGCCAGATGTATAACCGAGCCCTAAACCATGGACGATGTAAAGCATGTATAGGTTATTTGGTAGCATTAACAATGGATGTGTCGAGCGTAGCTGTAGCAGCCAAAACGTGGCAAATGCTCGCGGTAAGAGATGGAGGTGTGAAAGGCAGCAGCATCCTCTTCAAGACCCGCGGAGTGGGGTGTCGGTGCTCACCTGGCGCTCGCCCGTCTCAATGTTCCACATGTTGACCTCCGAGTTGCCGGACACGGCGCTGACGAACCAGCTGGGCTGGCTGGGGTGCACGCAGAGCCGGCGCACCCGGGGGCCGGCCGGGTGCGCCAGCGTCGACACCGCCAGCTGGAAACGCAGGTCCCAGCACACGTGCACGCCGCTGGAGGTGCCCACCACCAGCCAGCAGTGGGCGGGGTCCGCGCAGAGCGCCGTCACCAGACCGCGGCGCGCGCCGTTCTGCAGGCGCCAGGCGGTGCCGGGCGCGCGCAGGTCCCAGCCCACCAGCTGGCCGTACATGGTGGCGTAGACGAGCACAGAGCTGCCCGCCGAGCTGAAGTGCGTCAGCTCCACCACGCTACCCTCCTCGACCACGTCCAGCTTGCGGTAGTGCAGGGGGTGCGAGCGGGGTGTGCTCGTCTCGACACTGATCGTCCAGACGGCGTCACCGTCGCCGGCGGCCGCCAGCGCCCGCTCGGCCTCGCAGTAGGTAAGCGCCGTGAGTGCGCCGCCGCCGCCCGGCCGCGTGTACGTCTGGCGCGAGCGGTTGGCGATGTTTTTGCCCTCCATACGCGCCACGTCCCACACGCGCACCTGGCCGTCGGTGGCGGCGCTCGCCACCAGCGGCGTGTCGGTGACGGCCGCGAGCCGCACCACGGCACCCTGGTGCTCGTGCAGATGCGCCACCAGCTGGCCGGCCGGCCGCCACGTGGGTGGCGGCGCGCCGGCCGGGCCACCCCACTCACGACCCAGGCGTGCGGCGCGTCGCTCGCTCCGCTGCCGCTCCAGCAGCCGCTGCAGGGCCGCCTGGCAGGGTGACTCGAGCGTGCGCGAGCCCGCCTCGCGGCCGGCCGGCTCGGTCGCCTCGGTCGCCTCGTCGCGCTCGCTGGGCTCGGGCCGTGGCGAGTCGAGTGACGGCTGGCGCGCCGGCGCTGCCGCCTCCGCCTCGCCGGCGCGCACGTGAAGCACGCGGCCGCGGCACGCCTCCCCCGGCACGGTGGCGACGCCCGACTCGACGGGCGCCCGCCGCATCTCTGCCGCCAGTCGCTTGTGTTTGTGCACCTTGGCCAGGTGTCCGGCCAGCACGAGCAGGTGGTCTTCGACGGCGGCCGTCATGCCGTCGGCCACCAGGCGGCGGAACAGGTTGCGCACGGGCCCGCCACCGTCGGGCAGGTGCAGCTGCCAGGCCGGATCTGCGGCGCGCCGCAGCCGCTGCCGCTCGGCCAGCGCCGCCAGCAGTGGCTCCAGATCGGCGGCACGCGCCACGTGGTCGTATACGTCGCGCGGCAGCGGTGGGCCGAGTGCGGCGAGGAGCGCCGCGCAACTGTCCAGCGAAGCCACCGGGTGCGCCAGGAACGGCGCCAGCCGCGGCACCAGCCGACACTGCACGTCGATGACGCGCATCTGCGCGGCGCACGCGCAGATGAAACCAACGGCCGCCTGGCGCGCCCACAAGCTCGGGTGCACCACCATCGGCACCACTTCGTCCAGCAGCTCGTACAACGCCGCCTTGCCGAGCAGGCCGCGCGCCGCCAGCCCCGCACATGGCGTCCACGGCCTTGACGGTGACGAATTCCTCCGTGTCGTTGAGACCCCTGCAGCAGCAGCGGCGTCAGCAGCGGCACACAGTGGCGGCCGATGAACGACACGACCCCCTCCACCGCGTCGAAGAAGGCGGCACGCAGGCTGCGGTCGCCCTTGTCGTTGAGGAAGGTGATCATGTGCGAAAGCAGCAGATCGTTTGGCCTTGTGCTTGCCGAAGAAGGCGCACAAACCGCGAGAAGCCGCGCACCAGCAGCGTCCGCTTGACCGAGCTGTCGGCGTCGGTCAGCAGCAGCTGCACCTTCTGGTGCACCAGGTCGTGCAGCGTGCCGAGCTCGGCGGCCAGGCCGGGCCGGCTGGCGCGCACGTGCGACGCCTCGAGCAGCCGCAGCGCCGACTCGGCCAGCGGCGCCAGCTGCGTGGCGTAGCAGACACGCACGCTGACGGCGCGGTCCTGCGCCAGCGCGCCCACGTTCGGCAGCACGTACTCGGGGAAGATGTGCGCGTCGCTCTCGGGCAGCGACGTGACCAGCGCCAGCATCGCCGCCAGCGTCTGCAGCGCCACGCAGCGCACGCGCGCGAACGCGTCGCGCGTCATCGACAGCACGTATGGCAGCACGCGGTCCAGAATAACGTCGCTGCTCACGTGGCCGGCCAGGCGGAGCAGCAGCTTCAGCGCGCGTACCTGGTGGCCAGGTGGCAGAGCCGGCGCACGCACGAGGTGGCCAGCCCGATCACCAGCGTGATGTCCTCCTGCAACGAGACCGGGTTGCCGGCCGACAGCTGGCTCACCAGCCGGTCCACGTCGGACGCCATCTTGTCGATCTTCTCGTCGGGCGAAGGCAGCGCGGAGCCGGCGAACTGCGCGAAGTACGGATGCAGCACCGCCTGGAACGTGGCCGGGAACACGGCCGGCGTGTAGCGCGCGAGCAGGTCGGCCGGCGCCGGCCGCGCCGCCGGCTCCAGTCGCAGCATCGCCTCCACCATCTCGCGGAAGGCCGGGTCGGCGATGCGGCCGGTGGCCTGGGACGGGTCGTACTCGCCGGCGCGGTACAGCAGCAGCTGCGTCAGGTCGAACGGCACGGCGCCCTCGGTGCAGAGCTCGGTGAGGCAGCAGCCGGCCGAGAACACGTCCATCGGCGGCGTGAGCCGGCCGGGCGTGGGGTCGGCCAGCGGCAGCAGGCCACCGCTGGCGAAACGCTCCGGCGCCACGTAGCACAGCCGGCGCCGCGACGTGTCGAAGAAGTAGCCGAAAGTCGGCCGGGTTGTCCTCGGGCAGCAGCGCCGGCTTGAAGGCGGCCCAGTCGCCCACCAGCAGCCAGAGGTACGAGGTGACAAGCAGGTTCTCCAGCTTGAGGTCGCCGTGGCAGACGCCGAGCCGGGTGGCAGGCGGCCAGCGCGCTCAGCAGCTGGAAACTCAGCCACCGCTTCTCGTGCTCCGACAGGAACGGTCGCGTCGAGATTCGGTCATACAGGCTTGTACCTGCCGGGAGAGGAATGTGTCAGCACTTGCAGTAGTATTACAGCAAGAAGCAACACGCAACACAGATCATAGGGGAAAGTTGTCATTAACCCTAAAAAATTGCTGTTCACTGGTGTTGTAAGAACCTCTTAGTGCTACATAGGACCTTTCGTTGAAAAAATAAGATGATCCATGGGTAAACATTGTGGTCCTGCACACTTTTATACTTCCGTCGATGCCACGACCCTCCCGCACGATAGACCAGCGCACCTGCAGACCCGCGCACAGCACCGGGACTCTGCCGTAGCTGGGACACTGGTGCAAGACCTCCAGTGCCATGGAGCTCACGGCCGCCCACTGACCGTATGTACTGTCTGAGGAGCAGCGCCGAACGGTCGGTGATGACGACGCGGCGGAACGGCAGGCAGTTGGGCACGTTGCGCAGACAGGGCGGGCCAGCTGCTTCAACTCGGCGCTCGTGCTGCTCCAAGCGGCGGCTGGGGTCGTGCAGCACGAACACCTTCACCACCAGCTGGCCCGGCGACGAGGGCGCGCGCCACCTTCATGAAGCGCGTTGCTGCCCAGGCTGCCGGGCGGAGCGGTGGACACGTCAGGGTGCCGCCAGACGGGCCGGCGGCGTCAGGGTGTGGTGGCGCGGAGCGGGTGCTGCGCATGAACTCAGCTGGCAGCATAAATTGAGTGTGCGTCGCACCTTAGACACTACCAATGGCATATGCATGGCTGGGAGACTGAAGGAAAATAATTGAGATCTTAACACCTGACATGCATAAGCTGAGAACATGAGCCTTTCCAACATTGACGGCAGAATACAAAGTGCTGCTAAATGGGTGAGTACTGATGTGCCTGATAAGAATCTTCTGCCCCAGTAGTAGGGAGAAAGTGTGACAGAAACCCCAACACAGACCAACAGCTCTGGTGTCAAGGCTGTAGATGAAATGGAAATGTGATCAAAAGAGAGAAAGGGAGGCATATGCAAAGGAAGACAAAGTGAGATAGTCAGACAGTGAGATGGCAGTCAAGAAGCAATATGAATATTATTAGGAATGTAAGTACTAGAAAAACAACTAGAAGACCATGCTAGAAAAATACAAGCAACAGAAACACAAATCCACAAATGTGGGCACAACAGCATATTGACTGACCTTGCCACAAACTCAACATATGGGACATCATTCAGGTAGTACTCTACTGGAAAGATCTGTGATGGTGCAATGCCAGCCAGCTGGTTTCCCATCTTCACTGGCGAGCTGTGTGCCTAGCCAAGGCCACTA
>NW_023596746.1:7371458-7418532 GCF_011947565.3 Pollicipes pollicipes
GAGGGAGAGGAGAGAGAGAGGAGAGGAGAGAGAGAGGAGAGGGAGAGAGAGAGAGGAGAGAGAGAGGAGAGAGAGAGAGAGAGAGAGAGAGAGCGAGAGAGAGGAGAGAGAGAGAGAGAGAGAGGAGAGAGAGAGAGAGAGAGAGATATATATATATATATATACATATATATATATATATACATATATATATATATGTACATGTTTGATTAAAAATAACTGCTGACTCAGCATTGACGAGCTTTTTGATGCATCGTTCTAGTTTCCGGCCTTTGACTTTGCGTCATCGCTTAGATAAAAGATGGTTCGCACAAAATTACTCATATATTCATCACTCCTTCCATTCTAACGTTTCGAGATCCTATCTCATCTTCAGAGAAGACTAAATTGCACAAGAAATAAGTTTTGAGTTTTTAAAGGATGAAAATTGTGCACTACTGTTGGGAAACATCTTTTTGGTACGGAGAACATTAACATGAAGCCATAACTAATTGAAGTAAGACGGATTGTATTTTCATTTTCATACATGTAAGAAGCACCTATTAATGGGAATATCACAAAAGCCACAATTGGAACACTATTGTCACAATCACATCAGAAGTGCTCACCGCCCACCACCTAGTAGTTCAAGAGTTCTGCATAAGAATTTGTCTGTTTTAAGGCCGGAGAGAGTTACGTTAATGAATATGCTTCCCCGAATTGAAGGCGTCTTCTGTCACTGCACGTCCCGTTAAAATGGCAGTGCTGTCTGTCAGTTGTTGTCGTTGCCAATGTCATGTCGTTTTCCTGTCGCATGGTGGGTCCAGAGGTGCCCCGTCACGTAAGTGCATGGTCCAGGCGTCGTGAGAGTGGTCGTTGTGGTCACACCAATGTAGTGTATGGGACGGAATGTTTGCAGCCTGCGATGTTGCATTGGAATTGATACACTACATTGGTGCATTTGTTTGTCGGGTTTGTCTGGGCTGTTTCTCATAAGAAAGTTCGATATTTTCTTATTACAATAGTAAATGATAATGTCTATTTTGTGGTCGTTTTTGCCTTTAACATGTTGAGAGATAATTTCCCGTAAAGCCTTTCCCGTAAAGTCTTGTTTGTGGGCGGATGTCATTTGATTTTGATGATACAGTTTGACGGTCGGTTGGATGTTTTGCCTTGATTTGCCTTCAAAGTGTCTTGTCATAGTGTCTTGTGTCATAGTGTCTTGTGTCATAGTGTCTTGTTCAAAGTGTCTTGTCTTGTCTGTCTTTCGTTGTGTCTCGTTTTCAATGTCAGAATTTGAAAAACCTGGTTCACCAAGATCTGTCTGATTCGTGTCAATTCTGAATGTGTCCTGTCCAAATCAGAGCAGTGCTTAAATGCTCGTCTAAGAAAGGACCTTATGACGCTAATTTTGTAGCGTCGAGGACACTCACTGCCAGCATTTAAGCACCGTCAGTTGTTAGTCTGTTTTCGGTACACAGTCGTTTTGAATTGTTGTCCTTCTCCATCGACAGCCACGTCAAGAAAGGGTATTACGTTTTGCACACTTAGCTCTGTTGTGAATTTTAAGCCAGACCGTTCTTCAAGGGTGTTTTTGAGATGTCCTAGTTGGTCAATGTCCCTAACTTCTACAAAGACATCGTCTACATAGCGGCAGTAAATGTCCGGTCTTATGTCGTCATTTAGTAGTATGTCGGCTTCTACGTGTCCCATAAATAAATTAGCGAATAGAGGTCCTAGAGGTGAGCCCATCGCAAGCGATCGTTACGTATTGCAGTCTCATCACACATCACACTAAACACGAGCCTTAGAGCCTCTCTCACACGAGCTGCTGGAGAAGGCTGTGTTGGTATATTGTCCACTCGTCATAAGCGATCGTATACGATTTGATCTAACATCTTTCTCTCTCTCGCGGCCTGTATAATTGGCTGCTAAATCACAGCATATATATATATATATATATATATATATATATATATATATATATATATATATATATATATTGGTATATATTGGCAGAATCTTTTCTTTATGCCTGCTCGATTAAAAATGGGCGCTGACTCATCATTGACGAGCTCTTTTATGCACCGTTGTAGTTTTCGGAGACACCTTTCTTAGCTTTGGAGAGTCTCTCCAGCCCTAAACAGACAAACAAATTTTTGTACAACCGTTGAATTAATAGGTGGTGGGCGGTGAGCACAATTGATGTGATCGTGGTAATATGCTCGTGTCTTTGTAGTATTCCCATTTTGTGTGTATGTTATACGTATTAAAGTATAAAAAGGATTCTGTCTTACTTCAACTGACCATGCCTTATGTATCTTGTCCGTACTTAAAGACGTTTCCCAATAGAAGTGCACAATTTTCATCCTCTTAAACCCATAACTTATTCCTTGTGGCGTCCAGTCTTCTCCGACGCTGAGATAAGATCTTGAAACGTAAGAATGAAAAGACTGACGAATAAGGAAGTGATTTTGTGTGAGCCATCTATAATCTAAACAATAATGCTAAGTCAAAAGCCCCAAAACTAGCGCGATGCATGAAAAGCTCGCCAATGCTGAGCCAGCGATTATTTTAAATCAAACACACGCGCATGCGCGCGCACACACACACACACACACACACACACCACACACACACACACACACACACACACACCACACACACACACCACACACACACACACACACACACACACACACACACACACACACACATATATATATATATATATATATATATATATATATATTATATATATATATATATATATGTGTGTGTGTGTGTGTGTGTGTGTGTGTGTGTGTGTGTGTGTGTGCGTGTTTGCGTGCGTGCGTGCATGCGTGCGTGCGTGTGCGTGCGCGTGTGTGTGCGTGTGTATGCGTGTGTGCGTGAGTTTGCGTGTGCATGTAAGTGCGTGTCCAGCTTCATCGTTGCACCCACAGAAAAGTTGACCGACGCTCGAAATCAAGCCCAGACGCCATCGATCGCGAAAGTTTCCAAGTTTCTAAGAGCTTTAGCTCTAAGAGCTTCTCACATGAGCATTAAAGTTGGTTCAGTCGGGGTCATGCCACGATTTGCTTCCAAAGGTTAATAGAAAACGTTACGACGTTATGTTGTGTTACGTTATGTTACGACGTTATGCAGTGATCTGCCATTGCTTTGAGCAAAATAGCATCGCGCTTATAACTTAACTTCAACCCCGATGACGCCTGTCCTTACAGATCGGTTAGCTACAGCGCCTGCATTCCGATCCATCCACCCGTGACGGGTGGGTTCAAATCGATTTAAGCGCCCGCTTGTTGTCGTTGGCAGGTATGTCCCGCGGCCGGTGTCAGTGGCTGCTTTAAAGATCAGGTGACGTCAGAGGACAGGACGGACCGGGCCGAGTATTAAGGCACGTTAAACTTTCGCCAACAGATTGCGCTGTAGACATGAAATTATGCGATCGGATAGAAGGCTCATATAGGTACAGTAGGCTCACACAAGAACCCCCGCCTAGCGTGAGCTTTGATCCTAGAAATCGATCCATTGGAAAGGCGCGATTAATCTTTAAAAGAACGTGGACAATGCTGATCAGTACGCCTGTAAAGGGTGTGCCAACGCTGCTATGGGCCGCATCAAATGCTTAAGATGTTATGGGAATAATGCATTGAACACTAAAGCGATTGAAAACCGGTCATAACTAACCCGGACAGCACCATTGCTACGCAGCATGTTGTTACGGCATGTGGTAAACATGCCGGAAATGTTGGTTGCAATAGAACGGTCGCGGGGCAAAAGTGACGTTTACGTTTAGAGCACACACAACATACATTGCTCTCAATGAGTCCCGCCGGGGTCACGTGCATTTACAAGGCTGGTTACAAAAGCACTTGCGAACGCAAACCGTTTCTGTCCAACGACAAATGACTGTGTAATGAATTCGCCGTCGTTCTGCGTGGGTGAAAGTTTGACACTGGCACAAACGCATCATGTAACGCAGCATGATGCCAGCGAAATTTCGTGGATATGTGGCCTTCAGATACTACATTGCCATTTAAAACGACACTGAATATTGACATTGCTATAAAAAAGCTGGCAGCTGTCGGTATGGCAGAGATTGGTAGTGGACTGGATCATCGGACCACCCCGATTTGCGGATTGGCAAAACGCTGCGAGTTTCCATTCCATGAGGATCACTTCCAATGTAATGAAAGTCTGGTATGTCTTGGTCTCTCTTCCTAGGTCGGTATCGTCCGATTATCCGGCAGCTCGGAAAGATGACAAACCTGCTGTCAATATCACAGATGAGCAACGTCCCGCTTATGCACAATCTGTCAATCCAGTGTTACAATCACATAAATAATGGACAGAGATAGTGACAGGACACGAATATGTCTGATTTAAAGGGGTGACTTCGACCTTCGAGCGGCTGACACAAATAGACCAGTCTCCCGTGTTAGGGGATGATCACGATACACACGTGGAAGGGTCGCTTGGAGTCACGCACGGTCGGTGCGGTGCCGCCTCAGGGCTAAAAGGTTGCCCGGCCAGGCCTTTGCGGTGTCCCCGGCCGGCTCAGCGAGGTACGGTATTGTTCCGCTCCGGTCGCGGCACCCCTCCCCCCCCCCCCCCTCCCCCCCCCGATCAGAGCCTGGAACCGAGCGAGTCCAATAAAAAAAGCCTCGGCGAAGGCAGCGGCTAGTCCCGACCCGACAGTGGGTCACTTCACCGAGCCTTAGGCCGCGTTCTCCATCGCCAACAGCCGTTCACAATGTGCAACTTATGACGTCAGAGGTAAGCGCGTCATAGCAGCTCCCTCGACTTGGAAGGGAGCCGTTTGTGTGTGACGTAGCCACTTGCGACGTCCTAGGTATCAACTCAGGTAGGTAGTGTGTGCAATGGGAAACGCGGCTCTGGATTCGGTTGACACTGGCCTGGCGCGCTGATTGGTCAAACGTGACGTCATGCCTCATGCTGGTAGTAATTGACCTTTAAGATGCCAGGAGGCACTGGTCAAACAACGTTATCAAGAAACTATTTACGATGGTGGTAAACATCGGCGTTTCAAGCTGCAGTCTTGGCTTCGAGTGATCAATATTTAACTAAAAAAGTTTCAGAAGACTAAGCTCCATCCAGAAGAAGAGCAAAGACCGACAATGTTCCGCATCTGTGCAGGCACTGCTACTAAAAATATGTCAAAAGTACAAATGCTCCCAGCTCCCACATCCTAACACCCGATGCACAGCACAGTCATACTAAGGCTGCAAAAAAAGAAAACGCAAACGGCTAAGCGAGAAGGTTACGATGATACATCCCAAGTATGAAGTGAAAGAATTGCTTACCGCGAATATCAAACATCGCGAATATTGCGCGATCCTCACGAGCATTTCAGGCATTCAGATTTTTGCGTGCTAGCACCAAATACACGATACCGCTGAGGGCTGCCCGAAACACAGGCGGACCCGTGTTTCGGGCAGTCCTTTCGGGCGCCACAGGTGGGTCGAGAGGCTATAAATTGTCAGCGATTTGCGTTTGCGCTCGTGATAACTAGCTGTTGCTAACATTTCTACCTTAAAGTTTACTTTTGCTGCGCTCTGTCACGTAACATTGCACAGCAAATGCCGCATAGCGCAACAAATACAAGCTTTAGAACATACATTTTAAGAACTGCTAAAGGCATCGCCGACCTCAAAACGTAACAACCGTGATCCTCGCCTGAGGCTAATCTTAGCATCTCCGTGCACTGGGTGCTAGATCTGAGAACCTGAATGCCTGGGATGCTCGTCAGAAGCGTGCTGCGTTTGCGGTCCCTGATGTTCGCAGTGATTTACTGGCTAACCCTGTACTTGGTACGGATCATCGTAACCTTTCGGCTTAGCTGCCTGCGTTTCGTGCAGCCCTTAGTGTAATGCCGCAGGAGAACTCCGCCTGAGACGCGGTCCTTACACCGAACTGAGGAACACTGGGACCCCTCTATCTTCCAGATATGGTTTAGCTGACCGTGCAACACTTTGTACCAAGTGTCACTCCTACGCAACATAAGCTTCCAGTTTTAAAAAAAAATTAAATCCGAGCTTTTTGGATGGATGAATTTCTGGAATCAGAGCTCACGCTGAACAGCGCTTGTTGTGTGAGTTCTGACCCCTTCCATCCCATCGTGCAATTCCAGGCCAACGGCAGAACTTGGGGGCGAAAGTTTAACACGCCGTAATGAGCGGCACAGTCCGACCTGCCTTCCGACGTCACCTGACCTTTAGCGCGACCGCTGCCACCGGCCGCAGGACACATCCGTCAAGGGCAGATAGCGAGCCCCTGAAGCGACACGCCTTCACCCCGCCGCGGGTGGGCAGATCGGGAGGCAAGCGCTCTAACTGAGCCATCCGAGGCAACGCATGTGTATGGGCTGATGCAACCACATGAGCAACATACCTGCACATGACTTGCCACCCTTTATGCCAATGCATTAGCTACTTCCAATTTCTAAATCGTTCACCGATGCAGCATACTTAAAAAAAAAAATAAGAGAAAACGGTGATAGTCACGTGATAGCGAAGATGGCGTTCGACCCTCAGGCAACGGGACCTGAATGCGCTAGCAACGTCCCGTTATCACAAAAGTGTCTTTGATGCTTCACCTATGTAACCCAATTATGCCCTTGGTGCACGGATTTCTATAAAGAATATATGAAAAAGAAGGTCGTCCGAGGCATGCAAGTAATGGGAAATCGGATGGTAGCTGAATGAAATATACAAGCTCATCGCGTATAAATATTGCAATTTTGGACATGTGACAGGAGGACCTTGGGGGCATGTTGAGAACGTTATTTGCAAAGCGCCAGGCAGCTGTATGATAATCAGTAGCACCTTGGTACTACACTCTGACCATCCCAGGGTTACATCGGTATGCTATATATATATATATATATATATATATATATATATATATATATATATATATATATATATATCGTCGAGGCCATCTGGGGTTGATACCGATAATTACCGCGAGTATCAGGCTACATGTGCACGACTCATCCCTACCACCCATGTCAGATCACGCGGATAGCAAGATACTTGTCAACATGGTTCATTGGTGGTGTTATGCTAAGGGTGAGGTAAATTGTCCCAGTGTATGTTCCGTTCCATGGATCCTGTGGCGCTAGTGAACACACGGTTGAAGGTGATGTGGTGCAGGAGTACAATACAATATGTTTTAAAGGCATGTGCCGTTCCGTACAGGGGGCGTGATAGCAGTGTCGCCCGTTACCACGCGCCGCACCTGGCAGAAAGGGCTGCGGCACTTTTGAACCGAATGGCTGAAACTCCACTGCCAAATGCCCCGCCTTTCCTGTGCACAGATCAAAAATAAGACATTGATGAGCCTCGCTGATACGTGAGTTGCTAAGCGCATTCGTGAAGAACATTACTCACATAGATAAGACGGTAGTAATAGCCTTATTCTTCAGAGAAAACCAGGAGAATGGGGAAATAGATTGGGTGATATTTCGGCAACATGCCTTCATTGAAACAGTAGCAGAAGTGTTATGTGAATAATTTCTGGTTTTGTTTCGATAAAGGCATGTTGGCGAAATATCAAGAAATTGCAAGAGCAGAAGTTATTCACATAACACTTCTGCTATTGTTTCGATGACGGCATGTTGCCGAAATATCAGCCGATCTATTTCTTTATCATCCAGGTTTTTCTCCGAGGAATGAGGCTATTACTACTGTTTTAGCCTCGCTGATGAGACTTGCCACGAATTGCAGTCATATGTAAATAGGCCCGTACACAGATTAAGGTTAATTCTCATTGCGTGTTGAATTATGTTCATTGCGTTGTAATCAGTGTAGTGAGAGGGATCATAAACACGTTGTAATCATAAGTCCCTGCGCTTTAATGAGCGCATTCATGCCAACATTTTTAAATATCCAGATACATCGACGTCCGCTCCCAAACAGCTAGGAAGTCTATAATTTGCGTCACCAATATTTTGTCACTCATTGTTTTTGTAATCTGATATTTTGAGTCTCGATGTTTACTAGGCGGACCTTTTATGCCTCAATGTTTTGAGGTGGCGATAGTTTAGGTGCCGATACATCGTATGGTGATGTTTTGCAGTACAGATGTTTTGCGGGGCAATATTTTACGCGTCAATAGTTGCGTGTTGATGTTAAGTGCGTCGGTTCTTATCCGGGTGCCACCAAAAGTGAGTGAACACAGGCCCAAAACCTTGGCGGTATACATAGAAATTGCTCGAGATTACACATTTTGTTAAGCACTAAACGGAGAAGCGCAGGACACCAAGAGGACAGTCACACGAGCCACGTGACAATCACACATAACATTTCAGGATTACTGGACATGTTTTGCCCAGCTTTCATCTTTGATAACATATCTCCGCAATCAAGACAAGTGAGGGCATGCTTCTAACTGCAAAGTGCGGATGAATATACTGTCTGCGATTCATATGGCCGACCCAGGATTGGACGGGCAAGCCAGGAATATCAGCACTTTGAAAAAATTGCTGAGTTTAACACACCGTGTTTAACTTATCGCCATGACTTTATGTTACCGTTGGCTGCGATTTGTCTCGTCATCCACACTATTGTTTGCTATACACGCGTTTTACTGCCGTTGTGTCCATGTTATTTAAATCGCTACAATTACCTATCTTGCGGGGTCCAAACGCCCCCGATGCGTTAATGAGCTGCCGTCGCCTAGCCACCGCCCCGCGACCATCACTGGTTCATGAACCAGGCTATGCTGCTTCGGTTCACTAGAACCGCTGGGTCGCGTCGTGCAGCGCGGGGCTCGCAGCCTCTCAACATCTGAAAGTTGCTCATTGCCATGACGAATGGCATGTCCAAAACTAGGGTAATGAAGCTTGATGCCGTCGGTAACCGGTGCCAATAAGTTTGATACATGCGTTAGCCAATTTGATTGCAGTGAGGTTTCGCCAAGCGATGGTCCGTTCATGGAAACTTATGCTAATTCACGACTAGCGTTGCTGGAAAAATGTATGGTATTTCTAGCGGGGTAGCCGTGGTTAGTAATTTAGTAATTAGATCGATGAATTTGCGAAGATTTCAAGTTTTGGCAGTCGTGAGCAAATTATTGCAGAAACACATACAGCTTAAATGTGCATTGTTCACATTTAATAACGCTAAGTGCCGTGCAATTCCCATAATCCAGTTTTCATCGGTTTAGGCTACAGCGTTTGTGATTAGAATGAGCTTGGGGAGAAGTGACTAGCCGTTTTCGGGTCGACTGCAGGCTCGCCTATTGGTCATGCAGTTTACGATTCAGTGGTGAATGTTAGCCGGTGCGGCCTTCGCTGTGCACAGTTGGTTTCATCCATGCATCTGTTATTGTTGCTGAGATCCGACATCGGTTCTTAAAAGCACCACAACATGCGCGGATCCATGATTTAAGCAAGAAGGCGCATGGCTATCTTTCCACATCGGCCCACACATTTAACGAATAAGATTGTTTTTTATCTCACATGTTGAAAAAAGAAAATAAGGTTTCGGGAAGCTAGCCTGATGCTCAGAACGCAGCATACCTGTTACTGTCTAACAAGTCTTACCTCTTAAGTTGCATTAAAACATTCAGCGAATTGCGCTTCCTGCTCTTTTTTGTTATGCTTAGTCCTGCAATCGGTGGTTGTGAAGATGCAATTGGCAGTTGCATGACGGCCGGACCGGGCCGAGCCGTGTCGCTCAATATTTCTTCTTACAAAGCACGAAGAAGAAACAAGTTGAAGATCATTCCGCTTTTTGTCTCGAAAGACCCCGATTTACTATCCGGATCGAGTCATTGGGTGGTTTTAAGCGATCTCCTCACGTGATGCGATGCCCGCAGGAACTGCTCGGCCTGCGGTCTCGATCATTATCAATTCGCTTTTAAGGCTGGTGGATGTCCTGCCACGTGACTTTACAATATGTTTGAATCATATATTTTTTCAGGGACAACATTTGTTTTCTTGAACTGATCGATCCGTAGGGTTCCGAGGAGTCGACGCGTTTAGCATTTAAGTGCGCCTGTTCTGTCATGAAATCTTACACAATGTCCTTGGCCAATAAGATGCACTCATTGCGTGCTAGCAAGCTCAGGGTCATCATCTTGCGCGGGGGATTGTGCTTTTGATTACAGTTACAAAAACTCATCAATTATATCCCAAACAAATTCATAGAAGGAATAGTTCCGTTTCAACACAGATTCAGCCTCATCGCTGCACGTTTCCACAGTCTGCAGGAGTCACGTGCTTAGCACAGGGATGCTCTTCGTAACGCATACGCCACGTGACAAAGGAGCAGTTGATCACACTGCACGTGACATGACATACGCCACGTGACAAAGGAGCAGTTGATCACACTGCACGTGACATGACATACGCCACGTGACAAAGGAGCAGTTGATCACACTGCACGTGACATGACATACGCCACGTGACAAAGGAGCAGTTGATCACACTGCACGTGACATGACATACGCCACGTGACAAAGGAGCAGTTGATCACACTGCACGTGACATGACATACGCCACGTGACAAAGGAGCAGTTGATCACACTGCACGTGACATGACATACGCCACGTGACAAAGGAGCAGTTGATCACGCTGCACGTGACATGACATTAGTTCTTCACCAGCAGAACGGCTTCTCACTCGGATGGCCGCAGATCGCCCGCCAGCACCGTTGTCCTCCTCCGCGTGCCACACTCAGGCGGCCCGTTCAGTGCCGCTGCTTCGCCTGGTGGGGCCCGGAGCCGTGTACGGAGCCGGAGCCGGAGCCGGAGCCGGAGCCGGAGCCGGGTCGGGTGTCGTCGTGCCGGATGTTGCCTGCTTCCGGCGGGGGCAGGGCGGCCCGCAGCAGGCCGGCTCGTCGTCCTAGCCGCGCCCAGGCAGTGCGGGCCTGCTCCGTCCTGCGCAGGCTCAGCACCAGCTCCAAGGTGAAGACGGCCACGGCGGCCAGGCCGCCCGCCACGAGCACGAGCAGCGCGGCCGAGAGATCCCGCAGCGTGAGCGGTCGGGGCGCCGCCGAAATGTCGGGCTCGTCGAGTCGCGCCGCGCGCAGCCACAGCTCCACCAGGCCCGACTGCAGCAGCTGCATGACCGCGTCGTTCAGCTGCGACACGAAGCAGGCTCCTTGGCGCACCGGCCACGCCAGGCCCGTTTGGAAGAAGCGCGCGCGCGAGATGTAGAAGAGGTCGTGATCGGGGCGGCGCCAGAGCGCGTGGCGCAAGTGCGAGAGCTCGTTGATGTAGGCGGTGTGGTTCTCGAGCGGCGCAGTGCTGCTCGTCAGCTGCTCGATCGGGAACAGCGACATCTTATCGGGGATGCGGCCGAGGACGGACTCGCTGCCGCGGAAGGACTCCAGGTAAACGGTGGCGGCAGTGCCGCTCGCGGACTTCACTCGGAACCGCGACAGCGCCAGCGCCTCCAGCGAGCCGATGGGCCGGCCGTACACGGGCACGGACAGCTTGGACGTCAGCATCGTTTGGTAGTAGATGCCAATGATGACGCAGAAGAAGGCCCAGAGCAGGACGAGCAGGCGGCTGGAGCCGCGGCGCGGGTCGCGCATTTGGTGCTGGCCAGTGATAGCGCCCCAGACCAGGAAGCCGGCGGCACCGAGCCGTCCCCAGCGGCCGCGCTCACCGCCCACCAGGCCCGGCACGACCCAGAAGATGAGCGTGACGACGAGCACCGCGGCGGCCAGTAGCGTCCAGGTCTTGCCGTCGAACGGCGCGGCGATGACGACCCAGCGCGGCAGCAGCGGCGGCCGGCGCAGCAGGAACGATACCGGCTCCTGGTGGAACGGGTACGTGACGTCCACCACGCGGCTGCGGGCCAGCGTCACGGAGATGTCGCCGATGGCCATGTCCGCCTGACCGTCCACCACCATACCGATCACTCCCGTCCAGGAGCCGTCGTCGCGCTCCACGCCGAACAGGCCGTCAAGCTCGGCCGGCTCCACCAGCTCGTAGCGGAAGCCGAGCGCGCCGGCCACCGCATCCAGCATGTTCACCTCCACGCCGACCGTGCGTCGCCGGCCGCCCACCGTCTCGTAGCGCGCGTAGATCGTGTCCACGGCCGCCGTGGTGGCCACGCGCAGTGTGCGGCCCCCGCAGCCGGCTGTGGTTCGGCAGGAACCAGCGCGGCGGCGGTCGGCCCGCCTCCGGCTCGAACAGCAGCGATGAGCGCAGCGAGCGCTGCACGCAGTCGATCTCGTGCGTGAACACCTGCACGGACGCCAGGTCCTCGGCCACCATGACGGCGGAGATGGCCTGCGCCTGGTCGAAGCGCACCAGGTGCAGGCTGACGGAGCGGCTGATGTTCTTCGCCGGCTCGATGACCAGCATGCGCCGGCAGCGGTTGCCCCAGCGGCGCAGCAGCTGCGCCGGCTGGTGCGACTTGACGCGCCGCCACGACTCGTCGCGCAGCCAGAGGAGGCAGGTGCGCGCCGGCTGCATGGTGGGCGACCAGCGCAGCCGGCCGGCCGCCGCCGCCAGCTGCAGCGAGCGCGCCGCGCCGTGCAGCGCCCGCAGCGCGCCAGCCAGCAGCGCGTGCTCGTCGAACACCAGCACCACGTCGTCGCCGGCCGTCATCCAGCCCAGCACGGCGGCCAGCTGGGAGAGACGGGCAGGCGGCGTCGGCTGCCAGAGCGGCGACGTCAGGCCGGCGGCCGGCCCCACCAGCAAGACGACCATCAGCCAACGCATTCTGGTGCCGACTGAGGCGCGCCGGCCGGGCGGCGGCTGCGCGGGACCTTCGGCGCACTGCCGGCTTTACCTGATCATTCATGTGAGCTGAAAACCATGGGTTGCACGGGGCAAAGTCGCCCATGCGTGGCATTTGAAACCGAATTCTGGATAGACATGCGTTCCTGAGACTCATGTCGCGCGTCACGGGTTTACTGCGGCAAGTCAGATTGCGCCTCAACCGGGACCTCCAGCTTCACCATGCCAAGGAAGTTGAACCTATTTCCCAAATCTCATGAATGGGTGAGCCCACTCCACAGCCTATAGCGAACCGGGTTAAAAGAGCTACGCGTGGCGTAGAATAAAATTGAACAAGAGGAAGAGCCCGATGCAGTAGACGTTGTACCTCTCCAGAAATATTTCCTTATGTCCAATGCTGGGAGAACTGGTATGCGCCCATCATAGCCACCTATCACATGTGATAAACTGTGCTTACGCTAGCGAAAACAGAAGTTTCGTGGCTAGATCATATCGAGAGGTAATTGATTGAGATGGATAAATTCTGAAAACTTAAAACGATTAAGAGGTCATGACATGTCTGTCATGTCCTAGCACACGCTCGGGTAGCTGGTTAGATACCCTTCGCTCGGGTGGCGTGGTTGGATATGATCCCCTGAGATCTCAGAAATTACGGAAGTTAGAGATACCAAATGCACAGGATGTGTTGGCCTGCGCATGAACTAAACGTTTCCTAGGTCATGACCTTTGGTCAAATAAGTCTAAGGGAGGTCAAACTCCAGATTGGTGTCCAAAGTGCCCCCAGACCTGTTCATGCAACTACCGTGGACCTAGATATCTGTGCTAAGCAAAAGGCTACTGGTGCTCATTTAAGATCAGTGACCTTGTTTCACCTTAAGCAGGTCATGGTGACCAAAATCATACAAGATTGTTTTGTTTTTTGCATTTGAATAAACGTCGAAAACGTCGAAACGTCAAAATAAATTACGCTAGGCAGTATCTTCCTAAAAACAAAATGTTGACCCGAGTCATTATATGTCAGCGACCTATTCTGACCATTAAGAAGTCCATAGAAGATGTATAATGTGGTTCCTATTACCCATAGATTGAAAATGGGCCCCAGAAACTATCCCATTCAGCAAGCTCTAGATTAAAAAATATGATGGTTCTTACATTGACCTGATCTTCATACCTGACTGTCGGTCAATGTCATTTGTTAATTTAATTGTTGTAGTGCTCTAGAAAGTGTCTCAGAGATGTGGGGCTGGTCTAACACTCCGTTGTTGCGTCAGATTGATCTATTCCCTAGACATTTTCTTCGGTGAACCAATGACTTAATTTTGACCTGCCGCAGGTCAGTGACCTGACAAATTACATCTAAGTTTTTTAAAGGAAAAGATTCACTATCTACTTGTCTACAGCTGTGTAAAATTTGGCGTGGTTACGCCACGCCGTTCGGAAATCATTCCGGAAAAACATTCGGGGGGGGGGGGGGCAATTGACCCGCGACCGCTCAATGACCAGACTTCCCTGATATGTGCCAAAGAAAGTCCCGATGTATCACCAAGAAGATTGAGTAACTGGGCATCCGGGCAGAGGAATAAGACGACCATCAATGACTTGCTTGCAAAAGCAAGAACAAATATTTCATAAATAGAATAAGTTGAATTGTCAACGGAATTTATTGACACTCAGAAATTTAGAAAAGTATAATTATTTACGATGTGTTTTGTGGCCCCATTTTCAAGCAGCTTGAAATGGGAAAGGAAAACGCTCATCGGGCCTATAGAATGAGCGCATTCAGAAATGTATGTTTGCATTAACGTTAAGCGACAATTCGGTTAATTTGTAGAATTAACACAACGCTCCACTTGCGTAAGCTAATGGCAAAGAGTCTTCAAGTTTGCCGTACGTCAAATATAGCACGCACATATGAACAGATTACTCGGATGGTCTCCGATGGTCTCAGTAGCCTATTCTTGTGAAGTGTGAACAAACTGAGGTTTATGGCCCCGAGAGTGCATAGAAAGACTGGCGTCTTAACCGGGTTTTTTGCCTTCCCTGGCGCCCTCCAGCCGACAAGGTTACGGTTTTAACTGAAGCTAAAATGACTTCCGCCACGTCTGCCACAGCGTTCTCCGCCTATGCTAACCAGTTGCGACGCCGGGCATCGGAGTGACCGTTAGGTAAACAGTCTTTAGGCTACATGTAGCTTGTTTAACCGCCACAACACCCGGATCATGAATCGTTTAAAGCTTGTTAAAACGCTTGTTTAAACGTGTCTCGCGCAGCCGCGCACTCATGCTTTGGTCGCTGCCGCAGCCGCCTGTCGACGGGCACAAGCTGTGCCGCATGGCACATACTGCGCCGCTGAGCACGGCTTCTGTTGCCTGGGGCACACGGCGCCACCTGGTCGCGCGGGGTCGCCGACAGTGAAGTTAGGTGCTCGGCTTCATAACGCACCGCTCAATGTACGCGTCTGTAGGGGAAGTCCAACAGAAGGCGTTCTTAAAGACCCCCCCAACAAGCTGGTCTGCAATAGAAGTGTAAAATAGGGCTGATTGGAAGCTGTCGAGCGCATTCTAAGTAATCGTACTGCCTTTGACATATCAATCAGAAAACGCGGCAACTTGGCCTTAAGAGTCAACAAGTGCTCCTGTTGCTAGCACATTCTGTTGGATTGCAATGCAAGATAGGGATGTTCTGAATCGGTGCCGTTTGCAGTGGGTCGGCGAATCTGGAGACGCGACGACTCTGTTGGAACCGGGAAATGTTAGCCTGGATCGAGGGCGCTGCAAACTGGCGAAGGTGCCGGTAGCAGTCAGATCTTGCCGACTGTGCACTGCGCTATTGCAGTGGTGCATCTGCTCTGCTCGCGATGCGGTATTGCCGACTGGTTTTTAGAACATGTTGCAAGCAATGGTAATGCAGCACTTATCACTTCGCCATCGAGCACCCGGACTGCACCGCAGTGGCATGGAATAACGCTTTTGAACTCGTCCGTGCATTGTGGCCACATGGCGAGCTGCTTCCCGCCGGATCGCCCGTACAATAGCATGTCGGCGGTGGTCTAACCACCATACAAAGACACGAGGGCCATCTGGCAAGACCTACAAAGGCGAGGACATCGGGCGGCGGGCGTCTTCAGCGAGGTCCGGCGTATGAAGAGTCGTTCGCACGACCCCGCCAACGCATTGTTATGCTGCGCCACAGTCCGCAGCGGACGGGGTTTCTGTCTCTGCCGCCCTTTGAACGGCATAATAGTGCTCTATATCGACAATGGCTTTGCATGGATTGAGCGTCATCACCTCGAACAGCCATAAACGGGACCAAAAATGTTAAGCTGATGCTTGAAGTGCTCTTCCACTGGTGATGTGTGCGGCTGCGTGAGTTGTTTGTGCAAATATATTTATGTGCAGCAAAACTACGTAGACATAGCGCTGAGATGTGGCTGGTCGGGGGGCGGAGTTGACGGCCGGAACACTTGCGTACCTAAACGCATGGCCTTGCCGGGATGTTAAAAAAGAGCTCGGAAACAACGGGGCAGGTTAGAGCTGTTGCCTGCTACCACCATCCCTGAAAATGAATAGCTTTACTCTCCGGTGTTGCCTGAAAATAATCGAAGTGAGAATCGCGTTTGTCTCCCGTCCCCCTGCCCTGACTCCCCTGGGATCCAGCGTCACAGCCGCATCGCCTGGCCCCTGCCGCCGTTCCGGGGCGGTAGCCATGCCCGATGCAGGGTCCAGCGGCGCGCCCGAGCAGCCGGACACGCGCATCTAATGACGTGTCAACACGCCCGCTGTTCGAGGGCCGCCCCAGCATTGTGATGGCTCCACGCGTACATGTGTGCCGATTGATGCAAGACAATTAGTCGGGACAGAGCAAACACTTGCGAGTGTGGACAAATGCAGCCTAATGCAGCCTGCACTTACAGTGACATTGGATAGAGGCAGCCTGCGTAATACAGGCTGCCGTACTGTAACGTTGGATATAGGCGGCCTGCGTAATACAGGCTGCCGTACTGTAACGTTGGATATAGGCGGCCTGTGTCATACAGGCCGCAGTACAGCGACATTGGATAGAGGCAGCCTGCGTAATACAGGCTGTCGTACTGTAACGTTGGATATAGGCGGCCTGTGTCATACAGGCCGCCGTACTACAATGTTGGATAGAGGCAGCCTGCGTAATACAGGCTGTCGTACTGTAACGTTGGATATAGGCGGCCTGCGTAATACAGGCCGCAGTACAGCGACATTGGATAGAGGCAGCCTGCGTAATACAGGCCGCCGTACTGTAACGTTGGATATAGGCGGCCTGTGTCATACAGGCCGCCGTACCACAATATTGGATAGAGGCGGCCTGCGTAGTACAGGCTACCTTACTCTGACGCACTGTCGCTACACCACAAACGTGTGAAAACATAGAGCCATGCCAGAAAAGCTCACTTTCTGTCAGAAATAGACCGCCTTTGGGCTCCCCGAAAGGTCGGAGGGTCCGGTCGATGGAGGGCCCCACCAGTGCAGTCGGCGATGTTCTGTGGTCTCGACCAGTACCAGACAGGAGTAAGTGGGTCAATTTCGCGTCGCCACCGGCCAAGGGTCTGCACGGTTCTCCTATTGTCGACCCGCCAGCTGTCTGTTCTCTCAGTATTGTCTAGCGACAGTCGAAATGCTGGCGGCGACTCGGTTGCTGTCAGTCGTGTACACAGAGGACACAGCGCCACCGGCAGCTGTGAAACTTTGAAATTTATTTCGTGTCGTTCATGGAGGCAATTATCACATCATTTGGCAGAGAGCAGACAGGACATGGCGGCGGGACTTACCAGTAAATATCACACACTTCCAACATCATGGCCGTGTAATTGTCAATGGTCTTTTCCCGGATTTTTACGTTCTACCTTGTGAAGATACAACACCCGCAACCAGAGCTCAGCAACCTGCTCCTGGAGCACGCTGTACCATTTGACACCAGCTGCGTTACCAGTGCACGGAGCGTCACCAGGAGCATGCTGTACCGTCTGACGTCAGCTGCGTCACCAGCGCGCGGCGTGTCACCTGGAGCATGCTTCACCGTCTGACGTCAGCTGCGTCACCAGTGCACGGCGTGTCACCTGGAGCATGCTGTACCGTCTGACGTCAGCTGCGTCACCAGTGCACGGCATGTCACCTGGAGCATGCTGTACCGTCCGGTAGGGGCGCGGCGCTGCCGCTCCAGCCGTGGCGCGCTCGGTCCGTTTCTCGTGCCCACAGGAACCAGTCTCCCAGCGATCGGTGCATCGCATCGTTGACTGTCGCTGCAGTCTGCGCTCAGCTGACTACCGGCCGCACTCGGCGGGTAGTTGCTACCGCATCCCATGGACTCGGCAGGACCCGGCTGACCTACTGACGTTGCCAAGCGCCCCGTCATCCATGTCCTACGCTCACCGGCGATGTGCCTCTCCCCAGACTGGACTTCGAGGAGTTCCAGACCCGCGGCCCGGAGCTGGCCGGCCCCGACCAGGGCACGTGCGACAGGTCGTACCTGAACCTGGGCGGCTCCGGCCCTGACCTGCAGGTCGCCAGCGGCAAACTGTGCGGTCAGCTGACCGGGCAGCACGGTAAGCAGGCGTGGCGCAGCTGGACGGGCAGCACGGTAAGCGGGCGTGGCGCAGCTGGACGGGCAGCACGGTAAGCGGGCGTGGCGCAGCTGACCGGGCAGCACGGTAAGCAGGCGTGGCGCAGCTGTTCGGGCAGCACGGTAAGCGGGCGTGGCGCAGCTGACCGGGCAGCACGGTAAGCGGGCGTAGCGCAGCTGACCGGGCTGCACGGTAAGCGGGCGTGGCGCAGCTGGACGGGCAGCAGGGTAAGCGGGCGTGGCGCAGCTGGACGAGCAGCACGGTAAGCGGGCGTGGCGCAGCTGGACGGGCAGCACGGTAAGCGGGCGTGGGGCAGCTGGACGGGCAGCACGGTAAGCGGGCGTGGCGCAGCTGGACGGGCAGCACGGTAAGCGGGCGTGGCGCAGCTGGACGGGCAGCACGGTAAGCGGGCGTGGCGCAGCTGGACGGGCGGCCGCGGCGCGCGGCCAGGGCTGGAAATAGTCGTCGTTTGCCCCGGTAGTGTTATTTAGCGAGAAGGAAAAAACGTAACAAATGCTTGATAAGAATGTGCACAATTAAATGGGCAAATATTGAACATAATAAAGCAGGTATCCATCATGGCAGCTTTCACAAAGAGTTTCTCATCATCTCTGTCTTCAAACTTGCATGTTAATCATTACAACTTACATGTCATATCTGGACCGAGGGTGGTGAACCCTGAAAGCAAACATCAAAGCATCTGGGGACTCTGTACGGCACGCACTAGTTTACTCACACTCATGTTTCCCTTCATTGAGGCGTCCGTTCGACCCGTTGTCATTTACCTGTTTTGCTGGTCATCAACGTGGGTCAATGGGACTCTGACTTTTTCTCGGTGCAAGTTTAATCGATTCCGTGTCGCCGGTTCACATTGTCCTCGCGGCCAGCGGTGAGCGTAACCAGACTGACAGTGGCTGTGTGCTGACCGCGCCACGCCCGCTCCAATGACGGCTGTGTGCTGACCGCCTCACGCCCGCTCCAATGACGGCTGTGTGCTGACCGCGCCACGTCCGCTCCAATGACTGCTGCGTGCTGACCGCGCCACGTTCGCTCCAATGACGGCTGTGTGCTGACCGCGCCACGCCCGCTCCAATGACGGCTGTGTGCTGACCGCGCTACGTCCGCTCTAATGACGGCTGCGATCGGTGCAGTCGCTGGTCGTCAGGGTCAGACGTCTGACCTCTGGTGCACCTCCAACGGAGCTGTTTTGCTGGTGGTAGGTGCACGCGCACCTGCCTAACTTCATTCTCTGTCAGTGTGCGTACACCTGTCTGCTTTGCCTATTATCAAAGTTCGCACACCTGTATTTTTCCGTTTTTCATCAGTGAACTGACATTACTTTGTCCTGACATTGTTCCTCGGGACCCCGGACCCCTTGCCCTGACTTTCACCCTAACATTGATTTGAATCATCGTCACTGCGTGCATACCAGTCTGTTCCGCCGCCCGTCCGCGTACTGCCAGTCTGTTCCGCCGACCGTCCGCGTACTGCCCGTCTGTTCCGCCGACCGTCCGCGTACTGCCAGTCTGTTCCGCCGACCGTTCGCGTACTGCCAGTCTGTGCTTCCGACCGTACGCGTACGCCTAGCTAATAGATTCTCTGGCTGTCCACGTGCGTCCACCGGAAAGTTTCGGTAATGGTCTGCCCTTTGACCCGATCGTTTCACCAGCCGCCAGTTGCACCCAGCCTATTGTTCCGCCAGTCGTCGGTGTACGTCCAACCTATAGCTCCGCTGGTCGGTAGCCTACATCCACATGGATTGTTCCGTCGATTGCCAGTGTACGTCTACCCAACAGTTTCCCCTGTCGTCAATGTACGTCCACCTGACCGTTTCCCCTGTCGTCAATGTACGTCCACCAGACCGTTTCCCCTGTCGTCAGTGTACGTCCACCTGACCGCTTCCCCTGTCGTCAATGTACGTCCACCTGACCGTTTCCCCTGTCGTCAATGTACGTCCACCTGACCGTTTCCCCTGTCGTCAGTGTACGTCCACCTGACCGCTTCCCCTGTCGTCAATGTACGTCCACCTGACCGTTTCCCCTGTTGTCAGTGTGCGTCCACCTGACCGTTTCCCCTGTCGTCAGTGTACGTCCACCTGACCGCTTCGCTGGTCGTCAGTGTACGTCCACCTGACCGTTTCCCCTGTTGTCAATGTACGTCCACCAGACCGTTTCCCCTGTCGTCAGTGTACGTCCACCTGACCGTTTCCCCTGTCGTCAGTGTACGTCCACCTGACCGCTTCGCTGGTCGTCAGTGTACGTCCACCTGACCGTTTCCCCTGTTGTCAATGTACGTCCACCAGACCGTTTCCCCTGTTGTCAGTGTACGTCCACCTGACCGTTTCGCTGGTCGTCAATGTACGTCCACCTGACCGTTTCCCCTGTCGTCAGTGTACGTCCACCTGACCGTTTCCCCTGTCGTCAGTGTACGTCCACCTGACCGTTTCCCCTGTTGTCAGTGTGCGTCCACCTGACCGTTTCGCTGGTCGTCAGTGTACGTCCACCTGACCGTTTCCCCTGTCGTCAATGTACGTCCACCTGACCGTTTCCCCTGTCGTCAGTGTACGTCCACCTGACCGCTTCCCCTGTCGTCAATGTACGTCCACCTGACCGTTTCCCCTGTCGTCAATGTACGTCCACCTGACCGTTTCGCTGGTCGTCAGTGTACGTCCACCTGACCGTTTCCCCTGTCGTCAGCGTACGTCCACCTGAATGAGCAGCGGAAAAGCGAAGTTCAGCTGTCGATGATGGTCCGTCTGGAGAGCGAGACGACCGGCGCCAAGTGGCGTATCAAAGCGACCCAGATCGACTGCAGCCAGCGCAGCGAGCTCCGCGGTGAGCCCGACCTCAGTGCAGCACGTCCAGGGACTCTCCGCTACCTGTAACGCAGTCAGTGCGAAGCCTGGGCTCCAGGTGTAGCACCCAATTTTACACACACCTGTCACTGACGGCGAGCCTCATGCCACTGTTCAAAAGTGGACGTGGTATCGCACGCACCACTTGTATTGCAAGAGCGGACATTCTCGCACGGTCCACACTGCCTGCGATTGAGTGCACGCTTCGCGCTTTTACTCGTGTATGTGCGGATTAGGCACACGACCTGATTTTACAGCTAACGCGCCGTCCTTGTAGCCCCAACAGGCTGCACCCAGTTCTACAACGGAACAAAGGGAACGTTTGAGAGCTTCAACTTTGAAGGCGGTGCATATACATTGAACCAGGACTACAACATCTGCATCGGCTCCTCGTTTGGCACATGCAAGGTGAGCGGCATGGTGGACTGTGGATGTCCTTGTCCGATGTCATGACGTTGTTTAGTTCCCTTCCGCCCCTGTGTACAACTGCTACGAAACCGCGACGTTGATGACTGCGGGACGGGTCGCCCAGCAAACGCGCTGCTGGCAAACGGCGACTCATACCTCCGCTAAGTCGATCGGGGTTGTAATGATACGTTTTACAAATCGCATGGCGAGAGTTGTCTCGGAAACCTTTACCGCCGAAGTGCGCTTCATCGAAATTGATTTCGAGCTTGAGTAATACCTTCCTCTGGGATCAACTAAAAGTCGGCCCAGCGTTATGTTTGTTGTTCAACGCAAGATCCGGAACCAAACCCACGCTTCAAAAATCGGAGCTATCGGAGTAATCGGAGTAAATCGATTCTGTCAAAGTAGAACGCCGCATAAATCTGCCTCGTAGGCCGTTCTGCCGCTGCCAGCAACGCGTTTTCTGAACAATTCGTCCCGCAGTCGAGACCCTCGAGACGTGCCAGACCCAGAGGTGTCTGCGGTCCCAGCTGGAGCAGCGAGACGTGCTTAGGCTGTTAGTCGTGTCATGTGGTTGCTGATCGCCGACATGCGAGCACCGCGCTGTTTGCTCAGCATGCTTTGGTTTTGCTGGCGGTGATCGTTGGAAGCCACGCCATCGACGAGGTAGAGTGCGGGAGCTAAGGACTGTCCCTTGTCTCTTTGCTTCAGACCAGGCGTGTAGCTTCCTTTTCAACTGGGCTGAGGCCTTAAGCCCTGCGCCCGCCCCATTGACTTTGGCTCAGCGATGAAAGAAGCTGTGAGAAAAAGTGGCCCAAATCCGGAGAAATTCTGGATGAAAATAAGATTGTATGCTTTAGGGCAGGTTTGACCACTTTCCCTGCTCAGTCTCCCTCCCTATATTATTTTTTAAAACTACACTCCTATTTCAGACGTCGTTCTCCTCCAGTGAGTTCAAGCTGGACATGGTGACCTCTGCAGATACCTCCGGCGTGGGGCTGGCTGCCTGTGATGTGCAGACCTCCGGCTCTGGCGGCCTCAGGTACTGACGTGCAGACCTCAGGTACTGGCGGCCTCAGGTACTGACGTGCAGACCCCACCTACTGGCGGCCTCAAATACTGACGTGCAAACCTCTGGTACTGGCGGCCTCAGGCACTGACGTGCAGACCTCAGGTACTGGCGGCCTCAGGTACTGACGTGCAGACCTCAGGTACTGGCGGCCTCAGGCACTGACGTGCAGACCTCAGGTACTGGCGGCCTCAGGTACTGACGTGCGGACCTCAGGTACTGGCGGCCTCAGTTACTGACGTGCAGACCTCAGGTACTGGCGGCCTCAGGTACTGACGTGCAGACCTCAGGTACTGGCGGCCTCAGGTACTGACGTGCAGACCTCAGGTACTGGCGGCCTCAGGTACTGACGTGCAGACCTCAGGTACTGGCGGCCTCAAGTACTGACGTGCAGACCTCAGGTGCAAACATGCAGACTTGGGGCGCTGACGTGAAATCCCCAGCACTGGTGACACCAGGTGTTGACGTGCACGCGTGCGATCCTGGCGGCCTCGATTATTGCCGCGCGGACCTCCGGTGCTGTCGGCTCCAGGGACTGACGTGGAGAACGGCCACACTAAGGGCTACGGGAACCCAGGACGTACGGATCCCTGACACCGGAGGCTTAAAGCACTGGCGTGCAGACGTCCTGCACCGGTTGCCTCCATTTAGCACATCCGGTACCCAATGCAGACTCCACCGATCTCACTGACAACTGCAGACTGAAAGGAATGAAAGATGACGCGCCTGTTCTAGAAGGTATCCAGGGTCCGCTGATGCGTCGCTGAAGTGGTCCGTGCTATTGCGCCGTCGCCAGGTCGGATTATCTCTTCATCCCGGGCGGCTCGAAGACAGGCGACTCGCCGACCAACGAGAAGTACTGCGGCTCCGTGCTGCACTACAGCACCGGCTCGGCCGTGCCGCAGCCCGTGGTAAGGACGCCGGCGGCGGCCCTCCGCGCGGGTCCAGCTGCACGCGGATCTGGACACCGAGGGCAGAGCCGAGGGTCACCCCTACACAAGCCACGCGCTCTGGCCACCCCTACCCAAGTCACACGCTCTGATGCCATGACCCTGGGGACCCGACCTGATCCCGTCCAAGTCACACGCTCTGGCCCTGTCCAAGCTACACGCCCTGACCCTGAGGGGCTGACCTAACTCTAACCAAGCTAGACGCCCTGACCCTGAGGGCCTGACATGACCCTGTCCAAGCCACACGCCCTGACCCTGAGGGCATAACCTGACCCTGTCCAAGCTACACGTCTTGACCCTGAGGGCATAACCTGACCCTGTCCAAGCCACACGTCTTGACCCTGAGGGCATAACCTGACCCTGTCCAAGCCACACGCCATGCCACGCCATGCGCCCGGACCACGCCACCGGAGACACGGGCCTTGTTTCGGAAGAGGTTTCGGGTTCTCCTGGGGCTATGAACGGTGGCAGTCAGCTTGTACATGATTTTTTTTTGCGTCCACAACCGTATTAAAGCAACCCCCGTTTTGGGTTTAAATGCAGGTTGACTGCCAGACTACACACTCCATAGTGACCGGTGTATACCGGCGTCGCAACCCAGGATAACGCCATCAGCTAACGGTCTGGTCGCCAACCGCCGCTCCTGCTATGCGGCTGGCTGAACGTGATGCCGCAGGCAGCACGACCCGATCACGTCGCACCTTTTCTTTCGCAAAATTATGCTAACGGTCATTTCTTGACAAAGACAAACGGCACCATCCCTCTAAAGTCGGTCGCTTAGTCATGATGCCAGGGCGTGCTTGTCCTACAGCCGTTGATAATCATCTTTTTGAAGATCGCTTCCTTTCGTTGCTGACAAAAACTATCGTCTCCTCCGTTTCCTCGGAAAGCTATGCCTCACCACCAATAACGCGATCTCGCTAAGTACAGTAACTCGGACAACGAATATGTCTCCGGAGTAAGTCTACGCTTACTTGCATAACAAAATGCCGTGCCACCGTTCTGTTTACATGAAGTCGCCGAGTGCAGTGAGCATGCCTTAGTAGTGCGTTTATCCGTATCATGTGACACGCGGCGTGCGACCGTCTTGACCAGGTGACAAAGGCGCAGAGTCCCCTGGTGCTGCGCTTCAAGACGGACTCCACGTTCACTGCGGCCAAGGAGAAAGGCTTCCGGGTGAACTACGAGCAGTCGTCCACCTGCTAGTGGTCGGTCGGCGGCGGCGCGACCACGAGAGCACCACCGGACCCTGAGGGCCGGCCCACTCCGGCACCGCCGGGTCCCTGACACCTGACGCGTGTGTACCACGGTGTTCATCAGACGGCAGCGGGCGGCGACTACGGCGGGATGCGATGTTTATCAGCTTCCCTTGACGAGGCCTTGTCTTTTAAACAGAGTACGTGGCCTTTTTCTGCTTACTGTTTCGAGGTCATGACAGTGGATAACCAGAAGGTGACGCAAATATGTGGATGATTGGCCGCAAAGAGTCGTCAATGAATGTACTGTTTTTCTTGCCACTCGCTACCGCCGAAATACACGTACTTCTGAAGCAGGTGCTGGATCGGTTTTCCGCGAGTCACAATGCAAGACGCAGCTAGTCGTGGGACGCAAAGACGCAAAGCCTACAGTTGCCAGAACTGCACATCAAAGTGCCCACGATCGTGGGCACATATTGTACATTATATTGCATTGTACAATATGTTGTGGCGTACATATTGTGTATTGTTATAAATACACACAAACAGGAGCAGGGGCATACCGTCATGACACACAAGCGTAACACACACATTGGTACCGGTTTTCGTGCACCTCCTGAAAGCTCGCGAGCACCGCCGACATGGAATTGCGTCGGCCCCACAGCTGCGGCAGCCCGTCACGACGCTACTGAAGCACAGCTAGCTCGCGCACAGCCGCCCACGACCGCACCGCCAGCCATTATGCACAGGCAAGCCTCGGTTCGTACGCGGAGTCCTGTCCTGGGTCCTCCAGTGGGCGTCGGCAGCAGAGCCAAGGCCGATACTGGAACCAGCCACAACACCGCTGCGCTGAACCAATCACCTGGTCGGCGTCACTGTCTGTGACAGCACTAAAATACCGCTGAACGCGTGCGCCAGGTGCCGCGACTGGGCCTGGCCAGATTACCCGGCAGCCGCCACGTCCCAGCGAAGGCCCACGCCGCCGCCTCGCCCCGGGCGGTGCCCACCCCATCGGCGGGAGGCTCACTTCCAGACCTTGACGACACCGTCGCGGGAGGCGGTGACGGCGTACCACTGGGAGGCGCGCGCCAGGACGATGTCGCTGATGGTGTCCAGGTGGCCGGGCGGCGTGGGCTCGGGGCCGCGCGGACAGTCGTCCAGCGGACGGCGCGCCTTCTGGCACACCTCCTGCACTACCTCGATGCCGTCCACCACCTGCCGACGGCGTCAGGCGTCAGGCGTCAGGCGTCAGCGGCCGGGCGGGCACAGCACTGGGCTCCAGGTCGGGCGGCTACAGTTCGATCCCAGTCGCGTGAAACTCTCACTGGTCTCGATTTCGTCCCAGATGCTTTAGAACCCACGGCTTTCACGCACAGCGTTGGTCCTACGATCGGGGGGTCCGGACTTGCCTCACGCGCCGTGGAACCATCCCCGACACCGGCCCCCATCTCGGATGGCAACACCCGAGCCCTCAGCCAGCTGCCTGACAGAGAAGCAGTCCACGGCGTCCAAGCACACAGCGGCGAGGTGGTCACACATCCCGCCACCGCGCTGCGCGGCCGCCTCACCTGGGAGCGGTACGTGCCGGTGACGGGCACCGGCTGGCGGGCCGGCCACGTGATCAGCTGCGAGGCGCGCGGCTCGGCCAGCTCCCAGAGCCGCGTGCACATGTCGGTGCCGGCTGTCAGCAGCGCCGGCCCCACCGGGCACAGAGCCGTCACCGAGTGGTGGTCCCGCAGCGCCGTGCTCAGCGCCGGGTGCTGGCTCGGCCACAGCGTCATCTGGCGGCGGGGGCGGCGTTAGACGACCGAGCGGGCTCAAACCCAGCCGGCACCAGGCCGACTCTGAACGACGCCAGAGCCGTGCCCCGTCTGTGGACTGCGCGCGCTTGTAACTTCATACTAAGCGCGTACAGATGTTACATGCAACGTCATGAGTTAGCAAGGTTTGTATAAATTTTGGCGTTTGTCGGTACCGCATACTTCAAAGAAACTTTGCTTTCAGGCAACAAAGAACTGCTCAGCATGTAAGACCCTAAAAGATCGATGCTGACACCTTTGCGTACTTCTAAATGTTGCGTCATAGTCGTTTACATCACGTTGACGCTTGTGAATAACAACAACTCATTACAGGCCGCATTTTCAACATCCTTCAGTTGCGTGATCGGTGCCGACAGGTCAGCCCTCACAATACGAGGCACGGCAAAAATAAGGTCCACCGCTGCGCACGATTCGTGAACCCAGCCATTGTTTCGGTGCATACAAACAACAAACCAGCAAAGGCCAGCAAAGCCCCGGTGTTTTTCTGACGATTCTATTACGACTGCATCCATTTTATATAAACATGAACGGTGTCACCAACGAGACAGGGGAAAACAAAGCAGAAAAACAACAACAAAGGCAAAGTACCGATACTTTCTTGCGATTCTTTCACGATTGCGTCCATTTTAAACGAGCAGGAACGGTGTCACCAGCGAAACGGGAATTGTGTCCCGGAGACAACGTAAAATCGCCCTTTTTCACGCCCCCTATTAAACACATGTGGGCGAGCGACCTTTTTCGCTAAATGAATACGCCTATCGTCAGTCTTCGCCAGATGTATAACCGAGCCCTAAACCATGGACGATGTAAAGCATGTGTAGGTTATTTGGTAGCATTAACAATGGATGTGTCGGGCGTAGCTGTAGCAGCCAAAACGTGGCAAATGCTCGCGGTAAGAGATGGAGGTGTGAAAGGCAGCAGCATCCTCTTCAAGACCCGCGGAGCGGGGTGTCGGTGCTCACCTGGCGCTCGCCCGTCTCAATGTTCCACATGTTGACCTCCGAGTTGCCGGACACGGCGCTGACGAACCAGCTGGGCTGGCTGGGGTGCACGCAGAGCCGGCGCACCCGGGGGCCGGCCGGGTGCGCCAGCGTCGATACCGCCAGCTGGAAACGCAGGTCCCAGCACACGTGCACGCCGCTGGAGGTGCCCACCACCAGCCAGCAGTGGGCGGGGTCCGCGCAGAGCGCCGTCACCAGACCGCGGCGCGCGCCGTTCTGCAGGCGCCAGGCGGTGGCCGGGCGCGCGCAGGTCCCAGCCCACCAGCTGGCCGTACATGGTGGCGTAGACGAGCACAGAGCTGCCCGCCGAGCTGAAGTGCGTCAGCTCCACCACGCTACCCTCCTCGACCACGTCCAGCTTGCGGTAGTGCAGGGGGTGCGAGCGGGGTGTGCTCGTCTCGACACTGATCGTCCAGACGGCGTCACCGTCGCCGGCGGCCGCCAGCGCCCGCTCGGCCCTCGCAGTAGGTAAGCGCCGTGAGTGCGCCGCCGCCGCCCGGCCGCGTGTACGTCTGGCGCGAGCGGTTGGCGATGTTTTTGCCCTCCATACGCGCCACGTCCCACACGCGCACCTGGCCGTCGGTGGCGGCGCTCGCCACCAGCGGCGTGTCGGTGACGGCCGCGAGCCGCACCACGGCACCCTGGTGCTCGTGCAGATGCGCCACCAGCTGGCCGGCCGGCCGCCACGTGGGTGGCGGCGCGCCGGCCGGGCCACCCCACTCACGACCCAGGCGTGCGGCGCGTCGCTCGCTCCGCTGCCGCTCCAGCAGCCGCTGCAGGGCCGCCTGGCAGGGTGACTCGAGCGTGCGCGAGCCCGCCTCGCGGCCGGCCGGCTCGGTCGCCTCGGTCGCCTCGTCGCGCTCGCTGGGCTCGGGCCGTGGCGAGTCGAGTGACGGCTGGCGCGCCGGCGCTGCCGCCTCCGCCTCCGCCTCGCCGGCGCGCACGTGAAGCACGCGGCCGCGGCACGCCTCCACCGGCACGGTGGCGACGCCCGACTCGACGGGCGCCCGCCGCATCTCTGCCGCCAGTCGCTTGTGTTTGTGCACCTTGGCCAGGTGTCCGGCCAGCACGAGCAGGTGGTCTTCGACGGCGGCCGTCATGCCGTCGGCCACCAGGCGGCGGAACAGGTTGCGCACGGGCCCGCCACCGTCGGGCAGGTGCAGCTGCCAGGCCGGATCTGCGGCGCGCCGCAGCCGCTGCCGCTCGGCCAGCGCCGCCAGCAGCGGCTCCAGATCGGCGGCACGCGCCACGTGGTCGTATACGTCGCGCGGCAGCGGTGGGCCGAGTGCGGCGAGGAGCGCCGCGCAACTGTCCAGCGAAGCCACCGGGTGCGCCAGGAACGGCGCCAGCCGCGGCACCAGCCGACACTGCACGTCGATGACGCGCATCTGCGCGGCGCACGCGCAGATGAAACCAACGGCCGCCTGGCGCGCCCACAAGCTCGGGTGCACCACCATCGGCACCACTTCGTCCAGCAGCTCGTACAACGCCGCCTTGCCGAGCAGGCCGCGCGCCGCCAGCCCGCACATGGCGTCCACGGCCTTGACGGTGACGAATTCCTCCGTGTCGTTGAGACCCTGCAGCAGCAGCGGCGTCAGCAGCGGCACACAGTGGCGGCCGATGAACGACACGACCCCCTCCACCGCGTCGAAGAAGGCGGCACGCAGGCTGCGGTCGCCCTTGTCGTTGAGGAAGGTGATCATGTGCGAGAGCAGCAGATCGTTGGCCTTGTGCTTGCCGAAGAAGGCGCACAACCGCGAGAAGCCGCGCACCAGCAGCGTCCGCTTGACCGAGCTGTCGGCGTCGGTCAGCAGCAGCTGCACCTTCTGGTGCACCAGGTCGTGCAGCGTGCCGAGCTCGGCGGCCAGGCCGGGCCGGCTGGCGCGCACGTGCGACGCCTCGAGCAGCCGCAGCGCCGACTCGGCCAGCGGCGCCAGCTGCGTGGCGTAGCAGACACGCACGCTGACGGCGCGGTCCTGCGCCAGCGCGCCCACGTTCGGCAGCACGTACTCGGGGAAGATGTGCGCGTCGCTCTCGGGCAGCGACGTGACCAGCGCCAGCATCGCCGCCAGCGTCTGCAGCGCCACGCAGCGCACGCGCGCGAACGCGTCGCGCGTCATCGACAGCACGTATGGCAGCACGCGGTCCAGAATAACGTCGCTGCTCACGTGGCCGGCCAGGCGGAGCAGCAGCTTCAGCGCGCGTACCTTGGTGGCCAGGTGGCAGAGCCGGCGCACGCACGAGGTGGCCAGCCCGATCACCAGCGTGATGTCCTCCTGCAACGAGACCGGGTTGCCGGCCGACAGCTGGCTCACCAGCCGGTCCACGTCGGACGCCATCTTGTTGATCTTCTCGTCGGGCGAAGGCAGCGCGGAGCCGGCGAACTGCGCGAAGTACGGGTGCAGCACCGCCTGGAACGTGGCCGGGAACACGGCCGGCGTGTAGCGCGCGAGCAGGTCGGCCGGCGCCGGCCGCGCCGCCGGCTCCAGTCGCAGCATCGCCTCCACCATCTCGCGGAAGGCCGGGTCGGCGATGCGGCCGGTGGCCTGGGACGGGTCGTACTCGCCGGCGCGGTACAGCAGCAGCTGCGTCAGGTCGAACGGCACGGCGCCCTCGGTGCAGAGCTCGGTGAGGCAGCAGCCGGCCGAGAACACGTCCATCGGCGGCGTGAGCCGGCCGGGCGTGGGGTCGGCCAGCGGCAGCAGGCCACCGCTGGCGAAACGCTCCGGCGCCACGTAGCACAGCCGGCGCCGCGACGTGTCGAAGAAGTAGCCGAAGTCGGCCGGGTTGTCCTCGGGCAGCAGCGCCGGCTTGAAGGCGGCCCAGTCGCCCACCAGCAGCCAGAGGTACGAGGTGACAAGCAGGTTCTCCAGCTTGAGGTCGCCGTGGCAGACGCCGAGCCGGTGGCAGGCGGCCAGCGCGCTCAGCAGCTGGAAACTCAGCCACCGCTTCTCGTGCTCCGACAGGAACGGTCGCGTCGAGATTCGGTCATACAGGCTGTACCTGCCGGGAGAGGAATGTGTCAGCACTTGCAGTAGTATTACAGCAAGAAGCAACACGCAACACAGATCATAGGGGAAAGTTGTCATTAACCCTAAAAAATTGCTGTTCACTGGTGCTGTAAGAACCTCTTAGTGCTACATAGGACCTTTCGTTGAAAAATAAGATGATCCATGGGTAAACACTGTGGTCCTGCACACTTTTATACTTCCGTCGATGCCACGACCCTCCCGCACGATACACCAGCGCACCTGCAGACCCGCGCACAGCACCGGGACTCTGCCGTAGCTGGGCACTGGTGCAAGACCTCCAGTGCCATGGAGCTCACGGCCGCCCCACTGACCGTATGTACTGTCTGAGGAGCAGCGCCGAACGGTCGGTGATGACGACGCGGCGGAACGGCAGGCAGTTGGGCACGTTGCGCAGAAGGGCGGCCAGCTGCTTCAATCGGCGCTCGTGCTGCTCCAGCGGCAGGCTGGGGTCGTGCAGCACGAACACCTTCACCACCAGCTGGCCCTCGGCCGACGAGGCGCGCGCCACCTTCATGAAGCGCGTGCTGCCCAGGCTGCCGGGCGGAGCGGTGGACACGTCAGGGCGCCGCCAGACGGGCCGGCGGCGTCAGGGTGTGGTGGCGCGGAGCGGGTGCTGCGCATGAACTCAGCTGGCAGCATAAATTGAGTGTGCGTCGCACCTTAGACACTACCAATGGCATATGCATGGCTGGGAGACTGAAGGAAAATAATTGAGATCTTAACACCTGACATGCATAAGCTGAGAACATGAGCCTTTCCAGCATTGACGGCAGAATACAAAGTGCTGCTAAATGGGTGAGTACTGATGTGCCTGATAAGAATCTTCTGCCCCAGTAGTAGGGAGAAAGTGTGACAGAAACCCCAACACAGACCAACAGCTCTGGCTGTAGATGAAATGGAAATGTGATCAAAAGAGAGAAAGGGAGGCATATGCAAAGGAAGACAAAGTGAGATAGTCAGACAGTGAGATGGCAGTCAAAAAGCAATATGAATATTATTAGGAATGTAAGTACTCGAAAAACAACTAGAAGACCATGCTAGAAAAATACAAGCAACAGAAACACAAATCCACAAATGTGGGCACAACAGCATATTGACTGACCTTGCCACAAACTCAACATATGGGACATCATTCAGGTAGTACTCTACTGGAAAGATCTGTGATGGTGCAATGCCAGCCAGCTGGTTTCCCATCTTCACTGGCGAGCTGTGTGCCTAGCCAAGGCCACTAATCACCAATCTGCTCCTGAAACAAATGTGACCAGTTGCTGCAATGGGCAGTGGGGCTCAAGTGATGGGCTGTAAAGCCCTGCATGAATAGGCGCTCCTGACCATGTCCTTGCACTATAATTATGATTGTACCATTGCACTACACTTTGCAACACTTTGCACTACAAGAGTCCCCAATGTCAACATGAATACATATTTCAAACCACAGTTATTGTTGTGTCACCACATTGAGAACCTGCCATTGACTTAAAGCAATTAATGCATGTGAGGTATTTGTAATAAAATATGTGATGGACAAAAGTTTGTACCACAACACATTCATTCCACAACTTGCCCAACAGCTAATCCTCTTTCAGCAGCACACTGACAATAACACAGCCACTGTCATGTCAGCTTCTGTTGCTGGCAAGTCAAGCTGGACAGGTCCAGGTTTGGAAGCATGTTTCACCATCAAAAACAGTCTCTACATCAGTATGTGTGGATGATATTCTGAGACAAGGATGCTGACTGCCTTCAAAATAAAATGCATTCAAATTAGGTGCTGTGATAGGCTGTCCCAAGCAAAAAGGCCTATTTTAGGGATTGCTGCTGTCAGGAGATGTGAGTTGCGTGAATAAGATGCAGGTTATTTGGCATTTCTACCATTCAAGATATGCTTGTATGTACACTGCCCATTTCTGTTCTATCTTTTGTATCTGAGTGTTTGATATTGGATATTTTGTCCAGTGACCATGTAGTTACATGGCATTTTCCATGCATGGCTAGAATGAGTCACCACAGAAGCTTTAATGGGCAAGGATCAACTGGAGTCACAACATAAAGCAGCTTTTACAGTGGTGGATCCAAAACCACACTGCCTGCCTGTCTGGCCACAGGCAGAGCTAAAACCACTCTGCCAGCCTGCCTGACTGCAAGCAGAATCAAAACCATGCTGCCAACCCGCCCGACTGCAGGCAGAATCAAAACCACGCTGCCAACCCACCTGACTGCAGAATCACACCCTGTCACCTGATCCAATGGAATACACAACATGGCCAACAACAAAATTCCACAAGCAAACACGATAGCAGCTGATCAGTGGGAGACCAGCGACAAGGTTGTGAGAGGCCATTAACATGCTGTGAACAAAGTACAGGTTGGGTCAATATTGTCAGTTGGACAGCTGGTGATCATGAGCTAAGGCAGACCTTCCTGCTGACCAGCCATTGTCCTACTGGCAGTGGCCCATCATCCAGCTGCTGTATGAGCTGATGTCAGCCTGCTGCAGTTATGTTTGGTGATGTCTCAAGATGGTGAAAAGTTTGCTGATAATACCCTTGATAATGAACAAATGTATGCTTTTCATTAATATGACTCAAAAACAAAATGCACACCTTCTTAGCACATCTGCAGTACCTGCTTTTCACTTCCTGTTTGGAATCACTCTCAGGTATCCCACAGAGCCAGAGATAACAGAGAATGACCAAGCAGTCCATAAGGTCTGAATAAGCAACATTCTTCTGGTACTGAGCCAAATACTGTGACCAAATACCAGCCCCACAATGACCCATTATAGCCAAATTTGTGACCCTTTGCCCATAGAATAGCAATAAGAATGTAAAAGTTTACTGAGGTGCTCAGTTGGTCTATTTTTTCTCTCAATTCACATGGCTGATGCCAGTTTAGTATTCCATAATCAATATCTGTATGCATACAAGTAAAATATGTCTTGATTGTCTGTGGTACAACAAACCATGGCCATCTACAAATTGCTCTAGAGCCCAAAAACTGACCAGAAATTAAAACGCTGATGTTCATAATGTCATTTTCATAACAGCATGGGTATATATTACATGGCATGCATGTGTCCTTATTGCAGACAGGCATAAATGTGCTGCTAACATATGATGAAGCCATTCAGAAAAAAATGTGACAATAGTAAAACAGGAATTAAATGGAATAGCCTGCAATTTCCTGCAGCATGAAATACTGTAGAGAAAAGTCAGTTTTTGTAGTGCTACTTTCATGTGCTGGTCAGTAAGCTTTATTAATCTTATGTTATTATGTTAGTTGCATATAAATATGACCTAATATCTTATCAGAACAATTTTAAGGTTTTCAGTTCCACTTTTCTTTTTCATTACTTAAGATTTTCCTGACTGACCTCATGTGCTATGTTTGTGCACACAGATCAACCAATGAGTATTATTCAATACCTTGATAAGTCCAAACAATATGCAATGTACACTGACCAAAATGCATTTGTGCTGAAATTCCCTTCATTGCATAGAGTTAAATAGCAAACTTATGCTCATCCTAAGCTCCTATTCATTTGTGTATCTATTGCTCATAATACTTAAGACATTTGATGACATTCTGCTCCAGTCTGCAAAGAACACACCCAATGTGCTGGATGCCCACAGAACACTGGCAAGACAAACCTTGTCACTGCATATAGCAGGAATAGGCCACATCATATTCCACACAATTGCAAGTTTCTCTTTATTGAAAAAAGACAGTGAGAGCATGTTTTCCCAAAACAACCTTCACATCATTTCACACATTGGTGATTTAATTGGTGACGACTGTTCACCACACTCCTGGCACTCAGATTTAAAGTGCACAGAAATTGTGTGTGGTTTGAAATGACACCATCTCACAATCACCTGGCATAGTGGATGTTTTTTTGGTGACTGGTATGACAAAAGTCACAAAAGAAAGTATCCTAGTCTTGCATCCACCAATGGTATGTTATCATCAAACAAAGCCATGGTATGCCTCACCTGCATCCTACAAATAACCTGATACTTCATTTTATGCAGGGCCAGCAACATCGATGCGCTGAGACGATGAACAATAAAAATAAATAGGGTGGTAAACTGGGGAAAAGCTTGGCTAGGATAAATGAGTATCACAAGAGCCTTCCTCCCATAACGATTACTGCACAAGACAAGAAGGCGAGCGTTAATCAAATGAAATTTTGGTCAATTTTCGGGAAAATATGTCGATCGACAACGACAACCCTACAACTATACAACTGCTCTTCCGAGCCCCGTCCACCGCATATTCGCTTGAAAATAGCAAGTACAAAATATTTTCATTGACAGAGGCTGTAATGGCGCTGCAAGGACGTAGTCGTAAAGGTGCTTAAACACAACCAAGGGTTTGCGCGGCGCTATTGTCCACCAACACAGTGCATAAGATGCTGGTCATATGATTACAGGAAGTCATACGCTGATTTTGGGTTGCAAATCTGCCGCCCCTCATTTCATCTTTTTGTTTAGTTAATGTATAAGATAAACGCATATTTGCATGCAAAGTAAAAGAAACATTACGTTGCACGCCTATTGATATTTATCGTGTTTTTTAAAATACATCGATGACCTTGTGAACGTAAAAATTCCATACTCCTACTCAACTGATCTAAATCCATGAATCTGCAACACAATTTTCAAATACGTTTGAACGTTCCTGCGTCATGTTTTTTATTGCGGAGCAGCATTTTATTGCCTGCCGATAACGTGACCTCAGATTCGCATTCTTTTGGTCCGTCCTTGGATTTGTGCGAGGCCATTTGAATTGGAATTGTGGACAGTTCAAGTTAAGTGACACAGGTTGTCAGATGCTTTGTTCGTTTTTATCGATTGTTCATCGCCGTGTGGTTTCTTCCAGGTGAAATGAGTGAAGACACGAAGGTAATTTAGCGTATTGTCTGGTCGTGTCGCCAGCAAATATTGTGCTTGCAACCGAGTCAGGCGGCGTGCGAGTGTCCCATGAATGAGAAAGGAGAAACCTTCGTGATTTTCGCATTTCCTTCAATGGTGACCTTAAGGGTCATGCAATGCTTCTTGAAAACGTGAGGCGAGCCTGTGTACCCCACCCTACCCAGTAATACGCCGATGCCGAGCCCTTAGACAGAAACAATGGCAGACGACATGGTCTAGACGGAAGAGAAATTAGCAGGGGAAAGGGTTTTCTTCAAGTACTTCACCTTTTTTAGAAGAAGAAAAATCTCCACCGCGAGCGTTTTACGCGCAGTGCGGCACGGGCTCAACCAGCTCGCGTTAGCAGGATTGCCCGACTTTGAAATCATACAATCCAAACGACATCTTTAGCACCAAAAGTAATGAGCAGCCAATTAACATCATTCACTACGTCGTTTCGACCACTGCTACTCACAATGCTCGTATGATTGCCTACCATCTTCAAGAAATAACCATCTGATAATAGAATAATTTCGGCCACAAACAGGTCATATTATTTTTAACACGCGGACAGACGACGACTTATGGCATGTACTGAAAGGGCAACATAAGCACCAAATTACGTACATTTGAGCAATTAAGAAAAGTATCCCAGTTTTTCACATTCATGTCTCGAATTGATGTTTCCCAACAGACAGCACAGAGAAAAACCCAACAATGTCGGCGGAACTGAAGCATTTCCAGCAGTCTTAAAAAACGGACCAAGCCACGGGAACCAAACACCGAAGCCAAGCCAACGTTTTCGGTGCGGTACATTGACGTCTATTAGCGCAGTGCATCTCATACACGAGTCCGGATAACGTGATTCACACTTATTAGGACCAAACACATGGTGACGACATTGTCGCTTAAACTACAACACTTGGATTCAATTAATATGACTACTCCGTTTGCCGTGACATGCTGCCATCATGCCGTGCAGAGGGACTATCGTAGTACCCTCTTAAAGTAGTGCACCTCTTGTACAATTCCAACGAGCAATGCTTGAAATCGCTCTGACATCCAGGGACATACCCTGCCGAGATAATATGCCAACAGCCACCCTAAGGAAACGGATCAAGCCTCGGGAAACGAAGACTGAAGCAAGGCCAGCGTTTTCGGTACGGTACATATACGTCTGTTAGCGTAGTGCACCTCACACACGAGTCCGGATCATGCGATTGACACTTATTAGGACTAAACACATCTTGCTGACGATGGTATAAGGTACGCTGCGCTTATAAATATATATGTACCGTACCGAAAACGTTGGCCTCGCTTCGGTCTTCGGTTTCCGGGGCTTGGTCCGTTCCCTTAGAATTGCTGTTGACACGTTATTTCGGTACAGTGTGTCTTTGGATGGCAAAGCCGTTTTTAGGTCTCGCCAACGAAGTATGCAAGAGGCGCACTACTTTAAGAAGGTGCTACTACAGTCTGTCCGCACATGATGGTGACATCCCACGGCAGTGCATGAGTCTTATTCATTGAATCAAACCATTGCAGCTCAACCGACATTGTCGGCACAATGTGTTTATTTCTACTTAGTGTGAATCGCGTTGTAAGGGCTCTTGTTTCAGGTGCACCGCACGACTAAACGTATATATATACCGTACCTAAACCGTTGCCTTTGCTTCGGTCCTCGGTTCCCGGGGCTTGGCTTTGTTCCTCAGGGTTCGTGTCGGGATGTTATCTCGGCGGGGTGTGTCTTTGCCTTTCAGAGTGGTTTTTAGGTCTCGCCAATCGGAATTATACAAGAGGTGTACTACTTTAAGAGGGTGCTACTACAGCCTGTCCGCACATGATGGCAGCATCTCACGGCAATGCATCAGTCTTATTCATCGGACCGAAGTCTCGCAGTTCCACCGTCATTGTCAGCACGATGTGTTTATTTTCCATAAGTGTGAATCGCCTGATCCGGACTCGTGCATGAGGTGCACTGCGCTAATAGACGCATATGTGCCGTACCGAAAACGCTGGCCTAGCTTCAGTCTTCGGTTCCAAGGCTTGGTCCGTATCCTTAGGATTTTTATTGGCATATTATCTCGGTAGAGTATGTCTTTGGATGTCAGAGCGTTTTTTTAGGTCCCGCCAATTGGAATTATACCAGAGGTGTACTACTTGAGGGTGCTACTGCAGTCCGTCCGCCAATGATGGCAACATCTGACGGCAATGCATGAGTCTTATTCATCGGACCGTGATCTGGCATATCCACCGACATCGTCAGCAAGATGTGTTTGGTCCTAATAAGTGTGAATCGCATGATCCGGACTCGTGTGTAAGGTGCACTACGCTAATAGACGTATATGTACCGTACCGAAACGCTGGCCTTGCTTCAGTCTTCGTTTCCTGGGGCTTGATCCGTTTCCTTAGGGTGGCTGTTGGCATAATATCTCGGCAGAGTATGTCTCTGGATGTCAGAGCGATTTCAAGCCTTGCTCGTTGGAATTGTACAAGAGGTGCACTACTTTAAGAGGGTGTTACGACAGTCCCTCTGCACGACATGATTGCAGCATCTCACGGCAATGCATGAGTCTTATTCATCGGACCGAAGTCTTGCAGTTCCATCGACATTGTCAGCACGACGTGTTCAGTTCTAAGGGTGTGAATGGCATTATCCGGACTCGTGTGTGAGGTGCACTACGCTAACAGACGTATATGTACCGTACCGAAAACGCTGGCCTTGCTTCAGTCTTCGTTTCCCGAGGCTTCATCCGTTTCCTTAGGGTGGCTGTTGGCATAATATCTCGGCAGAGTATGTCTCTGGATGTCAGAGCGATTTCAAGCCTTGCTCGTTGGAATTGTACAAGAGGTGCACTACTTTAAGAGGGTGTTACGACAGTCCCTCTGCACGACATGATTGCAGCATCTCACGGCAATGCATGAGTCTTATTCATCGGACCGAAGTCTTGCAGTTCCATCGACATTGTCAGCACGACGTGTTCAGTTCTAAGGGTGTGAATGGCATTATCCGGACTCGTGTGTGAGGTGCACTACGCTAACAGACGTATATGTACCGTACCGAAAACGCTGGCCTTGCTTCAGTCTTCGTTTCCCGAGGCTTGATCCGTTTCCTTAGGGTGGCTGTTGGCATATTATCTCGGCAGAGTATGTCCCTGGATGTCAGAGCGATTTCAAGCATTGCTCGTTGGAATTGTACAAGAGGTGCACTACTTTAAGAGGGTACTACGATAGTCCCTCTGCACGGCATGATGGCAGCATGTCACGGCAAACGGAGTAGTCATATTAGTTGAATCCAAGTGTTGTAGTTTAAGCGACAATGTCGTCACCATGTGTTTGGTCCTAATAAGTGTGAATCACATTATCCGGACTCGTGTATGAGATGCACTGCGCTAATAGACGTCAATGTACCGCACCGAAAACGTTGGCTTGGCTTCGGTGTTTGGTTCCCGTGGCTTGGTCCGTTTTTTAAGACTGCTGGAAATGCTTCAGTTCCGCCGACATTGTTGGGTTTTTCTCTGTGCTGTCTGTTGGAAACATCAATTCGAGACACGAATGTGAAAAACTGGGATACTTTTCTTGATTGCACGAATGTACGTAATTTGGTGCTTATGTTGCCCTTTTAGTACATGCTATAAGTCGTCGGCTGTCCGCGTGTTAAAAATCATATGACCTGTTTGTGGCCGAAATTATTACATTATCAGATGGTTATTTCTTGAAGATGATAGGCAATCATACGAGCATTGTGAGTAGCAGTGGTCGAAACGACGTAGTGTATAATGTTAATTGCATGCTCTTTATTTTTGGTGCTAAAGATGTCGTTTGGATTGTGTGATTTCAAAGTTGAGCAATCCTGCTAACGCGAGCTGGTTGAGCCCGTGTCGTACTGCGCATAAAACGCTCGCGGTGGAGATTTTTCTTCTTCTAAAAAAGGTGAAGTACTTGAAGAATACCGGGGAAAGCCCGGGGCTGATCATCCCGGTGTGTATTGCTGATGATGAAAGCGGCATTAAGTTGCAACACATGCGGCTTACTATCGAGGGTTTAAGAAAGGAGTCAGAATGGTCGGGTTGTATACCGAGCCTATCAAAACAAATTGACGCTTTGCAAAAGGACATTTCGGCCTCGTGAACACTACAGTTTTGAAATGGCCATAAACCTCCGGCCACTGATGGTCGTGGCATGGTCTGGTGGTCAGCAGGCGGACGGATGCTGTATGGAGCTGCTAACCGACACGGACGTCACCTCCATGGAGATCACAGCCGAGCAGACGGGCTTGCTCTCCTCACCCGACGCCATCGCCATCACGTCCATGGGTGAGCGAGTGTGGAGCACTGCGCCGACCAATCACAGCTGGCTTCACCATACAGCACACTATGCGTGGCATACGGCAGACGTGGCCGCCATCAGCGAGATGGGGTCGGGTGATTGTGCTGACGCTGGAACGCTGCGTCCGACGTGTGCTGGGTCACAGGTTTGAATGCCAGGCTCCTTAGGTGCGTGCCATGGCAAGACCCGGGCCCTGAAATCCATTGTTAGATGTAGGCACATGTCTGCTGGCTGATCACCACTCCATGAGCAGCAAGTGGCAACCACTTACCGGGCCGCACCGTCCCACGAGGACGCCCACTGCCCCGCCCCTCCGGCCGCCACTGGTGATTTGTCCACCATTTCTTACGCATTCGTGACCCGTAGACGATGCGCGGCGTCGCTTCCAGCCGCGGCCCTCACAGCCGTCCCGTGCCTCCGCAGGCCGCCTGCTGGGTCAGCGGATACACGCTGAGGTGGCCGAGTACACGGCCGTGCTGGGCCGGCTCGTGCTGGACATGCAGCGTACCAGCGGCGCCGACGCGGCCGCCGCCCGGTATGTGGCTCTGTCGGGAGATCGGTCGCCGAGGGGCCGTCCACGGAGGGCCGGGGCAGGTCAGCCCGCCGACCTTGTGTGCTGCTGGGCCATGTATGGTGCTCGCAGGCCTGTGACGCTTGCACGACGGACTCTTGGTTAGCACGGCGGTCGCCAGATGTCGCGGCCTGCGGAAATCTCGCGCTGGTAGATGTCGCTGCAGGCGTGCTGTTCGCTAAATCTGAGTCTCCGTCGGCGTGCAGTTATTACTGTCTTACTGGGCCCTCGCGCCTTCCGTGGTACCGATGGTCGAATGTGTGGTTTCTGGGTGCGCAGTTTGTCGATGCTTGCAGTTCTCGGCATGCTATCATGTATCATTGACGGTATTTTGTCACGTCGTTTTACATTATTTCACGCGTTGATGGATCGCCTTTGATTCCATATCCGAGCTACTAGACGATTGGATGGCGTTTTCTCGGGCTACATCCCAGGCTTCTCCGCCCGTCCTGCACACTGGGCGTCACATTCGCTGTGCGAGGTATCCTCCATATCCAGAGCCCCCGGGTCCACTTCACCATCCCTCAACGCGAGTCATATTCTGAAAGCCCTTCCCTAGCGCAGGCCTCTTTATATAGTTCCTTTGTGGTGTATGGATTTCGTAAGTCCCTCTCGGAAAACGCGGTAAGCATGCGCGTCTTATTTGTATTTTTCGCTACGGTTGCACCAGTAGCCTTCGTCGCGGACCCTCTTCTAGGCGGATGTTGCTCCATGCAGTGGCGGATCCGGGGGGGGGGGGGGGTAGCACGGGGTCATGGCCCCCTTTGGTCCCGAAGGGGCCCATAGGCTTCGAAAGGCCCCTTAGCCGGCCAAGCCGGTGCAGTTTTTTTTGACAAGACGCAACAAAATTATACATTTCTGGATTTTCTTTCGACCAAGAACAGTTGCAAACGTAAGTGAAAGGCCCACGATGACACAAAAAGAGAAACATAATAAATCATTAAAAAGCTTTCAATTGGGAATTTTAAGCCTCATTAACCGTCTAAGGGCGCTATGCTGTTTCCGGACAACCTGTATGCCCACTTGCAGGGTCATTTCGGTCGTTAAGGAGTGTTTCACGTAACCCTTGATCTCGTTGCATTTGCTCGGAGGGCCCTACACTGTTGCTGTGCCCCCTTGCTGCCAGCGTTTCGGGCGCTCTTGTCAATCAGGAGTCTTCCACAGATTATTTCCATTCGCCACATAGGCTCTGTGGGCTGTAGCCGAGGCCCCATATGTTAACCTGCTGGGATGCTGGGGTATTCTCGGCTGTTCAGGGGCCCTTCACGTTGGTCTCGGATGGCCTAACGACACACTCGCGATATGCTCATGTGTCCCCTCCATTGGTCTGGGGCGCTTTCCATTCTCTGTCACTTGCCTAGGACCCCACGCTCTTGTTGGGGGCCCATCTGTTAATCTGCTTGGGCACGCTCGGTCGTTCGGGGCCCTGCAAAGCACTCTGGATTGTTTGGGGGCACTGCGCATTCGGTATTTTAATGTAGGGCCCTGCGCTCTTGTGGAGGCCATTTGATGGGCTGGTCGGGTACACTCGATCTTTCGGAGCCCTCCACACTTGGTCTTCAATACTTTTTGTTTGAATGGGGGGGGGGGGCCTACGCTCTCATCGGGGGTCTACCTTATAACCTGCTCGGGCACGTTCGATCGTTGGTGGGCCGTTTGCGCTGGGCCTTGGGTACGTCCGATTTGAATGGGGGGGGGGGGGGGGGGGGGCCTACGCGCTTGTCGAGGTCCCCCCCCCCTCTGTTCGCCTCCTCGATCACTCTGGATTGTTCGTGGTTCTGCACATCGGGTCTTTGACTTGCACTTTGGGCACATTGTTTGAATTTAGAGCTCCACGCTGCTCTCGGGGCCATCTGGTAACCTGATCGGGTATATTCCATCATTCGGGGCCCTTCGACTGAGTTTTGGGGCTTTCTTATTTGGATGGAAGGCAAGACGCTTATGTCGGGTCCCTTCTTATAGGCTGCTTGAGCACATTCTGTTCGGGCGCCATTTACATTGGGTTTGGTTGCCTCCAATTTGAACGGCCGGCCCTGCGCTTTTGTGGGAGCCCACCTGTTAACCTGTTCTGGCACACTCGATCATTCGGGGGCCCTCTACATTGGGTTTGGGAGTTGACCTGCAGGCTCCGAAGTGGCCAATAGCCGGCGGAACGGATGCAGCTTTCTAACAAAACACGGCACAACAAGATTGGACGCCTTTGGGCGTACAGGCGACCAAGAACGGTTGCTAACAAAAGTATAGAGTTCACAGGCGGACAAAGGTAATTATTTGCTGATTGAAAAGGTGTTGCTTGGGGGGAATTTAGGAACATTACGCTGTCCAGAGGCATAGCGCTGTTGTCTGGACCTATATGTCCACTTTCGGACCAATCTAATCGCTAAGGAGCTTTCCGCGTTGCCCTTGATGTCTTTACATTTTCTCGTAGGGTCCAACGGTGTTGTTGGGACGCTATCTGCTTCCATGCCTGGTCACTTTTGATTGATCAAGTTTTCCTCTTCGGGTTCTTCCTATCCGCCCGAAAGGCTCTATATGATTTTTCCGGTGCCCCATATGCCAGGGCACACTCAGTTGCACTCAGGGCACACGCGCAGGGCCCTACATTGCAGGGGCTCTTCACATTAGCCTCGGGTTCTTTCCAATTGCTCGGAGGGCCTTGTGCTGTTGGTGGGGCTCATGTAAGGTAAGGCACCGAAACATTCGATGCTCAGCGGCCCTCTGCTTTGATGGAGGGCTCGTTCCCTTTGACCTCATTTGCGAAGGACGCTTGACACCTGTCGAGGCTCTTTCTGTTAATCTGTTCGGGTGCTCTTGACCCCACAGGGGTAAACGTGCATGGCATTGGATTATTTCCGTCTGTCCAGAGGGTCCTGCGCTCTGACCGCGGCCCTATATGTCAGCCTGCCGGGGCACCAGCGATCGTTTAAGGCCCAACCACGTTGGTCTTGGGCTCTTTTTGCTCGCTCTGAGGACCATATGCCTGTTGACGGGAGCCTCTGTTGGCTTTCCATGAATCTTGAAATTGAAATTGAAGGTCGGAATGCAAACATTTTTGGGGGCCCAAACTCTCGGGCCCCACAATGTTGCGTGCCCCCCCCCCCCTCCCTTGGCGAAATCCTGGATCCGCCCCTGCTTGCGTGCTCCGAATTCACCATCCGAAATATTTACCTTCAGCTCATCGAGTAGCCTGGTTGCCGACCATTTTAGCCAGGCAGGATGACGAAGGTGTATTTTATTAATCCCAGTGCGATGATGAGGCTTCTTCATGTTAGATACAAGTACATGAATGGATGTGGCAATCTACACGTTATTTGAATTTGAACAGCCATTGTTGCATGTTTGTTAGTCAATTTAAATCGAGATTTACTAAAAGTTTATGCAAATCAAGATGGATTCTGATCACTTCACTTATTTTTCAGAACCAGGGTTCATCACTAGAGTTGGCTGAATCAAAGTTGAGTTAAACTGTTGTCAATCTTTCAAACGTCCCGATGCAGATAGCTCATTTAAGGAATTCTCGTCATCGCAACTCATCCTATTATTATCATCATATACGCTTATGTCCTCTGCAAAAACCGTTTTCAGGGCAAGCGTCACGTGCACATACAACAGCAATTGCGCACCTGAAATTGATGACAAATGATAAGAAGTGCATAGCACGTAATCAGCAGCCGATCGGAGCTGTTTCTGACGCGAAGCCATTGTGTTCTCACTTTAAGCCATCCGGTGGCACTCTCCCATCGGCGCATCAAGACATAAAATATTTGGAATTCTTGTAACATTGGATCAAATTTAGTTGAATCGTCGGGAACGAAAGAGACATTTTGAGTCCTCTTGGATTAAAATTATTTCTGGCGGGCCAATTCAAATTCACTTGACTGGATTCGGATTACGTCGGTCCAAAGCCAGATCCATGCACTGCTTTCGTGTATCCCGGCCAGTGATAGCCAATGAAATATTTTTGCTCCGATAAACGATTAATCCAAATCACTTTAAGGTCGGGTTCAGATTCAAATGCTTTGGTCCTAGTAAATCCGAGGCAACATCGACTCGGTTAGCGTGCGATTGGAATCAGCACAGGTTTACCAACAATCCATCGCAAGGCATGTAAATGACACCGAGTATTTAGGAGCACATGCATTGCTTCCCATCGTTTTGGTAAAGACAGTATGACACTACATGAGATGGTGAGTCGTCAGAACAGTTCACAATTAAGGGAAACGTGTTCCGTATTTGAATCTGGTGAAGGAGATGAGTATCGTCAGTCTGTCATTTCAGGCAACATTTCAATTTTCAGACGGTCCCCTTTTGTGAACTTTTCTCACTAATTTCGATTTCTCCATTAGGTTCAATGTAATGACCATCGCGCTGCCTTCGAATCTGTCTTACTTTGCGCGAGAATTGGCGATTGCCTTTCAACTTTGACAGGCTCGTGTGATCCCATACGGTTTCGTGTCATGGTTACTTTCAATTTGCCTTGTATTTTATGCGGAGGTCAGTTTGGCCCCGAAATCTCAGAATTTGTTGTACGGATTTCGTTTTACTATGGCTCGAACTGACCGCCGAAGCGCAAGCTCTCGTTCGACAAATACATGTTTCAAAAATGCTGCATACAGCGTGCTGAAGCGTGGAATAGGCGTAGGCGTAGGAACGCCTCGGAAGATTGGGAACCAGTATCAAGTTTGAAGTGTATTCTTTCCATGCATCGCTAGAGGGTTAACGTTAAAGATTCTCAAAGGGTGCAGGCTAGGGCCCTAACCTCTCATTTTCTTACGCCGATGGAGAAAAGGTGGGGTAAGAGTATTTTATAAAGACGCTCATTTAGTGGATCTGACTGACATATTGACGCTGGGTGAATGAATGGATTCAATCAAAGATACATAATTTTTTCTACCCATCACCCATCACCCATAAACGGGTGACCGAGCGTGCCTGCCTCTGTCAACCGCGGCGCACAAAACAGTACATTACCGCGCCCGGCGCCTGGTATGACGCACACAAAGGCAACTTACAAGTTACAGAAAAATGAAAGTAGGTGACATGAAGCATACGAACGATAGATAGACCCTAACACCAATAACTACGTCAATTTTATGCCACAAAGCTACGTCTAATTAATTCGCTCAAGAGCTTTCGAGCCAGCCATGGTCCTGGTCTGATAAAATACGTGCTGACACTCCTGTCAACGGAAGATTAGTAGGTTCGTTGTCAATCGGGTGGCTGGGGTGCCAGCGTAGTCAGTTAGAGAATTAAAAAAACGAGTATTGAATGGGAAAATTAGTTATTCGCAGAAAGTTTAATGGAAAGAGAATTTTTTGTGACGTACATGAGCTGTTTTTATGCTAGTGGCAGTTGCAAGTGCATACAGCTAGGGATCGCCTCTACCTCAGGCTCAGACTCTTCATACCTCTTCTTGTTTTGTTAGAAAACTGCGTCCGTTCGGCCGGTTATGGATCCCTCGGAGCCTGAAGTTCCCCTCGGCATGGTCTATGGGGCATGTTCCCGTGCCCCCCCCCCCCTCCCCCCTCTGTCCGTCACCGGCCCGAGCGGCTTAATAGATGGGACCCGCCAAGGACATGGTGCAATCCATTCAAATAAGAAGTACTTAAGACGCGGCATGAGGGCCTCGGAATGGTCGAGTATGCCCGAGCAGGTTAAGAGATGGCCCCCGACATGAGCGCAGGGCCCTCCATTCAAATACGAAATGCTCACGATGCAACGTGGAGAGCCCCCTAACGATCGAACGCGCCCGAGCAGGTTATAAGATAGGCCCCCGACAAGGGCGTAGACCCCCCGACAAGTTTGGAGGACCCCGAAAGATCAAGTGTACCCGACCAGGCTATCAAATGGCCCCCACAAGAGCGTAGGGCCCTACATTAAAATGCCCAATGTGCAGGGCCCCCAGACAATCCAGTAAGCCCTAGCAGGTTAACAGACGGGGCCCCGACGAAGTGTGCAGGCCCCCCCCAAAAAAAAAATCAACAGAAAGTACCTAATACCCGATTTGCAGGGCCCCGAACGACAGAGCGTGCCCAAGCATATTAACAAATGGGCTCCCAACAAGAGCGCGGGCCCTAAGAAAGTGACAGAAAATTGGAAAGGCCCTAGACCAATTGGGAGAGCCCATAGGCATGTCGTGAGTGTGTGGGTAGGTTAACCTTGACCAACGTTGAAGGCTCCTGAGCAGCTGAGAATACTTCGGCATGGCAACACATTGGGCCCTTGGCTCTAGTGCAGAGCGTTTCGGGCGAATAAAAATAATCAGTTGGAGGTCCATGATCGACAAGAATGCCCGGCACGCTAGCAGGGAGAGCCCAGCAACAGCGTAGAGCCTTCCCAGAAAGTGCGCAAAGAAATCAAGGGCAACGTGGAAGGCTCCTTAACGGTCGGAATAACCCTGCAAGTGGGCATGTAGGTCACACAAACAGCATAGGGCCCCTGGACAGTGAAATGAGGCTTGAAATTCCCTATTTACAACTTTTTTAATCATTGAAATTGTTTTTTCCTTCTCGTAGGCCCTTTACTTTCGCCGACAACAGTTCTTGGTCGACTGGAAATCCAAAGATGTCCAATTTCGTTGCGTTTTGGGTTAAAAGATTGCACCTGTTCGGCCGGCTATGGGCTCCTTTACAGCCTAT
>NW_023596746.1:7419532-7505030 GCF_011947565.3 Pollicipes pollicipes
GGTCGCTATATGCCATTTAATTCCGACCGGATAATCCTGAGATATTAACGCTCATTTAAAGGGAGGGTTCCGTGGTTGTATGGGGGGGCTAGCTGCAATGGCCATTTGAGATTATTCAGTGCGGTTTACAACCCTGTCCTTAAGCCCTACGCTCAGAAGTTTTGAAGCTTCTGAGCTACACGCCCGCGAAAATATATACTGTTTTGGGGAGAATATTTCAAGGTTACCCAGGCAACCATGACGCGACAATAACTTCATTCGAGTCTTGCTATTACGTTGGTCATTGATCAAGGCCAAAATACATTTGTCGAGCCGTTCATATCTGGCGTTCGTGAGCACGATTTACAAATATAACGGTTGTCACTGGCTCTCAAGCAATGTTTGCAAGGTATGATGACGTAATTAAGTAATGACGTATAGAAGAGCACATTTACCACACAAAATGTGTCGTCTTCACTGGTCTTTCTCACCTACAAGCGTACCAATAGTTAGACGTGAGCTTATTCGTCATATATGCTTGCTTCACTTTCCTCAGTTTGGAACATTCCCTTTAATAGAGACAGTTGACTGGAGTATTATGCATTCGTACACTGTCGTGCCAGCTGGAAAACGTTCATGTCCATGCCATGTTCACCGTCACGCAGCAGCCAAATTTGCGTGGTCGGCGCTGCGCCAGCTGAGACAATCCGCATGCAGGTGGAACGACCAGCGCCAGACTTGCCGATATTGTTAGAGGGTTTGCGAAGTATTTTGTTTGGTGTCCTAATGTACATGGTTATATGAATATACATGGTATCTGAATAGGTACCCACAGGCAGTTTCTTTGCACTTCAGGGCTTAGCGTCATTCCTTATCCGGCGCACCGGTCCTTGGCAGGACACAAGTGCGTTGTCTCATTTAACTTCACCTGAACTGCTCACAAGTGGTGCAACTTCTCGCATTGGTCTCAGCACAAGTAAGATATTTTTATGACAGGAGACTTTCGTCAACATACTCGGTTTGCCCGCGGGCAGCTCCGTTGCCGCTGCGCAGGCCGACCATCTGCACTCTTCATTCGCAAAAAACACCACCTTGGAGTTGTTTGAACTATTTGAAGCACGGCCGCAGCACCTGTTGCGCCATTACGGGTAGTTACACCGCTGCTGTGAGAACACCCGAGGAAGTGGCGTACCAGTTGGGCGTTTACGGTGAATCCACACACCGCCGGAATGATTCATCGCGTCACGTAATGACCGCATCGACGCCGCCCGGGCGAAAGCTGCTCACACCAAATGGTTCACTTTGGTCGCCAATTTGCAGACAGACCATGCAAATGTCCGGGGGCAGCGGTCCCACATGCTAGAGCTGCAAGCAGGAATGTGCGTCGTGGAGCTCTCCGCAGGCCGGTGGAACAGCGCCTGCGCAAACCGTCACATCGCCGCAGCCGCCGCTCCGCTGCGTCCCACGGCGCCAAGTGTTTAAGATCCGGAGAATTCGCGCCACATCGAGGCATGAGAACGAGGCACGCTGTACGAATTAGTGTAGCTAGCGGGGTGGGCGAAAACAGCGCGCAAACAGGTGACGCCCGACGAGTGGGCACCTGGCGGCCGGAGGTGAAAACCGGCCGCAGGCTGTCACAACAACGCGAACGCGACACAGGCCGCAAGCGGCTGGCGCGGTAAACCAGGTGGTTGTGCGACATCGTCGGCTTGTCCATCGCCTACCCGCCCACTGATATGCATCGGAAAGAACAGCAGAGCCCGGTGTGTCCGAATAGAACCGTCAAGCTCAATCGTGTTGCCTTCTCCATATATTTCTGAAGTACGATCAGATAAATCACTCGACGATAAGAGGTAAAAGTGAAGGCTCAAAACGAAGATAAAAACAGGAGATCACATTGCGTGAACAAGTGGAGTGCGTTTGCGAGGTTCCCGCCGCAACACGCGGAATGCCCGGGCAGCCTAAATCATAGCATGATGATCGCTCGATGTACATCTAATGCTGTGCCCAGAACAAAGGTAAACAAAGATACAGACCGCACTGCGTAAACGGATGGAGTGCGCTTTCAGCGGTTTTCCGCAGAAATACGCGGAATGGCCGGACAGTGCAACTCGTGTGAAAAGAGTTGTGCTGTGCGTCTGTGAGGCACTTTCAACTGGGCAGTGGGTGATGTGGCGGCTTTGGCGCCCCTGCCGCGGCTCGGCGGCGCTGCCTCAGCCGGCGCCGTCTCCGAGCGCGGCGATCGCCCCGCCGCGGTGCAGACGCTAACGCAGCGCGGCCAGCGCTCGGCACGAGGTGAGGTCAGAGCTCCTCGAGCTGTCGGCAGCCGACTACCAGGCGGCGCACGGCCGCGAACGAGGCGGCCGCTCCGCGTAGTTGTAGCCGACGCAGCGGCGGCCGGCGGCGGTACGGCGTCGCCGGCCAGGCTGAACAGCCGCCGCGTCCACGGTCGCCTCGGCCCAGCTAAGGTCCAGCTCGAGCAGGCTGTGGCGCCAGCGCGTCAGCAGCGGCGCCAGGCCGGCGGCGGCCGCCGTCGCCGCCGAGCCTGACACGAATAGGTGCTGCATGTGCTGGGCCGGCAGCTGCGCCAGACCGACGCAAACTGAGGCGCGCGCAGCCGCGCACGTCCAGCAGGCGCAGCCGGGGAGAGGCGCCCAGCAGCCGCACCAGCTCGGCGTCTCCAGGCCCAGCACGCGTCACGCGGCACGCCACGCTCAGCTCCTCCAGCAGCGGGAAACCGCCCGCTGCCACCTGGCGGAGCACACAGACGGTGCAGTTCAGGTTTAAGACACCAGGGTCATCAGCATAGCCTCTTTGCTGTTATACCGCTAATCAGCCATCGCGGTGCTTTCGCCTACGGCGTAGGGTAGTGTGCTTTCGCCTACGGCGTAGGGCGAGTACTTTTCGCCTACGGCGTAGGGTAGTATCGCAACGATCAGTGCTGAAGGTTCAGAGTACGTTCCCTCTCAGGTGCGAATAACGCAGCCTCCCATGCTTAAATTTGGATTCCCATGACCATGAAATCGGGGGATTTGCGCAATGCAACATATGTCATCTGTACATGGACTCAAGATGACGACACTGCAAGAGAAAGCCTGCAGTTTAAGGGTTGGCATGTTCCCGCTGGAATCAGACGCTGATTCAGCGGTGCTCACGCTCTCGCTCGCTCCTCTAGTGAGGCGGGCGCCAGTCTGATCCGGGAATTGGCCCAGTGGACCTCACATGCTCTCAACCGCTCCCCCAGTGGGGCGGGCGCCAGTCTAATCTGGATTGGTCCAGTGGACCTCAAATGTTCTCACCTGCTCCTCTAGTGAGGCAGGCACCAGTCTGATACATGCTCTCACCTGATCCTCTAGTGAGGCGGGCGCCAGTCTGATGTGGGAGTTGATCCAGTAGACGCTATATGCTCCCACCCGCTCCTCTAGTGAGGCGGGTGCCAGTCTGATCAGGGAGTTGATCCAGTGGACCTCACATGCTCTCACCTGCTCCTCTAGTGAGGCGGGCACCAGTCTGATACATGCTCTCACCTGCTCCTCCAGTGAGGCGGGCGCCAGTCTGATACATGCTCTCACCTGCTCCTCTAGTGAGGCGAGCGCCACTCCGATCTGAGAGTTGGTCCAGTGGACCTCACATGCTCTCACCTGCTCCTCTAGTGAGGCGGGCGCCAGACTAATCTGGGTGTTGGTCCAGCGAAGCACGCGCAGCCGCCGGCAGCCGGCCTGCAGCCGCTCCAGCGGCACAGACACGATGCCGCCGTTTCTCAGCATGATGTTGGAGAGGTCTAGCAGCTCCAGGTTCGGACAGCCATCCTGCGCGCGATTGGTTAGCAGGTCACCTCCAGCTACCGGCCACATGCGAACGGGCTGAATTATCGCCCGTTCGCTTACTATGCGCCACATCGTGGATAACACAGATCTGGCATCCATGGCAGGTGTTCTCTCTCACTTGCCGCCTCTACAATACACTGTATGAGGTGGTGAGTCACATTAGCACCACATCACGTTCACGGGCACAACCCTTCACCAAACTGCACACTACACTGGTTATATATATACACCACCCCAGCCCGGAACAATTCAGCTCGCGGCAAGACCACCAGGTCTGCACCCAGCTCGGCCCACGCAGGCACCGGCTCTGGCCGGCCGGAAACCTCTAAAGGCAGCCGACGCCAGCCGCACCACCCACGTACCACCAGCGCGTTGACCACCACCTGCAGGGCGCTCGTCTGGTTGTGCGCGAGCGTGAGCGCCGTCAGCCTGCCGCCCGTCAGGTGCAGCAGCTGCTGCATGCAGGCGCTGGCCACGACGGGACGCACGCTCTGCGCCTGCACGGCCGACAGGTCGAGCGCGCGCAGCCGCGGCGCCTCGCGCGCCAGCTGCAGCACCAGCTCCGGCTTGAGGCGCCGGCACGAGGCCAGACTCAGCGCCTGCAGCTCCGGACAGTCGCGGCACACGTCTGACAGGATGTCGGCGCTCAAGACCTTGTCCCAGCCGGCTGCCGGAGGAGAGGGGGGGGGGGGAGGGGGGTCACGGGCTGACCGTCACAGAGGAGGTTATCCGGGACAATAGCAAGGAGATGGCAAGAGCATGCTGCACGGCGAAGACAGCTAGGGGGAGCATCGGGGTGCAACAAACTAAGCATGCAGTAGACCAGGGCACGTCGTGAATAAACCGTGAAGGGTAAGGGCAAAGCACAGAAACCTGTAGGTTGCAATCCTACCCCCGTCAAATCAAGTTCTGCGAAGTCTAACCCGCACAACACCATTCGCAGGCAGCGAACCGCCAGCCATCCACAAGTGGGAATGGCCGACACACTTGTACCGGTCGGTCAACCGCGCCGTTGGTGGCGGCGTACAACATGGTGCGGCACTAACCCAGGCTGAGGTCGTGCACGTGGCTGAGCCGATGCCGAAGCAGCCAGCGCAAGCGTGCCTTGGTGCGCCGGTTCTCGCGGATTGCCGCCAGGTCGACAACGCGCCAGAGGTGCGGTGCCAGCGCCGCGTCGCGCCACAGCCGGCAGACGCGCGCCAGCCGCGGCAGCGCCGGCAGCGCGCCGCCGCCGGCGCGCGCCACCCCGGCGAACACGGCCTGAAGCAGCTCGAGCGGCGCGCGCGCGCCCCACGGCCCTTGCGGTTCGGTCCGGTTCCGGCTCCGGTTCCGGCCCTACCATTGGCTTGGCTCCGGATCCGAGGCGGGGCCGGCCGGTTGCCTCGCGCTGGATTCCGTGCGCTTCTTGGACGCCGATCGCTTCCGCTTCCGCGCCAGCAAGAGCTCAGCAGATGAACGCTTCATGGATCTGTTAGCTCTTTGACTTCTTGAAATTTTTGGCGGACTTATGGAGGGATGGAGTGCTATTTTTCTTCTGGGGAATATGGCTGTTTGTTGGTCTTTTTAAGTACAGAAGTGCTAGCATGATCACTGTGAGGTGATGCTGATGGTCCATTTCCATGCTGTACAGTACCACTCTCACAATGGACAAAAAGATCTTACTTTTCCCTGAGGGTGATAACTTAGTCAGCTGCTTAAATCATCCATGACAGGTCACAGAACTGGTATCCAGCACAAGTGAGGTTTCCTGGAAACTGATTTTCACAGCCTGGCTAAACCTCTCACATTGGAATTCATCAGGAAGTCTGAAAAAAAGATGTTAGGGTTATTTAATGGATGCTGGATCACTAAGAATTAGAACTGGACAGCAGGCAAATCACATTACATAGTGATTAAGCCTTCCAGTTCACATCTGACATGCCAGAAGCCGAGATACTTGGGAATATTGTGATATACCTCACTCCAAGGGCACGGACAATTTCATTGGCATCTGTGGGGTAAAGGGACAGCCATTTCTCATATGTTTAGTATAAGTTTAGGGAGATGTAGCCTATATGATCATAGCCATGCCAACAACAGACTCCCATCTATTTGGTAAAATTGACTACTTAGAGATAACAAATATAACAAGACATCTACATTGACCCAGGGTGCCATCTGCACATATTACACAATAGTCTGCACACACAAAATCACAGGGCAATTTCATTGACCACGTTGAGCTTTTGCCTGAACATTGCATATGTTGCCAGAGAATTTCGTAAGTGGATGGTGTGACTCATGATTCTTGAAACAAGCACTGCTAAGTGATAAGTGAGCCCTGATTCAGAAATCTATTCAACTGAAACATTAAGAATAAGTATCTAACATTCATTCCTAAGATGCTACCCTCTACAAACATGTCCTTGCCAGCAAAAAAAAAACATTAATATTAAATGATAGTAGCTGGAAGCAACAAACGTAGAATCACCAGTTTGGTTGATGCATTTCTATGCAGATGTCGGTGGGTCGGTGGATGCGATGCACCTAGGACGAAAGGAGCATTCGCTGCTCGCAGCGCAGCAGAAATATCACGATACCAACCGACCCCAAGCACTAACACAAGTGATCCGTGATATTTGCATCGAGGTATGTTATGTACATGCAATACTTATCATACAGAGAAACACAGCTACTGTAACGCCTGCGCCATTTTCCTCTCCCAAGCTCACGTACCAAATATTAAAGGGAGGTCAGACTATTGGCACCAAATCCTTCATACGTTGCCTATTTTGTTATTGTTCAGAAACAATGCATGACATGACAAGTAAGTACACACATATGACACGCACGGGACCGTCCGTAATTTATTTTGCATTTGGAGAATGGGTTGGGAGGTCTTGATGGCACGAAGATAATCCAAAGAGTAGCAAGGAGAATGGGTCTCTGCTGGTCGCCAGGCGTAACCAGGGTGGACTGTGGTGTCTCGAGAGATCGGCTTGTTACGGCGTCTGGTCTACTCAAGCAAACACTATCTAGCGTCCACGCTATACTTTTCTAACCTTGACTTCCTCCCTGGCTATAATTAATTTTCGATAAATTCACTAAGTAATGACGGCAATGGCGTCTGCAAGGAATGGTCCGTCCAACGACGTCAATCATACTGCAATACTTTAATCAACCAGGTACGTTGTCAGCATGACGGAAGCCGTATATTACGAAACCGCCCACACTGATCCAGGAGGCCTCACGCTAGATATTGAGCGATGTCACGGGAATTAGGCTCAAATTTTCATGAGGATGGACAAAATTTGACACTACCTCTATCCGAGGACACTTCTGGGTACGACATTGACCGTGATCAAAGACAAGCCATCGTTGCTTACGGTGGCACGTATTTTCGATAGGTGTTACCCTTCAGTAATACAGATAGGCGTGAAAGTTGGCGATAGCATGCAACGATGGCGCTTTGGCCTTGCCAGTCGAACACTGCCGAATCCAGTCGCGGGCAACGGGGTCATCCGTCCTAGTCCCCCTGACTGCCGACAGTTGGGTCAATAGCTCCCTTCAGAGCACCACAAAATCAAATCCATTTGCACCAATATTTTCGCCATCTAGTCTGACTAGCGTATCACCGGCGTTAGATGCCAAAGGTAGCGCCTTCACGGGAGCAAACATTGGGTCTGCCCGTTCCGCCCCTGTATCCCGGATCTGCCGACGGGACCCTTACCAGACGTCCTTCTGAAGCTCGGCCTGCTGACTGCGGTGACCTGCTGACCCCGGCTGCGACGAGCTGGGAAGCGTGGTTGGCCCTCCTCTGGCCGTCGTCCGTGGCTCTGGCCTAGCCCAGCCCACTTACGTCAGCGTGCAAAGCATCGCGCGTGAAATCAATGTCCGACGGACCATTGTAAGTCCGCGTTTACCTGTTAACCGGTTGCAAACAATGCATCGGAGTTCCGCTCGTCCTCGTTTCTCTCATGGTTAGTTTAAAGCTGCGACGAAGGGCTGCTGCCGTCGTCGGCGCACTCCGCCTCGTTTCTGCGGTGCTTGCTGGAGGCAGTCAGCCAGCCGGCGAGGCAGTGACGCGAGGACGGCACTCGGCTGCTGCTGGCCCTCTGCGCGGCGTGGCCGGGCCTGGCTGCACGAGGACCCCCGCCTGTAAGTGGAGAGCAGGGCGCTGAGCCCGCGAGGACAATAGGTGCTCTTTAGCGAAAAAGTCGGTCCGTTCGTATTGTCCAGTCGGGGGGCGGGGGGGGGGGCGCAAGGATCCTATATCTCTGCAAGGAATTGGCGTTTCTGTGCGTGAGGCATGCGTTTGAGTAGCGTCAACCCTCCAAATGTGCTCTGATTTGTACTGAATGCTTGTGTATGTTCTGTAACGTCGCGCCAAGCGACAACACCCAAGCCGCTCATATTCCACTGATCATGAGGCACAGCACATACTCCACAGGGGGCTACAGCTCCCCCGGTCCCGCAATGTGTGCTGGACCAGCCTACCACCGCGGTGAGCGCCGAGCCACGCTGCTGCGCCGCTGACCGCCGCGTGCCGGCCGTTGCAGTCTTCACCCTGTTCGCGGTGCAGCGGTTCGAGAACACAGCGTTGCTCGACGGGCGCGGCGGACGGCATCTGCACGCTGGCCTCCAGCTGCGGCGGCGACCAGCGGCGGCTCGTGCGGCGGCGGCTTCGGACCTGCTGTGTCGGTAGGTGCCGACTCGGTGCCCACCGCTCGTGTGCACCGGTCAACATGGCCTGATATTTTCACCGGAAGTAGTGTTGATCGTACCATTTGGTCCACAAAATCCTTCGGTTGTCATAGAGTTACCACCTACACAAGCTATTGCATTTTTGCAATGCAGTTTTCTCTATGGCTGTTCAAATGCCAAAAATGCCGTTTTCTCCAAACCTAGGAACCACCTTGAACTAAAAATATTGAACCTGTGTACCATTGGCCTACTTTCGTGACGAGGCAAGCTCGCCGGTCTCTGTTTTGCCGCTCCAGCTCAATTAATGGCCATACATCAGCAAAGGGTGTAAATCAACCTTAAGCTTGCATTATATAATATATTTTTCCCGCGTTTTCCTGTGGGCCGAACGCCAAGTTAGGTTACGTAACTGGAGTCATTGCGTGTATGCACCGTTATCATGCATTTAGGGATTCTATGGAATGACAAAAGGAAGCGTGACACTGTCACATTTGGGCGTCCCATATAATTATTGACAGCTTTGAAGGCGAACTGACCCCCTGTGTAGCGGCCAGATCAACACTGCTATCTGGTCTGCAGCTGGCTCGCCAGTCCTATGCATGAGATCCGTACACCTTATTCCCACACAAGCTATATTCCTGGTTGTTCTTTGCATCCGTGCACTTTATAGATATGGGTGCTGGCTAAGCTGGGGTTTTGATTCCGTGGACGCGCCGGTAATGGTTTATCATATTTACATACTCCATGTTTGCGTTACTCCTGTGGTTTCAGTCGAGAAGGTCGTGCCGCAATGTTGACCAGCCAGAAGATCGCCTACTTTACCAACGGCAATTACCCGGAGACCGACTCCACGGACCAGCTGTGCGACTTCCGTGTTGATGTCACCCGACCCGGATATATGTCAAAATCAGGTTGGTCGACCTTTATGACGAGAAGCAACCATGTCCCTGACGTGTGCCAGGATACTTACACTTCTGTATCTGGAGACTACGCGCATGACAACGAATGGGAGATGTTTGCCAGGCCTTTTCAGGGAGCAAGCAGGCACCTGATAATGGTGCTCAGCATCCAGGTTTGTTGCCAGACAGACAAAAAGACTAAAGTCACGACTAGCGGAAGCCCGCATTCGTGCTCTTGAATCCTAGTGGAGAGTGTATAACGCAGCGTTGGAAAAACTCTGACTGTGCGCTGCACTAACCGGCACCATCTTCAATGGGGCTTAAATTCGCGTATCCCCCTTGGACGTTATCGCGAAATCAGCTGCAGGTGGCGAGCAGCGGAACTCGTGTAGGTGCTTCTGAAGCCCCATGAAGGGGAACATTGACCATGCGTGGCGTCTGTAGTGGCTTGCTTTCTGATACGGACCCACTTGCTCAGCCGCCACGTAAGCCCTACTCGGTTCAGACCGCGATGTAACTCTTTGAAACTTACATGTGAAGTGGCAGAAAAGTTGATCTGTGCATTGAGTTGTAAGTTGCACTCGAGATGAATCAATAACCGCTATCACCACGAATTCCATTTACGTATATTTCCTAACGGTATAACTTTAAAGAGGAATGCTTTCCTGATATTTGAAAGCTTGGTTGTAAAACCGCATACATTAATAAAATTGTGTTTCACTGGTTATAAACAAGATCATGCCAGTTATACTGCCAGTTATATTATCAAATTTGTTCCTACTAAGACTTTTCGAGACTTTTTAAGAAGGATCGGAATGTCTGACGTGGACGCGACAAAACACGGTCGTATACCCAGGTCGCCTGCGGGCATCCCCGTTCATAGATATGCAGTTTTTGCAGGCCTAGCATACCTACACATAGTCCATGATCAATGAGCGCGGAATTAAGTGATCCTCAAAGCCCCCTCGCTCCATATGACAACCGATACCAGCAATAATAGCGCGGCCAGCGTCCAGCACCCTCGACCGATCCACGTCATTTTCATGGTTGTTATTATCCTGCAATTGCGGTGAACAAAAAAAACATGGAAGAAAGAAACGCACGCCTAATTAGAGTCTCGTTTGTCCATAAGCCTATTCCGGGTTTAAAAACGTGTTTCAGCTATTCAATATGAATGAAATTGTCTGAAAACAATCATGACCTTTTTGAACTGTTATGTACCTCCACTTTTCTTGTTGAAGTGTTAGATGGGTGTGTACTAAAACTTCATGATCCACTTCATACACGTTAAATGAAACGCTGCTCCAGTAAGGAAGCGTTTTATCAATTGACACTATATCATTATTCAGACTTCAGGAAGCTAAGTGCCAGTGGTTGCAGACATAGGGGCAAGTTAGTAAGAGGTGAACTTTTCGTTCTAATACATATTCGCCGGTCTATACCATATATACCATACATAGACTATAAAGACTACGCGTGTCGTAATAACGTACTCGGCTCCCTGCCTTCATATCGAGTGTACGAATCAGCAATGGGTTTGAAATTTTACAAGTGATGAAATACATGGTAAGTTTAACCAATTAAACCATACGGAAATCAGTTGGCTGCAAGCATAATTAACGCTATTTCAAGAATAATTATATGAATATTGTGTAGCTTAGTAGCTTGACTGGTGCTGAGTTAGCGTTACTGGAGACGAAACCATGCGTGGCTTCTTGTTTCTGTCAGTCCTATGAATACAAACCGCAAGCACGATACCTTTGCGGATTGAAGCAATCCGCATTTTCCCCGGGTAAACGTTGTGAGACCGTAGTAAAATGCATGTGTGCTGGTGTGGTGTACTTACTGCGCTTCGTGGTGCATTGTAATGGCGACACCTTGCTTTTTTGCATCCATATGCGTAGGTAGCACTTTTCCGCCTGATAATATTGCTTTTTTTTAAATCGCCCTCACAAATTTACAACCACTTGTAACCTCTAATGACAAAGTAATTTCGTTAAATGTCTTGGGTATCCTCTGCTCCGTCGCGATGCATTTGCATCTTGAAGCCGCGTTTATGTGCATCGTTACGTATTCGATGCTCACTAGAGCTTTGGCGATTCGTGAAATAAAACATTGTGATGACGTCAAATTTTGGATTGGTTTGTCATGCATCTTTAAAACTTATACCAAGACCGTGTCCTCTTAACGAAACACAACACTTGGCATCGCTTCCGGAGCCAGGCGTAAATCCCGATCTATGAGTGTTTTTCCTGAAATGTTCCTCAAATATCCCCGAAATGTTGCCACAGGACTAACCGGAGGTATATAGTGTGAAAATGCTTTTCGTTGACTGCAATTTTTCAACAACAACGCCGTCTTTGGAATTTTTGGCTACGGGTGCGACGCGCAAGAGATAAAGTGAACGTCTGTACAATACCTCGGTCCACCCGTAATTATCGCATTCACCGGCCGGCTCAGTTTTCATTCTCTCCTTCTCTTCCTCTCATGTGTCCTTTCGTAGGTAAAGAACGTATCACGTATTGGTTATATTTACACATCTGGCATAATGCACGCTGCAATGGTTTCGGCCACACCCCTCCTTTTAAAAGGCGAAGCAAAAAAGCAAAGCGACGGTGAACAGTGACTCAGTTACATCCTTACCAAAAGAAATGCATGCCACCGGTTACCTTTTACGGCTCATTCCCACTATACTCTGTCCGCTCCGGCCTTTAAACGCGCGCTCATGCCACCCTCGAAACGGTTATGGGTGGTTTTGCATCGCGCAAGCTCAGGAATCATGATCCGACAGATAGTGTCACAGAAGAAGGGGCGCACGGGGGGGGGGGGGGGGGCATGGTGGCGGGATACGGATAGAGGAGAACGAACTCTGACTGTTCAGTTGTTCTGTTCTTCGACTTACATTTGGATGTCTTGAGATGTTGACTGCAGAGCATCGGTCGCCGCTATCCACTGAGTGCTGCCAGGAGCGCGCCGGCGAGGCCGCCTGCTGAGCTAGTTCAATCCCGACACCTTACGGCCCCCGCTGGTTTTGTTCTCCTTTGAAGGAACCGCCTCCTGGCTTGCCTGCCATCAGTCGCTTTGCCGTGGTTCCTCCCACTTTCTCCCACTGGCTTCAAAGTGCTAAGCTCGCCTCTGGCGTTTTTTTTTTTTTGTCAGCCGTTGCATGTCGACGTTCTAACCGACAGCTGGCGCCACCCACCTCATACGATAGACCCTTCGGTCTCAGCCAGGTATTCCCCAGGTCCGCTGGACGGTAGCCCTGCGAGGGCAAAGGCGGGTACTGAAGTACCGGCGTTAGCCAGGCATTGGAATGTCAATGCGCCCCAGCCGTGCAGTGGTGACTGCTCTCCAACAATACGAGCCAGAAATCTTCCTGCTTTGTTTTTTCGCCGCCGCGGCTGCCTGTCGTTAAGCTTTCGCGATCGATGGCGGCTGGGTTTGATTTCGGGTGTCGGCTAATTTCTCCACATGTAATTTACCGTAAGGCTGAAAAACGCACGCACACACACACACACACGCACGCACGCAAGAGAGAGAGAGAGAGAGAGAGAGAGGAGAGAGCCGGAGAGAGAGAGAGAGAGAGAGAGAGGAGAGAGAGGAGAGAGAGAGAGAGAGAGAAGAGAGAGAGAGAGAGATGAGAGAAGAGAGGAGGATGAGAGGGAGAGAGGAGGAGTGAGCGAGATATATATATATATATATATATATATATATACATGTTTGATTAAAAATAACTGCTGACTCAGCACTGACGAGCTTTTGATGCATCGTTCTAGTTTCCGGCCTTTGACTTTGCGTCCATCGCTTAGATAAAAGATGGTTTGCACAAAATTACTCATATATTCATCACTCCTTCCATTCTAACGTTTCGAGATCCTATCTCATCTTCGGAGAAGACTAAATTGCACAAGAAATAAGTTTTGAGTTTTAAAGGATGAAAAATTGGTGCACTACTGTTGGGAAACATCTTTTGGTACGGAGAACATAAATGAAGACATAACTAATTGAAGTAAGATGGATTGTTATTTCATTTTTGTACTTGTAAGGAGCACTCATAATGGGAATATCACAAAGACACAATGGGAACACTATTGTCACAATCACATCAGAAGTGCTCACCGCCCACCACCTAGTAGTTCAAGAGTTCTGCAAGAATTTGTCTGTTTAGGGGGCGGAGAGAGTTCGTTAATGAATATGCTTTCCCGAATTTGAAGGCGTCTTCTGTCACTGCACGTCCGTAAAATGTCAGTGCTGTCTGTCAGTTGTTGTCGTGTCAATGTCATGTCGTGTTCCTGTCGCATGTGGTCCAGAGGTGCCCCGTCACGTAAGTGCATTGTCAGGCGTCGTGAGAGTGTCGTTGTGGTCACACCAATGTAGTGTATGGGACGAAGTTTGCAGCCTGCGATGTTGCATTGGAATTGATACACTACATTGGTGCATTTTAGTTTGTCGGGTTTGTCTGGGCTGTTTCTCATAAGAAAGTTCGATATTTTCTTATTACAATAGTAAATGATAATGTCTATTTTGTGGTCGTTTTTGCCTTTAACATGTTGAGAGATAATTTCCCGTAAAGCCTTTCCCGTAAAGTCTTGTTTGTGGGCGGATGTCATTTGATTTTGATGATACAGTTTGACGGTCGGTTGGATGTTTTGCCTTGATTTGCCTTCAAAGTGTCTTGTCATAGTGTCTTGTGTCATAGTGTCTTGTGTCATAGTGTCTTGTTCAAAGTGTCTTGTCTTGTCTTGTCTTTCGTTGTGTCTCGTTTTCAATGTCAGAATTTGAAAAACCGTTATTTACCAAGATCTGTCTGATTCGTGTCAATTCTGAATGTGTCCTGTCCAATCAGAGCAGTGCTTAAATGCTCGTCTAAGAAAGGACCTTATGACGCTAATTTTGTAGCGTCGAGGACACTCACTGTCAGCATTTAAGCACCGTCAGTTGTTAGTCTGTTTTCGGTATACAGTCGTTTTGAATTGTTGTCCCTCTCCATCGACAGCCACGTCAAGAAAGGGTATTACGTTTTGCACACTTAGCTCTGTTGTGAATTTTAAGCCAGACCGTTCTTCAAGGGTGTTTTTGGGATGTCCTAGTTGGTCAATGTCCCTAACTTCTACAAAGATATCGTCTACATAGCGGCAGTAAATGTCCGGTCTTATGTCGTCATTTAGTAGTATGTCGGCTTCTACGTGTCCCATAAATAAATTAGCGAATAGAGGTCCTAGAGGTGAGCCCATCGCAAGCGATCGTTACGTATTGCAGTCTCATCACACATCACACTAAACACGAGCCTTAGAGCCTCTCTCACACGAGCTGCTGGAAAAGGCTGTGTTGGTATATTGTCCACTCGTCATAAGCGATCGTATACGATTTGATCTAACATCTTTCTCTCTCTCGCGGCCTGTATAATTGGCTGCTAAATCACAGCATATATATATATATATATATATATATATATATATATATATTGGTATAAATTGGCAGAATCTTTTCTTTTATGCATGTTAGATTAAAAATGGCCACTGACTCATCATTGAAGAGCTCTTTTATGCACCGTTGTAGTTTTCGGAGACGCCTTTCTAGCTTTGGAGGGTCTCTCCAGCACTAAACAGACAAACAAAGTCTTGTACAACCGTTGAATTAATAGGTGGTGGGCGGTGAGCACAATTGATGTGATCGTGGTAATATGCTCGTGTCTTTGTAGTGTTCCCATTTTGTGTGTATGTTATACGTATTAAAGTATAAAAAGGGTTCTGTCTTACTTCAACTGACCATGCCTTATGTATCTTGTCCGTACTTAAAGACGTTTTCCAATAGAAGTGCACAATTTTCATCCTCTTAAACCCATAACTTATTCCTTGTGGCGTCCAGTCTTCTCCGACGATGAGATAAGATTTTGAAACGTAAGAATGAAAAGACTGACGAATAAGGAAGTGATTTTGTATGAGCCATCTATAATCTAAACAATAATGCTAAGTCAAAAGCCCCAAAACTAGCGCGATGCATAAAAAGCTCGCCAATGCTGAGCCAGCGATTATTCTAAATCAAACACACGCGCATGCGCGCGCACACACACACACACACACACACACACACACACACACACACACACACACACACACCACACACACACACACACACACACACACACACACACACACACACACACACACACACACACACACACACACACACACACACACACACACCACACCACACACACACACACACACACACACATATATATATATATATATATATATATATATATATATATAATTTTTTTTCTTATTACAATAGTAAATGATAATGTCTATTTTGTGGCCGTTTTTGCCTTTAACATGTTGAGAGATAATTTCCGTAAAGCCTTTCCCGTAAAGTCTTGTTTGTGGGCGGATGTCATTTGATTTTGATGACACAGTTTGACGGTCGGTTGGATGTTTTTGCCTTGATTTGCCTTCAAAGTGTCTTGTCATAGTGTCTTATATATATATATATATATATATATATATATATATATATATATATATATATATATATAGTGTCATAGTGTCATGGTGTCATATATATATATATATATATATATATATATATATATATATATATATATATATATATATATATGTGTGTGTGTGTGTGTGTGTGTGTGTGTGTGTGTGTGTGTGTGTGTGTGTGTGTGTGTGTGTGTGTGTGTGTGTGTGCGTGTTTGCGTGCGTGCGTGCATGCGTGCGTGCGTGTGCGTGCGCGTGTGTGTGCGTGTGTATGCGTGTGTGCGTGCGTTTGCGTGTGCATGTAAGTGCGTGTCCAGCCTCATCGTTGCACCCACAGAAAAGTTGACCGACGCTCGAAATCAAGCCCAGACGCCATCGATCGCGAAAGTTTCCAAGTTTCTAAGAGTTTTAGCTCTAAGAGCTTCTCATATGAGCATTAAAGTTGGTTCAGTCGGGGTCATGCCACTTTTTGCTTCCAAAGGTTAATAGAAAACGTTACGACGTTATGTTGTGTTACGTTATGTTACGACGTTATGCAGTGATCTGCCATTGCTTTGAGCAAAATAGCATCGCGCTTATAACTTAACTTCAACCCCGATGACGCCTGTCCTTACAGATCGGTTAGTTAGAGCGCCTGCATTCCGATCCATCCACCCGTGACGGGTGGGTTCAAATCGATTTAAGCGCCCGCTTGTTGTCGTTGGCAGGTATGTCCCGCGGCCGGTGTCAGTGGCTGCTTTAAAGATCAGGTGACGTCAGAGGACAGGACGGACCGGGCCGAGTATTAAGGCACGTTAAACTTTCGCCAACAGATTGCGCTGTAGACATGAAATTATGCGATCGGATAGAAGGCTCATATAGGTACAATAGGCTCACACAAGAACCCCCGCCTAGCGTGAGCTTTGATCCTAGAAATCGATCCATTGGAAAGGCGCGATTAATCTTTAAAAGAACGTGGACAATGCTGATCAGCACGCCTGTAAAGGGTGTGCCAACGCTGCTATGGGCCGCATCAAATGCTTAAGATGTTATGGGAATAACGCATTGGACACTAAAGCGATTGAAAACCGGTCATAACTAACCCGGACAGCACCATTGCTACGCAGCATGTTGTTACGGCATGTGGTAAACATGCCGGAAATGTTGGTTGCAATAGAACGGTCGCGGGGTAAAAGTGACGTTTGCGTTTAGAGCACACACAACATACATTGCTCTCAATGAGTCCCGCCGGGGTCACGTGCATTTACAAGGCTGGTTACAAAAGCACTTGCGAACGCAAACCGTTTCTGTCCAACGACAAATGACTGTGTAATGAATTCGCCGTCGTTCTGCGTGGGTGAAAGTTTGACACTGGCACAAACGCATCATGTAACGCAGCATGATGCCAGCGAAATTTCGTGGATATGTGGCCTTCAGATACTACATTGCCATTTAAAACGACACTGAATATTGACATTGCTATAAAAAAGCTGGCAGCTGTCGGCATGGCAGAGATTGGTAGTGGACTGGATCATCGGACCACCCCGATTTGCGGATTAGCAAAACGCTGCGAGTTTCCATTCCATGAGGATCACTTCCAATGTAATGAAAGTCTGGTATGTCTTGGTCTCTCTTCCTAGGTCGGTATCGTCCGATTATCCGGCAGCTCGGAAAGATGACAAACCTGCTGTCAATATCACAGATGAGCAACGTCCCGCTTATGCACAGTCTGTCAATCCAGTGTTACAATCACCTAATAATGGACAGAGATAGTGACAGGACATGAATAGGTCTGATTTAAAGGGGTGACTTCGACCTTCGAGCGGCTGGCACAAACAGACCAGTCTCCCGTGTTAGGGGATGATCACGAGACACACGTGGAAGGGTCGCTTGGAGTCACGCACGGTCGGTGCGGTGCCGCCTCAGGGCTAAAAGGTTGCCCGGCCAGGCCTTTGCGGTGTCCCCGGCCGGCTCAGCGACGTACGGTATTGTTCCGCTCCGGTCGCGGCACCCCCCCCCCCTCCCCCCCTCCCCCCCCCGATCAGAGCCTGGAACCGAGCGAGTCCAATAAAAAAAGCCTCGGCGAAGGCAGCGGCTAGTCCCGACCCGACAGTGGGTCACTTCACCGAGCCTTAGGCCGCGTTCTCCATTGCCAACAGCCGTTCACAATGTGCAACTTATGACGTCAGAGGTAAGCGCGTCATAGCAGCTCCCTCGGCTTGGAAGGGAGCCGTTTGTGTGTGACGTAGCCACTTGCGACGTCCTAGGTATCAACTCAGGTAGGTAGTGTGTGCAATGGGAAACGCGGCTCTGGATTCGGTTGACACTGGCCTGGCGCGCTGATTGGTCAAACGTGACGTCATGCCTCATGCTGGTAGTAATTGACCTTTAGGATGCCAGGAGGCACTGGTCAAACAACGTTATCAAGAAACTATTTACCATGGTGGTAAACCTCGACGTTTCAAGCTGCAGTCTTGGCTTCGAGTGATCAATATTTAACTAAAAAAGTTTCAGAAGACTAAGCTCCATCCAGAAGAAGAGCAAAGACCGACAATGTTCCGAATCTGTGCAGGCACTGCTACTAAAAATATGTCAAAAGTACAAATGCTCCCAGCTCCTACATCCTAACACCCGATGCACAGCACAGTCATACTAAGGCTGCAAAAAAAGAAAACGCAAACGGCTAAGCGAGAAGGTTACGATGATACATCCCAGGTATGAAGTGAAAGAATTGCTTACCGCGAATATCAAACATCGCGAATATTGCGCGATCCTCACGAGCATCTCAGGCATTCAGATTTTTGCGTGCTAGCACCAAATACACGATACCGCTGAGGGCTGCCCGAAACACAGGCGGACCCCGTGTTTCGGGCAGTCCTTTCGGGCGCCACAGGTGGGTCGAGAGGTTATAAATTTGCAGCGATTTGCGTTTGCGCTCGCGATAACTAGCTGTTGCTAACATTTCTGCCTTAAAGTTTACTTTTGCTGCGCTCTGTCACGTAACATTGCACAGCAAATGCCGCATAGCGCAACAAATACAAGCTTTAGAACATACATTTTAAGAACTGCTAAAGGCAACGCCGACCTTAAAACGTAACAACCGTGATCCTCGCCTGAGGCTAATCTTGGCATCTCCGTGCATTGGGTGCTAGATCTGAGAACCTGAATGCCTGGGATGCCCGTCAGAAGCGTGCTACGTTTGCGGTCCCTGATGTTCGCAGTGATTTACTGGCTAACCCTGTACTTGGTACGGATCATCGTAACCTTTCGGCTTAGCTGCCTGCGTTTCGTGCAGCCCTTAGTGTAATGCCGCAGGAGAACTCCGCCTGAGATGCGGTCCTTACACCGAACTGAGGAACACTGGGACCCCGCTATCTTCCAGATATGGTTTAGCTGACCGTGCAACACTTTGTACCAAGTGTCACTCCTACGCAACATAAGCTTCCAGTTTTAAAAAAATTAAATCCGAGCTTTTTGGATGGATGAATTTCTGGATCAGAGCTCACGCTGAACAGCGCTTGTTGTGTGAGTTCTGACCCCTTCCATCCCATCGTGCAATTCCAGGCCAACGGCAGAACTTGGGGGCGAAAGTTTAACACGCCGTAATGAGCGGCACAGTCCGACCTGCCTTCCGACGTCACCTGACCTTTAGCGCGACCGCTGCCACCGGCCGCAGGACACATCCGTCAAGGGCAGATAGCGAGCCCCTGAAGCGACACGCCTTCACCCCGCCGCGGGTGGGCAGATCGGGAGGCAAGCGCTCTAATTGAGCCATCCGAGGCAACGCATGTGTGGGGCTGATGCAACCACATGAGCAACATACCTGCACATGACTTGCCACCCTTTATGCCAATGCATTAGCTACTTCCAATTTCTAAATCGTTCACCGATGCAGCATACTTTAAAAAAAAATAAGAGAAAATGGTGATAGTCACGTGATAGCGAAGATGGCGTTCGACCCTCAGGCAACGGGACCTGAATGCGCTAGCAACGTCCCGTTATCACAAAAGTGTCTTTGATGCTTCACCTATGTAACCCATTTATGCCCTTGGTGCACGGATTTCTATAAAGAATATATGAAAAAGAAGGTCGTCCGAGGCATGCAAGTAATGGGAAATCGGATGGTAGCTGAATGAAATATACAAGCTCATTGCGTATAAATATTGCAATTTTGGACATGTGACAGGAGGACCATAGGGGCATGTTGAGAACGTTATTTGCAAAGCGCCAGGCAGCTGTATGATAATCAGTAGCACCTTGGTACTACACTCTGACCATCCCAGGGTTACATCGGTATGCTATATATATATATATATATATATATATATATATATATATATATATATATATATATCGTCGAGGCCATCTGGGGTTGATACCGATAATTACCGCGAGTATCAGGCTACATGTGCACGACTCATCCCTACCACCCATGTCAGATCACGGGGATAGCAAGATACTTGTCAACATGGTTCATTGGTGGTGTTATGCTAAGGGTGAGGTAAACTGTCCCAGTGTATGTTCCGTTCCATGGATCCTGTGGTGCTAGTGAACACACGGTTGAAGGTGATGTGGTGCAGGAGTACAATACAATATCTTTTAAAGGTATGTGCCGTTCCGTACAGGAGGCGTGATAGCAGTGTCGCCCGTTACCACGCGCCGCACCTGGCAGAAAGGGCTGCGGCACTTTTGAACCGAATGGCTGAAACTCCACTGCCAAATGCCCCGTCTTTCCTGTGCACAGATCAAAAATAAGACATTGATGAGCCTCGCTGATACGTGAGATGCTAAGCGCATTCGTGAAGAACATTACTCACATAGATAAGACGGTAGTAATAGCCTTATTCTTCAGAGAAACCAGGAGAATGGAGAAATAGATTGGGTGATATTTCGACAACATGCCTTCATTGAAACAGTAGCAGAAGTGTTATGTGAATAATTTCTGGTTTTGTTTCGATAAAGGCATGTTGGCGAAGTATCAAAAATTGCAAGAGCAGGAAGTTATTCACATAACACTTCTGCTATTGTTTCGATGACGGCATGTTGCCGAAATATCAGCCGATCTATTTCTTTATCATCCAGGTTTTTCTCCGAGGAATGAGGCTATTACTACTGTTTTAGCCTCGCTGATGAGACTTGCCACGAAATGCAGTCATATGTATAATAGGCCCGTACACAGATCAAGGTTAATTCTCATTGTGTGTTGAATTATGTTCATTGTGTTGTAATCAGTGTAGTGAGAGAGGGATCATAAATACGTTGTAATCATAAGTCCCTGCGTTTTAATGAGCGCATTCATGCCAACATTTTTAAATATCCAGATACATCGACGTCCGCTCCCAAACAGCTAGGAAGTCTAGAATTTGCGTCACCAATATTTTGTCACTCATTGTTTTTGTAATCTGATATTTTGAGTCTCGATGTTTACTAGGCGGACCTTTTATGCCTCTATGTTTTGAGGTGGCGATAGTTTAGGTGTCGATACATCGTATGGTGATGTTTTGCAGTACAGATGTTTTGCGGGGCAATATTTTGCGCGTCAATAGTTGCGTGTTGATGTTAAGTGCGTCGGTTCTTATCCGGGTGCCACCAAAAGTGAGTGAACACAGGCCCAAAACCTTGGCGGTATACATAGGAATTGCTCGAGATTACGCATTTTGTTAAGCACTAAACGGAGAAGCGCAGGACACCAAGAGGACAGTCACACAAGCCACGTGACAATCACACATAACATTTCAGGATTACTGGACATGTTTTGCCCAGCTTTCATCTTTGATAACATATCTCCGCAATCAAGACAAGTGAGGGCATGCATCTAACTGCAAAGTGCGGATGAATATACTGTCTGCGATTCATATGGCTGACCCAGGATTGGACGGGCAAGCCAGGAATATCAGCACTTTGAAAAAATTGCTGAGTTTAACACACCGTGTTTAACTTATCGCCATGACTTTATGTTACCGTTGGCTGCGATTTGTCTCGTCATCCACACTATTGTTTGCTATACACGCGTTTTACTGCCGTTGTGTCCATGTTATTTAAATCGCTACAATTACCTATCTTGCGGGGTCCAAACGTCCCGATGCGTTAATGAGCTGCCGTCGCCTAGCCACCGCCCGCGACCATCACTGATTCATGAACCAGGCTATGTTGCTTCGGTTCACTAGAACCGCTGGGTCGCGTCGTGCAGCGCGGGGCTCGCAGCCTCTCAACATCTGAAAGTTGCTTATTGCCATGACGAATGTCATGTCCAAAACTAGGGTAATGAAGCTTGATGCCGTCGGTAACCGGTGCCAATAAGTTTGATACATGCGTTAGCCAATTTGATTGCAGTGAGGTTTCGCCAGGCGATGGTCCGTTCATGGAAGCTTATGCTAATTCACGACTAGCGTTGCTGGAAAAATGTATGGTATTTCTAGCGGGGTAGCCGTGGTTAGCAATTTAGTAATTAGATCGATGAATTTGCGAAGATTTCAAGTTTTGGCAGTCGTGAGCAAATTATTGCAGAAACACATACAGCTTAAATGTGCATTGTTCACATTTAACAACGCTAAGTGCCGTGCAATTCCCATAATCCAGTTTTCATCGGTTTAGGCTACAGCGCTTTGTGATTAGAATGAGCTTGGGGAGAAGTGACTAGCCGTTTTCGGGTCGACTGCAGGCTCGCCTATTGGTCATGCAGTTTACGATTCAGTGGTGAATGTTAGCCGGTGCGGCCTTCGCTGTGCACAGTTGGTTTCATCCATGCATCTGTTATTGTTGCTGAGATCCGACATCGGTTCTTAAAAGCACCACAACATGCGCGGATCCATGATTTAAGCAAGAAGGCGCATGGCTATCTTTCCACATCGGCCCACACATTTAACGAATAAGATTGTTTTTTATCTCACATGCTGAAAAAAGAAAACAAGGTTTCGGGAAGCTAGCCTAATGCTCAGAACGCAGCATACCTGTTACTGTCTAACAAGTCTTACCTCTTAAGTTGCATTAAAACATTCAGCGAATTGCGCTTCCTGCTCTTTTTTGTTATGCTTAGTCCTGCAATCGGTGGTTGTGAAGATGCAATTGGCAGTTGCATGACGGCCGGACCGGGCCGGGCCGTGTCGCTCAATATTTCTTTTTACAAAGCACGAAGAAGAAACAGGTTGAAGATCATTCCGCTTTTTTCTCGAAAGACCCCGATTTACTATCCGGATCGAGTCATTGGGTGGTTTTAAGCGATCTCCTCACGTGATGCGATGCCCGCAGGAACTGCTCGGCCTGCGGTCTCGATCATAATCAATTCGCTTTTAAGGCTGGTGGATGTCCTGCCACGTGACTTTACAATATGTTTGAATCATATATTTGTTCAGGGACAACATTTGTTTTCTTGTACTGATCGATCCGTAGGGTTCCGAGGAGTCGACGCGTTTAGCATTTAAGTACGCCTGTTCTGTCATGAAATCTTACACAATGTCCGTGGCCAATAAGATGCACTCATTGCGTGCTAGCAAGCTCAGGGTCATCATCTTGCACGGGGGATTGTGCTTTTGATTACAGTTACAAAAGCTCATCAATTATATCCCAAACAAATTCATAGAAGGAATAGTTCCGTTTCAACACAGATTCAGCCTCATCGCTGCACGTTTTCCACAGTCTGCAGGAGTCACGTGCTTAGCACAGGGATGCTCTTCGTAACGCATACGCCACGTGACAAAGGAGCAGTTGATCACACTGCACGTGACATGACATACGCCACGTGACAAAGGAGCAGTTGATCACACTGCACGTGACATGACATACGCCACGTGACAAAGGAGCAGTTGATCACACTGCACGTGACATGACATTAGTTCTTCACCAGCAGAACGGCTTCTCACTCGGATGGCCGCAGATCGCCCGCCAGCCACCGTTGTCCTCCTCCGCGTGCCACACTCAGGCGGCCCGTTCAGTGCCGCTGCTTCGCCTGGTGGGGCCCGGAGCCGTGTACGGAGCCGGAGCCGGAAGCCGGAGCCGGAGCCGGGTCGGGTTGTCGTCGTGCCGGATGTTGCCTGCTTCCGGCGGGGGCAGGGCGGCCCGCAGCAGGCCGGCTCGTCGTCCTAGCCGCGCCCAGGCAGTGCGGGCCTGCTCCGTCCTGCGCAGGCTCAGCACCAGCTCCAAGGTGAAGACGGCCACGGCGGCCAGGCCGCCCGCCACGAGCACGAGCAGCGCGGCCGAGAGATCCCGCAGCGTGAGCGGTCGGGGCGCCGCCGAGATGTCGGGCTCGTCGAGTCGCGCCGCGCGCAGCCACAGCTCCACCAGGCCCGACTGCAGCAGCTGCATGACCGCGTCGTTCAGCTGCGACACGAAGCAGGCTCCTTGGCGCACCGGCCACGCCAGGCCCGTTTGGAAGAAGCGCGCGCGCGAGATGTAGAAGAGGTCGTGATCGGGGCGGCGCCAGAGCGCGTGGCGCAAGTGCGAGAGCTCGTTGATGTAGGCGGTGTGGTTCTCGAGCGGCGCAGTGCTGCTCGTCAGCTGCTCGATCGGGAACAGCGACATCTTATCGGGGATGCGGCCGAGGACGGACTCGCTGCCGCGGAAGGACTCCAGGTAAACGGTGGCGGCAGTGCCGCTCGCGGACTTCACTCGGAACCGCGACAGCGCCAGCGCCTCCAGCGAGCCGATGGGCCGGCCGTACACGGGCACGGACAGTTTGGACGTCAGCATCGTTTGGTAGTAGATGCCAATGATGACGCAGAAGAAGGCCCAGAGCAGGACGAGCAGGCGGCTGGAGCCGCGGCGCGGGTCGCGCATTTGGTGCTGGCCAGTGATAGCGCCCCAGACCAGGAAGCCGGCGGCACCGAGCCGTCCCCAGCGGCCCGCGCTCACCGCCCACCAGGCCCGGCACGACCCAGAAGATGAGCGTGACGACGAGCACCGCGGCGGCCAGTAGCGTCCAGGTCTTGCCGTCGAACGGCGCGGCGATGACGACCCAGCGCGGCAGCAGCGGCGGCCGGCGCAGCAGGAACGATACCGGCTCCTGGTGGAACGGGTACGTGACGTCCACCACGCGGCTGCGGGCCAGCGTCACGGAGATGTCGCCGATGGCCATGTCCGCCTGACCGTCCACCACCATACCGATCACTCCCGTCCAGGAGCCGTCGTCGCGCTCCACGCCGAACAGGCCGTCAAGCTCGGCCGGCTCCACCAGCTCGTAGCGGAAGCCGAGCGCGCCGGCCACCGCAATCCAGCATGTTCACCTCCACGCCGACCGTGCGTCGCCGGCCGCCCACCGTCTCGTAGCGCGCGTAGATCGTGTCCACGGCCGCCGTGGTGGCCACGCGCAGTGTGCGGCCCCGCAGCCGGCTGTGGTTCGGCAGGAACCAGCGCGGCGGCGGTCGGCCCGCCTCCGGCTCGAACAGCAGCGATGAGCGCAGCGAGCGCTGCACGCAGTCGATCTCGTGCGTGAACACCTGCACGGACGCCAGGTCCTCGGCCACCATGACGGCGGAGATGGCCTGCGCCTGGTCGAAGCGCACCAGGTGCAGGCTGACGGAGCGGCTGATGTTCTTCGCCGGCTCGATGACCAGCATGCGCCGGCAGCGGTTGCCCCAGCGGCGCAGCAGCTGCGCCGGCTGGTGCGACTTGACGCGCCGCCACGACTCGTCGCGCAGCCAGAGGAGGCAGGTGCGCGCCGGCTGCATGGTGGGCGACCAGCGCAGCCGGCCGGCCGCCGCCGCCCAGCTGCAGCGAGCGCGCCGCGCCGTGCAGCGCCCGCAGCGCGCCAGCCAGCAGCGCGTGCTCGTCGAACACCAGCACCACGTCGTCGCCGGCCGTCATCCAGCCCAGCACGGCGGCCAGCTGGGAGAGACGGGCCGGCGGCGTCGGCTGCCAGAGCGGCGACGTCAGGCCGGCGGCCGGCCCCACCAGCCAGACGACCATCAGCCAACGCATTCTGGTGCCGACTGAGGCGCGCCGGCCGGGCGGCGGCTGCGCGGGACCTTCGGCGCACTGCCGGCTTTACCTGATCATGGATGTGAGCTGAAAACCATGGGTTGCACGGGGCAAAGTCGCCCATGCGTGGCATTTGAAACCGAATTCTGGATACACATGCGTTCCTGAGACTCATGTCGCGCGTCACGGGTTTACTGCGGCAAGTCAGATTGCGCCTCAACCGGGACCTCCAGCTTCACCATGCCAAGGAAGTTGAACCTATTTCCCAAATCTCATGAATGGGTGAGCCCACTCCACAGCCTATATCGAACCGGGTTAAAAGAGCTACGCGTGGCGTAGAATAAAATTGAACAAGAGGAAGAGCCCGATGCAGTAGACGTTGTACCTCTCCAGAAATATTTCCTTATGTCCAATGCTGGGAGAACTGGTATGCGCCCATCATAGCCACCTTTCACATGTGATAAACTGTGCTTACGCTAGCGAAAACAGAAGTTTCGTGGCTAGATCATATCGAGAGGTAATTGATTGAGATGGATAAATTCTGAAACTTTAAAACGATTAAGAGGTCATGACATGTCTGTCATGTCCTAGCACACGCCCGGGTAGCTGGTTAGATACCCTTCGCTCGGGTGGCCGTGGTTGGATATGATCCCCTGAGATCTCAGAAATTACGGAAGTTAGAGATACCAAATGCACAGGATGTGTTGGCCTGCGCATGAACTAAACGTTTCCTAGGTCATGACCTTTGGTCAAATAAGTCTAAGGGAGGTCAAACTCCAGATTGGTGTCCAAAGTGCCCCCAGACCTGTTCATGCAACTACCGTGGACCTAGATATCTGTGCTAAGCAAAAGGCTACTGGTGCTCATTTAAGATCAGTGACCTTGTTTCACCTTAAGCAGGTCATGGTGACCAAAATCATACAAGACTGTTTTGTTTTTTGCACTTGAATAAACGTCGAAAACGTCGAAACGTCGAAATGAATTACGCTAGGCAGTATCTTCCTAAAAACAAAATGTTGACCCGAGTCATTATATGTCAGCGACCTATTCTGACCATTAAGAAGTCCATAGAAGATGTATAATGCTGGTTCCTATTACCTATAGATTGAAAATGGGCCCCAGAAACTATCCCATTCAGCAAGCTCTAGATTAAAAAATATGATGGCTTCTTACATTGACCTGATCTTCATACCTGACTGTCGGTCAATGTCATTTGTTAATTTAATTGTTGTAGTGCTCTAGAAAGTGTCTCAGAGATGTGGGGCTGGTCTAACACTCCGTTGTTGCGTCAGATTGATCTATTCCCTAGACATTTTCTTCGGTGAACCAATGACTTAATTTTGACCTGCCGTAGGTCAGTGACCTGACAAATTACATCTAAGTTTTTTAAAGGCAAAGATTCACTATCTACTTGTCTACAGCTGTGTAAAATTTGGCGTGGTTACGCCACGCCGTTCGGAAATCATTCCGGAAAAACATTCGGGGGGGGGGGGCAATTGACCCGCGACCGCTCAATGACCAGACTTCCCTGATATGTGCCAAAGAAAGTCCCGATGTATCACCAAGAAGATTGAGTAACTGGGCATCCGGGCAGAGGAATAAGACGACCATCAATGACTTGCTTGCAAAAGCAAGAACAAATATTTCATAAATACAATAAGTTGAATTGTCAACGGAATTTATTGACACTCAGAATTTAGAAGAGTGTAATTATTTACGATGTGTTTTGTGGCCCCATTTTCAAGCAGCTTGAAATGGGAAAGGAAAACGCTCATCGGGCCTATAGAATGAGCGCATTCAGAAATGTATGTTTGCATCAACTGTTAAACGACTATTCGGTTAATTTGTAGAATTAACACAACGCTCCACTTGCGTAAGCTAATGGCAAAGAGTCTTCAAGTTTGCCGTACGTCAAATATAGCACGCACATATGAACAGATTACTCAGATGGTCTCCGATGGTCTCAGTAGCCTATTCTTGTGAAGTGTGAACAAACTGAGGTTTATGGCCCCGAGAGTGCATAGAAAGACTGGCGTCTTAACCGGGTTTTTTGCCTTCCCTGGCGCCCTCCAGCCGACAAGGTTACGGTTTTAACTGAAGCTAAAATGACTTCCGCCACGTCTGCCACGGCGTTCTCCCGCCTATGCTAACCAGTTTGCGACGCCGGGCATCGGAGTGACCGTTAGGTAAACAGTCTTTAGGCTACATTTAGCTTGTTTAACCGCCACAACACCCGGATCATGAATCGTTTAAAGCTTGTTAAAACGCTTGTTTAAACGTGTCTCGCGCAGCCGCGCACTCATGCTTTGGCCGCTGCCGCAGCCGCCTGTCGACGGGCACAAGCTGTGCCGCATGGCACATACTGCGCCGCTGAGCACGGCTTCTGTTGCCTGGGGCACACGGCGCCACCTGGTCGCACGGGGCCGCCGACAGTGAAGTTAGGTGCTCGGCTTCATAACGCACCGCTCAATGTACGCGTCTGTAGGGGAAGTCCAACAGAAGGGTTCTTAAAGACCCCCCCCCCCCCCCCAACAAGCTGGTCTGCAATAGAAGTGTGAAATAGGGCTGATTGGAAGCTGTCGAGCGCATTCTAAGTAATCGTACTGCCTTTGACATATCAATCAGAAAACGCGGCAACTTGGCCTTAAGAGTCAACAAGTGCTCCCGTTGCTAGCACATTCTGTTGGATTGCAATGCAAGATAGGGATGTTCTGAATCGGTGCCGTTTGCAGTGGGTCGGCGAATCTGGAGACGCGACGACTCTGTTGGAACCGGGAAATGTTAGCCTGGATCGAGGGCGCTGCAAACTGGCGAAGGTGCCGGTAGCAGTCAGATCTTGCCGACTGTGCACTGCGCTATTGCAGTGGTGCATCTGCTCTGCTCGCGATGCGGTATTGCCGACTGGTTTTTAGAACATGCTTGCATGCAATGGTAATGCAGCACTTATCACTTCGCCATCGAGCACCCGGACTGCATCGCAGTGGCATGGAATAACGCTTTTGAACTCGTCCGTGCATTGTGGCCACATGGCGAGCTGCTTCCCGCCGGATCGCCCGTACAATAGCATGTCGGCGGTGGTCTAACCACCATACAAAGACACGAGGGCCATCTGGCAAGACCTACAAAGGCGAGGACATCGGGCGGCGGGGCGTCTTCAGCGAGGTCCGGCGTATGAAGAGTCGTTCGCACGACCCCGCCAACGCATTGTTATGCTGCGCCACAGTCCGCAGCGGACGGGGTCTCTGTCTCTGCCGCCATCTGAACGGCATAATAGTGCAGCTATATCGACAATGGCTTTGCATGGATTGAGCGTCATCACCTCGAACAGCCATAAACGGGACCAAAATGTTAAGCTGATGCTTGAAGTACTCTTCCACTGGTGATGTGTGCGGCTGCGTGAGCTGTTTGTGCAAATCTATTTATATGCAGCAAAACTACGATAGACATAGCACTGAAATGTGGCTGGTCGGGGGGCGGAAGCTGACGGCCGGAACACTTGCGTACCTAAACGCATGGCCTTGCCGGGATGTTAAAAAGAGCTCGGAAACAACTGGGGCAGGTTATAGCTGTTGCCTGCTACCACCATCCCTGAAAATGAATAGCTTTACTCTCCGGTGTTGCCTGAAAATAATCGAAGTGAGAATCGCGTTTGTCTCCCGTCCCCCTGCCCTGACTCCCCTGGGATCCAGCGTCACAGCCGCATCGCCTGGCCCCTGCCGCCGTTCCGGGGCGGTGGCCATGCCCGATGCTAGGGTCCAGCGGCGCGCCCGAGCAGCCGGACACGCGCATCTAATGACGTGTCAACACGCTCGCTCTTCGAGGGCCGCCCCGGCATTGTGATGGCTCCACGCGTACATGTGTGCCGATTGATGCAAGACAATTAGTCGGGACAGAGCAAACACTTGCGAGTGTGGACAAATGCAGCCTAATGCAGGCTGCACTTACAGTGACATTGGATAGAGGCAGCCTGCGTAATACAGGCTGCCGTACTGTAACGTTGGATATAGGCGGCCTGCGTAATACAGGCTGCCGTACTGTAACGTTGGATATAGGCGGCCTGTGTCATACAGCCACCCGTACTACAATGTTGGATAGAGGCGGCCCTGCGTAGTACAGGTCGCCGTACTGTTAACGTTGGATATAGGCGGCCTGTGTCATACAGGCCGCCTTACTACAATGTTGGATAGAGGCGGCCTGCGTAGCACAGGCTACCGTACTGTAACGTTGGATATAAGCGGCCTGTGTAATACAGGCCGCCGTACTACAATGTTGGATAGAGGCGGCCTGCGTAGTACAGGCTGCCATACTGTAACGTTGGATATAGGCGGCCTGTGTAATACAGGCCGCCAGTACAGCGACATTGGATAGAGGCAGCCTGCGTAATACAGGCCGCCGTACTGTAACGTTGGATATAGGCGGCCTGTGTCATACAGGCCGCCGTACTACAATGTTGGATAGAGGCGGCCTGCGTAGTACAGGTCGCCGTACTGTAACGTTGGATATAGGCGGCCTGTGTCATACAGGCCGCCGTACTACAATGTTGGATAGAGGCGGTCCTGCGTAGTACAGGCACCGTACTGTAACGTTGGATATAGGCGCCCTGTGTCATACAGGCCGCCGTACTACAATGTTGGATAGAGGCGGCCTGCGTAGTACAGGCTGCCATACTGTAACGTTGGATATAGGCGGCCTGTGTAATACAGGCCGCAGTACAGCGACATTGGATAGAGGCAAGCCTGCGTAATACAGGCCGCCATACTGTAACGTCGGATATAGGCGGCCTGTGTCATACAGGCCACCGTACTACAATGTTGGATAGAGGCGGCCTGCGTAGTACAGGCTACCTTACTCTGACGCACTGTCGCTACACCACAAACGTGTGAAAACATAGAGCCATGCCAGAAAAGCTCACTTTCTGCCAGAAATAGATCGCCTTTGGGCTCCCCGAAAGGTCGGAGGGTCCGGTCGATGGAGGGCCCCACCAGTGCAGTCGGCGATGTTCTGTGGTCTCGGACCAGTACCAGACAGGAGTAAGTGGGTCAATTTCGCGTCGCCACCGGCCAAGGGTCTGCACGGTTCTCCTATTGTCGACCCGCCAGCTGTCTGTTTTCTCAGTATTGTCTAGCGACAGTCGAAATGCTGGCGGCGACTCGGTTGCTGTCAGTCGTGTACACAGAGGACACAGCGCCACCGGCAGCTGTGAAACTTTGAAATTTATTTCGTGTCGTTCATGGAGGCAATTATCACATCATTTGGCAGAGAGCAGACAGGACATGGCGGCGGGACTTACCAGTAAATATCACACACTTCCAACATCATGGCCGTGTAATTGTCAATGGTCTTCTTCCGGATTTTTACGTTCTACCTTGTGAAGATACAACACCCGCAACCAGAGCTCAGCAACCTGCCCCTGGAGCACGCTGCACCATTTGACACCAGCTGCGTTACCAGTGCACGGAGCGTCACCAGGAGCATGCTGTACCGTCTGACGTCAGCTGCGTCACCAGCGCGCGGCGTGTCACCAGGAGCATGCTGTACCGTCTGGCATCAGCTACGTCACCAGCGCGCGGCGTGTCACCTGGAGCATGCTGTACCGTCTGACGTCAGCTGCGTCACCAGTGCACGGCATGTCACCTGGAGCATGCTGTACCGTCTGACGTCAGCTGCGTCACCAGCGCGCGGCGTGTCACCTGGATCATGCTGTATCGTCCGGTAGGGGCGCGGCGCTGCCGCTCCAGCCGTGGCGCGCTCGGTCCGTTTCTCGTGCCCACAGGAACCAGTCTCCCAGCGATCGGTGCATCGCATCGTTGACTGTCGCTGCAGTCTGCGCTCAGCTGACTACCGGCCGCACTCGGCGGGTAGCTGCTACCGCATCCCATGGACTCGGCAGGACCCGGCTGACCTACTGACGTTGCCAAGCGCCCCGTCATCCATGTCCTACGCTCACCGGCGACGTGCCTCTCCCCAGACTGGACTTCGAGGAGTTCCAGACCCGCGGCCCGGAGCTGGCCGGCCCCGACCAGGGCACGTGCGACAGGTCGTACCTGAACCTGGGCGGCTCCGGCCCTGACCTGCAGGTCGCCAGCGGCAAACTGTGCGGTCAGCTGACCGGGCAGCACGGTAAGCCGGGCGTGGCGCAGCTGAACGGGCAGCACGGTAAGCGGGCGTGGCGCAGCTGGACGGGCAGCACGGTAAGCGGGCGTGGCAGCAGCTGGACGGGCAGCACGGTGAGCAGGCGTGGCGCAGCTGGACGGGCAGCACGGTAAGCGGGCGTGGCACGGCTGGACGGGCGGCCGCGGCGCGTGGCCAGGGCTGGAAATTGTCGTCGTTTGCCCAGGTAGTGTTATTTAGCGAGAAGCAAAAAACGTGACAAATGCTTCGTAAGGATGTGCACAATTAAATGGGCAAATATTGAGCATAATAAAGCAGGCATCCATCATGGCAGCTTTCACAAAGAGTTTCTCATCATCTCTGTCTTCAAACTTGCATGTTAATCGTTGCAACTTACATGTCATATCTGGGCCTAGGGTGATGAACCCTAAAAGCAAACATCAAAGCATCTGGGGACTCTGTACGGCATGCGCTAGTTTACTCACACTCATGTTTCCCTTCATTGAGGCGTACCGTTCGACCCGTTGTCATCTACCTGTTTTGCTGGTCATCAGCGTGGGTCAACGTGACTCTGGCTTTTTCTCGGTGCAAGTTTTAATCGATTCTGTGTCGCCGGTTCTCACTGTGCTCACGGCCAGCGGTAAGCGTAGCCAGACTGATAGTGGCTGTGTGCTGACCGCGTCACGTCCGCTCCGATGACGGCTGTGTGCTGACCGCGCCACGCCCGCTCCAATGACGGCTGTGTGCTGACCGCGCCACGCCCGCTCCGATGACGGCTGTGTGCTGACCGCCTCATGTCCGCTCCAAAGACGGCTGTGTGCTGACTGCACCACGCCCGCCCCAATGACGGCTGTGTGCTGACCGCGCCACGTTCGCTCCGATGACGGCTGCGATCGGTGCAGTCTCTGGTCGTCAGGGTCAGATGTCTGACCTCCAGTGCACCTCCAACGGAGCTGTTTTGCTGGTTGTCGGTGCACGCGCACCTGCCTAACTTCATTCTCTGTCAGTGTGCGTACACCTGTCTGCTTTGCCTATTATCAAAGTTCGCACACCTGTATTTTTCCGTTTTTCATCAGTGAACTGACATTACTTTGTCCTGACATTGTTCCTCGGGACCCCGGACCCCTTGCCCTGACTTTCACCCTAACATTGATTTGAATCATCGTCACCGCGTGCATACCAGTCTGTTCGCCGACCGTCCGCGTACTGCAGTCTGTCGCGACCGTCGTACTGCCAGTCTGTTCCGCCGACCGTCCGCGTACTGCCAGTCTGTTCCGCCGACCGTCCGCGTACTGCCAGTCTGTTCCGCCGACCGTCCGCGTACTGCCAGTCTGTTCCGCCGACCGTCCGCGTACTGCCAGTCTGTTCCGCCGACCGTCCGCGTACTGCCAGTCTGTGCTTCCGACCGTACGCGTACGCCTAGCTGATAAATTCTCTGGCTGTCCATGTGCGTCCACCGGAAAGTTTCGGTAATGGTCTGTGCTTTGACCCGATTGTTCACCAGCCGCCAGTTGCACCCAGCCTATTGTTCCGCCAGTCGTCGGTGTACGTCACCTATAGCTCCGCTGGTCGGTAGCCTACATCCACATGGATTGTTCCGTCGATTGCCAGTGTACGTCTACCCAACAGTTTCCCCTGTCGTCAGTGTACGTCCACCTGACCGTTTCCCCTGTCGTCAGTGTACGTCCACCTGACCGTTTCCCCTGTCGTCAGCGTACGTCCACCTGACCGTTTCCCCGTCGTCATGTACGTCCACCTGATCGTTTCGCTGGTCGTCAGTGTACATCCACCTGACCTTTTGGCTGGTTATCAGCGTACGTCCACCTGACCGTTTCGCTGGCCGTCAGCGTACGTCCACCTGACCGTTTGGCTGGTCGTCAGTGTACGTCCACCTGACCGTTTCGCTGGTCGTCAGTGTACGTCCACCTGACCGTTTCACCGGTCGTCAGTGTACGTCCACCTGACCGTTTCACCGGTCGTCAGTGTACGTGCACCTGAATGAGCAGCGGAAAAGCGAAGTTCAGCTGTCCATGATGGTCCGTCTGGAGAGCGAGACGACCGGCGCCAAGTGGCGTATCAAAGCGACCCAGATCGACTGCAGCCAGCGCAGCGAGCTCCGCGGTGAGACCGACCTCAGTGCAGCACGTCCAGGGACTCTCCGCTACCTGTAACGCAGTCAGTGCGAAGCCTGGGCTCCAGGTGTAGCACCCAATTTTACACACACCTGCCACTGACGACGAGCCTCATGCCACTGTTCGAAAGTGGACGTGGTATCGCACGCACCACTTGCATTGCAAGAGCGGACATTCTCGCATGGTCCACACTGCCTGCGATTGAGTGCACGCTTCGCGCTTTTACTCGTGTATGTGCGGATTAGGCACACGACCTGATTTTACAGCTAACGCGCCGTCCTTGTAGCCCCAACAGGCTGCACCCAGTTCTACAACGGAACAAAGGGAACGTTTGAGAGCTTCAACTTTGAAGGCGGTGCATATACATTGAACCAGGACTACAACATCTGCATCGGCTCCTCGTTTGGCACATGCAAGGTGAGCGGCATGGTGGACTGTGGATGTCCTTGTCCGATGTCATGACGTTGTTTAGTTCCCTTCCGCCCCTGTGTACAACTGCTACGAAACCGCGACGTTGATGACTGCGGGACGGGTCGCCCAGCAAACGCGCTGCTGGCAAACGGCGACTCATACCTCCGCTAAGTCGATCGGGGTTGTAATGATGCGTTTTACACATCGCATGGCGAGAGTTGTCTCGGAAACCTTTACCGCCGAAGTGCGCTTCATCGAAATTGATTTCGAGCTTGAGTAATACCTTCCTCTGGGATCAACTAAAAGTCGGCCCAGCGTTATGTTTGTTGTTCAACGCAAGATCCGGAACCAAACCCACGCTTCAAAGATCGGAGCTATCGGAGTAATCGGAGTAAATCGATTCTGTCAAAGTAGAACGCCGCATAAATCTGCCTCGTAGGCCGTTCTGCCGTTGCCAGCAACGCGTTTTCTGAACAATTCGTCCCGCAGTCGAGACCCTCGAGACGTGCCAGACCCAGAGGTGTCTGCGGTCCCAGCTGGAGCAGCGAGACGTGCTTAGGCTGTTAGTTGTGTCATGTGGTTGATGATCGCCGACATGCGAGCACCGCGCTGTTTGCTCAGCATGCTTTGGTTTTGCTGGCGGTGATCGTTGGAAGCCACGCCATCGACGAGGTAGAGTGCGGGAGCTAAGGACTGTCCCTTGTCTCTTTGCTTCAGACCAGGCGTGCTAGCTTCCTTTTCAACTGGGCTGAGGCCTTAAGCCCTGCGCCCGCCCCATTGACTTTGGCTCAGCGATGAAAGAAGCTGTGAGAAAAAGTGGCCCAAATCCGGAGAAATTCTGGATGAAAATAAGATTGTATGCTTTAGGGCAGGTTTGACCACTTTCCCTGCTCAGTCTCCCTCCCTATATTATTTTTTAAAACTACACTCCTATTTCAGACGTCGTTCTCCTCCAGTGAGTTCAAGCTGGACATGGTGACCTCTGCAGATACCTCCGGCGTGGGGCTGGCTGCCTGTGATGTGCAGACCTCCGGCTCTGGCGGCCTCAGGTACTGACGTGCAGACCTCAGGTACTGGCGGCCTCAGGTACTGACGTGCAGACCCCACCTACTGGCGGCCTCAAATACTGACGTGCAAACCTCTGGTACTGGCGGCCTCAGGCACTGACGTGCAGACCTCAGGTACTGGCGGCCTCAGGTACTGACGTGCAGACCTCAGGTACTGGCGGCCTCAGGCACTGACGTGCAGACCTCAGGTACTGGCGGCCTCAGGTACTGACGTGCGGACCTCAGGTACTGGCGGCCTCAGGTACTGACGTGCAGACCTCAGGTACTGGCGGCCTCAGGTACTGACGTGCAGACCTCAGGTACTGGCGGCCTCAGGTACTGACGTGCAGACCTCAGGTACTGGCGGCCTCAGGTACTGACGTGCAGACCTCAGGTACTGGCGGCCTCAAGTACTGACGTGCAGACCTCAGGTGCAAACATGCAGACTTGGGGCGCTGACGTGAAATCCCCAGCACTGGTGACACCAGGTGTTGACGTGCACGCGTGCGATCCTGGCGGCCTCGATTATTGCCGCGCGGACCTCCGGTGCTGTCGGCTCCAGGGACTGACGTGGAGAACGGCCACACTAAGGGCTACGGGAACCCAGGACGTACGGATCCCTGACACCGGAGGCTTAAAGCACTGGCGTGCAGACGTCCTGCACCGGTTGCCTCCATTTAGCACATCCGGTACCCAATGCAGACTCCACCGATCTCACTGACAACTGCAGACTGAAAGGAATGAAAGATGACACGCCTGTTCTAGAAGGTATCCAGGGTCCGCTGATGCGTCGCTGAAGTGGTCCGTGCTATTGCGCCGTCGCCAGGTCGGATTATCTCTTCATCCCGGGCGGCTCGAAGACAGGCGACTCGCCGACCAACGAGAAGTACTGCGGCTCCGTGCTGCACTACAGCACCGGCTCGGCCGTGCCGCAGCCCGTGGTAAGGACGCCGGCGGCGGCCCTCCGGGCGGGTCCAGCTGCACGCGGATCTGGACACCGAGGGCAGAGCCGAGGGTCACCCCTACACAAGCCACACGCTCTGGCCACCCCTACCCAAGTCACACGCTCTGATGCCCTGACCCTGGGGACCCGACCTGATCCCGTCCAAGTCACACGCTCTGGCCCTGTCCAAGCTACACGCCCTGACCCTGAGGGGCTGACCTGACTCTAACCAAGCTAGACGCCCTGACCCTGAGGGCCTGACATGACCCTGTCCAAGCTACACGCCCTGACCCTGAGGGCCTGACATGACCCTGTCCAAGCTACACGCCCTGACCCTGGGGACCCGACCTGATCCCGTCCACAGTCACACGCTCTGGCCCTGTCCAAGCTACACGCCCTGACCTGAGGGGCTGACCTCAGTACCCTGTCCAAGCTACACGCCCTGACCTGGGGACCCCGACCTGATCCCGTCCAAGTCACACGCTCTGGGCCCTGTCCAAGCTACACGCCCTGACCCTGAGGGCTGACCTGACTCTAACCAAGGCTAGACGCCCTGACCCTGAGGGCCTGGACATGACCCTGTCCAAGCTACGCGTCCTGACCCTGAGGGCATAACCCGACCCTGTCCAAGCCACACGCCATGCCACGCCATGCGCCCGGACCACGCCACCGGAGACACGGGCCTTGTTTCGGAAGAGGTTTCGGGTTCTCCTGGGGCTAGAACGGTGGCGTCAGCTTGTACATGATTTTTTTTGCGTCCACAACCGTATTAAAGCAACCCCGTTTTGGGTTTTAAATGTAGGTTGACTGCCAGACTACACACTCCATAGTGACCGGTGTATACCGGCGTCGCAACCCAGGATAACGCCATCAGCTAACGGTCTGGTCGCCAACCGCCGCTCCTGCTATGCGGCTGGCTGAACGTGATGCCGCAGGCAGCACGACCCGATCACGTCGCACCTTTTCTTTCGCAAAATTATGCTAACGGTCATTTCTTGACAAAGACAAACGGCACCATCCCTCTAAAGTCGGTCGCTTAGTCATGATGCCAGGGCGTGCTTGTCCTACAGCCGTTGATAATCATCTTTTTGAAGATCGCTTGCCTTTCGTTGCTGACAAAACACTATCGTCTCCTCCGTTTCCTCGGAAAGCTATGCCTCACCACCAATAACGCGATCTCGCTAAGTACAGTAACTCGGACAACGAATATGTCTCCGGAGTAAGTCTACGCTTACTTGCATAACAAAATGCCGTGCCACCGTTCTGTTTACATGAAGTCGCCGAGTGCAGTGAGCATGCCTTAGTAGTGCGTTTATCCGTATCATGTGACACGCGGCGTGCGACCGTCTTGACCAGGTGACAAAGGCGCAGAGTCCCCTGGTGCTGCGCTTCAAGACGGACTCCACGTTCACTGCGGCCAAGGAGAAAGGCTTCCGGGTGAACTACGAGCAGTCGTCCACCTGCTAGTGGTCGGTCGGCGGCGGCGCGACCACGAGAGCACCACCGGACCCTGAGGGCCGGCCCACTCCGGCACCGCCGGGTCCCTGACACCTGACGCGTGTGTACCACGGTGTTCATCAGGACGGCAGCGGGCGGCGACTACGGCGGGATGCGATGTCTATCAGCTTCCCTTGACGAGGCCTTGTCTTTTAAACAGAGTACGTGGTCTTTTTCTGCTTACTGTTTCGAGGTCATGACAGTGGATAACCAGAAGGTGACGCAAATATGTGGATGATTGGCCGCAAAGAGTCGTCAATGAATGTACTGTTTTTCTTGCCACTCGCTACCGCCGAAATACACGTACTTCTGAAGCAGGTGCTGGATCGGTTTTCCGCGAGTCACAATGCAAGACGCAGCTAGTCGTGGGACGCAAAGACGCAAAGCCTACAGTTGCCAGAACTGCACATCAAAGTGCCCACGATCGTGGGCACATATTGTACATTATATTGCATTGTACAATATGTTGTGGCGTACATATTGTGTATTGTTATAAATACACACAAACAGGAGCAGGGGCATACCGTCATGACACACAAGCGTAACACACACATTGGTACCGGTTTTCGTGCACCTCCTGAAAGCTCGCGAGCACCGCCGACATGGAATTGCGTCGGCCCCACAGCTGCGGCAGCCCGTCACGACGCTACTGAAGCACAGCTAGCTCGCGCACAGCCGCCCACGACCGCACCGCCAGCCATTATGCACAGGTAAGCCTCGGTTCGTACGCGGAGTCCTGTCCTGGGTCCTCCAGTGGGCGTCGGCAGCAGAGCCAAGGCCGGATACTGGAACCAGCCACAACACCGCTGCGCTGAACCAATCACCTGGTCGGCGTCACTGTCTGCGACAGCACTAAAATACCGCTGAACGCGTGCGCCAGGTGCCGCGACTGGGCCTGGCCAGATTACCCGGCAGCCGCCACGTCCCAGCGAAGGCCCACGCCGCCGCCTCGCCCCGGGCGGCTGCCCACCCCCATCGGCGGGAGGCTCACTTCCAGACCTTGACGACAGCCGTCGCGGGAGGCGGTGACGGCGTACCACTGGGAGGCGCGCGCCAGGACGATGTCGCTGATGGTGTCCAGGTGGCCGGGCGGCGTGGGCTCGGGGCCGCGCGGACAGTCGTCCAGCGGACGGCGCGCCTTCTGGCACACCTCCTGCACTACCTCGATGCCGTCCACCACCTGCCGACGGCGTCAGGCGTCAGGCGTCAGGCGTCAGCGGCCGGGCGGGCACAGCACTGGGCTCCAGGTCGGGCGGCTACAGTTCGATCCCAGTCGCGTGAAACTCTCACTGGTCTCGATTTCGTCCCAGATGCTTTAGAACCCACGGCTTTCACGCACAGCGTTGGTCCTACGATCGGGGGGTCCGGACTTGCCTCACGCGCCGTGGAACCATCCCCGACACCGGCCCCCATCTCGGATGGCAACACCCGAGCCCTCAGCCAGCTGCCTGACAGAGAAGCAGTCCACGGCGTCCAAGCACACAGCGGCGAGGTGGTCACACATCCCGCCACCGCGCTGCGCGGCCGCCTCACCTGGGAGCGGTACGTGCCGGTGACGGGCACCGGCTGGCGGGCCGGCCACGTGATCAGCTGCGAGGCGCGCGGCTCGGCCAGCTCCCAGAGCCGCGTGCACATGTCGGTGCCGGCTGTCAGCAGCGCCGGCCCCACCGGGCACAGAGCCGTCACCGAGTGGTGGTCCCGCAGCGCCGTGCTCAGCGCCGGGTGCTGGCTCGGCCACAGCGTCATCTGGCGGCGGGGGCGGCGTTAGACGACCGAGCGGGCTCAAACCCAGCCGGCACCAGGCCGACTCTGAACGACGCCAGAGCCGTGCCCCGTCTGTGGACTGCGCGCGCTTGTAACTTCATACTAAGCGCGTACAGATGTTACATGCAACGTCATGAGTTAGCAAGGTTTGTATAAATTTTGGCGTTTGTCGGTACCGCATACTTCAAAGAAACTTTGCTTTCAGGCAACAAAGAACTGCTCAGCATGTAAGACCCTAAAAGATCGATGCTGACACCTTTGCGTACTTCTAAATGTTGCGTCATAGTCGTTTACATCACGTTGACGCTTGTGAATAACAACAACTCATTACAGGCCGCATTTTCAACATCCTTCAGTTGCGTGATCGGTGCCGACAGGTCAGCCCTCACAATACGAGGCACGGCAAAAATAAGGTCCACCGCTGCGCACGATTCGTGAACCCAGCCATTGTTTCGGTGCATACAAACAACAAACCAGCAAAGGCCAGCAAAGCCCCGGTGTTTTTCTGACGATTCTATTACGACTGCATCCATTTTATATAAACATGAACGGTGTCACCAACGAGACAGGGGAAAACAAAGCAGAAAAAACAACAACAAAGGCAAAGTACCGATACTTTCTTGCGATTCTTTCACGATTGCGTCCATTTTAAACGAGCAGGAACGGTGTCACCAGCGAAACGGGAATTGTGTCCCGGAGACAACGTAAAATCGCCCTTTTTCACGCCCCCTATTAAACACATGTGGGCGAGCGACCTTTTTCGCTAAATGAATACGCCTATCGTCAGTCTTCGCCAGATGTATAACCGAGCCCTAAACCATGGACGATGTAAAGCATGTATAGGTTATTTGGTAGCATTAACAATGGATGTGTCGAGCGTAGCTGTAGCAGCCAAAACGTGGCAAATGCTCGCGGTAAGAGATGGAGGTGTGAAAGGCAGCAGCATCCTCTTCAAGACCCGCGGAGCGGGGTGTCGGTGCTCACCTGGCGCTCGCCCGTCTCAATGTTCCACATGTTGACCTCCGAGTTGCCGGACACGGCGCTGACGAACCAGCTGGGCTGGCTGGGGTGCACGCAGAGCCGGCGCACCCGGGGGCCGGCCGGGTGCGCCAGCGTCGACACCGCCAGCTGGAAACGCAGGTCCCAGCACACGTGCACGCCGCTGGAGGTGCCCACCACCAGCCAGCAGTGGGCGGGGTCCGCGCAGAGCGCCGTCACCAGACCGCGGCGCGCGCCGTTCTGCAGGCGCCAGGCGGTGCCGGGCGCGCGCAGGTCCCAGCCCACCAGCTGGCCGTACATGGTGGCGTAGACGAGCACAGAGCTGCCCGCCGAGCTGAAGTGCGTCAGCTCCACCACGCTACCCTCCTCGACCACGTCCAGCTTGCGGTAGTGCAGGGGGTGCGAGCGGGGTGTGCTCGTCTCGACACTGATCGTCCAGACGGCGTCACCGTCGCCGGCGGCCGCCAGCGCCCGCTCGGCCTCGCAGTAGGTAAGCGCCGTGAGTGCGCCGCCGCCGCCCGGCCGCGTGTACGTCTGGCGCGAGCGGTTGGCGATGTTTTTGCCCTCCATACGCGCCACGTCCCACACGCGCACCTGGCCGTCGGTGGCGGCGCTCGCCACCAGCGGCGTGTCGGTGACGGCCGCGAGCCGCACCACGGCACCCTGGTGCTCGTGCAGATGCGCCACCAGCTGGCCGGCCGGCCGCCACGTGGGTGGCGGCGCGCCGGCCGGGCCACCCCACTCACGACCCAGGCGTGCGGCGCGTCGCTCGCTCCGCTGCCGCTCCAGCAGCCGCTGCAGGGCCGCCTGGCAGGGTGACTCGAGCGTGCGCGAGCCCGCCTCGCGGCCGGCCGGCTCGGTCGCCTCGGTCGCCTCGTCGCGCTCGCTGGGCTCGGGCCGTGGCGAGTCGAGTGACGGCTGGCGCGCCGGCGCTGCCGCCTCCGCCTCCGCCTCGCCGGCGCGCACGTGAAGCACGCGGCCGCGGCACGCCTCCACCGGCACGGTGGCGACGCCCGACTCGACGGGCGCCCGCCGCATCTCTGCCGCCAGTCGCTTGTGTTTGTGCACCTTGGCCAGGTGTCCGGCCAGCACGAGCAGGTGGTCTTCGACGGCGGCCGTCATGCCGTCGGCCACCAGGCGGCGGAACAGGTTGCGCACGGGCCCGCCACCGTCGGGCAGGTGCAGCTGCCAGGCCGGATCTGCGGCGCGCCGCAGCCGCTGCCGCTCGGCCAGCGCCGCCAGCAGCGGCTCCAGATCGGCGGCACGCGCCACGTGGTCGTATACGTCGCGCGGCAGCGGTGGGCCGAGTGCGGCGAGGAGCGCCGCGCAACTGTCCAGCGAAGCCACCGGGTGCGCCAGGAACGGCGCCAGCCGCGGCACCAGCCGACACTGCACGTCGATGACGCGCATCTGCGCGGCGCACGCGCAGATGAAACCAACGGCCGCCTGGCGCGCCCACAAGCTCGGGTGCACCACCATCGGCACCACTTCGTCCAGCAGCTCGTACAACGCCGCCTTGCCGAGCAGGCCGCGCGCCGCCAGCCCGCACATGGCGTCCACGGCCTTGACGGTGACGAATTCCTCCGTGTCGTTGAGACCCTGCAGCAGCAGCGGCGTCAGCAGCGGCACACAGTGGCGGCCGATGAACGACACGACCCCCTCCACCGCGTCGAAGAAGGCGGCACGCAGGCTGCGGTCGCCCTTGTCGTTGAGGAAGGTGATCATGTGCGAGAGCAGCAGATCGTTGGCCTTGTGCTTGCCGAAGAAGGCGCACAACCGCGAGAAGCCGCGCACCAGCAGCGTCCGCTTGACCGAGCTGTCGGCGTCGGTCAGCAGCAGCTGCACCTTCTGGTGCACCAGGTCGTGCAGCGTGCCGAGCTCGGCGGCCAGGCCGGGCCGGCTGGCGCGCACGTGCGACGCCTCGAGCAGCCGCAGCGCCGACTCGGCCAGCGGCGCCAGCTGCGTGGCGTAGCAGACACGCACGCTGACGGCGCGGTCCTGCGCCAGCGCGCCCACGTTCGGCAGCACGTACTCGGGGAAGATGTGCGCGTCGCTCTCGGGCAGCGACGTGACCAGCGCCAGCATCGCCGCCAGCGTCTGCAGCGCCACGCAGCGCACGCGCGCGAACGCGTCGCGCGTCATCGACAGCACGTATGGCAGCACGCGGTCCAGAATAACGTCGCTGCTCACGTGGCCGGCCAGGCGGAGCAGCAGCTTCAGCGCGCGTACCTTGGTGGCCAGGTGGCAGAGCCGGCGCACGCACGAGGTGGCCAGCCCGATCACCAGCGTGATGTCCTCCTGCAACGAGACCGGGTTGCCGGCCGACAGCTGGCTCACCAGCCGGTCCACGTCGGACGCCATCTTGTCGATCTTCTCGTCGGGCGAAGGCAGCGCGGAGCCGGCGAACTGCGCGAAGTACGGATGCAGCACCGCCTGGAACGTGGCCGGGAACACGGCCGGCGTGTAGCGCGCGAGCAGGTCGGCCGGCGCCGGCCGCGCCGCCGGCTCCAGTCGCAGCATCGCCTCCACCATCTCGCGGAAGGCCGGGTCGGCGATGCGGCCGGTGGCCTGGGACGGGTCGTACTCGCCGGCGCGGTACAGCAGCAGCTGCGTCAGGTCGAACGGCACGGCGCCCTCGGTGCAGAGCTCGGTGAGGCAGCAGCCGGCCGAGAACACGTCCATCGGCGGCGTGAGCCGGCCGGGCGTGGGGTCGGCCAGCGGCAGCAGGCCACCGCTGGCGAAACGCTCCGGCGCCACGTAGCACAGCCGGCGCCGCGACGTGTCGAAGAAGTAGCCGAAGTCGGCCGGGTTGTCCTCGGGCAGCAGCGCCGGCTTGAAGGCGGCCCAGTCGCCCACCAGCAGCCAGAGGTACGAGGTGACAAGCAGGTTCTCCAGCTTGAGGTCGCCGTGGCAGACGCCGAGCCGGTGGCAGGCGGCCAGCGCGCTCAGCAGCTGGAAACTCAGCCACCGCTTCTCGTGCTCCGACAGGAACGGTCGCGTCGAGATTCGGTCATACAGGCTGTACCTGCCGGGAGAGGAATGTGTCAGCACTTGCAGTAGTATTACAGCAAGAAGCAACACGCAACACAGATCATAGGGGAAAGTTGTCATTAACCCTAAAAAATTGCTGTTCACTGGTGTTGTAAGAACCTCTTAGTGCTACATAGGACCTTTCGTTGAAAAATAAGATGATCCATGGGTAAACATTGTGGTCCTGCACACTTTTATACTTCCGTCGATGCCACGACCCTCCCGCACGATAGACCAGCGCACCTGCAGACCCGCGCACAGCACCGGGACTCTGCCGTAGCTGGGCACTGGTGCAAGACCTCCAGTGCCATGGAGCTCACGGCCGCCCCACTGACCGTATGTACTGTCTGAGGAGCAGCGCCGAACGGTCGGTGATGACGACGCGGCGGAACGGCAGGCAGTTGGGCACGTTGCGCAGAAGGGCGGCCAGCTGCTTCAATCGGCGCTCGTGCTGCTCCAGCGGCAGGCTGGGGTCGTGCAGCACGAACACCTTCACCACCAGCTGGCCCTCGGCCGACGAGGCGCGCGCCACCTTCATGAAGCGCGTGCTGCCCAGGCTGCCGGGCGGAGCGGTGGACACGTCAGGGTGCCGCCAGACGGGCCGGCGGCGTCAGGGTGTGGTGGCGCGGAGCGGGTGCTGCGCATGAACTCAGCTGGCAGCATAAATTGAGTGTGCGTCGCACCTTAGACACTACCAATGGCATATGCATGGCTGGGAGACTGAAGGAAAATAATTGAGATCTTAACACCTGACATGCATAAGCTGAGAACATGAGCCTTTCCAACATTGACGGCAGAATACAAAGTGCTGCTAAATGGGTGAGTACTGATGTGCCTGATAAGAATCTTCTGTCCCAGTAGTAGGGAGAAAGTGTGACAGAAACCCCAACACAGACCAACAGCTCTGGTGTCAAGGCTGTAGATGAAATGGAAATGTGATCAAAAGAGAGAAAGGGAGGCATATGCAAAGGAAGACAAAGTGAGATAGTCAGACAGTGAGATGGCAGTCAAGAAGCAATATGAATATTATTAGGAATGTAAGTACTAGAAAAACAACTAGAAGACCATGCTAGAAAAATACAAGCAACAGAAACACAAATCCACAAATGTGGGCACAACAGCATATTGACTGACCTTGCCACAAACTCAACATATGGGACATCATTCAGGTAGTACTCTACTGGAAAGATCTGTGATGGTGCAATGCCAGCCAGCTGGTTTCCCATCTTCACTGGCGAGCTGTGTGCCTAGCCAAGGCCACTAATCACCAATCTGCTCCTGAAACAAATGTGACCAGTTGCTGCAATGGGCAGTGGGGCTCAAGTGATGGGCTGTAAAGCCCTGCATGAATAGGCGCTCCTGACCATGTCCTTGCACTATAATTATGATTGTACCATTGCACTACACTTTGCAACACTTTGCACTACAAGAGTCCCCAATGTCAACATGAATACATATTTCAAACCACAGTTATTGTTGTGTCACCACATTGAGAACCTGGCATTGACTTTAAGCAATTAATGCATGTGAGGTATTTGTAATAAAATATGTGATGGACAAAAGTTTGTACCACAACACATTCATTCCACAACTTGCCCAACAGCTAATCCTCTTTCAACAGCACACTGACAATAACACAGCCACTGTCATGTCAGCTTCTGTTGCTGGCAAGTCAAGCTGGACAGGTCCAGGTTTGGAAGCATGTTTCACCATCAAAAACAGTCTCTACATCAGTATGTGTGGATGATATTCTGAGACAAGGATGCTGACTGCCTTCAAAATAAAATGCATTCAAATTAGGTGCTGTGATAGGCTGTCCCAAGCAAAAAGGCCTTTTTTAGGGATTGCTGCTGTCAGGAGATGTGAGTTGTGTGAATAAGATGCAGGTTATTTGGCATTTCTACCATTCAAGATATGCTTGTATGTATACTGCCCATTTCTGTTCTATCTTTTGTATCTGAGTGTTTGATATTGGATATTTTGTCCAGTGACCATGTAGTTACATGGCATTTTCCATGCATGGCTAGAATGAGTCACCACAGAAGCTTTAATGGGCAAGGATCAACTGGATAGTCACAACATAAATCAGCTTTTACAGAGGTGGATCCAAAACCACACTGCCTGCCTGTCTGGCCACAGGCAGAGCTAAAACCACTCTGCCAGCCTGCCTGACTGCAAGCAGAATCAAAACCATGCTGCCAACCCGCCCGACTGCAGGCAGAATCAAAACCACGCTGCCAACCCACCTGACTGCAGAATCACACCCTGTCACCTGATCCAATGGAATACACAACATGGCCAACAACAAAATTCCACAAGCAAACACGATAGCAGCTGATCAGTGGGAGACCAGCGACAAGGTTGTGAGAGGCCATTAACATGCTGTGAACAAAGTACAGGTTGGGTCAATATTGTCAGTTGGACAGCTGGTGATCATGAGCTAAGGCAGACCTTCCTGCTGACCAGCCATTGTCCTACTGGCAGTGGCCCATCATCCAGCTGCTGTATGAGCTGATGTCAGCCTGCTGCAGTTATGTTTGGTGATGTCTCAAGATGGTGAAAAGTTTGCTGATAATACCCTTGATAATGAACAAATGTATGCTTTTCATTAATATGACTCAAAAACAAAAATGCACACCTTCTTAGCACATCTGCAGTACCTGCTTTTCACTTCCTGTTTGGAATCACTCTCAGGTATCCCACAGAGCCAGAGATAACAGAGAATGACCAAGCAGTCCATAAGGTCTGAATAAGCAACATTCTTCTGGTACTGAGCCAAATACTGTAACCAAATACCAGCCCCACAATGACCCATTATAGCCAAATTTGTGACCCTTTGCCCATAGAATAGCAATAAGAATGTAAAAGTTTACTGAGGTGCTCAGTTGGTCTATTTTTTCTCTCAATTCACATGGCTGATGCCAGTTTAGTATTCCATAATCAATATCTGTATGCATACAAGTAAAATATGTCTTGATTGTATGTGGTACAATAAACCATGGCCACCTACAAATTGCTCTAGAGCCCAAAAACTGACCAGAAATTAAAATGCTGATGTTCATAATGTCATTTTCATAACAGCATGGGTATATATTACATGGCATGCATGTGTCCTTATTGCAGACAGGCATAAATGTGCTGCTAACATATAATGAAGCCATTCAGAAAAAAATGTGACAATAGTAAAACAGGAATTAAATGGAATAGCCTGCAATTTCCTGCAGCATGAAATACTGTAGAGAAAAGTCAGTTTTTGTAGTGCTTCTTTCATGTGCTGGTCAGTAAGCTTTATTAATCTTATGTTATTATGTTAGTTGCATATAAATATGACCTAATATCTTATCAGAACAATTTTAAGGTTTTCAGTTCCACTTTTCTTTTTCATTACTTAAGATTTTCCTGACTGACCTCATGTGCTATGTTTGTGCACACAGATCAACCAATGAGTATTATTCAATAGCTTGATAAGTCCAAACAATATGCAATGTACATTGACCAAAATGCATTTGTGCTGAAATTCCCTTCATTGCATAGAGTTAAATAGCAAACTTATGCTCATCCTAAGCTCCTATTCATTTGTGTATCTATTGCTCATAATACTTAAGACATTTGATGACATTCTGCTCCAGTCTGCAAAGAACACACCCAACGTGCTGGATGCCCACAGAACACTGGCAAGACAAACCTTGTCACTGCACATAGCGGGAATAGGCCACATCATATTCCACACAATTGCAAGTTTCTCTTTATTGAAAAAAGACAGTGAGAGCATGTTTTCCCAAAACAACCTTCACATCATTTCACACATTGGTGATTTAATTGGTGACGACTGTTCACCACACTCCTGGCACTCAGATTTAAAGTGCACAGAAATTGTGTGTGGTTTGAAATGACACCATCTCACAATCACCTGGCATAGTGGATGTTTTTTTGGTGACTGGTATGACAAAAGTCACAAAAGAAAGTATCCTAGTCTTGCATCCACCAATGGTATGTTATCATCAAACAAAGCCATGGTATGCCTCACCTGCATCCTACAAATAACCTGATACTTCATTTTATGCAGGGCCAGCAACATCGATGCGCTGAGACGATGAACAATAAAAATAAATCGGGTGGTAAACTGGGGAAAAGCTTGTCTAGGATAAATGAGTATCACAAGAGCCTTCCTCCCATAACGATTACTGCACAAGACAAGAAGGCGAGCGTTAATCAAATGAAATTTTGGTCAATTTTCGGGAAAATATGTCGATCGACAACGACAACCCTACAACTATACAACTGCTCTTCCGAGCCCCGTCTACCGCATATTCGCTTGAAAATAGCAAGTACAAAATATTTTCATTGATAGAGGCTGTAATGGCGCTGCAAGGACGTAGTCGTAAAGGTGCTAAAACACAACCAAGGGTTTGCGCGGCGCTATTGTCCACCAACACAGTGCATAAGATGCTGGTCATATGATTACAGGAAGGAAGTCATACGCTGATTTTGGGCTGCAAATCTGCCGCCCCTCATTTCATCTTTTTGTTTAGTTAATGTATAAGATAAACGCATATTTGCATGCAAAGTAAAAGAAACATTACGTTGCACGCCTATTGATATTTATCGTGTTTTTTTTAAAATACGTCGATGACCTTGTGAACGTAAAAATTCCATACTCCTACTCAACTGATCTAAATCCATGAATCTGCAACAAAATTTTCAAATACGTTTGAACGTTCCTGTGTCATGTTTTTTATTGCAGAGCAGCATTTTATTGCCTGCCGATAACGTGACCTCAGATTCGCATTCTTTTGGTCCGTCCTTGGATTTGTGCGAGGCCATTTGAACTGGAATTGTGGACAGTTCAAGTTAAATGACACAGGTTGTCAGATGCTTTGTTCGTTTTTATCGATTGTTCATCGCCGTGTGGTTTCTTCCAGGTGAAATGAGTGAAGACACGAAGGTAATTTAGCGTATTGTCTGGTCGTGTCGCCAGCAAATATTGTGCTTGCAACCGAGCCAGGCGGCGTGCGAGTGTCCCATGAATGAGAAAGGAGAAACCTTTGTGATTTTCGCATTTCCTTCAATGGTGACCTTAAGGGTCATGCAATGCTTCTTGAAAACGTGAGGCGAGCCTGTGTACCCCACCTTACCCAGTAATACGCCGATGCCGAGCCCTTAGACAGAAACAATGGCAGACGACATGGTCTAGACGGAAGAAATTAGCAGGGGAAAGGTTTACGCGCAGTGCGGCACGGGCTCAACCAGCTCGCGTTAGCAGGATTGCCCGACTTTGAAATCATACAATCCAACGACATCTTTAGCACCAAAAGTAATGAGCAGCCAGTTAACATCATTCACTACGTCGTTTCGACCACTGCTACTCACAATGCTCGTATGATTGCCTACCATCTTCAAGAAATAACCATCTGATAATAATAATTTCGGCCACAAACAGGTCATATTATTTTTAACACGCGGACAGCCGACGACTTATGGCATGTACTGAAGGGCAACATAAGCACCAAATTACGTACATTTGAGCAATTAAGAAAAGTATCCCAGTTTTTCACATTCATGTCTCGAATTGATGTTTCCCAACAGACAGCACAGAGAAAAACCCAACAATGTCGGCGGAACTGAAGCATTTCCAGCAGTCTTAAAAAACGGACCAAGCCACGGGAACCAAACACCGAAGCCAAGCCAACGTTTTCGGTGCGGTACATTGACGTCTATTAGCGCAGTGCATCTCATACACGAGTCCGGATAATGTGATTCACACTTATTAGGACCAAACACATCGTGACAACATTGTCGCTTAAACTACAACACTTGGATTCAATTAATATGACTACTCCGTTTGCCGTGACATGCTGCCATCATGCCGTGCAGAGGGACTATCGTAGTACCCTCTTAAAGTAGTGCACCTCTTGTACAATTCCAACGAGCAATGCTTGAAATCGCTCTGACATCCAGGGACATACTCTGCCGAGATAATATGCCAACAGCCACTCTAAGGAAACGGATCAAGCCTCGGGAAACGAAGACTGAAGCAAGGCCAGCGTTTTCGGTACGGTACATATACGTCTGTTAGCGTAGTGCACCTCACACACGAGTCCGGATCATGCGATTGACACTTATTAGGACTAAACACATCTTGCTGACGATGGTATAAGGTACGCTGCGCTTATAAATATATATGTACCGTACCGAAAACGTTGGCCTCGCTCCGGTCTTCGGTTTCCGGGGCTTGGTCCGTTCCCTTAGAATTGCTGTTGACACGTTATTTCGGTACAGTGTGTCTTTGGATGGCAAAGCCGTTTTTAGGTCTCGCCAACGAATTATGCAAGAGGCGCACTACTTTAGGAAGGTGCTACTACAGTCTGTCCGCACATGATGGTGACATCCCACGACAGTGCATGAGTCTTATTCATTGAATCAAACCATTGCAGCTCAACCGACATTGTCGGCACAATGTGTTTATTTCTACTTAGTGTGAATCGCGTTGTAAGGGCTCTTGTTTCAGGTGCACCGCACGACTAAACGTATATATACCGTACCTAAACCGTTGCCTTTGTTTCGGTCCTCGGTTCCCGGGGCTTGGCTTTGTTCCTCAGGGTTCGTGTCGGGATGTTATCTCGGCGGGGTGTGTCTTTGCCTTTCAGAGTGGTTTTTAGGTCTCGCCAATCGGAATTATACAAGAGGTGTACTACTTTAAGAGGGTGCTACTACAGCCTGTCCGCACATGATGGCAGCATCTCACGGCAATGCATCAGTCTTATTCATCGGACCGAAGTCTCGCAGTTCCACCGTCATTGTCAGCACGATGTGTTTATTTTCCATAAGTGTGAATCGCCTGATCCGGACTCGTGCATGAGGTGCACTGCGCTAATAGACGCATATGTGCCGTACCGAAAACGCTGGCCTAGCTTCAGTCTTCGGTTCCAAGGCTTGGTCCGTATCCTTAGGATTTTTATTGGCATATTATCTCGGTAGAGTATGTCTTTGGATGTCAGAGCGTTTTTTAGGTCCCGCCAATTGGAATTATACCAGAGGTGTACTACTTGAGGGTGCTACTGCAGTCCGTCCGCCAATGATGGCAACATCTGACGGCAATGCATGAGTCTTATTCATCGGACCGTGATCTGGCATATCCACCGACATCGTCAGCAAGATGTGTTTGGTCCTAATAAGTGTGAATCGCATGATCCGGACTCGTGTGTAAGGTGCACTACGCTAATAGACGTATATGTACCGTACCGAAACGCTGGCCTTGCTTCAGTCTTCGTTTCCTGGGGCTTGATCCGTTTCCTTAGGGTGGCTGTTGGCATAATATCTCGGCAGAGTATGTCTCTGGATGTCAGAGCGATTTCAAGCCTTGCTCGTTGGAATTGTACAAGAGGTGCACTACTTTAAGAGGGTGTTACGACAGTCCCTCTGCACGACATGATTGCAGCAGCTCACGGCAATGCATGAGTCTTATTCATCGGACCGAAGTCTTGCAGTTCCATCGACATTGTCAGCACGACGTGTTCAGTTCTAAGGGTGTGAATGGCATTATCCGGACTCGTGTGTGAGGTGCACTACGCTAACAGACGTATATGTACCGTACCGAAAACGCTGGCCTTGCTTCAGTCTTCGTTTCCCGAGGCTTGATCCGTTTCCTTAGGGTGGCTGTTGGCATAATATCTCGGCAGAGTATGTCTCTGGATGTCAGAGCGATTTCAAGCCTTGCTCGTTGGAATTGTGCAAGAGGTGCACTACTTTAAGAGGGTGCTACGACAGTCCCTCTGCACGACATGATTGCAGCATCTCACGGCAATGCATGAGTCTTATTCATCGGACCGAAGTCTTGCAGTTCCATCGACATTGTCAGCACGACGCGTTCAGTTCTAAAGGTGTGAATCGCATTATCCGGACTCGTGTGTGAGGTGCACTACGCTAACAGACGTATATGTACCGTACCGAAAACGCTGGCCTTGCTTCAGTCTTCGTTTCCCGAGGCTTGATCCGTTTCCTTAGAGTGGCTGTTGGCATATTATCTCGGCAGAGTATGTCCCTGGATGTCAGAGCGATTTCAAGCATTGCTCGTTGGAATTGTACAAGAGGTGCACTACTTTAAGAGGGTACTACGATAGTCCCTCTGCACGGCATGATGGCAGCATGTCACGGCAAACGGAGTAGTCATATTAATTGAACCCAAGTGTTGTAGTTTAAGCGACAATGTCGTCACCATGTGTTTGGTCCTAATAAGTGTGAATCACATTATCCGGACTCGTGTATGAGATGCACTGCGCTAATAGACGTCAATGTACCGCACCGAAAACGTTGGCTTGGCTTCGGTGTTTGGTTCCCGTGGCTTGGTCCGTTTTTTAAGACTGCTGGAAATGCTTCAGTTCCGCCGACATTGTTGGGTTTTTCTCTGTGCTGTCTGTTTGGAAACATCAATTCGAGACACGAATGTGAAAAACTGGGATACTTTTCTTGATTGCACGAATGTACGTAATTTGGTGCTTATGTTGCCCTTTTAGTACATGCTATAAGTCGTCGGCTGTCCGCGTGTTAAAAATCATATGACCTGTTTGTGGCCGAAATTATTACATTATCAGATGGTTATTTCTTGAAGATGATAGGCAATCATACGAGCATTGTGAGTAGCAGTGGTCGAAACGACGTAGTGTATAATGTTAATTGCATGCTCTTTATTTTTGGTGCTAAAGATGTCGTTTGGATTGTGTGATTTCAAAGTTGAGCAATCCTGCTAACGCGAGCTGGTTGAGCCCGTGTCGTACTGCGCATAAAACGCTCGCGGTGGAGATTTTTCTTCTTCTAAAAAAGGTGAAGTACTTGAAGAATACCGGGGAAAGCCCGGGGCTGATCATCCCGGTGTGTATTGCTGATGATGAAAGCGGCATTAAGTTGCAACACATGCGGCTTACTATCGAGGGTTTAAGAAAGGAGTCAGAATGGTCGGGTTGTATACCGAGCCTATCAAAACAAATTGACGCTTTGCAAAAGGACATTTCGGCCTCGTGAACACTACAGTTTTGAAATGGCCATAAACCTCCGGCCACTGATGGTCGTGGCATGGTCTGGTGGTCAGCAGGCGGACGGATGCTGTATGGAGCTGCTAACCGACACGGACGTCACCTCCATGGAGATCACAGCCGAGCAGACGGGCTTGCTCTCCTCACCCGACGCCATCGCCATCACGTCCATGGGTGAGCGAGTGTGGAGCACTGCGCCGACCAATCACAGCTGGCTTCACCATACAGCACACTATGCGTGGCATACGGCAGACGTGGCCGCCATCAGCGAGATGGGGTCGGGTGATTGTGCTGACGCTGGAACGCTGCGTCCGACGTGTGCTGGGTCACAGGTTTGAATGCCAGGCTCCTTAGGTGCGTGCCATGGCAAGACCCGGGCCCTGAAATCCATTGTTAGATGTAGGCACATGTCTGCTGGCTGATCACCACTCCATGAGCAGCAAGTGGCAACCACTTACCGGGCCGCACCGTCCCACGAGGACGCCCACTGCCCCGCCCCTCCGGCCGCCACTGGTGATTTGTCCACCATTTCTTACGCATTCGTGACCCGTAGACGACTGCGCGGCGTCGCTTCCAGCCGCGGCCCTCACAGCCGTCCCGTGCCTCCGCAGGCCGCCTGCTGGGTCAGCGGATACACGCTGAGGTGGCCGAGTACACGGCCGTGCTGGGCCGGCTCGTGCTGGACATGCAGCGTACCAGCGGCGCCGACGCGGCCGCCGCCCGGTATGTGGCTCTGTCGGGAGATCGGTCGCCGAGGGGCCGTCCACGGAGGGCCGGGGCAGGTCAGCCCGCCGACCTTGTGTGCTGCTGGGCCATGTATGGTGCTCGCAGGCCTGTGACGCTTGCACGACGGACTCTTGGTTAGCACGGCGGTCGCCAGATGTCGCGGCCTGCGGAAATCTCGCGCTGGTAGATGTCGCTGCAGGCGTGCTGTTCGCTAAATCTGAGTCTCCGTCGGCGTGCAGTTATTACTGTCTTACTGGGCCCTCGCGCCTTCCGTGGTACCGATGGTCGAATGTGTGGTTTCTGGGTGCGCAGTTTGTCGATGCTTGCAGTTCTCGGCATGCTATCATGTATCATTGACGGTATTTTGTCACGTCGTTTTACATTATTTCACGCGTTGATGGATCGCCTTTGATTCCATATCCGAGCTACTAGACGATTGGATGGCGTTTTCTCGGGCTACATCCCAGGCTTCTCCGCCCGTCCTGCACACTGGGCGTCACATTCGCTGTGCGAGGTATCCTCCATATCCAGAGCCCCCGGGTCCACTTCACCATCCCTCAACGCGAGTCATATTCTGAAAGCCCTTCCCTAGCGCAGGCCTCTTTATATAGTTCCTTTGTGGTGTATGGATTTCGTAAGTCCCTCTCGGAAAACGCGGTAAGCATGCGCGTCTTATTTGTATTTTTCGCTACGGTTGCACCAGTAGCCTTCGTCGCGGACCCTCTTCTAGGCGGATGTTGCTCCATGCAGTGGCGGATCCGGGGGGGGGGGGGGGGTAGCACGGGGTCATGGCCCCCTTTGGTCCCGAAGGGGCCCATAGGCTTCGAAAGGCCCCTTAGCCGGCCAAGCCGGTGCAGTTTTTTTTGACAAGACGCAACAAAATTATACATTTCTGGATTTTCTTTCGACCAAGAACAGTTGCAAACGTAAGTGAAAGGCCCACGATGACACAAAAAGAGAAACATAATAAATCATTAAAAAAGCTTTCAATTGGGAATTTTAAGCCTCATTAACCGTCTAAGGGCGCTATGCTGTTTCCGGACAACCTGTATGCCCACTTGCAGGGTCATTTCGGTCGTTAAGGAGTGTTTCACGTAACCCTTGATCTCGTTGCATTTGCTCGGAGGGCCCTACACTGTTGCTGTGCCCCCTTGCTGCCAGCGTTTCGGGCGCTCTTGTCAATCAGGAGTCTTCCACAGATTATTTCCATTCGCCAGACAGGCTCTGTGGGCTGTAGCCGAGGCCCCATATGTTAACCTGCTGGGATGCTGGGGTATTCTCGGCTGTTCAGGGGCCCTTCACGTTGGTCTCGGATGGCCTAACGACACACTCGCGATATGCTCATGTGTCCCCTCCATTGGTCTGGGGCGCTTTCCATTCTCTGTCACTTGCCTAGGACCCCACGCTCTTGTTGGGGGCCCATCTGTTAATCTGCTTGGGCACGCTCGGTCGTTCGGGGCCCTGCAAAGCACTCTGGATTGTTTGGGGGCCCTGCGCATTCGGTATTTTAATGTAGGGCCCTGCGCTCTTGTGGAGGCCATTTGATGGGCTGGTCGGGTACACTCGATCTTTCGGAGCCCTCCACATTTGGTCTTCAATACTTTTTGTTTGAATGGGGGGGGGGCCTACGCTCTCATCGGGGGTCTATCTTATAACCTGCTCGGGCACGTTCGATCGTTGGTGGGCCGTTTGCGCTGGGCCTTGGGTACGTCCGATTTGAATGGGGGGGAGGGGGGCCTACGCGCTTGTCGAGGTCCCCCCCCCCCCCCTCTGTTCGCCTCCTCGATCACTCTGGATTGTTCGTGGTTCTGCACATCGGTCTTTGACTTGCACTTTGGGCACATTGTTTGAATTTAGAGCTCCACGCTGCTCTCGGGGCCATCTGGTAACCTGATCGGGTATATTCCATCATTCGGGGCCCTTCGACTGAGTTTTGGGGCTTTCTTATTTGGATGGAAGGCAAGACGCTTATGTCGGGTCCCTTCTTATAAGCTGCTTGAGCACATTCTGTTGTTCGGGCGCCATTTACATTGGGTTTTGGTTGCCTCCAATTTGAACGGCCGGCCCTGCGCTTTTGTGGGAGCCCACCTGTTAACCTGTTCTGGCACACTCGCTCATTCGGGGGCCCTCTACATTGGGTTTGGGAGTTGACCTGCAGGCTCCGAAGTGGCCAATAGCCGGCGGAACGGATGCAGCTTTCTAACAAAACACGGCACAACAAGATTGGACGCCTTTGGGCGTACAGGCGACCAAGAACGGTTGCTAACAAAAGTAAAGAGTTCGCAGGCGGACAAAGGTAATTATTTGCTGATTGAAAAGGTGTTGCTTGGGGGGAATTTAGGAACATTACGCTGTCCAGAGGCATAGCGCTGTTGTCTGGACCTATATGTCCACTTTCGGACCAATCTAATCGCTAAGGAGCTTTCCGCGTTGCCCTTGATGTCTTTACATTTTCTCGTAGGGTCCAACGGTGTTGTTGGGACGCTATCTGCTTCCATGCCTGGTCACTGTTGATTGATCAAGTTTTCCTCTTCGGGTTCTTCCTATCCGCCCGAAAGGCTCTATATGATTTTTCCGGTGCCCCATATGCCAGGGCACACTCAGTTGCACTCAGGGCACACGCGCAGGGCCCTACATTGCAGGGGCTCTTCACATTAGCCTCGGGTTCTTTCCAATTGCTCGGAGGGCCTTGTGCTGTTGGTGGGGCTCATGTAAGGTAAGGCACCGAAACATTCGATGCTCAGCGGCCCTCTGCTTTGATGGAGGGCTCGTTCCCTTTGACCTCATTTGCGAAGGACGCTTGACACCTGTCGAGGCTCTTTCTGTTAATCTGTTCGGGTGCTCTTGACCCCACAGGGGTAAACGTGCATGGCATTGGATTATTTCCGTCTGTCCAGAGGGTCCTGCGCTCTGACCGCGGCCCTATATGTCAGCCTGCCGGGGCACCAGCGATCGTTTAAGGCCCAACCACGTTGGTCTTGGCTCTTTTTGCTCGCTCTGAGGACCATATGCCTGTTGACGGGAGCCTCTGTTGGCTTTCCATGAATCTTGAAATTGAAATTGAAGGTCGGAATGCAAACATTTTTTGGAGGGGCCCAAACTCTCGGGCCCCACAATGTTGCGTGCCCCCCCCCCCCGCTCCCTTGGCGAAATCCTGGATCCGCCCCTGCTTGCGTGCTCCGAATTCACCATCCGAAATATTTACCTTCAGCTCATCGAGTAGCCTGGTTACCGACCATTTTAGCCAGGCAGGATGACAAAGGTGTATTTTATTAATCCCAGTGCGATGATGAGGCTTCTTCATGTTAGATACAAGTACATGAATGGATGTGGCAATCTACACGTTATTTGAATTTGAACAGCCATTGTTGCATGTTTGTTAGTCAATTTAAATCGAGATTTACTAAAAGTTTATGCAAATCAAGATGGATTCTGATCACTTCACTTATTTTTCAGAACCAGGGTTCATCACTAGAGTTGGCTGAATCAAAGTTGAGTTAAACTGTTGTCAATCTTTCAAACGTCCCGATGCAGATAGCTCATTTTAAGGAATTCTCGTCATCGCAACTCATCCTATTATTATCATCATATACGCTTATGTCCTCTGCAAAAACCGTTTTCAGGGCAAGCGTCACGTGCACATACAACAGCAATTGCGCACCTGAAATTGATGACAAATGATAAGAAGTGCATAGCACGTAATCAGCAGCCGATCGGAGCTGTTTCTGACGCGAAGCCATTGTGTTCTCACTTTAAGCCATCCGGTGGCACTCTCCCATCGGCGCACCAAGACATAAAATATTGGAATTCTTGTAACATTGGATCAAATTTAGTTGAATCGTCGGGAACGAAAGAGACATTTTGAGTCCTCTTGGATTAAAATTATTTCTGGCGGGCCAATTCAAATTCACTTGACTGGATTCGGATTACGTCGGTCCAAAGCCAGATCCATGCACTGCTTTCGTGTATCCCGGCCAGTGATAGCCAATGAAATATTTTTGCTCCGATAAACGATTAATCCAAATCACTTTAAGGTCGGGTTCAGATTCAAATGCTTTGGTGCTAGTAAATCCGAGGCAACATCGACTCGGTTAGCGTGCGATTGGAATCAGCACAGGGTTACCAACAATCCATCGCAAAGCATGTAAATGACACCGAGTATTTAGGAGCACATGCATTGCTTCCCATCGTTTTGGTAAAGACAGTATAACACTACATGAGATGGTGAGTCGTCAGAACAGTTCACAATTAAGGGAAACGTGTTCCGTATTTGAATCTGGTGAAGGAGATGAGTATCGTCAGTCTGTCATTTCAGGCAACATTTCAATTTTCAGACGGTCCCCTTTTGTGAACTTTTCTCACTAATTTCGATTTCTCCATTAGGTTAAATGTAATGACCATCGCGCTGCCTTCGAATCTGTCTTACTTTGCGCGAGAATTGGCGATTGTCTTTCAACTTTGACAGGCTCGTGTGATCTCATGCGGTTTCGTGTCATGGTTACTTTCAATTTGCCTTGTATTTTATGCGGAGGTCAGTTTGGCCCCGAAATCTCAGAATTTGTTGTACGGATTTCGTTTTACTATGGCTCGAACTGACCGCCGAAGCGCAAGGTCTCGTTCGACAAATACATGTTTCAAAAATGCTGCAAACAGCGTGCTGAAGTGTGGAATAGGCGTAGGCGTAGGAACGCCTCGGAAGATTGGGAACCAGTATCAAGTTTGAAGTGTATTCTTTCCATGCATCGCTAGAGGGTTAACGTTAAAGATTCTCAAAGGGTGCAGGCTAGGGCCCTAACCTCCCATTTTCTTACGCCGATGGAGAAAAGGTGGGGTAAGAGTATTTTATAAAGACGCTCATTTAGTGGATCTGACTGACATATTGACGCTGGGTGAATGAATGGATTCAATCAAAGATACATAATTTTTTCTACCCATCACCCATAAACGGGTGACCGAGCGTGCCTGCCTCTGTCAACCGCGGCGCACAAAACAGTACATTACCGCGCCCGGCGCCTGGTATGACGCACACAAAGGCAACTTACAAGTTACAGAAAAATGAAAGTAGGTGACATGAAGCATAGCGAACGATAGACGTCTAACACCAATAACTACGTCAATTTTATGCCACAAAGCTACGTCTAATTAATTCGCTCAAGAGCTTTCGAGCCAGCCATGGTCCTGGTCTGATAAAATACGTGCTGACACTCCTGTCAACGGAAGATTAGTAGGTTCGTTGTCAATCGGGTGGCTGGGGTGCCAGCGTAGCCAGTTAGAGAAATAAAAAAACGAGTATTGAATGGGAAAATTAGTTATTCGCAGAAAGTTTAATGGAAAGAGAATTTTTGTGACGTACATGAGCTGTTTTTATGCTAGTGGCAGTTGCAAGTGCATACAGCTAGGGATCGCCTCTACCTCAGGCTCAGACTCTTCATACCTCTTCTTGTTTTGTTAGAAAACTGCGTCCGTTCGGCCGGTTATGGATCCCTCGGAGCCTGAAGTTCCCCTCGGCATGGTCTATGGGGCATGTTCCCGTGCCCCCCCCCCCCTCCCCCCTCTGTGTCCGTCACCGGCCCGAGCGGCTAAATAGATGGGACCCGCCAAGGACATGGTGTAATCCATTCAAATAAGAAGTACTTAAGACGCGGCATGAGGGCCTCGGAATGGTCGAGTATGCCCGAGCAGGTTAAGAGATGGCCCCCGACATGAGCGCAGGGCCCTCCATTCAAATACGAAATGCCCACGATGCAACGTGGAGAGCCCCCTAACGATCGAACGCGCCCGAGCAGGTTATAAGATAGGCCCCCGACAAGGGCGTAGACCCCCCGACAAGTGTGGAGGACCCCGGAAGATCAAGTGTACCCGACCAGGCTATCAAATGGCCCCCACAAGAGCGTAGGGCCCTACATTAAAATGCCCAATGTGCAGGGCCCCCAGACAATCCAGTAAGCCCTAGCAGGTTAACAGACGGGGCCCCGACGAAGTGTGCAGGCCCCCCCCCAAAAAAAAAAAATCAACAGAAAGTACCTAATACCCGATTTGCAGGGCCCCGAACGACAGACGTGCCCAAGCATATTAACAGATGGGCTCCCAACAAGAGCGCGGGCCCTAAGAAAGTGACAGAAAATTGGAAAGGCCCTAGACCAATTGGGAGAGCCCATAGGCATGTCGTGAGTGTGTGGGTAGGTTAACCTTGACCAACGTTGAAGGCTCCTGAGCAGCTGAGAATACTTCGGCATGGCAACACATTGGGCCCTTGGCTCTAGTGCAGAGCGTTTCGGGCGAATGAAAATAATCAGTTGGAGGTCCATGATCGACAAGAATGCCCGGCACGCTAGCAGGGAGAGCCCAGCAACAGCGTAGAGCCTTCCCAGAAAGTGCGCAAAGAAATCAAGGGCAACGTGGAAGGCTCCTTAACGGTCGGAATAACCCTGCGAGTGGGCATGTAGGTCACACAAACAGCATAGGGCCCCTGGACAGTGAAATGAGGCTTGAAATTCCCTATTTACAACTTTTTTAATCATTGAAATTGTTTTTTCCTTCTCGTAGGCCCTTTACTTTCGCCGACAACAGTTCTTGGTCGACTGGAAATCCAAAGATGTCCAATTTCGTTGCGTTTTGGGTTAAAAGATTGCACCTGTTCGGCCGGCTATGGGCTCCTTTACAGCCTATGGGCACCTTCAGGACCCGAGGGGGGAGGGGCGATGGCGTAAGCTTGGATCCTAGGAACCCATCCATTCAAAACGAGTTTGACATTTTACAACATTTTTGTTCCTCCTTGCCTGGACCAGCTTTTGGAGATCATCAGGTTTGGCGACTTTAGGGATGGGATCCCACACGTTTTGCGGAGAGCGTTCTGGGAGGGTAATTTTTGCCCCCCTTGAAACTAACAAGCGGGCAACCGCCCCTTGATTTGGTGGTGTTGCCCTTGTGCGACTCCGTAGGGTTGGTATACGCGGCTTCTACGTGACCAGGAATAATAATCTTGCGAACTTGAAAAGAGGGAAGAAATTAGTGACAGGATATCTCTTCAGGCTGCGTGTTAAAAAGTAATGTAGTTAAAACAAAACCAATTTTAAGTCCGTCCCGATAGCCCACCTGGTTAGAACATCTGCCTTGCGGTCCACCCACCCGTGGCGCGGTGGTTTCGAGTCGCGTTAGGCACTCATCAGTTAGCCTCAACAGGTATCGTCTGCGGCAGTGGCAGTGGCGGCGCCAAGATGGCAGCACGGGCCGTAGCGTGCCTTGCGGCACGTTCAATTCTCGACGTAAAATTCTGCCGTGGACCTGAAATTGCCCCATCGGTGGTGGGGTTGCTCACTCAGCAAGCATTGCTTGACGTGAGCTCGGATCGCAGGAGTCCATCCTTTCAAACATATTTGACATTTAACCATATCGGTCAAGGTCACATGACTATGGCCTCAAGAGTTCAAAGTTTATTGTTGGTATCGTATTGTCGAAGGGGCAGGGTTGATAGTATAGTCCGTCACAGGTTGCATAAATTCGTAAATTAAGATGAGCTTGATCGCTGAAGTCTAAGCCCCAGGGATTACTTAATATTGCGTGAAACGCAGATTAGTGGGCTGATTAATTCGAAAAAAATGCATTGGAATTTACCAGGCCGCGAAAATTAAAGTCGTGAGAACCTCTAGGCCACATAACCATCCATCCGTGCCGCCGAAGATGGCAAATTGCCAAGTGCTGGTGGCGAGTGAAAGGGCTTTTTTGAAATTTCTATGAGGCATTTTGCACAACAACAAAAATGAGCGCGATCCTCTGGCCATCAGAAGTTGCGGCAGGTATCACCAGAACGCATATCCGTAATGTAATCAGGCGATCCACCACGGATTGCAGGGAATGTTTCAGTTCAGGATGCGTCGCTCGCCCCTCATCTGGAGGTCCCATCGCCTCAACAGCTTTACTTCCCGGATTGACCTTGTGGTGAAAGAAAATGAAAAAAAAAACGTTTGAGAATTTGGAAAATTGCAATACTGTTCGAAACGGCCGAAATGCGATGGATCTGTAAAGGGGTCGCATTGTACATTAGCATTGTACTGTAGTGACAGCATAATCAGCGTGTATTTATGCTGTCCGTGCATCTGTGAAGCTGAGCTGGACCCTTTACTAGCACAATAAACGGACGGAGCACGTAGACAGCCACAGGCGGCTTGGAAATAGCTTATTTTTTTTCTCCCGAACACACTGCGGGGGAAGAGTTCTGGCGCTGTTGTCTCGTTGCCAACATCTCGTTTAGAGGGAACATTTAGGAATGCTTCGAACACTGGGTGCCTGCCTGCAAGATACCATGGAAGACCCTGAAGCAAACTATGGTGGTTTTAATTTTACATGGACTGAATTTATTCTGACCCATTGAGGCAAATTAATTGGGTGCGAATCACGAAACGAATCATGCCGCCTGTCAAACGGCTATTTGAATCGACTATTGATTGAAGCAAACTGGCATGACTGGTTGTTACCTTGTTTCTAAATCCAGCAGAATAATTTAGCCGTGACTGGAATCACTATGATTTGAATTAAAACTAACGTTGTCAGTTCGAGAAGATGTCGCCACCCCGTTATGATTTCAACAACTGGTCATACCCGACTGCTCAGCCAAGACAAGTTTTAGAAGACTGCAAATTATATGTATTACATTGCACTTTTAAAATGTTCGGGAGCGTTACTAATGTGCAAGGAAATCCGTATATTCGGCTTTCCAATACCAAGCACTCGTTCATGAACTGTACATGCGTGGGACAAGTGAATGTCAGCATAGTTAAGACATCTGCGGATACTTTGGCAACTCGTCTTCCTGCCTTGTGCACATTGAGGATATCTTGATAAACCTGCATTTTTATTCGTTAGGTCATATGGTGTGTTTGAGTTGCCAATAGCTAGAAGGCGGGGGGGGGGGGAGGGGGGAGCGTGATGACTGCGCCTTCGGCTCCCATGTGGCGGGTCCAGGCTAGAATCCCGGCCGCGCCATGGTCTTTGAGCGCTGATATGGCCACTGCAGTTCCCAGCGCTTGATGAAATCGGCCAGATGACGTGCGGCGCGTTCCCTTTTCATCAATGAAATGCAGTCACTGACAAGAAATGCTGTCATGAATACTGTGACTGGTTTTATCAGCCACGGACACCGTTGTCCTTCAGCATATAGCCTCACGCGTGCTTGCCACTGATTCCAGTTGGTCCAATGTGGATTCAGCTCATTCGGGTCACAAGAATCGAGTCAAACGTGTTTCAGGGGGACGCCAAAATATTGAGATTCGAACATTCTTGATTCACATATACATGGGTGATTCTAGACTGCATTCTAAATCTGAGAGGAATAAAGCACAGGTGTGCCACTCACCACGATATGAAAAGGGAATGGATGTAGTGTGGTAGTAAGGTTTAAGTGCCCATGAAAATATTCGCTTTCCTTCCAGCTTCAGCGGTGTCATTTGGACAAAGAAAGCGGCGTTTTTGCTAGCTGGGTCTCTTTCTCGTATGTCCTGGCACATCATTCCAAAGATGCTGATTAGATTCATTATGTGATCTGTCGGATCATATGGTTGCCAGTGACGGGCTTCGCAATGGCCAGCGAGTTCCCAGTGTTTTTGACGTCGGCAACTAACTGAAATCATTGTCTCCGCTTTGCAATTATCTGACTTGTCAAGTACGTCAAGTGACGCAAACAAATGAGGTCGCGCATACGACAATTCCGCTTCAGCCTGACGAAAGGACCACAAAAAGGTGCATACAGTCAACATCCCACACCCTCGTCAACAGCTCTTCTGGGCAACAAGGTCACGGCTGTGAAGAGCACCGGTGCTCCCGGTGCTTGATGCATGCCACTCGGTGCTCGACGCCTCGGTGGGAGCGTGGCGCCGCAGGTTCAGAGGGTGGCTCCGAGTGGGGTGCGTGTACGATAGCGCCCCCCCCCCCCCCCGCCCCGCCCCGCCCCGCCCCAGTCCTGTGTGAATGTCGATATTGGTGCCATCTCCTCACAAGTGTCTCGCCGTGGCCTTGGCCACTCCGCGCTGCAGCGGTCTGCGCGCGGCGCCCGGCTTTTTCGTGGGCGCTGCATGCGCAGCTTCTTTGCATCGATGTTTGCTCCGCACTATCGGCGAGAATGACTCAGGAATTGGGCCACAGTTCAAAGCGCGCCAGCTTCCTTCTTTATGCGGTCGCCGATACCTGACAAGGTCTATCTCGGAGCGAGGTTGCGTCGGCTTGCGGCGAGTAGTTTCTTTCGTGTTTACCCACATAGAATACGCTGGACTGTGCACACGGTGCTTGCTGTGTATCCATGCGAGGGTGGGATTTGTTTGCTGTGAGCCTTGCGTGGCTCGTCTTAAGCACCCGCTACCCGAAGAGTGTATGAGGAACTCTGCAGCCTATGACTTTATCATTTGATAATGACTCCTAATTTGTTTGTTGCTTTTGTTGTTTTTTTTCTGTCAAGCGGCTGAAAACTTGTTGCTTTCAAAATGCCGTTTTGAAACTTCATTTCCTCTAGGCGTCAAAGCGTGTGTTCACGGCCGTTCGTGCAGTCACATGTCTGTGCTCGCAAAAAAAAACTCCAGCCGCGAAAATGTCCAGCCGTTGTTCCCCTCCATGTCCCGTCTCATGATGTCATGCAATGACTGTCGCGGCGGGGCGATATCCCGGCGCGCCGGCTGCTCACGCGCCGGCCCGGACGTCGCCCCGGAAGACGCGCGTCACGCGCTCTCCTCCGCTTCCGCGAACCGGCGGCGGCCGGCTCGGGTGCGGCGCGGGCAGGAGCGGCGCTCCGGGGGCCTGTCGCCGACGGCCGAGGCGCGCCGTCGCCGCCCGGTGCACTGACCAGCGACCTGTCCTGCCGGACGCCGCCATTTTTACAGGTGGCGGGCGGTGCGCCGGGCGGCGGCCGTCGCAGCGCGGGAGGGGTGGGGGCGGGCGGCGGCGCCTCTGCCGGCTTTGTGCGACCCCTGACGTCACGATTGGGCAACGGTGCGGCCCGGCGCTGTCGGCAGCTCGCGGGAGGGCGGCGGCGGCGGCCCGCTGCAGGAGGCCTGCTGCGCCGGCAAACTGCTGCGCATGCACACACTAATGGCGGGCATCGGCCGCGCGCTGGACCGCGCCGCCGCCGCCGACCAGTGAGGCGGCCGGCACGTGCACAGCGCTGCCGCGCCGCGCCTGATGCCGCTGGCGCAGACGGCGCTCTGGAAGGCCCGGAGCGGGGTTCGGCTGGGCACTCGGGCGTCGCGGTGTTGGGAGCCACGTGCAGCCCCGCCGCCGCGCCCTGCAATGGTTCCCAGGGTTGGCTGTGCGGAGTTCATTGGGAGTGACGCAACTTGGCCGGAGCGGCCATTTGCTGCAGTGTAAAGCGTCATAACGTTGATTCACTTTGCGCGTGCATTCCGCTCCACGCACCGCGGTTCCGCTCCGCGCTCCCTCTCGGGGTTAATGCGTTCACACAGCCTGCTTTACAGTTACTTGGGCAGGCATGTGTAAGAAGTCGTAGGGTACCTGAGTTCATTTTGCCAGTCGTTCATGATGGTGCGTTTTGTGCCGATGGGTTACCGCGGTGCGGCCTCTAATAGGTCAGCCCTGACGCCGTCCTCTTTCCGTCGCACTCCTCAGCACGGCTCCGGATCCACTTGGCATCAGTTGCCAGCTGTTTTTACTGCCCTGAGAATGTTTTTCGCGTGATGTTCGCACTCTTGAGAAGGCTCAAAGCCATGAAGTTGTTATCACCTGCTCACTCGTCTGATCAGGTGCCGGTGCTTCGAGCGTGCGGGAAGTGCTCTACCATTTCACGTTCCGCTGCGCGTGAAAACGCAATCAAGGTGACGTTTGCTGAAATGCGTTGTGTTGTCATGCGCGTGGTTGCTGTTTGACATGTGTTCTGTCCGTGTGTCGCTTCGGGAGGCTTTGGCTTGAACATCATGCCGTTTGCGTTCAATACACTGCAGTGCCATTCCGTTTATGGTTTCTTCCGTGTGACGCCGCTAAGGCGATGGTCATGTGACGGGGGTGTCGTGTAAACGGCCCGCGTGAGACGGGACTATCGTGTAAACGGCCCGTGTGACACCGAACCACCGCAGACACGGCTGCCGCCTGGTGCCGAGCCGGCACGCCCCAATGCCTGGACAACGGTCAACGTCATCAGAGCAGAGCTTTGCGCGCTCCGCGAACAGCTGTGAGAAGCTAGCGGGCAAGGCTGAATACATTTAGGTCTAAGGACCGCCGGCAAGCGTCAGTCACTCTCTGGCCATCAGCGCACTGCCGGCTTGCGGTTATCAGCATTGCGTATCAGCGTCTACCTTATCAGTGTTTACCGTTATCAGTAATTACCGCCTGGCGATGACTTGTGGTTATGCCCACTGGCGCGACTGCGACGACCGTTACGAGAGCGGTGCGCCGCTGGAGGTGTGAGACCACCTGATGAAGCCAGTCACCAGAAGATGAGCTATGAAGATGTCTCAGCGATGCCCTGTATGCCATGCCGATGTGGAAAAGCTGACTCACGGCTGGGGCCACGGTGAGTGTCTCCACTGACTTTCCGAGCAGGAATCGTTTATATTTCGGCTTCGGAAACCATTCCGTCCTTAGTATCCCTGGGTTTGGCACCGCAATACAAATGAAGCAAAGGTAAAGCTCAGGGTAGTTGGACCGTTCATTACCATTTTTGTGTTTTACTATTGGTTTTTAAGGCTGCATGTCTTGCATTTGTTTCAGGTCAACGTTTTTGTCATCAATTATGTCTTCATGCCACATATAGATCTTCCGTGCTAGTATTGCATGCCGTCACGTACTTGCCTCACATCATCTGCACGTACTTCTCGCTAACGTCCCGACTTGAAATTTGCTTTCCCAATGAATGCGCACGTACCATGCCGTGGACTTCAGGCATGCCGTGCTTTAATGGAGTTAATCCCCCGAGGGACGTTGCCATGTGGCTCAGGGATACGCACACCTGTCTTGCTGTACCCTGCATGTTTGGAACATGCGTAGCGCCTGACAGCCGAGGTCTCTGGTGTCGCCCTGACATTCACATCTCACCCCTGCTCCACCAACATGACCCCACGTGTACCGCGACACCGTACGGAACGCCGTATACATGTCATCGCATTCATTGTGACGCTGCTCTTTCCGTTCAGCATGGGATTATGCAACCGATTATGGGTCCATCCGGTCAATCTACATGATCATATGCCAGTGGACGCACGTGTCGCATCTGTAATGCCTCCTTGATTTGTGAAGACCATTTTCGCTACAACATGCCAATATTGCTTGTTGCGTCCTACGCACAGCCCTAGTGGACACTCGGCTGACGGAACGAAGTTGATTTCCCCTTTGTATCCTTGTCTCGCAATAGCATTGAAAATGAATGATGTTACGGTGTTAAACGGAGGCGTTTACGTCAAATTTAGATTGGCGTTGAAGGGAGTGTTTCAGTCTTGTGTGGAGTTTTAAACTGAAATAGCCATCTTGAAGATTATTCGGTGCGCCCCCCCCCCCCCCGCCCCTCCCCCTCTGGCCCTTCCTAAGACCTCACCCCCGCCACTTTCTGAGCTATACGCCCGCGGAAGTGTGCAAACTTTTTCGGGGAGACTATTTCAAGGTCACCCAGGCATCCATAACGCTATAATAAGCTCATTAAAATCCTGAGCCATGCAGCGATCAAGACCAAAAAAGAATAGAATTGTCGAGTCATTCATATCTGGCGTTCGTAAACACGATTTCCAGATATAACGGCTGTCATCTGGCTCTCAATCAATGTGTTGCAGGTACGATGACGTAATCAAACAACGACGAATTGAGGAGCGTTTGTACCAAACAGCATTGCGCTGTGTAGGGCAGTCTTCTCCATTTAGAAATATACCAGCAGTTAGTAGTGAGCATATTTCATCATATCCCACGATTGTTTCCATATCTTCAGATGGGGAACATTCCGTAAGTTAAGTGCATTGGCGAGGAACATTATTCACATGCGGTAATAGTCCTGTTTCTCCGATAGTTTATTTCTCATTCAATTCTGCTATTCATTTCGATAAAGTCATGTAGTCGAAATATCAACGCATCTGTATCTCCATTCTCCTGATTTTTTTCTCTCCGAGGAATAAGGCTGTCATTGCCACTATGTGGTACTATGTGGAACATTTCCTTTAAACTGACGTTAAATTTTTCCAGAGAGGGGGGGGGGCCTCTTTCGCCGTCCACCTTGACGCTCTCTTCGCACGAGTCTGCATCCTGTTTTGATTCAGTAGCGTGGCACGCTCCGACACCCTCCCGCGGCTCGCGCCGGCCGCGTCCCGTTTTCCTGCCCACCCGATGGCCGCCGTTTGGCGACTCATCCTTCCTGCTGCACCCCTTCCGGCGTGCGTGTCCCCCCCCCCCCGCCCCCGCGCTCTCTTCCCTTCCCTTCCCTGACCGCCCCCTCGCCGTCCCTGCCTCCCTGCCGCGCCGCCGTCCACGGTCCGCCCGGCCGCCGCCGGCCATGGCTGGCAGCGCCATGACACTCCACTATTGATTTGTTTTCTCTTGCAAGTGCAGCGGCGAGGCCAGCGGCACAAAAACTGCGTGCGGCTGCGTGGCCGGGCGGGTCGGCGCGGCGTCCGGGCGCGGCGCTCAGTCGGCGTGACAGAGCGGCGCGCGGCGCAGACGGCCGCCCTCAGCTGACATGCGCCCGCGGCCCGCCGTCTGACCGGGTGAGTCATGACCTGCCGCAACACGGCTCATGGTGCGGCCCCAGCGGCGCATGACGGGCGCCGCCGGGGCCGCGCGCGCGCCATGGGAGGCGGCGTGAGCAGGGTCGGGTGTGAGTGTCGCCGGGGAGTGGTGGTAAGCGGGCCAGGCTGACTCGTGAGGCTGTTTTTGTGACGGTGCTTCAGTGGTGCATGGCCAGTGTGACGGTGGTGGTCTCTGGTGTTTATTTTAGTCGTGTGCAATTGTGCCGTCGGTGCCCGGCGTCGGGGAGGGAGGCCAAATCCGCTATCTTGGCTGCTGCGACAGCGTAAGGGGACAGGCTCATTGTCCAATGACGTGCGGTGGGGGGACAGCAGGGGCCGGGGTACGTCACGGTCTTCTGATAAGATAGTGTCCACGGGTCCGGTCCAGGACTGGGCGCCTGCTCTTCCTCTCTCTCTCTCCCTCCGTCGGGGCAAGTCAGCGGTGATTCTCGCGCTGGACGCGCGTGTCGCCTCCTGTCGACCAGCCTCGCTGCTGAGATTGACTTCCGGACTGGCTGGGCAAGTCTGTCGGCCAGTCTGGGCGTCTGTGTCGCTGTCTGTGCGTCTGGCGTGCTCTCGTGTTCTCGCTCAAGGATTGGCGTGCTCTCGTGCTCTCGCTCAGGGACTGGCGTGCTCTCGTGTTCTCGCTCAAGGACTTGGTGGGTGTTCTCTCATGGGCCTAGCCCGCGTCACTACTTGGGCCATTAATTGGCGTCTGTGTCGGGGCCTGGCTACGCGCGTTCGTGGTCAGGACCTACGGGCTAACGACTTGGCTATGTATTTGTGGTAGGAACTTAACTATGGCGTCGGTCGGTAGTCAGGGACTTGATGAAATGATTTAAACAGTTAAAGGAAATCCTGGAAAATGCGTATCGCTTCAAAACACGTTTCTTATCTGGTTCAGCCCCTTTGTTCGAAGTTACCGTTTAGGAACTAGTTGCAGCAAGTGGACACGGCTGCATTCAGTCAAATGGAGCATTTTAGTGAAAAGTTTACTCCAGCTTATATAGCATTGCATGGAAAGTGCTACCTTTGAAAGTGAGCAACCTGTGACGCGTTTTTGAATGGTTGCCCATCCTGGACCCGGTTTCTTTAATGGAACAGCTTATTATGAGTACTGTGCTATTTGTGGGTAGTTTTGTTCAGATCTATCTTTGCCATAGCGTCTTTTCGTATGGATGTTGCATGTGCGCGGGCTGGAGGCACTGGGACGCTGTCCCAAGAGAGGGGTGTGATATTAGTACTGGATGACTATGCGCGAACAAGAGTCGGGTTTTCCTAGGCCCGGGTGTCCTGAGCGATCAGGGTTAAGTGGTGCACATGAAGGGATAAAGTCGGACGTCTGCTATAAGGAGAAGTAAAGACATGAAAGGGCGAGTGAATGTAAGAAGCGATGCACACAATTTGCAATCAGTTGTGCGACTTCGCGATGCATGTTGGACATGGAGCTGCTAGACTGGCCAGTCCATGGCTTCTGCCTCATGAGGACTGGGGGAACATGGCTACGACATAGCTACTTCATCTCAATCAGTGAAATCAAAACTCGTCAATATTGCAGCATTGCAAGGGAAGCTGACGTCCTCACAAACTAGGCTTTCAGACTGAGCTCTGGGCTTAATCTGTGTTAATGGACGCGTCGATGTGAGCATCAACGCGCATTTGTCGCGAGCATTAACATGGGATGGGTGCATACCTACTGGTTAAAATTGTATGTCATGTACCCATTTGTCTGTTAACTGCTGGCGATGATTGAGAGCCCTGGGATAGTTGGGAGCACCCTCGCTCTACTAAGGCGAGTACCTTATAAAGGCAAACGTTATTGCTTGAAGCATTCTGTCTAGAAACTTGTCCGTTTCCTGATTGTCATATATATATATATATATATATATATATATATATATATATATATGTCACTAAGCAGTACGTATTGTATAAGGTTGCACAGTAATTTTGCCGTTTAGTTAGGATTCAGCCAAAGTCAAACCTGTTTATGTAAGCTACAACTTCCTCAGCATATACAGATACGAACTCACAACGACTTTTGTTTATGTTTGTTTTCCCGGACATAAATGTGCGCAGAACGTTGCCCGTGACTTGATCGTGGCTGTGAAATGCAAACGTAAAGCGCAAAAGTAGTCACTCGTGCTCAAATTTGCGCGAAAATTGGTTTAGCTTGTTCGTAATGTAAGTTTCGAAGCAGCGAATCGTCTTCATCTTACTTATTTAACTTAGAATAATTATGAATCCGATTTTTCCCAGAGCGTTCTACTATAGCTCACTACTACTTATCTACTATCTATGAAAAGTGGTCTGATCACGCATGTCTTACAAATCGTCAGAGGTGGGAAGAGCCCTAGCGTATAGGACGAGGTCTGCGCGGTTGAGTCCGGAGTAAAGTGTGGTGGGGTGAATACCGAGCAGAGCCAGCTGTCACATGAATTCCAATCCTGCGGTGTGGAATCCATGGAGTTGTAATTTCGGAGGCATCACCGCGCTAACGTGCGTGTTGGTGTCTCCCGTGATGTCCTCCAGATGCATGCGCTGTGGCATGCGCACACGAACCTTAATCCAACGTCATGATTGGCTGAAGTCAATGTTAGCATTCGTGGTAATGTTACTGGCATTTAGCTGCAACCATGATTTCCATCCATTTCCAGATTTTGCAGTTTGGGCGTGCTCCTGTTCCAGACACAAAATGGCGGACCAACAGTTTTGCCTGCGATGGAACAACTTCCAGAACAACATCATCTCGTCGTTCGAGTACCTCCGATCGGAGGAGGACTTCGTGGACGTGACGCTGGCCTGCGAGGGCAGGAGCCTAAAGGCGCACAAGGTCATTCTTTCGGCCTGCAGTCAGTACTTCCGTGACCTTCTCAAGGTGAGCTCATGCCGCTGAGCCGCGGCGCTCTGCCAATGGCGGCTTGTGTTGGGGTTCTATGAACATGTGGCTCAAGTCATGCCATCTACTACTGCGGGTGACACGCGTTTGCTCTCACTTTCTCCAAGTTACTAGTAAATGCATTTGGCGTATGCTTGCTAGTGTGGGGATTGTGGACGGCGAATGACTGGTCAATACTTAAAGTTTTCTTCCTTTCATTTCTTCTCTTTTTTGTTGTTCTACTTGGAGTAAAGCTCTGAGAATATAGCTGCTACTTAGGACTGTCTTATAGCATCACGTTCATTAGAGGGGAATTTTATGCATTTTTTGGCAACGTATGGCGTGTGGCGTCTCGCCTCAAAGCACTTGACTTCTGCGTGAAGAGCCATGGGTGTTGAGTCAGACTCTAGGGGTGCTTTCCGGCGGCTACGGCCACCTCAGGGCGGTGTCCCCCAGCCGTTCTAGCCCGTGCCGGAGGGGGTCCCCGTGCGCGCTGGGACAGGGCGTGATCTGCTGGTAGGCGCGCTGGGACCGCCGCGCGGTGATGACCGCGGGGCATCCTGCGCCATGTTGTCGGGGTCATATCCTGCTCGTTCGTCTTGGACGGTTTTTCTGCCGGCCGGTGCTTACCCACGCTGTGACAGTTTGCTGACGTGTTTGCTCGGTAAGCATGAAGTGAGTGTGGTTTAGCTGTGTGATGTAACCGTACACGTCGCAGTGCGGTCAGTAGTCGATACTGCAAGTGTCGGGCGATGATGCGTCGATGAACAACAAGTTTTGATTCAAAACAGGGATGCAGTGCGCTGCAGTTGAGCTACAGAGCCGAAATCCGCCATTATAGTTGAACTTCGGAAGCTCAAAAGTGGGTAATGCCAATGCAAAAAAGGTTTACCTCGGACAGAGGAGGTTGACTGTTTCGGCGACGGACAATGACTAGCATTCACTTGTGTTGAATGCCAATAGTCTCGACTTACCGAACAATCTCATGGCGCCCCCTGGCAATACTTATATAAAGCTATCCCCGGAGGGAGCCGTGGGAGAAGCGCCGAGGAGCATCTTGAACCAGTCAGCCCCTGATGTTTCCAGCTACGATCTAACCTGGAGTAAATGGACTGCTGCAGATTCACCGTAATGGGCAGGCTTAGCCGGTCTTAAACGTCATCCTTTGATGGGCGGACAAGGCGCATGGCAATTTCGACAGTTCAGAGGCGGCTGAGGTCTCGCTGCCTCTTAAAATGCGAGCTCTCCAGTTTCACTTCATGTGCGGCTCACGTTTGTCAGTTGGATTAATGGCGCCACAGCCCTGCCCACCAGGCACGGGCAGAGCACCAGAAAGCCAGCAGCCTCGCGCAGAGGTGGTGCGCGTGCGCTGGTGCGGTGGGCGGTCCGCCGTCGCCGACCGCCGCTGCGGGGTCAGGCGGCGCCGGCGGCCGCCTCCCACGTGCGCGGCCGCGCCGATGGCGGCTGCAGCCCGGCTCGGGAGCACCAGCCGCCGCCTGACCTCTGCATGTCGCCGGCGACCTTGGCCGGTGTCGCTGCAGCCGGCGCATAAACAGCGTGCCTGCAGAGCGCCGCTGACTCAAGCGCGCCGTCTTGACGAGGGCCGGCGCACGGGGCCCGTGTTTGTCGCGGCCCGGGCGGCCGTGGCATGCGGCGCCCACCGCTGTACCTGATGCCGCTCGGCGGCGACGCTGCAGCGGCGCCAGATGTTGCGAAATCGGGGAGATGTGCAGAACCGGACGCGCCTGAGGGTTCAGATTAGAGCTGGGCGCTTGAATTCGACGAAGATTCGAACGTTCGGGCCAAATATCCGGATTTGCAAATGAGCCCATGCCGGATTAGTGTTCAACTATTTGAAAACATTCTATTACCTTCCTATAAAGAGCATGAATATCTGCGAAAAGCGCTTAGGCTGAATTTTCGAAATCTAATTTAGAGCTGATTATGACGGGGTCTGTGCCCGAAGGGATACCATCGAGTTGCATGCCGTCCAGTCTGACGGGCTCGAATTCCAGGGGAGCGAGCTGCGGCGGCATTGCCGGCACACCACCGGTGTATCAGGCTCCCATTGCCGGCGCACCACCGGTGTATCAGGCTCCCATTGCCGGCACACCACGGTGTATCAGGCTCCCATTGCCGGCGCACCACCGGGTGTATCAGGCTCTCCCATTGCCGGCACACCACCGGTGTATCAGGCTCCCATTGCCGGCACACACCGGTGTATCAGGCTCCCATGCTCGGCGCACCCGGTGGTTCAGGCTCCATGGCACACCACCGGTGTATCAGGCCTCCCATTTGCCGGCACCCACACCACCGGTGTATCAGGACTCCCATTGCCGGCACACCACCGGTGTATCAGACTCCCACTTGCCGGCACACCACCACCGGGTGCTATCAGACGCTTCCCACATGCCGGCACACCACCGGTGTATCAGCTCCTCCCACTTGCCGGCACACCACCGGTGTATCAGACTCCCACTGCCGCCACGCCACCGGTGTATCAGGCTCCCATTGCCGGCACACCACCGGTGTATCAGGCTCCCATTGCCGGCACACCACCGGTGTATCAGGCTCCCATTGCCAGCACACCACCGGTGTATCAGGCTCCCATTGCCGGCACGCCACCGGTGTATCAGGCTCCCATTGCCGGCGCACCACCGGTGTATCAGACTCCCATTGCTGGCACACCACCGCTGTATCAAGCTCCCATTGCCGCCACACGACCGGTGTATCAGGCTCCCATTGCCGGCACGCCACCGGTGTATCGGGCTCCCATTGCCCGCACACCACCGGTGTTTCAGGCTCCCATTGCCGGCACACCACCGCTGTATCAGACTCCCATTGCCGGCACACCACCGCTGTATCAGACTCCCATTGCCGGCACACCACCGCTGTATCAGACTCTCTAGGCGCCCGCCCCCGCGAAAACAAGTCGTAGAAATATCGAAGCGCTTAGACCGAAAGCCTTGCAGTGCATTATGATTTCAAAGGTCTTATGCCGACAATAATCGGCCTACAACATACCTCAATATACCGGTAGGTACGGGTTAAGCGACGTGTTCGAACAGACGTTGGCGTTATTTGCCTGACTGCGTCGAGTAACCAGTGCCTACTGGTATATTGAAGGACGATTGCTGCCAGCTTAGGAGCTCCAAACTCATATTGCCGATAAAGCAGAAGCTCGGGGGTTGTCTTGCTTAAATCATGCCTTGCACTTTTTCCATCAGGCCTTGCACTTTTTCCATTAAGCCTTACAGTTCTTCCCATGAAGCCCTCCATATTTCTGTAAGGCTTGATGGGAAAAAGCCTGCAACGCTTGATTCAAGCAAGGAAACCCTCGAGCTCCTGGTTTGTGGGCCACTCGCGAAAGAGTGGTCTACGTAGGTAGTAGAAACAACAACTATTCTTCGCTCTGACCCTTTGGCTGGCTTATTTATGCATGTACAACATCACGGATCTGCTATTCCCACCATAAATATTGACGATCCTCCTTGATGCCATAGCCTGTAGACCCATAACGTACTCGGAAATATGTCCATGACCCGCTCACCACACGTTCACCTGAATATTTATTTGGTCTTGTACGTAAAATTCTGAATGGTCCAGTAGACCCGCCCGGATATTTCAATACCGAAAAACCGGATCTCGGCCTCAAACCATGTCTTTTCATCGCCATATGCTTAATCAGTGAAGTTGGCCAGGGGACTTTTTGCAGCGTGCTCCTCACAACTGCATAACATTGGTAGAAATCTCGAAATAACTTCGAGATACAATCAGGTCGGACCTGTTGACGATCCATGTGCCCGTGAAGCGTACATATTTTCTTATAGCTAGCATTGATGACATGGGCGTTAATAGTTCACCGAGTGCTGCCAATATGTCATGCGCGACCAGGCGGGCTGAAATCAACAGGAAGCCGTTGCGAGTTCCCTGTCCTGGTACTACCCCGCCATCCCCGTCACTGACTCCTCTGGAAGCGTGCTTAGCGCCGGCGCCGTAGTGTCGTCACCAGCTGCGCACCACATGTCTGACGTTCTGAGGCCGAACAGGCCGATGACATTGAGTGCGCGGCGGGGTGAAGGATCCGTGTGTCAGAGGCCGTGAGTTGACGTTGCGACACGCGGGCCTGCGGTTGCCGGGCGTACCCGCCCTGGCGCCCGGCCGCCCTGGCGCGCCGCCGCCCGGCCTCCCTCCTCACAGCAACGACGCTGTGGTCGGCAAAGCACGCGCGACAGCGGCGCGGCTGCCCGAAAATCACGTTCAAGCAGGGCAATCAGGCTAGTTCTTTCTGCAGACCCACAGAAAGGTCGAGATTCAGAAGCATCCGTCGAGTACCCACCTGCTCTGCCCTCTAGAACGTATGGAAAATTCCATTCATGGCGCCTGAAGACCGACGCCTATCGTCGCTTATCAGTGTCCGGGTCGGTCTCCGGAGGCCGAGAGATGACCACGCCGTCCGTCAGAGCCTGCGTCCCGCCCGGCCGTCTGCCAGATTCCGCGTCCTGCCCGGCCGTCTGTCAGGGCCCGCGTGCTGCCCGGCCGGCCGCCAGAACCCGCGTCCTGTCCGGCCGGCCGCCAGAGCCCGCGTCCTGCCCGGCCGTCTGTCAGGGCCCGCGTGCTGCCCGGCCGCCCGCCAGAGCCCGCGTCCTGCCCAGCCGTCTGTCAAATCCCGCGTCCTGCCCGGCCGTCCGTCAGGGCCCGCGTCCTGCCCAGCCGTCTGTCAGAGCCCACGTCCTGCCCGGTTGTCCGTCAGAATCCGCGTCCTGTCCGTCCGTCAGGGCCTGCGTCCCGCCTGGCCGTGCAGCCTCCTCCCCGGGCCGGCCCGGCAGGCCCGGACGGAAGGCTCGCTATCGGCGCTATCCGGCTCGCCGCGCTGCTGCCGGGCGACCCCCACCCCCCACCCCTCCCCTTCCCCGTTCCCTGCACGGTTGCAACACCGCCGCGCTGACCTTGGGGAGTCACACATGCCCGCACACACACACACACACACGCATACAAACAGGGCGCCATGTTCGCGCGCGCGCGCGGGCAGCGGACAAAAATAGGCGGCGGCGGGACCTGGCCCTGGCCCGGTCGACCGCGAGGTGCGGTCCTGTGCAGGCAGCGCCGGGAACGCGTCGCGGTCTGACCAGGCAGAGGTCAAGGCCTGACCCGGAATGTCGGTCCGATCCGGGCAGAGGTCATGGCCTGACCCGCCAGAGGTCACGGCCTGACCCGGCTGAAGTATCAGCCTTACCCGGTAGGGGTCACGGCCGGCTGGGCCTGAGTCCAGCCTGGCCCTGTCGCCGCTCCGAACGGTGCACGCGCTGGGAAAGGCTGGGGATTCTTCCGGGGAGGGATGAGCCGCATCCGTCGCTGGATGGAGAGACCGTGCGGTCCGCGGTGCGCGTGCTCAGCCGTCCCCGCGTAGGGATGACCGCCCGGCCTGGGTTCGTGGCGGCCGTGCGGTCCAACATGTGGACGTCTCTTCGGTGCGGGTTGAGAGCGTTCGTCCGGTTCTGCGGGCTTGGCGTCCGACCGGTCCGCGGCAGGGAAGCCCGTCGAGTCCCGTGTCGAAGTGTCCACGCTGTCAGGGCTGCGGGTGTCCGCCCGGTGCGGGTCCAGAGAGTGGACGTCGGCCCGGTCCCGGCTGGCAGCAGCTGTCGGCTCGGCGGTGGCGCAAGCCGACGGGCGGTCGTCTGTCTCTGAGCCCGGCGGACTCGTTCCGTGGCGGCACGGCGACCTGTTCTCCAGGGCAGCCGGTCGCCGCCGCCGCCCGTCCATTTTGTTTTGCGTCCGGTCCCGACTCTCCACGGTCGCGGGCTTACCTTTCGTGTGACGTCATCTGTGGCTGGCCGTCGCCGCTGATGTAAGACTGCACTTCCTGCTCTTCGGGTCAGGTCTTGTGTAGAGCCTTGATATCCGTATGTTCGTCATGGCGCTGGACGGATATGAACCGCACAGCTACAAAAAATTCCAAGCTGAACCCGGTGCCAACTCAGATCGCGGCCGCGCACTGCTACGCTGCGGATACCGTACCGCAAAGCACTTCTTGTGCAGGTTTGGCCGCCGCCTACGAATGCTGCGCCGCAACACTCACGCCGGCTTCCCATGGTGAAGTCATGTTGCTGCCTGAGCATGGTTGTTGCGTGCTGGAACCAAAGCCTTCCAGACATGCTGCAGCCCTGAGAGCGAATGGATAGCGCAAAAAGTGACATCATAAAGCCCAGGAATTAAAGCGGCATTCTCAGCGCACATGCACACCTCAGAAACGATGGTTTATCCGCGTCCAATCAAGAAAACGAAGAACAGTCCATGAAGAGGAGGAGGAGCGGCCTCCTCCGGTGCGCGCCGCCCGGCTGCCGGTGTCGAGAGCGGGACGGGTGGTGGCTGGGCTCGCGCATGTGCGGCACGCCGTCTTTCATAGCGCGGGAACGGTACACAAGGCCAGCGGCCGACGGCAGCGGCGCCGGCCGCCATCTTCGACCGGCCCCGGCCCGCGCCCAGCGGCGGCGCGGGCGCTCTGACGTCACGACCACCGAGCGCAGAAGTCTGCCCCGGACGCTGCGGCCGCGGGGATGCCGCGGCTGACACTGCGGGAGGCAGGTCAGCCGTCTTAAGAGGGAACTTTACATCGAATGCGTACGCTATGTTGGCAGTTCTCCGCTGAGTGGCGACCCCCGCTGTCGAGCACCGCCAATAGCGAGACGCGATCTGTGCAGCGTACTCAACAATAGTCACAGTCCTGCTCGCAGAAACATCGACAATGCTGCATATGCAGTTGATCCGGCGAAGTTTGCATTCCCGCAGAGATGCACGTTTACATATAGATAGGTAGATGCATACATACATGTATATACATGTATATGTTTACAAACATGTCAATTTGAATGTATTTATACATATATATATATATATATACATATATATGTATATATATGCATGTATACATGCATATGCATATGTATGCATATATATATATATATATATATATATATATCGCAATAAATGCGCTTCTTAGGACCATTAGTAAGCTTATTCATTTTTGCCGTAATTCCATTTCTTCCTTAAGACGAAGAAGGTGGCCTTGGAAATCACCCACGCACATATGTGACGTAGAAAAACATTTCAGATAGGGATGTAGTTTCGATTAAGCTAGAAGGGCTCTAGCCATTTAGTTTTGCCAGCAGCTTTTCCTTTTCCAAACTGATTTTTTTCCTCCCTGCACTGATTCAATAGTTCCTTTACTTTCAACGACGTTGGACGGCGCGTTGGCTGCTGGTCACGTAATTAACTGTAGCACAGCGTCTGACACCCTGGATTTATAATCAGCCCCCCGGCATTGCACAGCTTGTTGACCTAATATTGAACATCAATGTGTGTTCCATTAGGCTCATCAACAAGGTGTTTCGGATGCCAATGACTCAAGTATCTTTCCTTCAACCGTTTATTGGGTGCAGGTGCTGCCGGTAGAGCAGTCATAGTTTATTACGCCTCGGTCTTGAAGCGCTAGGTTTCGTATCGTATCCTTAAAGCTGTCTGGCTGTTGCCATGGAGATACACACAAACAACGTCCGATTTTCAACTAGATTAACGATAAGAAGTGTGGTCTTCGAGACGACTGGGTTAAACCTTCTTTTATTTTGAAGTATGTAGGCCGACATGGTACCTCCTGATGAACGATGGTAGTCCAGGATTTACAGCAGGCACTCTGATGATGCGTATGTTGCAGTCATGGTAACGAACCTCGACATGTGTTCAGCTAACTTCATCAACACCAACGTCGTCTTTCCGTTACAACTGGTCCAGCCGTCCACTCATGTGGGCCCATTCAATGGCTGTTCGTCGAGCGGTTACACCTAATACGGCCTTCAACGTATTGGGCTCCCGGTTGGCAGCCTGAAATTGCATTCGATTTTGACATGGAAATAAGCTTGGACATTTTTTCTACCACATACCTGTATCAAAAAGGTCTCTGCAGTAGGTGATCTCCCTCGCCAACAAACCAGCAAGCATGCCCCATACATGCCGATATGTCTACATGACAGGCTGCTATTTTGGAAATGGTTATGCCTTCTTTGACACCCTGGACTTAGTTCTGCGCACTTACATTGCCCAGCTTATCAGCATATTGCACTATAATACGCATAACGAAAAGAGCATGCAACGTAGGAAGTATTTCTTACGTTAGGGTACTATTAATACCGTCATTCTGCACCCGACTATCGTTGCCATTTGCGCTCAGCCGGCCCCCCACGCAGCATGTGTTGTTCAACTTGGTTGGTGCATTATCGCGCCAAATGTATCTTTGTGCACGTTTTCGTCACTTCATTGGCGGCTTTAATGCACGCGTGCACCTGTCGTCCTTGGAGGGTTCTCCGTTCGAGTCTGACGTGACGCCGACGGCTCGACAAAAAGTGGCGTTGGACATTGCCCTGACGGCCTTCGACGAGCTCTTCATCAGCGCGGCCATCCGGCGGATGTGAACGCCTCTCCGCTGTACCGGCGTTGCGAGGCGCCGCCTAGTTCTCCGCGATGGTTTGATTGTGGTCATCGTTCTCTTGATGGGCACTGGCGGCTTACAGTTGCAGTGCGATATTGGATGCGGCTCGCGTTCTGGAATCGGAGGTCGGACAGCGCAGTGTGGCGTTTGACGGCACGCCACTGCCACGTGACCCACTGACCTGTCTGCCCCGCACCCGACCCGCACTGTCACGCGCCACCTCTCGCTTTCAGACCACGCCGTGCTCGCATCCGATCATCGTGCTGAAGGACGTCTCGTTCGACGACCTGTTGTCCCTCATGTGCTTCGTCTACCAAGGCGTCGTGTACATCGGCCAGGAGCGTCTGACGCAGTTCCTCAAGACGGCCGAGTTTCTGCAGATCAAGGGCCTCTCGGAGCACTGCATCGGAGAGCCGTTCGCCCGCCAGCAGCCGGCCACGCAGTCGTCGCCCAGCCAGTCGGCGCCGGCGGCGGCGGCGCCCTCGCCGCAGCCGCGCTCCGGCACGCCGTCGCCGGCGCCCTCCTTCAAGGAGGCGCCGCGGCCAACGCAATCGAGCGCGCCGCTGCCGCCGGCCAAGCGCCGCAAGCCGCTCTACCCGCTGCACACGCCGGTGCCGAGCTCGACGGCGGCGCCCGGCGGCGGCGGCGCCGAGTTGCCCGGCACGTCCAGCTCGCCGTCGCGGCCGTCGCAGTCGTCGCCGTCGGAGGCGGCGGCGGCGGCGCACAACGGGCTGGCGCGGCCTGACGGCGGCGAGCTGGCGCAGGAGGAGGCGCTCAGCCTCGTCACCGAGACGTCCATCCTGCGCCAGCGGATCGAGGGCCGCTCGGCCGACCTCGAGCCGGTCAAGGTCGAGACGAACGGGCCTGGCAGTCCGGCCGGCGAGCACGCCAAGCTCTCGCCCGGCCCGCTCCTCATGGACCCGAATGCTATCAGCATGGTGGGCCGCGAGTCGATCGGTACGTGCCGGCGCCGCACCGCGCGCCGCTCGAGGCGACGGGCGTTCGGGTCTGTGTCTGCGGCCGATAGCTGGATGTCATGAGTCATTTGTGAATAACTCCCTCCGTCTGGAACTGCATGCAGAGCATTGGGATTTACTTAAGAATCTGTAGCCAGCTTATTGGCTAGCATAGCTCGTTTTCGGGTCATCTATGGTCTTACTAACACCATCACAACAGTATCATGCTGGATCGAATATGCGGTCAAGATAGATGGCATGACCGAGTGAGTTGGAGGGCATCCCCTTCCATGTTGTGACGTTTCGAGAGGTACCTGAGCAGATCCCGTGTAGCGCAACGTCACCCGGCAGCCGGGGATTGCCTCTGGCGGGCTTCGACCGTTAGCGGCGCGTCCTCGAGCTGGCCTCGTCGGCCGGCGCAGCGCGTGCTGACCGGAGCTGGCGCCGTCCGCAGGGTTCCCGTTCCTGTCGCAGCCCGGCACGAGCTCCCTGCTGGCCACCGCCACGGCGCTGCCGCCGGCCGGCCCGGACGATCAGCAGATGTCGTACGGTGAGTGTGCGCACGCCGCCGCCGCCGCCGCCCCGCCGCCGCCGCCGCCCCGCCAGAGCCGCATGTCCGACCGAGCGTAGGCAGAGCGACGCATGTCGTAGAGCGCCGTCGGCCGCCGGCGCGGCCGCAGCCGGCGGCGCGGCGCGCGGCGCCCTCAGTAACACGCGCTCTGCTCTGTCGTTGCAGATGCCCAAATGCTGTTGCGCGCCGGTTCGCCACGGTACCGGCAGCGCTGGCGCTGCATGCAGCCCTCGGTCTGTCCCCACTGTCTGCGCACCTTCTCCAACGCCTTCAACCTCAAACAGCACATCATCAACGTGCACACGTTCGGCAACGAGCTCAAGTGCGACGTGTGCGGCAAAGTGCAGAAGAACAAGTGGTACCTGAGGAAGCACATGGTGAAGTCGCATAACGCGCCGCTGCGTCGCGTCAAGCTGCCCGACGGCAGCATGGTGAACACGGAATGACTGGGGCCCGCCGCTGGCCATGGGCTGACTTGGCTGACCGAGCGCGTTCCATCATGACGGCGATCCTTCCCGCCCCGCCTGGACCCGTAGGATGTTGCGACGGATTGGCGCGCGCTGCGCGGCGGCGCGGCGCGACTCTGTTGTTCGTCTGGCATGGATGTTCGAAGAGCTAGAGCTTAGCTAGTTTGTGACCCTTCTTCAGTATCTTCGGCATGTTCTGCTATCGGCATCCATACCCGCTCATAGTTCTACGTTCAGTTAGCTTAACCAATAGCGCGTGCGTAAATGGAAAGTTTCGTCACAACAGCTCTGCCGGCGTTTAAATAGTACTAAATTTTTGGTAACGTAACAGTGGAAAAAGGCCTTAAGCATTCCGAAAATTTCGTAACTTTCAACGTGAGAAAAGCTCTTCAGCTCTCTGAAATTTCTCTAGCGTACCGGCTAAGGCGAGGGCTCTCAGCGTCTCGCCGTCGGGCTAGCCGGCTCGCGCCTGCAGCGGCCGTTGCGTTATCCCGTCGGACGCTGCGCTGGCTCGGCACGCTCGGGAGCGTTACCAGCCGGCTCCCTGCTATTTCAGCGGCCGGCGCGGAAGAGAGGCGCAGTCGCCAGTGGAGCTCGCGCCAGCCGCGCGTCTGTCCAATATGTAACGGGCTCTTTTCCAACAAGTTCAACCTCAAACAGCACATTGTCAACGTGCACACCAGCTCCGCCGGCGTCGAGTGCTCGCTCTGCAAGAAGGTGTGCAAGAACAAGTGGTACCGGCGCCGCCACGAGGTGGTCGTGCACGGCGCGCCGCTCAAGCGCGGGCGCCTCGGCACCGACGTTTTCTAGCCGGCCCATCGCAACCACTCTCCCTCCCAACCGCCCCGCCCACCCCGACGTCCCACTCCCGAACCGTGCAATACCGCGGGCGCCAGGTCGAGTCAAGTCAGTCCAAGTGCCAAAGATAGGGCGGGCGGCCTCCGCGAGGGGCCAGCGGTCGGCCGGCGGCCGCCCGGGGTAGGGCGCCGCCGGCCGACCCGTACTTAGCCGCCGGCGATAGACGAACGACGGCGACGTGCGCTACCGGCGGGCCCGGCGAAGCGGGGCCCGCGCGGGCAGAGTGCACGAGCAGCTTCTGAAGCGGCGTGTTGTGTGAATCACTATTTCCGTTGTTGTCTCTCCATAAGTGGGCGGACGCGCCGCCACAGAGCCAGCCGAGCGCGCGGCGTCGGGCGGCGCGCGCCACCGCACCGACCGCCTCAGTACAACGCCGATACATCACCCGATCTACCTCACAACAGTTCCCGACCGGGCAGTCCCCTGTTACGCAGCAGCCCCGAACGCCGGCCGTTCCTACACGCCGCGGCGCCCTGGCCAGGTGAGGGCGGCGCTGCGCGGCGCGGCGGCGCCGGCGGCCGCCCTTCTATGGCATTGATCGGCGGTCCCGCCGCCGCCGCCGCCGCGCGCGCGCGCGCGCCATGCCGCCCCGCCTAGGCCCTGCAACTGCATTGTTATTGAGGCAGGCCCGGAATAGAGTTGGCGGCGGCCGCTGGCAGCGGCGCGGCTGCAATAAATTGCATGATTCATGGTGCGGCGCGGTGGCCGCCTGCCATCGCACATTAATTACGGCGGCCGGCGTGTGGCGTTTGGCTGGCGTCGGCCTGCCGCCGCCGCCGCCGCGGGGCTGCCCGGCTGTGCCGGCCGGCTCCGGCTGCGGCGGCGGATGCGACGCCGGCTGTGCCAGCCCGGCCCGCTCCGTCTGACGCTCAGCTGGAGGACGGAGCAGGGCCGTGCGTGTGCCTGACCTGAGGTCATCACTGACCGTCAGCGGCAGAGGCGCCTTCATCTCGTGATATTTGCGAGGCTAACGTAATGCCCTGACCGGGATAAAGAGAAAACTGCAGTCGGCGCAGCAAAAACTGAGCCGACGTTCAGTGTTCCGCATCGCGGGCACCGCGCCGCCGCCTCAGCAGTGTTGGACGGCCTCGCCGGCAGCAGGCGGGCGCTGCCGTCGGCGGTCGCCGCCCCGTATCACTCCCATCCGACAGCCGGCCCCCCAGATATTCGTGTCGCTTCCGCGGCGAACGGCGCGCGCGCCGAGGCCACCATCCGAGGGAGCATACGAGAAGCTTACGATAGGGCATGTTTGTTGATAGGTCTAGTCTTGTGGCATTCCTTTGTTTGTTGTATTAGGTTAGGCCGGGGGTGAGACGGAGCCGCCCGTGTTCCGAATGTGAGCCTTGGCGGCGGGCGCCGGTCGTATTCAGAATAGTTGGCGACCACGCCTGTGACGATCGAGCGTGCTCTTTTCCGTTCGTTTCTTCACTATCGGCATTTATCGTCGGCATTAGTATATCGTTATGTCTGGCGGGCCATCGCAGACATGCCGTCGCCGAAGCGTACAAGTGCTGTCCCGTGTGAGGAGGAGCGCCGGTGGAATTGCTTGCGCCCCGGGGGGTGGTCGCAGCTGTGCGGCGGACTGATTGCGGATGGCTGAGACTGGGCTGATCCGGTGATGGTTTCAGATTGCACTGTAGTGTGGAGCTTTCACCATGTGCTGTACGATCACTGTTTGCTCCTTTTCGCTTTGACCTCTGTCGGCTATCTATCCGTTGGCGATTTATGTGTGGTGACCTTTGATGACAGGTTGTACGTTCAATGTCCGTAACGATATTCAGCTTGGATTATGTGTCGGCGAAATTAAGGTTTGCTCCGTACCGCGCGTTAGAAACTGCCAGTTTTACGCTGTATGCCTGAAGCTCTCCTCTATCGTTCATGTTAGACCCTTTCCTTGTGCGTGACGGCGCTGTGCCTCTGCGTGTGGTACCACCTGCAGTGCTCGCGGCTCCTCTATGAAACGAGGCGTAATCAAAATATCCTCCCTCCAGGTGCAAGCTCTTGGAGTAATGTCGTTTGTATCGAACGCTCAACGCTGCCCCATGGCCCGCTTCCCTCCGAGCCCCCGCCCCGTGCCTAGCACGCGGGGGTACACGTGGGCGCGTGCTGAGCACAGCCCTCCGGTCATCCACACGTGGGCTCACGCGAGCGGACGTGGTGCAGTCGCACCAAGTGCGGTCGCAGTGCGGCCGCCGGCATGCTGACGCACTTGCACATGGGAGCATTCACGCCGTAGGTAGTCCGAAATGACCCTAGGTCGCGGCCTGTTCAGTGGTGCCTGCCGTTCCCCAGTTCAAAAACTGGCGTGGCATCGAGCGCGGCTGCCTAAGTCCAACTTGGCGCGGCCGCCCCTCATGAACCACACCGCGTGGCTAAACTCGCTATTGATTTTGTCGGCCAATCATTACGGCCGCGGTTGGCGTCGCAGACGCCGGCACCCCGCTCCCTCCGCGCGCTCTCCCTGTCTCCCGCTCTCTGCATGAGAGGGTGGGGGGCTGGGCCGCCGCCGCGAGCCGCGCGCACGCGCCGCCGGCGTCAGGAGGCCGGTCGTGAGGCAGGTCAGGCGGCGGCGGCGGCGGCGGCGACGGCGACGGCGGCGGCGGCCCCGGCCGAGTCCGGCCCCAAGCATCATCCCGACCTCCCCCGCCCTCGGGCCCCAGGTCCGACGGTCTAGAGCCTCGCGCTCTCTCCCCTCGGGCCCCAGGTCCGGCGGTCCAGAGCCTCGCTCTCCCTCTCTCCCCCTCTGTCTGTCGCGTGTGTGCGTGTGCTGGCCGTCGGTTGATAGCTGCCGTGTCCGGAGGGCGGGCAGAGGCGCGAGCGTGAGCCTGGACGCTCCAAGCGTCTGCAGGCCGAGGGGAGGAACGTGATGGCGGTGGGACTGTTTGCCCTTCAGCGGCCCTCCGCCGCCGTCTCGCTTAGCGGGTGGCAACGGATAGTGCTGGCTTGTACATGCAGTGGGAGAGTTTGTAGGTACTCGCAGCCACTGGCGTCATCAAGTGGTGTGTGATTTATAGGCGTGCCCGTGCCAAACCTATGTAATAAATGCAACACCCCGTGTACATGTTGTTTTGGTCGCACATCCATGCAGTTCGAAGGAAAAAAATCTGCTGCATACGACAGGCTAGAAGGTGG
>NW_023596746.1:7506030-7534561 GCF_011947565.3 Pollicipes pollicipes
GGTTAAGTTGTGCACATGAAGGGATAAAGTCGGACGTCTGCTATAAGGAGAAGTAGAAGACATGAAAGGCGAGTGAATGTAAGAAGCGATGCACACAATTTGCAATCAGTTGTGCGACTTCGCGATGCATGTTGGACATGGAGCTGCTAGACTGGCCAGTCCATGGCTTCTGCCTTCATGAGGACTGGGGGAACATGGCTACGACATAGCTACTTCATTCTCAATCAGTGAAGTCAAAACTCGTCAATATTGCAGCATTGCAAGGGAAGCTGACGTCCTCACAAACTAGGCTTTCAGACTGAGCTCTGGGCTTAATCTGTGTTAATGGACGCGTCGATGTGAGCAATCAACGCGCATTTGTCGCGAGCATTAACATGGGATGGGTGCATACCTACTGGTTAAAATTGTATGTCATGTACCCATTTGTCTGTTAACTGCTGGCGATGATTGAGAGGGATAGTTGGGAGCACCTCGCTCTACTAAGGCGAGTATCCTTATAAAGGCAAAACGTTATTGCTTGAAGCATTCTGTCTAGAACTTGTCCGTTTCCTGATTGTCATATATATATATATATTATATATATATATATATATATATATGTCACTAAGCAGTACGTATTGTATAGGTTGCACAGTATTTTGCCGTTTAGTTAGGATTCAGCCAAAGTCAAACCTGTTTATGTAAGCTACAACTTCCTCAGCATATACAGATACGAACTCACAACGACTTTTGTTTATGTTTGTTTTCCCTGGACATAAATGTGCGCAGAACGTTGCCCGTGACTTGATCGTGGCTGTGAAATGCAAACGTAAAGCGCAAAGTAGTCACTCGTGCTCAAATTTGCGCGAAAATTGGTTAGCTTGTTCGTAATGTAAGTTTCGAAGCAGCGAAATCGTCTTCATCTTACTTATTTAACTTAGAATAATTATGAATCCGATTTTTCCCAGAGCGTTCTACTATAGCTCACTACTACTTATCTACGATCTATGAAAAGTGGTTCTGATCACGCATGTCTTTACAAATCGTCGAGGTGGGAAGAGCCCTAGCGATAGGACGAGGTCTGCGCGGTTGAGTCCGGAGTAAAGTGTGGTGGGGTGAATACCGAGCAGAGCCAGCTGTCACACGAATTCCAATCCTGCGGTGTGGAATCCATGGAGTTGTAATTTCGGAGGCATCACCGCGCTAACGTGCGTTTTGGTGTCTCCCGTGATGTCCTCCAGATGCATGCGCTGTGGCATGCGCACACGAACCTTAATCCAACGTCATGATTGGCTGAAGTCAATGTTAGCATTCGTGGTAATGTTACTGGCATTTAGCTGCAACCATGATTTCCATCCATTTCCAGATTTTGCAGTTTGGGCGTGCTCCTGTTCCAGACACAAAATGGCGGACCAACAGTTTTGCCTGCGATGGAACAACTTCCAGAACAACATCATCTCGTCGTTCGAGTACCTCCGATCGGAGGAGGACTTCGTGGACGTGACGCTGGCCTGCGAGGGCAGGAGCCTGAAGGCGCACAAGGTCATTCTTTCGGCCTGCAGTCAGTACTTCCGTGACCTTCTCAAGGTGAGCTCATGCCGCTGAGCCGCGGCGCTCTGCCAATGGCGGCTTGTGTTGGGGTTCTATGAACATGTGGCTCAAGTCATGCCATCTACTACTGCGGGTGACACGCGTTTGCTCTCATTTTCTCCAAGTTACTAGTAAATGCATTTGGCGTATGCTTGCTAGTGTGGGGATTGTGGACGGCGAACGACTAGTCAATACTTAAAGTTTTCTTCCTTTCATTTCTTCTCTTTTTTGTTGTTCTACTTGGAGTAAAGCTCTGAGAATATAGTTGCTACTTAGGACTGTCTTATAGCATCGCGTTCATTAGAGGGGAATTTTATGCATTTTTTGGCAACGTATGGCGTGTGGCGTCTCGCCTCAAAGCACTTGACTTCTGCGTGAAGAGCCATGGGTCTTGAGTCAGACTCTAGGGGTGCTTTCCGGCGGCTACGGCCACCTCAGGGCGGTGTCCCCCAGCCGTTCTAGCCCGTGCCGGAGGGGGTCCCCGTGCGCGCTGGGACAGGGCCTGATCTGCTGGTAGGCGCGCCGGGATCGCCGCGCGGTGATGACCGCGGGGCATCCTGCACCATGTTGTCGGGGTCATATCCTGCTCGTTCGTCTTGGACGGTTTTTCTGCCGGCCGGTGCTTACCCACGCTGTGACAGTTTGCTGACGTGTTTGCTCGGTAAGCATGAAGTGAGTGTGGTTTAGCTGTGTGATGTAACCGTACACGTCGCAGTGCGGTCAGTAGTCGATACTGCAAGTGTCGGGCGATGATGCGTCGATGAACAACAAGTTTTGATTCAAAACAGGGATGCAGTGCGCTGCAGTTGAGCTACAGAGCCGAAATCCGCCATTATAGTTGAACTTCGGAAGCTCAAAAGTGGGTAATGCCAATGCAAAAAAGGTTTACCTCGGACAGAAGAGGTTGACTGTTTCGGCGACGGACAATGACTAGCATTCACTTGTGTTGAATGCCAATAGTCTCGACTTACCGAACAATCTCATGGCGCCCCCTGGCAATACTTATATAAAGCTATCCCCGGAGGGAGCCGTGGGAGAAGCGCCGAGGAGCATCTTGAACCAGTCAGCCCCTGATGTTTCCAGCTACGATCTAACCTGGAGTAAATGGACTGCTGCAGATTCACCGTAATGGGCAGGCTTTAGCCGGTCTTAAACTCATCCTTTGATGGGCGGACAAGGCGCATGGCAATTTCGACAGTTCAGAGGCGGCTGAGGTCTCGCTGCCTCTTAAAATGCGAGCTCTCCAGTTTCACTTCATGTGCGGCTCACGTTTGTCAGTTGGATTAATGGCGCCACAGCCCTGCCCACCAGGCACGGGCAGAGCACCAGAAAGCCAGCAGCCTCGCGCAGAGGTGGTGCGCGTGCGCTGGTGCGGTGGGCGGTCCGCCGTCGCCGACCGCCGCTGCGGGGTCAGGCGGCGCCGGCGGCCGCCTCCCACGTGCGCGGCCGCGCCGATGGCGGCCTGCAGCCCGGCTCGGGAGCACCAGCCGCCGCCTGACCTCTGCATGTCGCCGGCGACCCTTGGCCGGTGTCGCTGCAGCCGGCGCATAAACAGCGTGCCTGCAGAGCGCCGCTGACTCAAGCGCGCCGTCTTGACGAGGGCCGGCGCACGGGGCCCGTGTTTGTCGCGGCCCGGGCGGCCGTGGCATGCGGCGCCCACCGCTGTACCTGATGCCGCTCGGCGGCGACGCTGCAGCGGCGCCAGATGTTGCGAAATCGGGGAGATGTGCAGAACCGGACGCGCCTGAGGGTTCAGATTAGAGCTGGGCGCTTGAATTCGACGAAGATTCGAACGTTCGGCCAAATATCCGGATTTTGCAAATGAGCCGATGCCGGATTAGTGTTCAACTATTTGAAAACATTCTATTACCTTCCTATAAAGAACATGAATATCTGCGAAAAGCGCTTAGGCTGAATTTTCGAAATCTAATTTAGAGCTGATTATGACGGGTCTGTGCCCGAAGGGATACCATCGAGTGCATGCCGTCCAGTCTGACGGGCTCGAATTCCAGGGGGAGCGAGCTGCGCGGCATTGCCGGCACACCACCGGTGTATCAGGCTCCCATTGCCGGCGCACCACCGGTGTATCAGGCTCCCATTGCCGGCACACCACCGGTGTATCAGGCTCCCATTGCCGGCGCACCACCGGTGTATCAGGCTCCCATTGCCGGCACACCACCGGTGTATCAGGCTCCCATTGCCGGCACACCACCGGTGTATCAGACTCCCATTGCCGGCACACCACCGGTGCATCAGACTCCCACTGCCGCCACACCACCGGTGTATCAGGCTCCCATTGCCGGCGCACCACCGGTGTATCAGGCTCCCATTGCCGGTACACCACCGGTGTATCAGGCTCCCACTGCCAGCACACCGCCGGTGTATCAGGCTCCCATTGCCGGCACACCGCCGGTGTATCAGGCTCCCATTGCCGGCACACCACCGGTGTATCAGACTCCCATTGCCGGCACACCACCGGTGTATCAGACTCCCACTGCCGCCACACCACCGGTGTATCAGGCTCCCATTGCCGGCACACCACCGGTGTATCAGACTCCCATTGCCGCCACACCACCGGTGTATCAGGCTCCCATTGCCGGCACACCACCGGTGTATCGGCTCCCATTGCCGGCCACCACCGGTGTATCAGGCTCCCATTGCCGGCACACCACCGGTGTGTCAGGCTCCCATGCCGGCACGCCACCGGTGTATCAGGCTCCCATTGCCGGCGCACCACCGGTGTATCAGACTCCCATTGCTGGCACCCACCGGTGTATCAGCTCCCATTGCCGCACACGACCGGTGTATCAGGCTCCCATTGCCGGCACACCACCGGTGTATCAGGCTCCCATTGCCCGCACACCACCGGTGTTCAGGCTCCCATTGCCGGCACACCACGCTGTATCAGACTCCCATTGCCGGCACACCACCGGTGTATCAGGCTCCCATTGCCGGCACACCACCGGTGTATCAGACTCCCAATTGCCCGGCACCACCATCCGGTGTATCAGGCTCCCATTGCCGGCACATCCGACCGGTGTATCAGGCTCCCATTGACGGCACAGCCACCTGGTGGTATCAGGGCTCCCATTGCCGGCACCACCCCGCTGTATTCAGGCTCCCATTGCGGCACACTCCACCGGTGTATCAGGCTCCCATTGCCGGCACACCACCGGTGTATCAGGCTCCCATTGCCGGCACACCACCGCTGGTATCAGACTCATCTAAGCGCCCGCCCCCGCGAAAACAAGTCGTAGAACTATCGAAGCGCTTAGACCGAAAGCTTGCAGTGCATTATGATTTCAAAGGTCTTATGCCGACAATAATCGGCCTACACACATACCTCAATATACCGGTAGGTAGCGGGTTTATAGCGACGTGTTCGAACAAACGTTGGCGTTATTTGCCTGACTGCGTCGAGTAACCAGTGCCTACTGGTATATTGAAGGACGATTGCTGCCAACTTAGGAGCTCCAAACTCATATTGCCGATAAAGCAGAAGCTCGGGGGTTCTCTTGCTTAAATCAAGCCTTGCACTTTTTCCATCAGGCCTTGCAGTTTTTCCATTAAGCCTTACAGTTCTTCCCATGAAGCCCTCCATATTTCTGTAAGGCTTGATGGGAAAAAGCCTGCAACGCTTGATTCAAGCAAGGAAACCCTCGAGCTCCTGGTTTGTGGGCCACTCGCGAAAGAGTGGTCTACGTAGGTAGTAGAAACAACATCTATTCTTCGCTCTGACCCTTTGGCTGGCTTATTTATGCATGTACAACATCACGGATCTGCTATTCCCACCATAAATATTGACGATCCTCCTTGATGCCATAGCCTGTAGACCCATAACGTACTCGGAAATATGTCCATGACCCGCTCACCACACGTTCACCTGAATATTTATTTGGTCTTGTACGTAAAATTCTGAATGGTCCAGTAGACCCGCCCGGATATTTCAATACCGAAAAACCGGATCTCGGCCTCAAACCATGTCTTTTCATCGCCATGTGCTTAATCAGTGAAGTTGGCCAGGGGACTTTTTGCAGCGTGCTCCTCATAACTGCATAACATTGGTAGAAATCTCGAAATAACTTCGAGATACAATCAGGTCGGACCTGTTGACGGTCCATGTGTCCGTGAAGCGTACATATTTTCTTATAGCTAGCATTGATGACATGGGCGTTAATAGTTCACCGAGTGCTGCCAATATTTCATGTGCGACCAGGCGGGCTGAAATCAACAGGAAGCCGATGCGAGTTCCCTGTCCTGGTACTACCCCGCCATCCCCGTCACTGACTCCTCTGGAAGCGTGCTTAGCGCCGGCACCGTAGTGTCGTCACCAGCTGCGCACCACATGTCTGACGTTCTGAGGCCGAACAGGCCGATGACATTGAGTGCGCGGCGGGGTGAAGGATCGGTGTGTCAGAGGCCGTGAGTTGACGTTGCGACACGCGGGCCTGCGGTTGCCGGGCGTACCCGCCCTGGCGCCCGGCCGCCCTGGCGCGCCGCCGCCCGGCCTCCCTCCTCACAGCAACGACGCTGTGGTCGGCAAAGCACGCGCGACAGCGGCGCGGCTGCCCGAAAATCACGTTCAAGCAGGGCAATCAGGCTAGTTCTTTCTGCAGACCCACAGAAAGGTCGCGATTCAGAAGCATCCGTCGAGTACCCACCTGCTCTGCCCTCTAGAATGTATGGAAAATTCCATTCATGGCGCCTGAAGACCGACGCCTATCGTCGCTTATCAGTGTCCGGGTCGGTCTCCGGAGGCCGAGAGATGACCACGCCGTCCGTCAGAGCCTGCGTCCCGCCCGGCCGTCTGCCAGATCCCGCGTCCTACCCGGCCGTCTGTCAGGGCTCGCGTGCTGCCCGGCCGGCCGCCAGAGCCCGCGTCCTGTCCGGCCGGCCGCCAGAGCCCGCGTCCTGCCCGGCCGTCTGTCAGGGCCCGCGTGCTGCCCGGCCGCCCGCCAGAGCCCGCGTCCTGCCCAGCCGTCTGTCAAATCCCGCGTCCTGCCCGGCCGTCCGTCAGGGCCCGCGTCCTGCCCAGCCGTCTGTCAGGGCCCACGTCCTGCCTGGTTGTCCGTCAGAATCCGCGTCCTGTCCGTCCGTCAGGGCCTGCGTCCCGCCTTGCCGTGCAGCCTCCTCCCCGGGCCGGCCCGGCAGGCCCGGACGGAAGGCTCGCTATCGGCGCTATCCGGCTCGCCGCGCTGCTGCCGGGCGACCCCCACCCCCCACCCCTCCCCTTCCCCGTTCCCTGCACGGTTGCAACACCGCCGCGCTGACCTTGGGGAGTCACACATGCCCGCACACACACACACACACACGCATACAAACAGGGCGCCATGTTCGCGCGCGCGCGCGGGCAGCGGACAAAAATAGGCGGCGGCGGGACCTGGCCTGGCCCGGTCGACCGCGAGGTGCGGTCCTGTGCAGGCAGCGCCGGGAACGCGTCGCGGTCTGACCAGGCAGAGGTCAAGGCCTGACCCGGAATGTCGGTCCGATCCGGGAGAGGTCATGGCCTGACCCGCCAGAGGTCACGGCCTGACCCGGCTGAAGTATCAGCCTTACCCGGTAGGGGTCACGGCCGGCTGGGCCTGAGTCCAGCCTGGCCCTGTCGCCGCTCCGAACGGTGCACGCGCTGGGAAAGGCTGGGGATTCTTCCGGGGAGGGATGAGCCGCATCCGTCGCTGGATGGAGAGACCGTGCGGTCCGCGGTGCGCGTGCTCAGCCGTCCCCGCGTAGGGATGACCGCCCGGCCTGGGTTCGTGGCGGCCGTGCGGTCCAACATGTGGACGTCTCTTCGGTGCGGGCTGAGAGCGTTCGTCCGGTTCTGCGGGCTTGGCGTCCGACCGGTCCGCGGCAGGGAAGCCCGTTGAGTCCCGTGTCGAAGTGTCCACGCTGTCAGGGCTGCGGGTGTCCGCCCGGTGCGGGTCCAGAGAGTGGACGTCGGCCCGGTCCCGGCTGGCAGCAGCTGTCGGCTCGGCGGTGGCGCAAGCCGACGGGCGGTCGTCTGTCTCTAAGCCCGGCGGACTCGTTCCGTGGCGGCACGGCGACCTGTTCTCCTGGGCAGCCGGTCGCCGCCGCCGCCCGTCCATTTTGTTTTGCGTCTGGTCCCGACTCTCCACGGTCGCGGGCTTACCTTTCGTGTGACGTCATCTGTGGCTGGCCGTCGCCGCTGATGTAAGACTGCACTTCCTGCTCTTCGGGTCAGGTCTTGTGTAGAGCCTTGATATCCGTATGTTCGTCATGGCGCTGGACGGATATGAACCGCACAGCTACAAAAAATTCCAAGCTGAACCCGGTGCCAACTCAGATCGCGGCCGCGCACTGCTACGCTGCGGATACCGTACCGCAAAGCACTTCTTGTGCAGGTTTGGCCGCCGCCTACGAATGCTGTGCCGCAACACTCACGCCGGCTTCCCATGGTGAAGCCATGTTGCTGCCTGAGCATGGTTGTTGCGTGCTGGAACCAAAGCCTTCCAGACATGCTGCAGCCCTGAGAGCGAATGGATAGCGCAAAAAGTGACATCATAAAGCCCAGGAATTAAAGCGGCATTCTCAGCGCACATGCACACCTCAGAAACGATGGTTTATCCGCGTCCAATCAAGAAAACGAAGAACAGTCCATGAAGAGGAGGAGGAGCGGCCTCCTCCGGTGCGCGCCGCCCGGCTGCCGGTGTCGAGAGCGGGACGGGTGGTGGCTGGGCTCGCGCATGTGCGGCACGCCGTCTTTCATAGCGCGGGAACGGTACACAAGGCCAGCGGCCGACGGCAGCGGCGCCGGCCGCCATCTTCGACCGGCCCCGGCCCGCGCCCAGCGGCGGCGCGGGCGCTCTGACGTCACGACCACCGAGCGCAGAAGTCTGCCCCGGACGCTGCGGCCGCGGGGATGCCGCGGCTGACACTGCGGGAGGCAGGTCAGCCGTCTTAAGAGGGAACTTTACATCGAATGCGTACGCTATGTTGGCAGTTCTCCGCTGAGTGGCGACCCCCGCTGTCGAGCACCGCCAATAGCGAGACGCGATCTGTGCAGCGTACTCAACAATAGTCACAGTCCTGCTCGCAGAAACATCGACAATGCTGCATATGCAGTTGATCCGGCGAAGTTTGCATTCCCGCAGAGATGCACGTTTACATATAGATAGGTAGATGCATACATACATGTATATACATGTATATGTTTACAAACATGTCAATTTAAATGTATGTATATATATATATATATATATATATATATATATATATATATATATACACATATATATGTATATATATGCATGTATACATGCATATGCATATGTATGCATATATATATATATATATATATATATCGCAATAAATGCGCTTCTTAGGACCATTAGTAAGCTTATTCATTTTTGCCGTAATTCCATTTCTTCCTTAAGACGAAGAAGGTGGCCTTGGAAATCACCCACGCACATATGTGACGTAGAAAAACATTTCAGATAGGGATGTAGTTTCGATTAAGCTAGAAGGGCTCTAGCCATTTAGTTTTGCCAGCAGCTTTTCCTTTTCCAAACTGATTTTTTTCCTCCCTGCACTGATTCAATAGTTCCTTTACTTTCAACGACGTTGGACGGCGCGTTGGCTGCTGGTCACGTAATTAACTGTAGCACAGCGTCTGATACCCTGGATTTATAATCAGCCCCCCGGCATTGCACAGCTTGTCGACCTAATATTGAACATCAATGTGTGTTCCATTAGGCTCATCAACAAGGTGTTTCGGATGCCAATGACTCAAGTATCTTTCCTTCAACCGTTTATTGGGTGCAGGTGCTGCCGGTAGAGCAGTCATAGTTTATTACGCCTCGGTCTTGAAGCGCTAGGTTTCGTATCGTATCCTTAAAGCTGTCTGGGTGTTGCCATGGAGATACACACAAACAACGTCCGATTTTCAACTAGATTAACGATAAGAAGTGTGGTCTTCGAGACGACTGGGTTAAACCTTCTTTTATTTTGAAGTATGTAGGCCGACATGGTACCTCCTGATGAACGATGGTAGTCCAGGATTTACAGCAGGCACTCTGATGATGCGTATGTTGCAGTCATGGTAACGAACCTCGACATGTGTTCAGCTAACTTCATCAACACCAACGTCGTCTTTCCGTTACAACTGGTCCAGCCGTCCACTCATGTGGGCCCATTCAATGGCTGTTCGTCGAGCGGTTACACCTAATACGGCCTTCAACGTATTGGGCTCCCGGTTGGCAGCCTGAAATTGCATTCGATTTTGACATGGAAATAAGCTTGGACATTTTTTCTACCACATACCTGTATCAAAAAGGTCTCTGCAGTAGGTGATCTCCCTCGCCAACAAACCAGCAAGCATGCCCCATACATGCCGATATGTCTACATGACAGGCTGCTATTTTGGAAATGGTTATGCCTTCTTTGACACCCTGGACTTAGTTCTGCGCACTTACATTGCCCAGCTTATCAGCATATTGCACTATAATACGCATAACGAAAAGAGCATGCAACGTAGGAAGTATTTCTTACGTTAGGGTACTATTAATACCGTCATTCTGCACCCGACTATCGTTGCCATTTGCGCTCAGCCGGCCCCCCACGCAGCATGTGTTGTTCAACTTGGTTGGTGCATTATCGCGCCAAATGTATCTTTGTGCACGTTTTCGTCACTTCATTGGCGGCTTTAATGCACGCGTGCACCTGTCGTCCTTGGAGGGTTCTCCGTTCGAGTCTGACGTGACGCCGACGGCTCGACAAAAAGTGGCGTTGGACATTGCCCTGACGGCCTTCGACGAGCTCTTCATCAGCGCGGCCATCCGGCGGATGTGAACGCCTCTCCGCTGTACCGGCGTTGCGAGGCGCCGCCTAGTTCTCCGCGATGGTTTGATTGTGGTCATCGTTCTCTTGATGGGCACTGGCGGCTTACAGTTGCAGTGCGATATTGGATGCGGCTCGCGTTCTGGAATCGGAGGTCGGACAGCGCAGTGTGGCGTTTGACGGCACGCCACTGCCACGTGACCCACTGACCTGTCTGCCCCGCACCCGACCCGCACTGTCACGCGCCACCTCTCGCTTTCAGACCACGCCGTGCTCGCATCCGATCATCGTGCTGAAGGACGTCTCGTTCGACGACCTGTTGTCCCTCATGTGCTTCGTCTACCAAGGCGTCGTGTACATCGGCCAGGAGCGTCTGACGCAGTTCCTCAAGACGGCCGAGTTTCTGCAGATCAAGGGCCTCTCGGAGCACTGCATCGGAGAGCCGTTCGCCCGCCAGCAGCCGGCCACGCAGTCGTCGCCCAGCCAGTCGGCGCCGGCGGCGGCGGCGCCCTCGCCGCAGCCGCGCTCCGGCACGCCGTCGCCGGCGCCCTCCTTCAAGGAGGCGCCGCGGCCAACGCAATCGAGCGCGCCGCTGCCGCCGGCCAAGCGCCGCAAGCCGCTCTACCCGCTGCACACGCCGGTGCCGAGCTCGACGGCGGCGCCCGGCGGCGGCGGCGCCGAGTTGCCCGGCACGTCCAGCTCGCCGTCGCGGCCGTCGCAGTCGTCGCCGTCGGAGGCGGCGGCGGCGGCGCACAACGGGCTGGCGCGGCCTGACGGCGGCGAGCTGGCGCAGGAGGAGGCGCTCAGCCTCGTCACCGAGACGTCCATCCTGCGCCAGCGGATCGAGGGCCGCTCGGCCGACCTCGAGCCGGTCAAGGTCGAGACGAACGGGCCTGGCAGTCCGGCCGGCGAGCACGCCAAGCTCTCGCCCGGCCCGCTCCTCATGGACCCGAATGCTATCAGCATGGTGGGCCGCGAGTCGATCGGTACGTGCCGGCGCCGCACCGCGCGCCGCTCGAGGCGACGGGCGTTCGGGTCTGTGTCTGCGGCCGATAGCTGGATGTCATGAGTCATTTGTGAATAACTCCCTCCGTCTGGAACTGCATGCAGAGCATTGGGATTTACTTAAGAATCTGTAGCCAGCTTATTGGCTAGCATAGCTCGTTTTCGGGTCATCTATGGTCTTACTAACACCATCACAACAGTATCATGCTGGATCGAATATGCGGTCAAGATAGATGGCATGACCGAGTGAGTTGGAGGGCATCCCCTTCCATGTTGTGACGTTTCGAGAGGTACCTGAGCAGATCCCGTGTAGCGCAACGTCACCCGGCAGCCGGGGATTGCCTCTGGCGGGCTTCGACCGTTAGCGGCGCGTCCTCGAGCTGGCCTCGTCGGCCGGCGCAGCGCGTGCTGACCGGAGCTGGCGCCGTCCGCAGGGTTCCCGTTCCTGTCGCAGCCCGGCACGAGCTCCCTGCTGGCCACCGCCACGGCGCTGCCGCCGGCCGGCCCGGACGATCAGCAGATGTCGTACGGTGAGTGTGCGCACGCCGCCGCCGCCGCCGCCCCGCCGCCGCCGCCGCCCCGCCAGAGCCGCATGTCCGACCGAGCGTAGGCAGAGCGACGCATGTCGTAGAGCGCCGTCGGCCGCCGGCGCGGCCGCAGCCGGCGGCGCGGCGCGCGGCGCCCTCAGTAACACGCGCTCTGCTCTGTCGTTGCAGATGCCCAAATGCTGTTGCGCGCCGGTTCGCCACGGTACCGGCAGCGCTGGCGCTGCATGCAGCCCTCGGTCTGTCCCCACTGTCTGCGCACCTTCTCCAACGCCTTCAACCTCAAACAGCACATCATCAACGTGCACACGTTCGGCAACGAGCTCAAGTGCGACGTGTGCGGCAAAGTGCAGAAGAACAAGTGGTACCTGAGGAAGCACATGGTGAAGTCGCATAACGCGCCGCTGCGTCGCGTCAAGCTGCCCGACGGCAGCATGGTGAACACGGAATGACTGGGGCCGCCGCTGGCCATGGGCTGACTTGGCTGACCGAGCGCGTTCCATCATGACGGCGATCCTTCCCGCCCCGCCTGGACCCGTAGGATGTTGCGACGGATTGGCGCGCGCTGCGCGGCGGCGCGGCGCGACTCTGTTGTTCGTCTGGCATGGATGTTCGAAGAGCTAGAGCTTAGCTAGTTTGTGACCCTTCTTCAGTATCTTCGGCATGTTCTGCTATCGGCATCCATACCCGCTCATAGTTCTACGTTCAGTTAGCTTAACCAATAGCGCGTGCGTAAATGGAAAGTTTCGTCACAACAGCTCTGCCGGCGTTTAAATAGTACTAAATTTTTGGTAACGTAACAGTGGAAAAAGGCCTTAAGCATTCCGAAAATTTCGTAACTTTCAACGTGAGAAAAGCTCTTCAGCTCTCTGAAATTTCTCTAGCGTACCGGCTAAGGCGAGGGCTCTCAGCGTCTCGCCGTCGGGCTAGCCGGCTCGCGCCTGCAGCGGCCGTTGCGTTATCCCGTCGGACGCTGCGCTGGCTCGGCACGCTCGGGAGCGTTACCAGCCGGCTCCCTGCTATTTCAGCGGCCGGCGCGGAAGAGAGGCGCAGTCGCCAGTGGAGCTCGCGCCAGCCGCGCGTCTGTCCAATATGTAACGGGCTCTTTTCCAACAAGTTCAACCTCAAACAGCACATTGTCAACGTGCACACCAGCTCCGCCGGCGTCGAGTGCTCGCTCTGCAAGAAGGTGTGCAAGAACAAGTGGTACCGGCGCCGCCACGAGGTGGTCGTGCACGGCGCGCCGCTCAAGCGCGGGCGCCTCGGCACCGACGTTTTCTAGCCGGCCCATCGCAACCACTCTCCCTCCCAACCGCCCCGCCCACCCCGACGTCCCACTCCCGAACCGTGCAATACCGCGGGCGCCAGGTCGAGTCAAGTCAGTCCAAGTGCCAAAGATAGGGCGGGCGGCCTCCGCGAGGGGCCAGCGGTCGGCCGGCGGCCGCCCGGGGTAGGGCGCCGCCGGCCGACCCGTACTTAGCCGCCGGCGATAGACGAACGACGGCGACGTGCGCTACCGGCGGGCCCGGCGAAGCGGGGCCCGCGCGGGCAGAGTGCACGAGCAGCTTCTGAAGCGGCGTGTTGTGTGAATCACTATTTCCGTTGTTGTCTCTCCATAAGTGGGCGGACGCGCCGCCACAGAGCCAGCCGAGCGCGCGGCGTCGGGCGGCGCGCGCCACCGCACCGACCGCCTCAGTACAACGCCGATACATCACCCGATCTACCTCACAACAGTTCCCGACCGGGCAGTCCCCTGTTACGCAGCAGCCCCGAACGCCGGCCGTTCCTACACGCCGCGGCGCCCTGGCCAGGTGAGGGCGGCGCTGCGCGGCGCGGCGGCGCCGGCGGCCGCCCCTCTATGGCATTGATCGGCGGTCCCGCCGCCGCCGCCGCCGCGCGCGCGCGCGCGCCATGCCGCCCCGCCTAGGCCCTGCAACTGCATTGTTATTGAGGCAGGCCCGGAATAGAGTTGGCGGCGGCCGCTGGCAGCGGCGCGGCTGCAATAAATTGCATGATTCATGGTGCGGCGCGGTGGCCGCCTGCCATCGCACATTAATTACGGCGGCCGGCGTGTGGCGTTTGGCTGGCGTCGGCCTGCCGCCGCCGCCGCCGCCGGGCTGCCCGGCTGTGCCGGCCGGCTCCGGCTGCGGCGGCGGATGCGACGCCGGCTGTGCCAGCCCGGCCCGCTCCGTCTGACGCTCAGCTGGAGGACGGAGCAGGGCCGTGCGTGTGCCTGACCTGAGGTCATCACTGACCGTCAGCGGCAGAGGCGCCTTCATCTCGTGATATTTGCGAGGCTAACGTAATGCCCTGACCGGGATAAAGAGAAAACTGCAGTCGGCGCAGCAAAAACTGAGCCGACGTTCAGTGTTCCGCATCGCGGGCACCGCGCCGCCGCCTCAGCAGTGTTGGACGGCCTCGCCGGCAGCAGGCGGGCGCTGCCGTCGGCGGTCGCCGCCCCGTATCACTCCCATCCGACAGCCGGCCCCCCAGATATTCGTGTCGCTTCCGCGGCGAACGGCGCGCGCGCCGAGGCCACCATCCGAGGGAGCATACGAGAAGCTTACGATAGGGCATGTTTGTTGATAGGTCTAGTCTTGTGGCATTCCTTTGTTTGTTGTATTAGGTTAGGCCGGGGGTGAGACGGAGCCGCCCGTGTTCCGAATGTGAGCCTTGGCGGCGGGCGCCGGTCGTATTCAGAATAGTTGGCGACCACGCCTGTGACGATCGAGCGTGCTCTTTTCCGTTCGTTTCTTCACTATCGGCATTTATCGTCGGCATTAGTATATCGTTATGTCTGGCGGGCCATCGCAGACATGCCGTCGCCGAAGCGTACAAGTGCTGTCCCGTGTGAGGAGGAGCGCCGGTGGAATTGCTTGCGCCCCTGGGGGTGGTCGCAGCTGTGCGGCGGACTGATTGCGGATGGCTGAGACTGGGCTGATCCGGTGATGGTTTCAGATTGCACTGTAGTGTGGAGCTTTCACCATGTGCTGTACGATCACTGTTTGCTCCTTTTCGCTTTGACCTCTGTCGGCTATCTATCCGTTGGCGATTTATGTGTGGTGACCTTTGATGACAGGTTGTACGTTCAATGTCCGTAACGATATTCAGCTTGGATTATGTGTCGGCGAAATTAAGGTTTGCTCCGTACCGCGCGTTAGAAACTGCCAGTTTTACGCTGTATGCCTGAAGCTCTCCTCTATCGTTCATGTTAGACCCTTTCCTTGTGCGTGACGGCGCTGTGCCTCTGCGTGTGGTACCACCTGCAGTGCTCGCGGCTCCTCTATGAAACGAGGCGTAATCAAAATATCCTCCCTCCAGGTGCAAGCTCTTGGAGTAATGTCGTTTGTATCGAACGCTCAACGCTGCCCCATGGCCCGCTTCCCTCCCGAGCCCCCGCCCCGTGCCTAGCACGCGGGGGTACACGTGGGCGCGTGCTGAGCACAGCCCTCCGGTCATCCACACGTGGGCTCACGCGAGCGGACGTGGTGCAGTCGCACCAAGTGCGGTCGCAGTGCGGCCGCCGGCATGCTGACGCACTTGCACATGGGAGCATTCACGCCGTAGGTAGTCCGAAATGACCCTAGGTCGCGGCCTGTTCAGTGGTGCCTGCCGTTCCCCAGTTCAAAAACTGGCGTGGCATCGAGCGCGGCTGCCTAAGTCCAACTTGGCGCGGCCGCCCCTCATGAACCACACCGCGTGGCTAAACTCGCTATTGATTTTGTCGGCCAATCATTACGGCCGCGGTTGGCGTCGCAGACGCCGGCACCCCGCTCCCTCCGCGCGCTCTCCCTGTCTCCCGCTCTCTGCATGAGAGGGTGGGGGGCTGGGCCGCCGCCGCGAGCCGCGCGCACGCGCCGCCGGCGTCAGGAGGCCGGTCGTGAGGCAGGTCAGGCGGCGGCGGCGGCGGCGGCGACGGCGACGGCGGCGGCGGCCCCGGCCGAGTCCGGCCCCAAGCATCATCCCGACCTCCCCGCCCTCGGGCCCCAGGTCCGACGGTCTAGAGCCTCGCGCTCTCTCCCCTCGGGCCCCAGGTCCGGCGGTCCAGAGCCTCGCTCTCCCTCTCTCCCCCTCTGTCTGTCTGCGTGTGTGCGTGTGCTGGCCGTCGGTTGATAGCTGCCGTGTCCGGAGGGCGGGCAGAGGCGCGAGCGTGAGCCTGGACGCTCCAAGCGTCTGCAGGCCGAGGGGAGGACGTGATGGCGGTGGGACTGTTGCCCTTCAGCGGCCCTCCGCCGCCGTCTCGCTTAGCGGGTGGCAACGGATAGTGCTTGGCTTGTACATTGCAGTGGGAGAGTTTGTAGGTACTCGCAGCCCCTGGCGTCATCAAGTGGTGTGTGATTTTATAGGCGTGCCCGTGCCAAACCTATGTAATAAATGCAACACCCCGTGTACATGTTGTTTTGGTCGCACATCCATGCAGTTCGAAGAAAAAAATCTGCTGCATACGACAGGCTAGAAGGTGGACAAAGCGTAACACACCTGGACGCAAAATGGGAGAAAACGTGGGCCGCCCAAACGGTGTGTAGGTTTTGCATAACTGTACCATGAGACCTTGTAAAACGTACTTAATCTAGTCAGGAGTCACATTGGGCGTACGCTAATATATTCCAGTTTTAGTCCAAAGTCGTAAGTCGAGTTTCGAGTTCCGAATTTTTATTCGAGTGCAGTGTGATTTTCTTGTTTGTTCTCTTTGTCGAGAGTTTGTCTACGCTGTAGTAATTCTATGGAGTTTTGGTCCCAACACTGGCCCAGCGCGAGATGAGCGTCACGTAATTATAATTGCATCACTGAAGCATTCATTACGGCGTTTAGCCTTCAGTGCTACAAAAAAAGCAAAGCAAAAGAAGCGATGATTCGGGCATTCCGTTTCTGTAGCCGTTGCAAGCTACTTTCTAGAATCACGATCACCTGCTTCTTCTAGAACAACGAAATCCCATAGTTTTTAGCAGGCAAAATTCACTAAACTACAGCGACCTCAGCACAGCCATCACTTGAGTTCGAAGAAGCTGCGACCGATCTAAGATGAAGAAGGCCGTGGCCGCTGGCGCAGCCAGAGGGGCACCACCGAGAGGAGCAGGGCGGACTGCTGGCAGCAGACAGGGTGGCGGAACAGGCCGCTACGCTGCGACTGGCGCCGCTTGGAGACGCGATCACGCGCGGCCCGGCACCGGGCGAGACATTGACCTGTCAGGGGTGTGCAAGGCCTGCACCATTTGCGAGTCAAATGGCTCGATGTCACGGCGCCCGATCGCATCAGTCCGGGAAGCTTGCGCAAGGCATGCAGATCCGTCGAGAAGGCAACTGCCCGGCATTCCTAGGCACCAGGCGGCCATCCTCGCACGGCAACGTGCGAGGAGCGCAGGATACGGCGCTCCGGAGCGTCCAGACAGGCGAGCGGAGCGGAGCATCCATGTCGCGGCTGGCCGGGGCCGGCCCGAGGACCTGTCGGCCGGCGGTGGCCACGCCCCTGACGCTCGGGGCGTCTGCAACTCATGCACCGCCATCTGAGCTGGGCGGGTATTGATCGGGCGCCGTCGGCTCCGACTCCGGCTCCGGCTCAGGCTCAGGCTCGGGCCGTGGCGGCGGCCGGGCGGCTCGTCGACTGGAGGCGCCGGACGGTCAGCAGGGCCGCGGCCAGCGCGGCTCGGCGCCGCCCAGCGCCGGTAACGATCGGCCTCCCGCGCCGGCAGGCCGGCCGCACGGACGCCAAGGCGGCGCTCAATGGCGCAGATTGGGGCAGGTCGCGTCCGTCGCGGCCCCGCTGCCCTGCGGCGCCGTAAGCCCCGCTCTTGACCATGGCTCGCAAACACGTCCGGCAGAGTGCGAGCAGCTAACTGCTATCGTAGGGTGGGAGAACGCACCCCTATCGTAGCTCAGGATTGTGAGAACGTCACATAATAACAGCGTATTGCATACTTCTCATGGCGGGTGTACCATCGTTCGTGAGCGTACTGACCAGCTTCCTGAGCTGGCGCGAGAGTTCACCTCGGCGGATCGTGAGCTGCTCCCGGATGGCCCCGCGCGCCGTGCCATCGTCCGCTGGACCAGCCTCGGCGGCGCTACGCAGCGGCGCGGCGCCTGGTGCGCCGGCTGCCGCGCAACCCGTCACAACCTTGAACTGCGATCACAACAGGCGCCTCCTGCTGAAGGGCGCCGCAGCCGGCCACCCGCGGCCCACCGCGACCGCCCATCGCCGCGCGGGAGCCGACCCAGACTCGTGACCGGGTTGGCGCGCCGGGTGGCACCGGCCATCTGAACACGGGTCGGTTCTCCGCACACACCTCCGGACGCCGGGCTGAGCGCGCCGTTGCCATGACAGCGGGCGGGACGCAGCCCTTGACGCCATCTGATGCCGCAGGGCCCTCGGAAGCCGGGTTCTCAGACCAGAGGCCATAAGATTCTGATTCAACGTGTGCATTTTTGGCACGCATTCGCTGATCCAGTTTCCAAAGTCGAGGTGTTCAAATAACTTGAAATCGAGGAGTAAATGCATAACTCCGGACAGACATAGATACAAACAACGCTGTGTCTCATGGCGAGCCGCAAAGGTACGTCGAGCGCGTATTTCGGTGAAACCCCACTGGAAAATGTCAGCGCAACCAGCACCATTTGCGGCGCATATTACGCCGCTGAAGTTGCGGCTATGAATGTTTCAGCTGTAGGGGAGTGTGAGGTGAGTTGCATCGAATCCATGTAGCATCAGGATGATTTATTCCAGAATTATGCGACGGATAGCATAGCAGTCATGAGTCACTCAGCTGACGCAAAGCAGCTCCCTCTACCCTTCAATGTTTGACCGCATACGTGCATACGTCTTTGGGAGAGCGTGACAAATGTATTTTTTGCTATCTCTAAAAAATATAGCGATCGGTGTAAATTTGTGTTTAAGGGTTTGCAGTATAACTGGACTAATCCGAATGCTCTACTGAGTGGTAAGAAAAAGTATGCGCGTCAAATATACTGCAAGGCATTTGGCATCTGTTAGCCAAAGATTTCGGGATGGCGCAGACTTTCTTTCGAAGATGTCGAGCGATATCTGCTATGGGGCCTTGCGTGGGGCATGTCGTCTCGTTAATACAATGCTCTGACAATTGTCATTGACTGACGGGCGATGACGGCGATGTCGGGCGATACCTGCAGCGGGGCCTTGCGTGGGGCATGTTGTATCACTAATACAATGCAATGACAATTGTCATTGACTGACATGATAATTGATATACATACGAGAAGTTCACATTTACATTGCCTAAGTAAACTCATAGTTTCAACCAGCGCAATCGAAACCGACGTGGCAGTAGTGGTGACAAAAACACTGACTGATTACAATGACAAAAAATTAGTGTTAAAATCATACTGAATTACGAAATAGCACAAACCAGCGACTTTGGTCTGTATGTAACGCATTTAGCTTGTTTGCGATGCAACTTGCTTTATGACAAAAACCATGAGCACAAATTCCTCCGCCATGTGATGTAAATACCCCAGTGCGGGGTAGGTTGTATCCTTTGAAGGAACTCATTCAGAAGTTATCTATCAAAAAAACAGAGATGTGCTTTCCAAAGTCTTACCACTGCACATGAAGCTAGAAACCATAGCTGCCATTTTCCACTCAAGCAATATGCATGCATGAGGCACGCATAGAGCTAAACACTTCGCATGCTGCCAATGCCATCCCGCTGCCAGCCCGCGGTGAAAAGCAGAATGGAGCAAAACAGCTGCTAATAAGCCGACCAAACAATTTCAAAGCTGTTGTAAGATCTCCAGACGCCCGACAGCAAAAATGGACAAAGCTTGTGTGCCGTTACAGACCGCGGTTACCAACACAACAAACACGCAGTGGAGGGCTGCCTCCCATGAACATTGCCAGTGCTTCCTACCTGTGGCAATTCATGGCTAGTGTCATATTTTCTAGAGCTTTTTCGCCTGGGGCTTTCAATGTCATCACGTTAATGCCCAGGATGCAATTGTCATGAAGGACATCAGATAATAATATTTTTGTCCTGAATTCCGACGTCACAGTCCGCTCACGTGACACCTGAAGAGAGAGCGTAGGCGCGTGACTGTCTGCATCGGCTCTGTTATGTTTGGAATTCGCTGCGATATCAGCTCCCCTGCTACCAATGACCAGCCCATTCAAAAGTTTCCAGATTCAAATCTCCCTCACAATCTCCATCTCCCCGATTCAAGTCTTCCCTCCCCTCCCCATTCCCTGGATCCGCTCGTGTCGTCTCTTGCTTCTGCCTTTCCAAAACTTGCGCATTTAGCATCGAAGATACGGCCGGCGGCATGCTTACGACAGCTGTCACATGCACGAAGCTACACTGATTTCAGCAACAAAAGCAACGTTGGTTCATCAAGACACAGCCTCTCGCATATACCTGCATCCATCCAAGGCATTTTAAATTTTCAATATGCATAAGAAGTAGTTGTTTATCTACTATGCACCTGTTGGTTATGCTACCAGCTGTGACAGTCAGCCGTCATCAACGACAGTTGTGGCAGAACGCCGTTACAAGGCTGCTGCTCCGTGACGGAGCAGCGTCATCATTGCCCAATGTGACAGTCGAGTCACATCACTCCGATCAGTGCCAAGGGAACGTCCGTCCAGCCCGCTGACTCCGCCAACTGTGACGGCCGTCCAGCCCGCTGACTCCGCCAACTGTGACGGCCGTCCAGCCCGCTGACTCCGCCAACTGTGACGGCCGTCCAGCCCGCTGACTCCGCCAACTGTGACGGCCGTCCAGCCCGCTGACTCCGCTAACTGTGACGGCCGTCCAGACCGCTGACTCCGCTAACTGTGACGGCCGTCCAGCCCGCTGACTCCGCCAACTGTGACGGCCGTCCAGCCCGCTGACTCCGCCAACTGTGACGGCCGTCCAGCCCGCTGACTCCGCCAACTGTGACGGCCGTCCAGCCCGCTGACTCCGCTAACTGTGACGGCCGTCCAGACCGTTAACTCCGCCGGCTGTAACGTCCGTCTAGCCGTCACCGTCGCTGGTCACTGGCGCTGTACGAGATAGTGTAATTCTAGCACCTTTGTCACCACAGTTGGTCTTTGCTCAGAAATTGTTATGAGAGAATGTGCTAGAAATATATATTTCGCCAGCACTACACCGGGTATATGTGCGAACAGTGGCCTATTGACAAACAGTGCCCATAACAGCTACCACCATCACGAGCTAATCCAGCGTCAATTATCAACAGCATGAATCGAACCTTTAATCGACCTGCTCCTCACTTTCGTCGTCAAAGCTGGCTCCAACAGCTGACCTGCACCCGAACAGCCTTTCCTGGAGTCTGTTTGCATTTGCAGCGTATTCCCTGCAGAAATCATGCATGCGACATAAACCATCTGCGGACACGGGCATGCCCCACACACTCCGCATGTTTCGAACGGACAAGCGCACCGCGCTGGCAGCCCAGATCGTTCCGCACGCCGCGTGTGACATAACGTACCGATCAGCTGACGGGGGAGATCAGCCGCTCTCCGCATGATCGGGAGTCTGCCAACGTTTTGGCCCAGAGTTTACGTCGCAGTGAACCTTGTGGTCTTGGCATGGGGCCTGTCACTGAGAATGGTGATGCGTGAGAGATGTTTGCGTTCGATGAGCTAAAAGTTCAACAAATTGGTAGCATAGATATTAAACTCTCCTGTCAATTCGGTTTCAAGCAGATTGATATCTGATGGCGTGCTGAAGGCATTCATTCTTCCCAGTTTCCATGAATATTGTTGAAGGTGTCCTTTGTTTATTTTATGTGTTTTCTCTGTCTAGATTTCCAAATGTACACAGCATTTTGACCCAGTCGACATACAAAGTGAGTAAACATTCCATTTTCGTTATTCAGAAAAATTAAATTCAGAGAGAGAGGGAGAGAGAGAGAGAGAGAGAGAGAGAGAGAGAGAGAGATATATATATATATATATATATATATATATATATATATATATATAATCAGAGAAAAACGTGCCCTCATTAACGAATGGGCCATATCCGGAGGGTTTTTTTTGGGCGGGGTCTTTTTCTTAAACAGACCCTTTGTCAACCCTGTGTCCCCTTGGCAAAGCTCCGGCTGCGCGCCTGGATGATAGGGATCCCTGAGTCCTGAATCCTGGATTTTGCGGGAAACGGTGCCGATGTTGAAGTTTTGCTCGATATTCTGGAACTGAAGATCTATTCCGATGCGTTGTCGAAAAAGTTTATTATATCCTAGATACTGATTCTTGCTTTGGGTAAAGTATGCTACAAAATCTGGAATCTTCTTACAATGTTGACGAAACAGGGATGTAGTTTCACAAAATGAATTTGAGGGCTGAACAGTGAACATGACGAACCTACCTCCGCAAAATATGCAAATAAACAGCTTCCCTCATATTTGGCCTCATACTACCAGCTTTGGGGGGGAGGGGGGGCAGGAACCCAAGTTGGGCTGCTGAAGGCCCCGTCCCAGCTGAATAGTAAACCGTACTCCTGTGTTCAAACATTCATTGATCCAGCACCGATAAAAAGCTTGGTGGTACGACTCTTTCATGGTCATTCATGCAAAGGTGCATTACTTTTCAAAATTAACACCAAGCCAGACCGAAACAGTATGAGTTCTCACCTCCAAAACACAAGCTTTTAAGTTGAAACTGGCTGATAATATTCCAGTGCCTGCTACACGCCTGCCATGACATCATCCATTCCAATGTCATCTGGCAAACAGAAAACAGATATTGAAGGGACATCTGCGGGACCTGGTATAGGCGGGACGTCCGCGGGACCTGGTGTCGACGGGACATCTGCGGGACCTGGTATAGACGGGACCTCCGCGGGACCTGGTATCGGCGGGACGTCCGCGGGACCTGGTATCGGCGGGACGTCCGCGGGACCCGGTATGGACGGGACGTTGCCGTCATTCGGTGTACGACGCGCATCGCAGGTCACTCGCAACTATTTCAAAAGTGGGATGTCCGAGGGCTGCAAGGCAGTGTTTACAAGCCGAAATGTTTACGGATTGAGTTGTAAATGGTTCATCCGCACCAGTCTCAAAACAAACAGCAGAGGTAGATCAACACCTTATATCTCTCGATGGCTCCAGATGTTCTCTGATCGCCGGACGTTAGGTCCTCTCCCTCACAGTGCGCGGAGGACCCGATATCACCCGATGGCTCCCGATGTTCTCTGATCGCCGGACGTTAGGTCCTCTCCCTCACAGTGCGCGGAGGACCCGATATCACCCGGTGGCTCCCGATGTCCTCCGATCACGAGACGTTCTGTCCTGGTTCCTCAGCATGCGCGGGGAACCCAATACCTCCTGATGACTTCTGATGCCCTCTGATCACCAGACGTCTCGTTTCTTCCCCCCCCCCCCGGGATGCGCGGGTAAAGCGGTGGTGTGACCACAAGCATAAGAAACCCTTACCACCCGACGTCTTCGGATCACACTATGTTCCCCAGCCTTGCCACGTCCTCGGGCCACCCAAAGTCCCCCAACTTTGGCCAGCGTCTGATAAGCACCGCTCTCTGAATAAATATTGTTCTGAATAACTTCAAAAAATGTCCTACGACAGTCGATGACTACACGTGTTTATTTACCATTAAGTCGTCTTTGAGGTGCGGGATTAGTGACGTAAAAGTTGTCCGTTGTCATGGAGATCACACTGAAACCAATGCTAGTTAAGCCGGGCTGCTTGGGCGACGGATACTAACATCTTTAATCGATATGTCGGAAAGTCTACCCTTCATGCAAATTTAACAGACGAACGCTCACTTATGCAGGCATCTCGTATCAATGCGCAAACAATTTGCTCGACAAACAGTTGACTGTGTGTCCGATAAGCGTTGGCAAATTAAATCAATGATACCGTTGAATTCGCAGTGATTTAAGTTTTTCGCATTTGTGACTGACGTATACCTAGACATGTAAAAATCCCGACGGCTGTTAGTTGTGATAAACAGGGCTGTTTGTCTGTGCCATTTTTTGAGACACCACTTACAGCTTAGGTAACTGTACCCTGTTTTTGAGATCGGTTTCGGAAAAGTGGCATTGGCTTTTCCAGTTGATTAATGGCCAACTTATGGGCCGGAGGGTTTTGAGTTCGTTGGCGAGCTTTAGCCATCACATTCACATATTCCATGCAGTTGTTGTCATGTCTTCGCCTGTTCTGGCTGCTGGCATCTGAAATAGATCCTTCAGAACGTCCCAACACGACCTGATCCGTGATCTGCGCACGAGAGCGCGAGACTGTCTGCACACATTGGCTTACACTTCTGCCCACGTGATCGCTAATTCCCCTCCCCCTCCCCCCCTCCCCCGTCAGAATGTTCAAGCCTCTTGTCGCTGAGATGTCAGATTTTTTAGATCTGGAGGTAGTCTCAATTCCTGTTTTTTAGTTTATTCGCCACTTGAAAATTGAACCTTTTCCTTGTTAATTCCATAGGATGAGTGAAATTGCAGTGATATCACAACATTACACTGGAGTGTTCTCACCCGGCAGCTTTCATGTAAATGCCTGACAGCTCATATCACTGAACATTTGCAGAATTTAGCTTCTTGCATGTGAAAACCACATCAGCCTGCAATCAATGGTTGCAAAAGTATTAGTTTCTAAAAAGGCGCAACGAACGAGTTTTCATAAAAGCGTTCTCGACGCACGGTCACAACCTTTAATGAAAAGCGTTGAATATTTGAGATGCCTCACGCGTGACAGTAACTAAATTTGATCGATTACGGAAAACAATGATTTGCCAGAGTGACTGTTGGTTTGCCGTGCAATGACTTAACGGCGAGGGAAAAGAGGTCAACAAGGCTCAACAGTGACCTTTAACTTTTTGAGGAAGGTGACCCGTCAAAGGAATATGTTGTTTCTAGGGACATGCAAGAGAAAGTTAGGTCTTCGCTACAAGATGTTGCCGGCGAGCTCCAAATAAGCTGTGCATACGCTCACAAAAGTACCGTCTTACGCACCAAGTCACGTAGTCAGTAATTTGCATAGAAGATCCGAAGCAACTAGTTCAGCACAGTCTACAAACAACAATCAAAGAAAACGCGCATTGTGCATCGTGGTGGACGATGAAAGCTGTTTGCACCAGAGAGGACGAACCAAACAAGAACAAGTTTTTACGGTGATGACGTAGGGAACGTTGATCCGCTGGTTACGCTGGCCACAAATTACAATCCAGTACTCGTGCGGCGTGTTGCTCCGCCTTTCTGATGCACCCACGTTTCTCCATTTCTGTTTTTTAGTGAGCGGTGCACACCCGCCGTCCCTGACGTCCTACGCGCACAGCAGCCGTTAAGTGTGCAGATGCCACTGAGTCGGAGTCCGCATAGTCGGAGTCTGCCACTGCGCGGCGGCAGTGGCCAGCCCAGCTTAGTCAGCGGTTTTTGACAGGGTTAGCCGCAGCGCTCGTCCCGAGGCCGTCAGGCGTAATCTGCATCAAGGAGAACGGTCCGTCCAAGGCAGTTTGCTGATCCGCCATCATTACCTCGGAGATGTTGAGTCGTAAAAGGTCTCTGACCTGGCCTATGGCCAAGGTCTGCAGAGGGAGAGAATGCTCCAGCTTTGTATGCACCTAGACTCTACTGACACTGACATCTTGACGTGGATGACGCAATGTTTATGTGCTCACGATCAGAGCTGGCGTTTGACTGTCCAGTCCTCACATGAACTGGTGTTATCAAATTTGCAATCAAACGGTCGATAGATATCAAGACAGTTTGTTAGGGCGACGATTTCGACAACCGGAGCTAACAGCGCACGAGATAAAAGAGGTTACTGTCCTTTTCCCTTGCCAAATGACCAAATGCAACGCCGCCACCTAGCATCCGGCATTAGGCGTATCTAGCTGGATCCTGAGATGCACGCCTCTCCGTGACCGACGACCTCAAACAAGCTCCCATTCGTCTGACACCAGCACACTTTCAGCCATCGGTCCTCATCGGGTGACGCGACATTGCCCCGCGTCCGCCGGCGCCCGTTCAGCTGTGAGGCGACTCCGAACGCTTCTCCCCGTCTGCCGACCGTCCGCCCCGAACCGTCCCCTCCCATCGGGCGCCCCGCCCCCGCCCGTTACCGGCCGACCGCGCGGCGGGCCCAGCAGTCCATCGGGCGCCCCGCTCCCGCCCGTGACCGGCCGACCGCACGGCGGGCCCAGCAGTCCATCGGGCGCCCAGCTCCCGCCCGTGACCGGCCGACCGCACGGCGGGCCCAGCAGTCCATCGGGTGCCCCGCTCCCGCCCGTGACCGGCCGACCGCGCGGCGGGCCCAACAGTCCATCGGGCGCCCCGCTCCCGCCCGTGACCGGCCGACCGCATGGCGGGCCCAGCAGTCCATCGGGCGCCCCGCTCCCGCCCGTGACCGGCCGACCGCACGGCGAGCCCAGCAGTCGGTCGTCGCCGCGGATCCATAATGCGGCGGGCGGCGCGCCGGCCGCCAGACGTCCGGAGCTTCGAGTCTCCCCTGCCCTGCCGGGGGTTAATGAAACAAGGGGCCTGCCCTCCTGTCCAGACGGATCGCGCCAATCGATCGCGCCCCAGCTCGCCGAGGACGCCGCGCCCACCGTCGCCAGGGGAATTTACATAACAGTTTGGGTGTCAAAGCCACTCCGGGGCAGGGTGTCCCGACAGCGGCGGGGAGCGGGTGTGAAGCGCACCACCAGGAATGCGTCAACACTAATCGTTCATAGCTAATGGCCTCAGGCCCAGCATTGTACTTGTCGCCGTTGGTGGTGGCGCTTCACCGACACGTCCGACCCACAAATAATCATCCTCTTGCGATCGGACGATGGTGCCCTCAGTCTCACATATTTGGCCGCGTTGGATACCAGCTCGCTTTGGGTAATAATAACGCTGGTGTATTGGATGACGCTGATGTATTGGATGACGCTGGTGTATTGGATGACGATGGTGTATTGAAAATCGCATTCGGTGCTTACATTTTTTCATTAGGATCGCACGCTTCTATGGGAAGAATGTTTAATTCGTTTTCTTTATATCCACTGATTGCTCTCACTTGTACTTTCACCGAGGCACTGTGCAAGCAAGTTCCTCCCTCTCAGAGACTGCGGCTATAATAACCCGGGACGTGGATCGATAAGTAATATAACGCACGTACCTAGTGGATTGCACAACGCATTCGACAGCGTAAATGTCCCGGTGATGCAAATGTTGTTATGGTTTGATTTTATGAGACACCAACCATGAATACTCTTAGCGCTAGCTCTTCAGAAATTCGGATGGACAAAGCCTACATAAAATAGATCCATGACTTGTGCAGTGGAGGACGCTTTAACTCTGTTAACGTATTTTCGAATTGGCCATGTATTCAGCTGTCTAGGCCAACTTATACACAACGGCATCGGAGTTGGAAATCCTGAGAGTGTAATGCTAGCACTCGGAAGGACAGACTATGCTTTCGATTGGCTATTTAGTCAACTGTCTAGGCCAACCAAAAGACAGTGGTACATTGGTAAATACATTCTCAACAACGGAGTGTCCTGTCTTGCAGGCATTGCTCGCAAGCCACGGCGGACAAACCGTCGCGCATAGCGAAGCACGAAGCATCGCATATTATGTACAATCCGGTTCCCGCAGCCGTATCGCTGCATTCGTCAGCGCACGCATACCATCAAACCAAGGTTAAGAAGCGCACGTGTAAGCTCATTGTGCTAGCACGGCGTCACTGATAGCCACCACGTCCGAGTCGCCTGCTAGCATCACCGGTTCTCCAAGCGACCTGCCGGCCGATGGTCCGCCGCGTTCCTCTCTCTCTCTCTCTCTCTCTCTCTCTCTCTCTCTCTCTCTCTCTCTCTCTCTCTCTCTCTCTCTCTCTCCTCTCTCTCTCTCTCTCTCTCTCTCTCCTCTCTCTCTCTCTCTCTCTCTCTGCCAGGCCGCGGGGAGGGCAGATCTCCGACCCGTCATGGAGGCGGCGCGTGCAGCGTGCAGCGTGCAGGCGGTGCGGCGCCGCCACGCGCGCCGCGGCAGGTGAACGAACGGCCAGCACGGCGTGAGTCAGCCGGCGCCGGTGGCCGCCGCGCCCCGGGCTTGCCCTGTCGGCCGCCCTGCCGCCGCCCTGCGGTCGCAGCGCTGCCAGCTGCAGATGTGCGGCGGCGAATGCACCGGCCCCGTGCCCGGAAACTGGGGGAGGCTGCGAAGGAGGCCAAGGGTGTGAGAAGGCGGCAAGCCGCCGTGCGTTTCGTGAGTAGCCGAAACTATCTCACCAGCGCTGCCGGCCGCCGCCCAGCTTTGAAATTCATCTACGCATTGAGGAAGAAAACACGGGTCAACCAGAATGACGGCGTAAATCTGGAGCCCGGCCTCGAGCAGCGGCGGCGGCTGCCGCCCTTGCCCAGCCCCGCTGCCAGGCGGGCAGCGAGCGGCGGCACCCCCGCCCGGGCCTCTCGCCGCTCCCGCCCTGCTGGCTGCGCGCACACACACATGCACGGCGCACACAGACACGCACACGCACGTGCGCGCGGGCGCGGCGGGAGGCCGGCCGGCCGCGGTCGAGGTCATGGACGCTGCAACAAAGGGGCGGCCCAAGGTCAGCCGGCGGGGCGGCGTCCACCTCGCTCTCCGAGGTGTGCGTCCGCATCCGCAGGCTGACAGTCGCAGCGTCTCCTGCCGCTCTGGCCAGA
>NW_023596746.1:7535661-7560237 GCF_011947565.3 Pollicipes pollicipes
CACTGATTGCTCTCACTTGTACTTTCACCGAGGCACTGTGCAAGCAAGTTCCTCCCTCTCAGAGACTGCGGCTATAATAACCCGGGACGTGGATCGATAAGTAATATAACGCACGTACCTAGTGGATTGCACAACGCATTCGACAGCGTAAATGTCCCGGTGATGCAAATGTTGTTATGGTTTGATTTTATGAGACACCAACCATGAATACTCTTAGCGCTAGCTCTTCAGAAATTCGGATGGACAAAGCCTACATAAAATAGATCCATGACTTGTGCAGTGGAGGACGCTTAACTCTGTTAACGTATTTTCGAATTGGCCATGTATTCAGCTGTCTAGGCCAAACTTATACACAACGGCATCGGAGTTGGAAATCCTGAGAGTGTAATGCTAGCACTCGGAAGGACAGACTATGCTTTCGATTGGCTATTTAGTCAACTGTCTAGGCCAACCAAAAGACAGTGGTACATTGGTAAATACATTCTCAACAACGGAGTGTCCTGTCTTGCAGGCATTGCTCGCAAGCCACGGCGGACAAACCGTCGCGCATAGCGAAGCACGAAGCATCGCATATTATGTACAATCCGGTTCCCGCAGCCGTATCGCCTGCATTCGTCAGCGCACGCATACCATCAAACCAAGGTTAAGAAGCGCACGTGTAAGCTCATTGTGCTAGCACGGCGTCACTGATAGCCACCACGTCCGAGTCGCCTGCTAGCATCACCGGTTCTCCAAGCGACCTGCCGGCCGATGGGTCCGCCGCGTTCCCTCTCTCTCTCTCTCCTCTCTCTCTCTCTCTCTCTCTCTCTCTCTCTCTCTCTCTCTCTCTCTCTCTCTCTCTCTCTCTCTCTCTCTCTCTCTCTCTCTCTCTCTCTCTCTGCCAGGCCGCGGGAGGGCAGATCTCCGACCCGTCATGGAGGCGGCGCGTGCAGCGTGCAGCGTGCAGGCGGTGCGGCGCCGCCACGCGCGCCGCGGCAGGTGAACGAACGGCCAGCACGGCGTGAGTCAGCCGGCGCCGGTGGCCGCCGCGCCCCGGGCTGCCCTGTCGGCCGCCCTGCCGCCGCCCTGCGGTCGCAGCGCTGCCAGCTGCAGATGTGCGGCGGCGAATGCACCGGCCCCGTGCCCGGAAACTGGGGGAGGCTGCGAAGGAGGCCAAGGGTGTGAGAAGGCGGCAAGCCGCCGTGCGTTCGTGAGTAGCCGAAATATCTCACAGCGCTGCCGGCCGCCGCCCAGCTTTGAAATTCATCTACGCATTGAGGAAGAAAACACGGGTCAACCAGAATGACGGCGTAAATCTGGAGCCCGGCCTCGAGCAGCGGCGCGGCTGCCGCCCTTGCCCAGCCCCGCTGCCAGGCGGGCAGCGAGCGGCGGCACCCCCGCCCGGGCCTCTCGCCGCTCCCGCCCTGCTGGCTGCGCGCACACACACATGCACGGCGCACACAGACACGCACACGCACGTGCGCGCGGGCGCGGCGGGAGGCCGGCCGGCCGCGGTCGAGGTCATGGACGCTGCAACAAAGGGGCGGCCCAAGGTCAGCCGGCGGGGCGGCGTCCGCCTCGCTCTCCGAGGTGTGCGTCCGCATCCGCAGGCTGACAGTCGCAGCGTCTCCTGCCGCTCTGGCCAGACATCCTCGGCGCCGGCGGTGTCTTCGCGGCGCGCAGGCGGTCTGTGGGTTTGCTTGCATCGACGCCGCCAGACCGCCACTGGTTGAACTTGAACTTGAGCGGTACGCACGCAGGAGCTTTTGATCTTACTCCGCGCCGGGTCACGATTCTTCATAAATAGGGCCAACAAAAACAACAGCGGGGAAAGTGGTGGTGATACCTCAACGTGCTTGGAACGTGCGTACTGCATCCAGTCACGGTAGAGGAAAGATCAAGATAAAGGAAGAAAGGAAGAGGAGAGTTAAAATCGCATTTTAGCAGTGAAAGGGGTGCAAGGGAAACGGAAAAGAAAGAGAGAAAGAGGAAAGAGATTAGTGTTAAAGGCTTCTTTTAAAGCTCCTTTAGACTTCCTAGAACTAGAGCCAGAGCTAGAGTTCCTGGAAAAATCGGGAGGCAAATTATACAGCAGTCCAGACACGTGTGAAGTGCTGACATATAAGGGCGGATGCGATCAAGCTCAGCCTGACATTATGTAAGACTTCTCCGAACCAGACAAGCTCAACACCGTGGAAAAAAAACGTGCGCAAGGTGCATTTGTACAGCTCGGTCCCATCAACAGCAGATTTGTGTTTGATTTACTTTTTGAGCCGGCTCTGGACCGGCTCGCAGATTTTGGGATCCGATTCAGTTCGTCACTCAAAACCTTTCCAAGCATTTGGATTCGGCTCAATTCAGAGTCATTATTTGCACGGAATCATTTGACTCATGGCCCATGCGCCCTAAAAAAATCAAAGATGCGATTCAGTTCTTGCTCGCTGCCTTTTAACTCGTGAACCATATCTCACACACACACACACACACACACACACCCACCACACACACACAACACACACACACACACCACACACCACACACACACACACACACACACCACAACACACACACACACACACACACCACACACACACACACACACACACACCCACACACACACACACCACACACACACACCACACACACACACCACACACACACACACACACACACACACACACACACACACACCACACACACACACACACACACACAACACACACACACACACACAGCATATATCTACTACATATATCTACTATGCTATATATATATATATATAATATATCCCATTGCCATCGATGATGGCGTGCCAACAATTCAAAATCGGATTGCAGCTCTTGCAATAGCGGTTAGGGAACATAAGTTGGTGGAGTGTTATGAATCTTCCTTCACTTAAGTAAAAAGCATCACGAATTGCGGTTGCGTTGTAACACACAAGCCAGCAAAAATCCACTTTCACTCGGTCCCCGTTTTTCCAGTCAGCAAGGAACTGGACTTAATGAACTGAGCAACTGAACTAGAGATAAGCTAATGTAGGTGACACCTGCGGTCCCCACCAGGAGACCCAAAACCCATCTCATCGAGATGTGTTTAGCTATGGACTTTGGATGCCGGGGCAGCATCCTGATCGCGAGAGCAAAAACCCAACCAAGCAACACATCGGTGGCGCCAGGGGCGACTGGGTATTTAAGCGTGTAAGGTGGGTAGGGGTGTACTAGGTACTGAGGTACGGGATACGTGCGCTAAAATTGAAGCATAGTAACTGGAAAGGACTCGGGGCACTGGGAAGACGACGAGGCACGAGGTACGATAAGCACTAACCCGGGCCAAGTAAGAACAGGAGGACGGGAGGACACCCATTCATCGCAAGGCCCCCATGCACCCAATGCTGCTCCCCCTCCCATGCGTTGACGGTCCGCACGCGCTCTCACAACGAAGATGAGGCTAATTCGGCGCTGAAGAAACGTGGAGAATAAATAGTTACACTCAAGATTGTAAATCATACGTATACATAAATGTATTTCATTCTCCAAAAGTATATCTAAGTCACAAGTAGTTGAAAAATAGCAAATAATAAAAATTGTCTATCCATCTCAAACCTGGAAAGTAGTTATCCCTCCAATCCCCGGGAGGTCACATTCCGCGGAGTACAATCCGCATATGAGACCAGACAGCCACTATGGCTGTTCATTTCATGTGGCTTCAACAACAGCGTGTTTAAAGCAGTTCAAGTAGTAGTGAATGAGGAACCAAGCATGCAATGAAAAACATGACCAGCCCTTGAACTTAAAGGGAGTGTTCCTCCTTTATATGGGGCTTAAACTGAAATATCCATCTTGAAGACCTTTCGGTGCAGTTCACAGCCCTGGCTCTCTTAAAACCTAAACGCCCATAGTTTCTAAGCTAAACGCCCGCCGAAATTTGTGAGAGCATTTCTGAGACAGATTTCAAGCTTAGCTCGGTGTGTATTACATCATAATAAGTTTATCCAAATTTTACCACTTCGTAAGCCATGCCGCGATCAAGGCAGAGGAAAAGTATAATGATCGAGTCCTTCATATCGGGCGTTGGTGAAAATGTATTCCAGATGAAACGGCCGTCAATTTGCTGTCAATGAATTTTATGTGAGGACATGACGCCGGTATAGAAACAATAGCGGAAGTGAATTCTCAAATTTAGTCCTGCTATTGTTTCGATAAAAGCATGTTACCAAAATATCAGCCCAAGTGTATCTCCATTACCCCAGTTTTCTCCGAGGAATAAGGCTAATACTTATGTATGATCTCTGTGAATAATGTTCCTCGCTAATGCACTGAAAAACTTACGTAAAAATGCCATTGTGCTGTCTAGAGCAGTCTTTCGCCGTTCAGCTCATGAAGCTTACGGAGAGTATGATTCAGCTCATAACTCAAAACGGCATTTTTCCTGGTGAGCTGACTCAGCTCCTGACTCACCAAAACGCTTGAATCCTCGGCCGATTTTCATGATTCAGCTTGAGTCGGATACAAGTATGTTCAACAGTGTGTCAAATCGAGTTTTGTGATAAGAAAATGTCCCAATTATCCCCGAGGGAGCCTCGAGGGGAACTTCTCGCGCACGCAAGGAATAGTACTGCTGATAAATCACATGGGAGACCCTTTTCCACCTGTCCACAATCAATTGCAGAAGAAAGCTTACAGACAGCTTCCTCTGCAGAATGCTGACGTTTCATTGGGACGTTTTCGTGCTAGCCTTTGTGGTCAAGTCTAGCCCATGTGGTACGTGCGCGCCTGTGTAAGGATGTCGCTGGAGGTGCTGCACCTTAAAGGAAATGGGCCCGGCGCGCTTGGAGCATCTAGGGAAGGGAGCGTGCCCATTAACTACAAAGGATTACTATGCAACACTTCATCAAATGAAATTTCCCCAAGAAAGTGGCGTGCTCGGTGGTCCGTTTTTCCCAGGACAAAAAGGAATTACCTCTCGTAATGGATTATTGCGGTCCACCGGAAGTGCGCCGAGTGGTCATCGCCAACCGTTGCACCTCGACAGTTTGAATGGTGCAGATGCTAGATACGACCAGGTGGTCACCGAAACGGTGGAAGAAAGTGTTGAAGGCTGGGGTCCTTTAACTACGAGGACAATGCTAAAGGTGGTTATACGATCCCAAAAAAGGTGACCAAAGAGCCCTGAGATGTCCAGAAGTCACGAAGGCTCCAAACAAATCCTGAGATGTTAGAGGTTCAAGAGATCCTCGGAGAACTACGAACTGCTGGGTCTCTCCCCTCGCTTCTCCCTCCCCCAACATGGCACCGATGATTTCTCCGAGTCCCGCAAGATTTCGAGATACACCTTAAATTTGTGGGACTCTTCTCTGCCTCTGAATGCCTGATTGCATTGAGAAGCGTCCGTTTACACAGATGGCCATTGCTCAATACAGCAACGGTTGCAAAAACAGAGGACCAGAGCTGGAGAGCGGGGCCGACTGGACCCGTCAGACAGACGAGGCCACTCCATGGGTGGTTCGGCTTGGTTCAGACGCGTGAGATCGTCTCCAGACAATCGGGAAATCGAGGTCCGTACATTGTCCAAGAACGGACACAGTCAGTCTCAGCGGTCAGGGACCGCTGGCGGCGCCTGAGATGAGGCTATGTGCGCCGTTAGGGCGGTCGTGGTGTACCGTGCGATTGCTTTTTGTCGGTGTGTTAAGCATAAAGAGCCTTTCAAAAACTTCTTGCAGCTATCTCTTCTGGAGTGAGGGGAACATTGCCACTTCAGAAATAGTCTCTGCAACCCCAGAAAACGCAGAGCCAGGGCAAAGACGCCATTGACAATTTTGTCCTTTTGTGTTGCTCCCTTCACAGTAAGTAACCGCAATGGTTGCATAACCAAACCTCCACAGGCCACAGCGTCAGCCGAGAACCAAGCCTTGGACTGTCACGTGGAGGCCGAGCGCACCTCCGACTGGACTATCGCTCCCCCAGTGTCACAGTCTTAAGCGCCATCTCACAGCACTCACTGGTGTCCCGTAGCGCACATCTAAAGCAAATATTTGAGAGACTTGGAGTAAAAGGCTTTCGCCTATCAACAGACAAATCAGCAAATGAAACAGAAGACGCTGCGCAATGTTCTTCATATGTGACTTACCATCAATATGTTTCGCTAGGTCCAATGACAGTAATTCCTCCGGTGATATCTGAAGATTGAAATCAGGCAACCACAAACATTGCAAATCCTACACCACTTACCCGCCTCAAACGTCATATGGCAAACATTGCTATCCAGCTTACGCAGTCCCCCACCCCGGGTTCACGTTCGCTTATCCTGTTCGAGCTTTCGAAGAATGCCTCACACAGCCAGCTCAGCGCTGAGCACGCCGGCCTTCAGGTCGACTTGAGCCGCGGACGGCTCGACCTTGGGTGGCGCTGCTGGGTCGGTCAATGTCTCCGGCGGCGCGGCCGTCGGGCCACGGCCGGGACGGACGGGTCACGGCGGCTCCGAACGCCGGCCGGGCCCCCACGCCGCGCCGATAGTGCGTGCGCGGATGGAGCATAGCTGCCTCTGGGGCCGCTCGCAGTATCTAACTTAAGATAGCGATAGCATAGGTGGAAGCAAGTTCAGTCAGGCTCTATAACGGTGATATGCATATATGAATTCGGAGACGATGTTGGCAGACTCGCACTCGTTTTACGCTTGCTTTTGGCTTCAAGAAGAAATATCTGGCAACTCGTGGACATAATACATTGCTATTTCAGGGACATACACTTTTGGTACTGTTTTTTACTGTGGCAATCTGCTAATGAAAATAGTTTCGTTGATATGTTCACAGCAAGAGGCAAACGGTTCTATTATTAATTGATTTTCTGTTAACACCTCGAAAATATAACCGCAGCTGGTACGAACCCCAGCAACCCGGCACCCCTTTAACTTGTGGGCTTCTAATGATGCATGGTTATGTTGGAAAGTGAGCAATTATATCCCGTAAATGAAGTGTCATATGGAAGCAGTGTGTGCTGACCATGCTCCAGCCTCCCGGCGCGGCCTCTAGCCTGGTGCTGACTGTGACGAAGCTGACGCATGGCGACCATTTGGGTCCGAATAGCAACTCATCGTGATGATGAAAAGTGTCAACCAAATTCATGTTAGTAATAATGTTTTGGACTTTTGACAGAAGTTGAAAGAAACAACAAGATTTTGGGCTCGGCTCATACCCGGGTTATCAGTTTTTCTCCTGAAGAAAAAAAACGAGTGTGAAGCGATTACGAGTTTGCGTGCGTTGGAAAATGTGTTTGGAGAGCGATCTTATAACCCATAAATGATCTCAGGCCAAAAGTCTATTGCCCCCTTTGACTTGTTGAAAATGCCTTAGATATAATAAAAAACATCGTTTAATCATATTTGTTCTTATCACAATTCCATCTCAGTTTCTTTCCCATCTTTGTTTTGGTTTCCGTATTCATCTTGGAGGTCCCAGTTTCTGTGGCAAGCCTTGTGGTCACTTGGCTGTCAGCAGCAATCTACTAGCAGATATGGTTCGTTTACGTATGCTCGCTAAGGAATATCTAGGTTGATTAATCCGGCTCGGCTCGAGAGACCAACAAGTCTAGGATTATGATCATTCTCTGAAAAGTTTACGACGAAAATAAAAAATGCTGTAAGGAAATAAGCTGATTAAAATATTTCAACACGATAAAAATTATTCCTTGTGAATGTTGTGAACTACATGAGGAGCCTGAATCATGAGATTTATGACATTTCCTCTCCCTGTTCTTTTTATAACGCTTTGCTCTGTAATTCAGTATTGCTCGTGCTCAGATCACCGACGGCCTTTGGCCGGCTTGAATTGTTTCTACGGACCATTAGTTTTATCTTTGCACCTTGTCACCGACCTGCAACCTTGAACGCTTGCAAGGCGCCCTGGTTCACTGTCTATTAATTTTGCACACTTGATGTGCAAAATTAATAGACAGCGGACAGTAATTTTGCACACTTGCACACTTTGCACACTGGGGGAACACAGATTATTATCGTCCTCTGAAAAACTTATTTGCGACAGAAATAAGAAAAAATGTCAGCTCGGAAGTTCGATAGAACATTCTAACGCAGTAGAAAGTTCTTCAGGTTATTGGTGAATTTTCGCGTGATCCGAGTGACCTGATTCCTGAGATTCATTATATTTCTTCTCTCTCTTGTTTTCAGGACAGTTAGTTCGGCAATGCAATCTGTTGCCCTGCCCAGATCATGTGTTTGTAATGTCTATGTGGATTTTGATATCCTTCATACGTCCACGGAGTAAAACTGGCCACATCCGAGCGTGCTACCAGTTGCTTCCAAATGGTGATACGGTCCGTGAAATGTGTGAAAGAGATCATCGGACGCGGATGATCTTCACCTAAAATATTAAAACATACGGCGATGTAATCGGTTTCTTTCTAGGTATCTAGAACGCTGAATTTAAACTGTTTTCAGTAATCGACGTGACAGGGCTTCTAGTCACTAAACTTCGTGACTTTACTGCGTTCTAAGTCATTCTTAACACCCCTCAGCCGTCTTCTTTTCGTTATGTTATGGTCACGCATGCTTTTTATCTAAACTTGACTACTAACTAATGTTATCTAAACTAAACGCGGCGCATCTGAAATCAGCATCAAGATCCAAGCTAATGCGGCATAAATTCTGACACTTTTAGAATTAAGAGACCATGGGAACTGCCGTATGAGATCCAAAAGTGCATCGTTTATCTGGATAGCTTGACGGAGCAAGCGTTTACCATTTTGTGCAGATCTGACACGTTTGCGCAGAACCAACACAGCAAGGCTGCAGTCCGAGAACCAATAGGTAAGGCAAAAATGGCTCATACTCAGCTACGCGTGTTTAGGCTAGAAATACGTCAAAATCAGGTGAGATAAAACAAAATGAAGTAGTTGCTTGCATCCGAAAACAGATGCCTGCTGGGAGTAATCGAGCAGAAAGAGAATGCGCGCACACATGTTGATCTCCACTCCCATACGACAGGACAATTGTATTTTACTATTTTTAAAATTTACCCCAAATCTTTGAAAATATAATTTTTGGAATCAGAGTTCACGCGAACTCGTCCTTGTTCTAAGCCCTGTCCCATCCCATCCGCTCGTGCCTTTGAAGGCCAGCGACGGAATTGGAGGCAACAATTTAACGTGCCGCAATGCTCGGCATGCCTTCAGCTCTGCCCCGCTTTTTCTTCATCGCCGAACCGCGTGAGCTGGAGCCCTGGCTGTGAGGCTGGCGGTTAGATGACTTCCTGGTTGTCGATAGGATTTATGGTGGCAAAATTGCGACAGTCCGCGTTCCTGAGGGAGAGCTCCCCGTTCGATCTGTGGAAAGAATGTTGGGACCAATAATGATCATTTTCAGAGGCATGTACTGGTAGATTGGCCTGTACTCCAAAGCACCTATATTTGACTGCCACAAACGTTCACACCGTGCATGGCATATTACTTCCGGTCTATTGCAGGACATATCACCATAGGTGAGTCATCAGTGTAAAAGCTATGCTAGAAAAATGAAACTTTGATGAAGTGGAAGTGGCTTCGGGGCTGAAATCTGTCCACGTTTGCGGATGCGGTAGCCTTAAAACTGTTATCCGGCTTTTATTTATTAAATCTTTAAATTCGTAATAATTCGATGATATTATCAAATTATAAGTTCTAATTCGATGATATTATTTCGATGATAAATGCATGAATAATGGACAGCTGATAAGGAAGACGGCAGCAGTCGATCCCGCGAAAGGTATTACAGAGATGGGAGCTCAGACTTCAGTCTTGACGATTCGAGCATATTAACTGACAACAAATTGGATATGACATCCAAGAGTTCTGGTTTTGCAGAGGTAGATACATGATATCAAATGAGCAGTGTCGGGTACAAATGCATAGGAGAAGAAGATCAATATTTTCCAGCTCTTTTTCCTAAGTATCAAGCTACTAACGCGTTCCCAATTACTGGTCGGAACAAAAAAGTTGACTCCTACCTTGTGTTCTCACCTGTGATCTAGGCCGTCAAAACACGTCTAATGGACTCTGAAACCTCAGCAGGCAAAATCGGACTGTCGCCAGGATTTCAAGCAAACCTCACGGCATGAAAAGAAATGCGTAGAAAATAAATGTCCAAACAACCAGATTCATCGCCGTCTGATGCTGGGAATGACTGTCGGAAGCCTCGGTCGTTATCGCCGCCTCAGCAGGGACGTTGTGTTCTAGTGCTGCCGCAGCGCCCCGTCGCCGTGTCCGAGGGTGTCCACGTGCCCAGGCCATTATGTCCTGGAGTGACGGCGGAGTCACCTGTCACTGCTGAGCTAGGCGTGGCCGCGCAGTCCAGCCGTCCCCGTGACCGAGTGTGACGTGGACGTTGACGTTGAGTCCTGCCGTGATGTTGCGCTTCAGCGTGGCCGTGGAGTCTCGCCACCGATCTCATTAAAGCTGAGTCCTGCCGCCACTGTGTCGGAGTGTGACGTTGAAACCCTACCGTGCCGTTGTGTATCAGTGTGACCGACATATTCTGCCTTTGTTGTGCCCATGCGTGACTACGTAGTCCTGCCGTGCCGTACACACACTTGGATCAGCGCGCTGGTTCAAGTACGCGCCGTGCCGCTGCTGTGCCCGAGCTGGGCGGCGGAGCACTCCCGCCACTGTGCCCGAGCTGGACGGAACCCCGCCACTGCTCCCGAGCTGGACAGCGGAGCACTCCCGCCACTGTGCCCGAGCTGGACAGCGGAGCACTCTCGCCACTGTGCCCGAGCTGGACGGAACCCCGCCACTGTTCCCGAGCTGGACAGCGGAGCACTCCCACCGCTATCCCCGAGCGTGATAACGATGTCCGGCCGCCGGTGTGTCCAGGTGTGACCGCTTGTGTAACGCTGCACTCCTGCTGGCTCTCTGCATCCGGATGTGAAAGCTGGATCTGGCTCTTATTGTGACGACTCTCTGTGGGGCTGAAGATCCCGACGGCCGAAGATGCGAACTACCCGCAAATTCCAGAGATCTTTTGTTTGCTTGTGACATGTGCTGACTCATGTGAACGCCGGATACGCCCGCCCACCGCCCTGAGAGGACATCTACAGCCATGCGGTGGAGCATTACAGGCCACTGTGTCGAATCTTACCATGGGACCCCGCCGCCGTGTCGAGTGTGACCGCAGCGTCCTGTCGCCGGTGTGTCGAGTGTTGCCACTTGGTCCGGCCGCCGCTGCGCTCGAGTTGGTCGGCGACGCCCGGCCTGCGCCGACTCCGCCGGCCCGCCGCGCCCTGCCGGTGCTCGTCCCCATTGCAGCGGGGTGGCGTTCGCCCCGGCAGCGGCGGCCAGCTCGACATACCGGGCCTGATGCCAGCCTGTTTGCCCGGGCGCCACCGGCTCATGAAAAATGGCGGCCGCGCGCAGCGGCGTTCAAGGTTGCACGGTAAAAATACCCCGTCCCTTCCTCTGCAATCTCACAGCCGCCGATCGTGACGCGTTAGTCGGGCAGGGCGGATGCCGGGCGGCGTTGCGCCGACGGGAAGCGGTCCAAGCGCAGAGCGTGGGGCTGACGGCGCCATGCGAGGCGAGCCCCCGCCGCCGCCGGCGTCGCGCCGCCGCCGCCGCCGCTGCCGCGGTCTCCATGAAAGCCGGTGAGGTAGGTCACCGAGCCACGTCATGGCCTTGGACGGCGCTGCAACGCCGCTGCAGCCGGCGCGGACAAAAACGGCTTATTTGTTGAGCGCTTTTTGTGGCCGTTTGGATGCGACCAAGGCCACATTATGGATCATGTCCGGCGAGGGCGTGCGGGTTGGTTCCGGCGCGTCCCACTGGCCAGCCATCCCGCCCTGCAGCCAGCGCAGGACAGTTGCAACACTGACCGGCGGCGCTATCTCAATGAATCTGGCCTGCGTACAACAGGTTTTTTTCTGCTTTGTTGACGCAAAGATTCCTGGCCAGTGCAATGGCTGGTTCAGAGCTAATCCTGCATTGCACCAGTGCAGCGGTGGGCGTTCGGCGCAAACTGGCGGCTCGGTTCAAGCGCTGCACTGAATCCGTGCGTCGCCTACCGGCACTCCGGCACCCGCGCCACCCTGCAGACATCCATGGCAAAGGACGAATACATGGGAATACGCTACAAATTTTCAACTCTAAACTTTTCGCCTGCCATTCGATACAATGTCATAGCGGGACGGACGTTGTTGCGTGCTGAGCAGCTGCGGCCGGGCTGTGGCACGCTTGGTACGCCTACCAGCATCTGGTGTCAGACTGTCATGCATCCACACAAACGGAGTCATATGTCGTCTGCCGGTATGGCCAAGGTCTGACTGTCATCTTGACTGCACGTTTGTGGTCCAATCGTCGTCCCATCCGTGCGGCTGAGGTCCCACGGACGTGACGTGATGCGAGAGGCCCTCAGCTGTCGCCTCGGCCTTGAGATCCAGGTCCGCCGCCGCCTCACCCGCGCAGCTGAGGTCCCACGGACGTGACGTGATGCGAGAGGCCCTCAGCTGTCGCCTCGGCCTTGAGATCCAGGTCCGCCGCCGCCTCATCCGCGCAGCTCGCGGGGCGTGTTGCCTGTTGTTGCACCCGCGTCACAGTGCCCTCTCCTCTGACCTGGGGTTTCTGTCATTTGCCTGTTATCCCAGCAACGCAAGCGGGGTCCGCAAGACATCCCACCGTCCAACTGGGACCCAGTTGTCTTTTCGTCCTCATGTCAGGAGAGCACCTGCTACAACGTTCTTATCTCCAGCATCCATGTGTTGTTTTGCTGTAACACTTTGCTTTAACTGACGCACGATCAGGACCAACATTTGCGTGTCGTATCCTCTGCTTTGCATGCGTTTACCTTTCATCTTGAATTCAGACAGAGATCCACGCAGCATCTTGGCTGAATGAAGACCCAGCCGTTGTCCTGTGCTTGTTATAGAGGGCGATATGTCATTTCGTCTTGATGGCCAAGGTCGACAAGTCAGCTGCGCCTCATAAACAGTTTGGTATTGGGGATTGGATTGGGGATTGGATTACAAGGTGGCTGCATCCGGATCCCATCATTTTGAAAGATTGCACATTTATTTTCATTCCGTTCGTAAAAGGAAGAGCGGAATGCGGTCAGGATAAAAACCATTCCAGTCCTTGCAATCCCACACGCTTTGCAATATCATTTGGCGGAAAACAGAGTCCTGTGTGACCACGCATAGTTTTAAAAAGTGGACGATAAGCAGCATCATATTTGTTCCCAACACTAAAGCACTTAAATCTTATAGTTTGGCGGCCCAAAATGACCCTCAAATGCAGGTTATCAAATTTTCCCATGAAATCTACTACAATTCATGTCTGTGCTGATTCTGTCATTGTCATTTATCCTGCATTTATGTAAAATGACTGTTTTGAGTGCAATCATGAAACTGGGTGATGACGTAGATTTCACAAACGCGTCCACCACTGAGATCAATTTACACTTTCAACGGACTTAGTGTGTACCGCAAGTGTAATTGCTAGCATTCAACGAATATTCACAGATCAAGTCCGATGCATTTTATTGGCTTAGCGACAAACGTCGGCCACGAAATAAATATAAAAAACTGTAACTTGCAGCATCCTGAGGGAGTACTGATGCCGGGTCCCGGGAATAGCTTTCGAACCATGACAGCCAGGTACGATAATTTTTGCCACCTAACAAACGATCAGTTGAAGAACACTCGAGTAAAAGACACGTTCGATGATAGCCAAGATTAGTGGGCTATGTCGGTATCATTGAAGGCTCGCGCGGTGATTTTTGGGTCTCTACGTCTCGATTTTCGACGATTCGAAGCGTTCGGTTTTTGTGTCTGCACGCAATTCTCGGCAGCTTCCTCTCTTATTTGCAGTGCTTTGTGGAGCGATCCTTGTATGATGAGTGCGTGGTTTCATATGCCACCGCTAAAGTTGTGCTTCGCGCGCCTCTCAATATCGTCCTGCTGGAAATGCGTCGTCCTCCTTGCCTTTCAGAAGCCACCAGCCTTTCTCTTAGCTTTTGTCCCTTAGTCCGTGTCACAGCTCGGTACACCGTTGTTTCCCACAACCCAAGTAACTTCAATTCGACAAAGCATCAAGGCTGCAGGGCGGCAGTGGCAGGTAGCAGAAACTTTTCCTGATGCGGGATTAAACGCATTGTTTCACATGTGCAGGGGGCCGTGAACTGAGGCAGCCATTTTCAAGATTATTCCCCGCGGCTCACATGTATCCCTTTGCAAGACTTCAAACCCTCTCGTTCCCCACGCGAACTTGTGCAGGCTCTTTCGCGCCGCCTAATTTGAAGTCGCCTAGAAATGTACGACTCCATAGAAGCGTCACACAAATTCTGCATCTTTCAAGGCTGGATTATCTTCGAGGTCAAGACAAATGTGGCTATTAAGCTATTTGTGCCTGGAATACGTCAGCAGGAATCATGGCATTAACCGGCAACAGTTCACTTACAACTTACAACCAGCTCAATACGTTAAACACAAGCTTTGAGCACGAACCACGTTTTGTGACACTTGATACAGCAATTTGGACAGGGCATCTAGTTATGACGAAAATGAGGCTAGGAATAAAAAACTTAAGGGGTCTGTTCCACACTTGTATGAAGTTCTGAACTTAAACAGCCATTTTGAAGAGCATTCAATGCAGTCCACAGCCCTGCCCTTCTTAAAGCCTAAAACTCTTTAGTTTCTGAGCTACGCACCCGCAAAGATGTGCAGACAATTTCGGGAGGTTATTTAAAGGCCATTGGGGCACGCATGATTTCATAGCAACGTCACTGAAATCCTGCTATCCCATAGGTCATGCAGCGTTCAAGACCAGGAAGAATATCCTTGGCGAGGCTTTAGATCTATCGTCCGTGCATGATTTCCAAACAAAGGAAGACCAATTGACTCTCAATCAGTGTTGAAGAAGCTATGCAACTTTCAATCACGAACCACGTTTTGTGCTACATAATACGTGGTTGCTAGTTATTACATAAATCAGATATGTAATAGAATAGTAAAAATGGTGCCATAACCGAGAACGTGAATGCAAGGAATTTATTTACTCACGGAAAAATATGCAAGAACACGACGAGAAGGGGCCAAAACGCGTGCACATGACGGTATTTGGTTCAGCGAACAATTCCAGCACTGTCACTTTCGGCGAGTTTGAAGAACTTCAAGCCAGTGCAAGGGTGGCAATCTCGCACAACTAGTTTGGCAGCACCTCAGCTTCATATAAACGTTCCATGACGCAATCAAACAATGATACATCGAGGAGCATATTTATTAACTAAAGAAACTGCCTTATCTAGAGAAGTCTTTTCCACTTAACGCATGACCGCATGACCAAGATCAGCAGCTATAACGTCATGTACCCTAGGTTTACCAGTCGTAACGCCATATAACCTAGGTCTTCTACTGCCATTCGCTTACCTTGACTAAGGCTCCTCTGGCATCCCTCTGTGTGACTGAGATTCATCTGTTCCTCCACATGACGGCGGCCCACCCAGCATCCCTCTGTATTACGGAGCTGCGTCTGCCATCCCCCGGTATGCCCGAGGTCACTTGACCTCCATGCACACTGTCAGCTTGACCGCCGTTTGTTCTGTACGGTCCAGGCGCGCTATCATCCGTTCAGTGCCAACCAGCTCAGCCGGTCCCTTCTCTGAGCGGCTCGTAGCTGTCCTGTGCCGCCCACTCCCGCGGTCTCTTCTCTGAGCGACTCGTAGCTGTCCTGTGCCGTCCACTCCCACGGTCTCTTCTCTGGGCGGGTCGTAGCTGTCCTGTGCCGTCCACTCCCACGGTCTCTTCTCTGAGCGGGTTGTAGCTGTCCTGTGCCGTCCACTCCCGCGGTCTCTTCTCTGAGCGGGTCGTAGCTGTCCTGGTGCCGCCCACTTCCCACACGTCGTCTGTCTCGCATCGCCCAGCTCTGCTGTTTGCTGTGTACTACCTGGATCTGCTGTCGCACGCTATGCGCCAGTGAGTTCTGCCGTCGTGTGTTCTGCACCACTAGCTCTGCTCCCGTATGTTCTGCGCCACACAGCTCTGCTGTCGCATGTTTTGTAACGGCAAGCTTTGTGCCGTCTGTTATCACCAGTACATGTATGGGAGCCTGGTCGGACTCGGATACAAATTCAGACTCCTGGTATTCAGGATCAGGATCAGGTGAATGAAGGCAATATTGGTACGCTCGTATATGAATCAGAGGTGAACTTTGCGCCACAAAACATGACACTGTCAACTCCGACTCCGACTCAGGACCCCCAAGACTCCGCTCAAACCCATGATCTTGTAAACTTGGACCCATGCCACCACCCAGGAGTGTTGTTATCTTTTATGTGCTGCTCAACACCGCTGTTGTGTATTCTTTCGCCGTCCAGTCCTGCTGTCATCTTGTCTCTGCCCATCCACCTCTGTCGCCTTTGTTCCTTGCCACCTAACTCCGCGGTCGTTCTGCTTTGCCACCGGCCAGCCGTTGCTGTGGTCTGTTCTGTACCGCCCAGCCATGCCGTGCTCTTTCTAGTGCTGCCAAGTTTTAATGTTGTCTGTTCTGTCCCGCCCAGCCCGCTGTCATCCGTTCTGTCCCGCCCAGCCCGGCTGTCATCCGTTCTGCACCGCCCAGCCCGCTGTCATCCGTTCTGTACCGCCCAGCCCGGCTGTCATCCGTTCTGTACCGCCCAGCCCGGCTGTCACCCGTTCTGTACCGCCCAGCCCGGCTGTCGGCCGGTCGGCTCCGCTGCCGACCGGCCCGCGCGGTCGCCGAGCGGCCCGCTGCGCCCTCGCCTGGCCGGTGACCCTGAAGTTGCTCACTTGAGGCGGCGTCGGCCGTTGACAAACAGGTGTGCAGGCGTGCGAGGCCTGGCGTCGGCCGCGGAGGGGCGCTCCCGCCGCCATGCGCACTGCTGGCCTCGCTGGCGCCGTTCCGGAGACCATCAATTAACCAGGTTTATCGTTTTGTTTTGCAGCCGGTGCACGGCTTGATAAATGCTGCCGGCGGCCGCAACATTGCCGGCAACGGCGGGTTCACGGGCGGCCCGGCGGAAAGGCGCGGGCCGCCGCATGGGAGCGCCCGGCGTGTGGTTACGGGAGCGGCGCCGATTAGGCCGCGTGAGTGCCCCGGTTGGTGCACGAGTTCGCTAATTGACGGGAGGACTCCACTGTGGACCGGTGTGACAACGAAGGAGCATCGGCTGGAGACGAGCGGAGCAGGTGGGGAGCGTGACCGTGGAGGTCCAAGGGCGACTGAGCCGAGGCGGCGGAGCGGGACGGACGGGCATGCACGGCGTGGGCAGCGCCATCTCTCGGCACCACCAGCCGCCAGGACGACCGGCCGCTGCCACTGTTCGGCAACAACATGTTTGGGCACAAGAGAGCGGCGATGGGCAAAGTCCCTGCCAGCATTGACAGGCTGCGACGGTTGGCCTTGGGAAAAGGCGTGGCCAGCCGCCAGTTCAAGTTTACGCACCTTGCACCCAGCCGTTTTATGCAAGCAGAGATGCATTGTATCCAGTTTTTAGGCGGCCAAGTGCAGAATTTATGGATCCTTGGCCTCGGGGTGGCTGGAGTCCGGTAAACAGGGCGCTGGCACGACGGCTGACCAGACCGGCGGCCGGTTACGAGCGGTTGGCCAGCGCTGATGGCTGCCGTGGGGGCGGCCGTTTGGCGGCGTGGCCGCCCGCGTGCCGAGGGGGGGGGGGAGGGGGGGAAGCAGCGACGGCCGGTGAGGAACACAGCCCGCTCATGCAAGCGGCACGCGGCCGCAGGCGCCGCCGCCGGCCAGGTATGCGGTGCAGCCGGACACGGGCCACTGCCCGCAGTGGACCCCGGACATGGGCCAGTGCCCGCAGCGGACCCCGGGACACGGGCCACTGTGCGCAGTGGACCCCGGACATGGGCCAGTGCCCGCTGCAGTCTCTGGACATCGACTAGTGTCCGCTGAGAACGCCGAACACAAATCAGTCTCCACTGCAGACTGCAAGACACGGACCAGTGTCCGTTGCAGGTTCGGATGTGGGGCGGCCCATATTTACGTTACACATAGAGGGGAAGGGGTTTTGCTGAGTCGTAACCGAAACGGAGCAACGGGGGGCAGCTAACATTGACCTCCGGTGTGGTTGTAAGTCATGCTGAAGCTGCTTTTGAAACCTTATAAGACCCCTTAAGGCGGATGCCGTCGGCTTCCTCTCATAACAACGAACATGCCCGTGTTCGTTTCGCACCTCTACCTTAATTAGGGTCTAAAGGAACGTCACACTGTTGGGACGGTTACGATTTACACAGCGTAACCAGGGGAAGAGAGCCTCTGCCCCGCGTAACAACTGCGTAACCAGGAGGTGGTTGAAAATGGTTATAAACAGGCAAAGTCATTTATTGAACGGTCGCTATGGATCTCTGTCCCGCGAGAGATTCGGACCCGGGCCGGTGTCCGCTCCGGGATTCGGATGAGGATTTTTGTCCACAAGGAACTCCGGACACGGGATAGCGTCCGATGCAGGATCCAGATATGGGTTATTGTCCACCAAGAATTCTGGACACGGTACGGAGTCTGCTGTCGCCTCAGCACATCGACTATTGTCCACTGAGAACTCCGGAAACGGGTCAGTGTCCGCAGCAAACCTCGGGTACGGACCACTATCCACACCAATGCGGCCAGGGACTGCGTCTGTCCGATGGGGGCCAGCGGGCGACGAGCAGGCTCGCGCTGTGACGTGGGGCCAGACGAGATCGGTCCGGCATACGAGGTCAAACCACTTCTGCAGCCTCTCTTGATCTGTCACCGTAAGACTGGTGCATGTCGGGCAGTTGCCGCTCGTTAGACTGGTGCATGTCGGGCAGTTTACCGCTCGTCACGCAGGCCAATGTCAATCTCACCTGAGATCATCTCATGGTGATTTCGGTGATATGCATGATGACTGTTGACGCGTTTTGAGCTGAATGATGAATGGTAACATTTGTTTGTACTGTAATTGTATTGACGCTCACAGAAAGCTTAGCGATAACACGTTGGGCACTTAAAGCACATTGGCTTGACGTTTAATACTCTCAAGGTGAGTGCTCGCGCAATCAAATATTTCTGTGACATTACGCGTGATCCAAGTTGTCGTGGGGGCGAATTTTGAGTAAAGCGCAAACGTTCACCTACGTGACTTTACCTCGAATAAGCTCAACAGCTGACACTATCATTAATGAAGTTCAGTGGCGTCTATTTCTATTTATAGGCGAGGGCCCTAGCCCCCCAACCTTATTGGGGCCTGATGTGGGCATGATTTACAGGCCATACTTCTAAATGCTAAAAAATGTAGCTTTTTGCACCAACGATGCAAAATCAAGCAGATAGCTTGTCGTGGATCAGGATAAAGTGTGCAAAATCCATTTTAAAAGACACGTTTGTCGGAGGTTAGGCCGTCAAAACCTCGGCTCAGCCCCACATTTCATGAAATGACGTCCCTGTGGTCGTCATTGTGTAGTCATTGGACACCACCAAAAACCAGAAGGGAGGGTGCGCACTACACAAAATGTACCATGCTTAGACATGCTGGGCTTACGTTTTCCCTTCGTGTGCATACTCTGTCGGGGAAAAATATTTTGAAAAGAGATCAGAGTTCTTTACATAGAACAAAGTTTCAACGTCTAGTTCAACTGAGAGAGCTGCGCTTGGGGTTAGCGGAGGGTTGACACTTCGTTTTAAAGTAGTCAATATTGTCAAGAGTGGTTTGAACGAACTGTTCTACTTCTATTTTTCAGAGAATGCGAGGAAAGTTTGAATAAAGATGCTTATACGCAAAAATGCGTTAGCCCTAGACATTCCAAGCGGCCAAAAATGTCCCTTCATTTACTTTTGTCTCTACCAAAGGCCAGCACCTCGCAAAGCAGAGCCAGATGATATCATGTGCACCCATGGTTTCAACGCATATAACCACAAAAGTGATATTTTGGAAGCAGTGTCCTTACGCAATAGTTACATGCCGGACAGAACTGGTCCTGACTTCGGAACAGACCTCGGATTTTGGAACACCCACGTGAGTCACACGCCACGCTGCCCTCTTTCCCTGCCTAAGTTGAAAGTGAACTCGATTCCGCTTGAACGGAGTAGGTCACAACCTGGCCTACAGAGGCCTTCTCGCGGTCTCTCCCGGCGTATGGCGAGAGCAGGCCGACAGGTCCGCGGCCCGGCACGGACGGAGGTCCATCATGGAGCCGCCTGCGGCCTTCAGCTGGCGCCGCCTCCGTCTGTGTTCTCCGACCGTCCTGCCCTGGCGAGATCGCCGGCGGCGACGCTGCGGGGTCAAGCCAGCTGACGCCGCAGGTCGATGCCGATCCAGCGGTGCCCTGTCGAGCGGCCACTCCAGCATCGACCCGCACAATTCAGCTTGTTACCGGCCGGCGGCAAAAACGGCCGGGCTTTTTGTGGCCACTGGCGGATATTGCTCTTCTTGCAGCTGGCCGCGCTGTAACTGGGTCACTCGGACACGGGGGAGGGGGGCCCGCCCCGAGCTCTCTGTGTGCCGCCATGGGATGCGCCATGCGTCACTCGTCGCCGCGGCAAAACCCCGCTGACACAGATGCGCGTCAGCTGCCGGGGATGGGAGGCTCCGCCGGCACTGGCAGGCGGCGCGGGGGGGGGGGGAGGGGAGGGTAAATGTCACGGTGACACAGAGTATATTGAGCCGGGGCGAGTGACCGGCCCCAGCTGTAATGAGGTGAGCGCCCCGGCGTTGCACGCGTCTCTGTTGCAGGCATATCGAGCGGATGCGGCGGCCGAAAAACAGCCGAGCTCCGCTCGATACTGTGGGGCTTCGGGCCGCCACCGTCGCAGCGCGGCCAACGCGCCGCACCGCCGCACAACCGCGCGCCGCCATGGGACAGAACTGCCTTCGAGCCTGGACAGGTGCAGTGCTCAGCCACCCAGATCTGTGCGTGGGCCCCGGAACTGGGAAGGGACAGCCCTTGACCCATCTGCATGTGCCATGAAAGCTGCCAAGAGATTGGTCCTACCGGCTACTTCGGGAGGGATAACTGCGTAGAGAGCTCCGGCGTGCTGCCCTGGCTTGTTCGGTATCATACGTCTTGCAAGGAGCTCAGCTCTTTACCAGTAGCAATTCTGAAAAGCTTCGACTTAACGCAGTCCCGCTTTTCAGGTGATCTTACGTGATAGGTGGCCGATCCCGGTAGTGAAGGATGTCACGGCCGAAGTTACCGTAGAAGTGGCAATATGTCTGATGTTCGTACATTGTCGGAATTGAATGTTTGCACTAGAGATTCTTTAGCCAATGCCGGAAACAAACGCAACTTGCTTTGGTGGACCCAACCTATGCAAATTAAGCGTATGGTGGTTGATGGAAAAATGATTTTGAAAGGGTCGGCATTTCCAGATTTGGAACACTGTTGCATCCTGTGGTTACGAAGCAACACCGAGTCAAGAGGTGAGAGTGGAAATCACGCCGCCGGAGCGTTACGAGCCGCCCGAGGGGAGGGGAGGGGAGGCAGGGCGTGTCACTGCGCACCTGCGGACGACCTGTCAGGTGAATGGCCTGCCGGTGCGAGAACATCCGAACACGGGGCTAGCTGGAACTCCTCAGAATCCCAGACCGCATGTGAACTACCAGGCTTAACAGACCAGACTCGCGAGCCAGGCATAACAGACCAGACCCGCGAGCCAAGCCTAACAGACCAGACTCGCGAGCCAGGCATAACAGACCAGACCCGCGAGCCAAGCCTAACAGACCAGGCCTGCGAGCCAGGCCTAACAGACCAGACCCGTGAGCCAGGCCTAACCAGAGATCTGGGGTCACAGCGGATCGGATCCACTGGCGTCGGCAAACCAAATTCGTAGGTAGAGGCAAAACAACGTCCAAAGTTTTGGGATCGGGGCAGCGGAACGATTTCCAGTGCAAATTTTACGATGCGAGGCCACGTGACTAATCTGAAATATCGTCAAAGCTGGACGGCCACTGCCACGCCTCTGCATCCTGAACCTGTGTCGCCACCCGCAGATAACAACAGAGCAGTCCCTCACATCACAATCAATTAGACCCTTAGACCTCAATACACCAGATCTGCAGATCCCAACAGGTCAAACCCACCGGCCGCAAAAAAAAATTGGACAGCTGGCGGCAGGCACAGATACGTTCTTTATTTGGTTGCTCTATTTCACAAGGAAGTTAAGCTCACGGTGCCCATTGGCTTGGCGAAAATTTAACCCCTTTTTCTGTGGGAGCAGTGTTCAGGCTAGAGCATTTCTTACTCCTTTCCGGTTTGTCGTGCAACAGATATGCCTAATGTCAATGCCATTTTTGGGACATTCAACTTCCATCGTTGCTAACGTGTCATCATCCTTCGACATTACGCTCCGAATGGCCCGTTTTTATATTTCTTTTCTATCTCTGTTTAAGTTTCTTAACCACTAAAGGCGATTACCACCATGAAAGAAATACAACTCCAACAAATGGACAATAACGAAAAGGCTGTCATTTACGCGCTTTTTGCTTCCTTCTACACGCTGGGCCTTGTGACGTTATTGCTTCAAGAAGGCACGCGCTGCGGTAAAACCGATCGACGGTAATAGTGCCTCAGTCCGCCACAGGGTCCTTGCTTAAGCTAAAACTCTGGACAAATATGGCAGCGCAAAAAGCGAGCGACTGATGTAACGAAACTGATATGCACGCAAAATTTTGGAAACAGCATTTCCCAATCATGCCAGACAGGCGTAGAAGGTGTTTCGTCAACTATGCCTGGGTCAGGGCAAGTATCTCGAGGTCATAGCCAAATGCGTCGTGGATCTGGGTGTGCCTGTTTTAGATCCTGGAACAGGAATATCCAGAATCCTGTTGAGCCCCCGCCTTCAGTGCTGTTGGCTTCATCATCGAAGGTCATGTCTTGGATCTCTAGGGAAGATACGTACCTATTTGCACCAGGCGTCCCTCCCTCTCCGCGCTTTGCGTGGAGGGAAGGCTCTTCTCCAAGTTTGCGTGGGGAAAGGCACATTTCCACTGCGCCAACCATCATAATTCCGCCCTGACTTCTTCAGTTGTGAAATGCCGACGGCAGTTGGCACTGCTCAGTGCATATGGAGGCGGTCCGTGTACATATGCCTCATTTCTAACTATGCATCCATTGACCTAATTAACCAACGCACGAAATTCACCATAACGTGTTGAATTACTTTATGAAGTAAATGCGAGGTCGTGGCGATGGCACACGTGTGTTAGCTTGAATGCAGGGCATGGGGTTGCGCATAGTTCTTCCTGCACTATTTATCCACATATCACCACTCATCTTCGTCGTCAGCTGACGAAGCCCATATCCAACTGTCCTTACCATGTATATCCGCATGCGAACTACGAAGCTAAGCTCGTGCGTGCAGGCCTACAAATGCACTTGCGTCAATCACGCGTTTGAAAACTGTGACAGAAGCTTTTACGCAATTGAAGACAAATGAGAGGAATGAGAGCTAGTCCGTGAAACAGCACACAAGTCGCGCATGGTCCCCATGTCGGCAGAAATGCGCATGTGTGGTGGAGCACGACACCTGCGCATCTGCGAGCTTGAGAACCACTCACGACTTATGCACTCACTTGCGCATCACCCGACACGGGCGCAAAATACCCGCTGCTACTGCTAAATGCATTTCTTGGTTATGTGAGCGTTGGCAACGTCCGTCCGTCCGTCCACCCGCCCATACGTACATCCGTCACGCACGAGTGCTGTCATGGTGCTGTCACGTCACGCACGAGTGCTGTCATGGCTCCACGTGCCGGTGATCCCCGGCAGCATAACACTGTGCGTGCTTTTAGGTCAGCAGGGTCGCACTGTCATGTTGAATTTGGAACCTAATCCGAACAGCGGCGAGACGCTGTCGGCGCGTGCAAACTTCCCTATCGGTTTGTTGAACCGACATGGGAAACACAAGACTCGGAAACCGCCCAAAATCGTTGAAAGCGTGAAAAGCCCGGTTCATAGCTCGGCAAGTGAGCGTCACGGCGAAACATGATCAACACACTTCGACTTGGAAAAGTGCGGGTAATCAAATAGACAAACGCGCGGTTTGATGCGCACCACGAAGGACGTATGCTCGAGCACAAACAGCGGATCTGACGGTTTTGGAGCTTTTCAGGCTACGAGACAGCTTTAGTGCGGTATCTTTGAAGATATATTTGCGTTTCCCCTCGATTATGTAAAGGAAAGTGTCACAACACTGTCATAAAGAGCCTTGGTATACCTGAGGTATTTTCCGATGGACCAGTTGATTATATTTTAGTATGCGCCAGAGTCCAAATGTGATTTCTTATCATGCTGTTTTCGTATCCGACCATGCGGCTGTGACCGACCAGATGTGATGTCAGACCAAGAACTGCGGCATCTGGGCTCACTACCGCTGAGACCACCGTGTTAGTGAAGCGAAGGTTTCTTCATGCAATGACACGAAGGTAAAGACTCGTTCAGGAATGGGAAGTGGGGCTCAGAGGCATTTTGGTTCATTTCGTTCCAGTGTCCTAGAATTGCCGACTTTGGGTGTAAAGCAACACCCTATGAAAGAGGAATTGTTCACTCCTTTTCCCCATATTTTATGTGAATTTTTCACTCCTGCCTGACATTGTCTAATCGCATATGTCAAACCCATATTACCCTTTCTG
>NW_023596746.1:7561102-7627894 GCF_011947565.3 Pollicipes pollicipes
AAGCCTACATAAAATAGATCCATGACTTGTGCAGTGGAGGACGCTTTAACTCTGTTAACGTATTTTCGAATTGGCCATGTATTCAGCTGTCTAGGCCAACTTATACACAACGGCATCGGAGTTGGAAATCCTGAGAGTGTAATGCTAGCACTCGGAAGGACAGACTATGCTTTCGATTGGCTATTTAGTCAACTGTCTAGGCCAACCAAAAGACAGTGGTACATTGGTAAATACATTCTCAACAACGGAGTGTCCTGTCTTGCAGGCATTGCTCGCAAGCCACGGCGGACAAACCGTCGCGCATAGCGAAGCACGAAGCATCGCATATTATGTACAATCCGGTTCCCGCAGCCGTATCGCCGCATTCGTCAGCGCACGCATACCTTCAAACCAAGGTTAAGAAGCGCACGTGTAAGCTCATTGTGCTAGCACGGCGTCACTGATAGCCACCACGTCCGAGTCGCCTGCTAGCATCACCGGTTCTCCAAGCGACCTGCCGGCCGATGGTCCGCCGCGTTCCCTCTCTCTCTCTCTCTCTCTCTCCTCTCTCTCTCTCTCTCCTCTCTTCTCTCCTCCTCTCTCCTCTCTCTCTCTCTCTCTCCCCTCTCTCTTCCTCTCTCTCTCTCTCTCTCTCTCTCTCTCTCTCTCTCCTCTCTCTCCTCTCTCTCTCTCTCTCCTCTCTCTCTCTCTCTCTCCTCCTCTCTCCTCTCCTCCTCTCCCCTCTCTCTCTCCTCTCTCTCTCTCTCTCTCTCTCTCTCTCCTCCTCTCTCTTCTCTCTCTCTCTCCTCTCTCTCTCTCTCTCTCTCTGCCAGGCCGCGGGAGGGCAGATTCTCCGACCCGTCATGGAGGCGGCGCGTGCAGCGTGCAGCGTGCAGGGTCGGTGCGGCGGCCGCCACGCGCGCCGCGGCAGGTGAACGAACGGCCAGCACGGCGTGAGTCAGCCGGCGCCGGTGGCCGCCGCGCCCCGGCTGCCCTGTCGGCCCGCCCTGTCGCGCCCCCTGCGGTCGCAGCGCTGCCAGCTGCAGATGTGCGGCGGCGAATGCAACCGGCCCCGTGCCCGAAACTGGGGGAGCTGCTAAGGAGGCCAAGGTGTGAGAAGGCGGCAAGCCGCCGTGCGTTCGTGAGTAGCCGAAATATCTCACAGCGCTGCCGCCGCCGCACCATTTGAAATTCATCTACGCATTGAGGACAGAAAACACGGGTCAACCAGAATGACGGCGTAAATCTGGAGCCCGGCCTCGAGCAGCGGCGCGGCTGCGCCCTTGCCCAGCCCCGCTGCCAGGCGGGCAGCGAGCGGCGGCACCCCCGCCCGGGCCTCTCGCCGCTCCCGCCCTGCTGGATGCGCGCACACACACACATGCACGGCGCACACAGACACGCACACGCACGTGCGCGCGGGCGCGGCGGGAGGCCGGCCGGCCGCGGTCGAGGTCATGGACGCTGCAACAAAGGGGCGGCCCAAGGTCAGCCGGCGGGGCGGCGTCCGCCTCGCTCTCCGAGGTGTGCGTCCGCATCCGCAGGCTGACAGTCGCAGCGTCTCCTGCCGCTCTGGCCAGATATCCTCGGCGCCGGCGGTGTCTTCGCGGCGCGCAGGCGGTCTGTGGGTTTGCTTGCATCGACGCCGCCAGACCGCCACTGGTTGAACTTGAACTTGAGCGGTACGCACGCAGGAGCTTTTGATCTTACTCCGCGCCGGGTCACGATTCTTCATAAATAGGGCCAACAAAAACAACAGCGGGGAAAGTGGTGGTGATACCTCAACGTGCTTGGAACGTGCGTACTGCATCCAGTCACGGTAGAGGAAAGATCAAGATAAAGGAAGAAAGGAAGAGGAGAGTTAAAAACGCATTTTGGCAGTGAAAGGGGTGCAAGGGAAACGAAAAAGAAAGAGAGAAGAGGAAAGAGATTAGTGTTAAAGGCTTCTTTTAAAGCTCCTTTAGACCTCCTAGAACAAGAGCCAGAGCTAGAGTTCCTGGAAAAATCGGGGGGCAAATTATACAGCAGTCCAGACACGTGTGAAGTGCTGACATATAAGCGCGGATGCGATCAAGCTCAGCCTGACATTATGTAAGACTTCTCCGAACCAGACAAGCTCAACGCAGAGGAAAACAAACGTGCGCAAGGTGCATTTGTATAGCTCAGTCCCATCAACAGCAGATTTGTGTTTGATTTACTTTTTGAGCCGGCTCTGGACCGGCTCGCAGATTTTGGGATCCGATTCAGTTCGTCACTCAAAACCTTTCCAAGCACTTGGATTCAGCTCAGTTCGGACTCATTATTTGCACGGAATCATTTGACTCATGGCCCATGCGCCCTAAAAAATCAAAGATACAATTCAGTTCTTGCTCGCTGCCTTTTAACTCGTGAACCATATCTCACCACACACACACACACACACACACACCCACACACACACACACACACACACACACACAACACACACACACACAACACACACACACCACACACACACACACACACACAACACACACACACACACACCACACACACCACACACACACACCACACACCACACACACACACCACACACACACACACACACACACAACACACACACACACACACACACACACACCCACAACACACACACACACACACACACCCACAACACCCACACACACCACACACACACACACACACACACACATGCATATATATATATATATATACCCATGCCATCGATGATGGCGTGCCAACAATTCAAAATCGGATTGCAGCTCTTGCAATAGCGGTTAGGGAACATAAGTTGGTGGAGTGTTATGAATCTTCCTTACTTAAGTAAAAAGCATCACGAATTGCGGTTGCGTTTGTAACACACAAGCCCAGCAAAAATCCACTTCACTCGGTCCCCGTTTTCCAGTCAGCAAGGAACTGGACTTAAATGAACTGAGCAACGGAACTAGAGATAAGCTAATGTAGGTGACACCTGCGGTCCCCACCAGGAGACCCAAACCCATCTCATCGAAATGAGTTTAGCTATGGACTCTGGATGCCGGGGCAGCATCCTGATCGCAAGAGCAAAAACCCAACCAAGCAACACATCGGTGGCGCCAGGGGCGACTGGGTATTTAAGCGTGTAAGGTGGGTAGGGGTGTACTAGGTACTGAGGTACGGGATACGTGCGCTAAAATTGAAGCATAGTAACTGGAAAGGACTCGGGGCACTGGGAAGACGACGAGGCACGAGGTACGATAAGCACTAACCCGGGCCAAGTAAGAACAGGAGGACGGGAGGACACCCATTCATCGCAAGGCCCCCATGCACCCAATGCTGCGCCCCCTCCCATTCATTGACGGTCCGCACGCACTCTCACAACGAAGATGAGGCTAATTCGGCGCTGAAGAAACGTGGAGAATAAATAGTTACACTCAAGATTGTAAATCATACGCATACATAAATGTATTTCATTCTCCAAAAGTATATTTAAATCACAAGTAGTTGAAAAATAGCAAATAATAAAAATTGTCTATCCATCTCAAACCTGGAAAGTAGTTATCCCTCCAATCCCCGGGAGGTCACATTCCGCGGAGTACAATCCGCATATGAGACCAGACAGCCGCTATGGCTGTTCATTTCATGTGGCTTCAACAACAGCGTGTTTAAAGCAGTTCAAGTAGTAGTGAATGAGGAACCAAGCATGCAATGAAAAACATGACCAGCCCTTGAACTTAAAGGGAGTGTTCCTCCTTTATATGGGGCTTAAACTGAAATATCCATCTTGAAGACCTTTCGGTGCAGTTCACAGCCCTGGCTCTCTTAAAACCTAAACGTCCATAGTTTCCAAGCTAAACGCCCGCCGAAATTTGTGAGAGTATTTCTGAGACAGATTTCAAGTTTAGCTCGGTGTGTATTACATCATAATAAGTTTATCCAAATTTTACGACTTCGTAAGCCATGCCGCGATCAAGGCAGAGGAAAATATAATGATCGAGTCCTTCATATCGGGCGTTGGTGAAAATGTATTCCAGATGAAACGGCCGTCAATTTGCTGTCAATAAATTTTATGTAAGGACATGACGCTGGTATAGAAACAATAGCGGAAGTGAATTCTCAAATTTAGTCCTGCTATTGTTTCGATAAAAGCATGTTGCCAAAATATCAACCCAAGTGTATCTCCATTATCTCAGTTTTCTCCGAGGAATAAGGCTAATACTACTGTCTGATCTCTGTGAATAATGTTCCTCGCTAATGCACTGAAAAACTTACGTAAAAATGCCATTGTGCTGTCTAGAGCAGTCTTTCGCCGTTCAGCTCATGAAGCTTACGGAGAGTATGATTCAGCTCATAACTCAAAACGGCATTTTTCCTGGTGAGCTGACTCAGCTCCTGACTCACCAAAACGCTTGAATCCTCGGCCGATTTTCATGATTCAGCTCGAGTCGGATACAAGTATGTTCAACAGTGTGTCAAATCGAGTTTTGTGATAAGAAAATGTCCCAATTATCCCCGAGGGAGCCTCGAGGGGAACTTCTCGCGCACGCAAGGAATAGTACTGCTGATAAATCACATGGGAGACCCTTTTCCACCTGTCCACAATCAATTGCAGAATAAAGCTTACAGACAGCTTCCTCTGCAGAGTGCTGACGTTTCATTGGGACGTTTTCGTGCTAGCCTTTGTGGTCAAGTCTAGCCCATGTGGTACGTGCGCGCCTGTGTAAGGATGTCGCTGGAGGTGCTGCACCTTAAAGAAAATGGGCCCGGCGCGCTTGGAGCATCTAGGGAAGGGAGCGTGCCCATTAACTACAAAGGATTACTATGCAACACTTCATCAAATGAAATTCCTCCAAGAAAGTGGCGTGCTCGATGGTCCGTTTTTCCCAGGACAAAAAGGAATTACCTCTCGTAATGGATTATTGCGGTCCACCGGAAGTGCGCCGAGTGGTCATCGCCAACCGTTGCACCTCGACAATTTGAATGGTGCAGATGCTAGATACGACCAGGTGGTCACCGAAACGGTGGAAGAAAGTGTTGAAGGCTGGGGTCCTTTAACTACGAGGACAATGCTAAAGGTGGTTATATGATCCCAAAAAAGGTGACCAAAGAGCCCTGAGATGTCCAGAAGTCACGAAGGCTCCAAACAAATCCTGAGATGTTAGAGGTTCAAGAGATCCTCGGAGAACTACGAACTGCTGTGTCTCTCCCCTCGCTTCTCCCTCCCCCAACATGGCACAGATGATTTCTCCGAGTCCCGCAAGATTTCGAGATACACCTTAAATTTGTGGAACTCTTCTCTGCCTCTGAATGCCTGATCGCATTGAGATGCGTCCGTTTACACAGATGGCCATTGCTCAAGACAGCAACGGTTGCAAAAACAGAGGACCAGAGCTGGAGAGCGGGTCCGACTGGACCCGTCAGACAGTCGAGGCCACTCCATGGGCGGTTCGGCTTGGTTCAGACTCGTGAGATCGTCTCCAGACAATCGGGAAATCGAGGTCCGTACATTGTCCAAGAACGGACACAGTCAGTCTCAGCGGTCAGGGACCGCTGGCGGCGCCTGAGATGAGGCTATGTGCGCCGTTAGGGCGGTCGTGGTGTACCGTGCGATTGCTTTTTGTCGGTGTGTTAAGCATAAAGAGCCTTTCAAAAACTTCTTGCAGCTATCTCTTCTGGAGTGAGGGGAACATTGCCACTTCAGAAATAGTCTCTGCAACCCCAGAAAACGCAGAGCCGGGGCAAAGACGCCATTGACAATTTTGTCCTTTTGTGTTGCTCCCTTCACAGTAAGTAACCGCAATGGTTGCATAACCAAACCTCCACAGGCCACAGCGTCAGCCGAGAACCAAGCCTTGGACTGTCACGTGGAGGCCGAGCGCACCTCCGACTGGACTATCGCTCCCCCAGTGTCACAGTCTTAAGCGCCATCTCACAGCACTCACTGGTGTCCCGTAGCGCACATCTAAAGCAAATATTTGAGAGACTTGGAGTAAAAGGCGTTCGCCTATCAACAGACAAATCAGCAAATGAAACAGAAGACGCTGCGCAATGTTCTTCATATGTGACTTACCATCAATATGTTTCGCTAGGTCCAATGACAGTAATTCCTCCGGTGATATCTGAAGATTGAAATCAGGCAACCACAAACATTGCAAATCCTACACCACTTACCCGCCTCAAACGTCATATGGCAAACATTGCTATCCAGCTTACGCAGTCCCCCACCCCGGGTACACGTTCGCTTATCCTGTTCGAGCTTTCGAAGAATGCCTCACACAGCCAGCTCAGCGCTGAGCACGCCGGCCTTCAGGTCGACTTGAGCCGCGGACGGCTCGACCTTGGGTGGCGCTGCTGGGTCGGTCAATGTCTCCGGCGGCGCGGCCGTCGGGCCACGGCCGGGACGGACGGGTCACGGCGGCTCCGAACGCCGGCCGGGCCCCCACGCCGCGCCGATAGTGCGTGCGCAGATGGAGCAAAGCTGCTTCTGGGGCCGCTCGCAGTATCTAACTTAAGATAGCGATAGCATAGGTGGAAGCAAGTTCAGTCAGGCTCTATAACGGTGATATGCATATATGAATTCGGAGACGATGTTAGCAGACTCGCACTCGTTTTACGCTTGCTTTTGGCTTCAAGAAGAAATATCTGGCAACTCGTGGACATAATACATTGCTATTTCAGGGACATACACTTTTGGTACTGTTTTTTTTTTACTGTGGCAATCTGCTAATGAAAATAGTTTCGTTGATATGTTCACAGCAAGAGGCAAACGGTTCTATTATTAATTGATTTTCTGTTAACACCTCGAAAATATAACCGCAGCTGGTACGAACCCCAGCAACCCGGCACCCCTTTAACTTGTGGGCTTCTAATGATGCATGGTTATGTTGGAAAGTGAGCAATTATATCCCGTAAATGAAGTGTCATATGGAAGCAGTGTGTGCTGACCATGCTCCAGCCTCCCGGCGCAGCCTCTAGCCTGGTGCTGACTGTGACGAAGCTGACGCATGGGGACCATTTGGGTCCGAATAGCAACTCATCGTGATGATGAAAAGTGTCAAGCAAATTCATGTTAGTTATAATGTTTTGGACTTTTGACAGAAGTTGAAAGAAACAACAAGATTTTGGGCTCCGTTTCATACCCGGGTTATCAGTTTTTCTCCTGAAGAAAAAAACGAGTGTGAAGCGATTACGAGTTTGCGTGCGTTGGAAAATGTGTTTGGAGGAGAGGAGAGCGATCTTATAACCCATAAATAATCTCAGGCCAAAAGTCTGTTGCCCCCTTTGACTTGTTTAAAGTGCCTTAAATATAATAAAAGCATCGTTTAATCATCTTTGTTCTTATCACAATTCCATCTCAGTTTCTTTCCCATTTTTGTTTTGGTTTCCGTATTCAACTTGGAGGTCCCAGTTTCTGTGGCAAGCCTTGTGGTCACTTGGCTGTCAGCAGCAATCTACTAGCAGATATGGTTCGTTTACGTATGCTCGCCAAGGAATATCTAGGTTGATTAATCCGGCTCGGCTCGAGGGACCAACAAGTCTAGGATCATGATCATCCTCTGAAAAGTTTACGACGAAAATAAAAAATGCTGTAAGGAAATAAGCTGATTAAAATATTTCAACACGATAAAAATTATTCCTTGTGAATTTTGTGAACTACATGAGGAGCCTGAATCATGAGATTTATGACATTTCCTCTCCCTGTTCTTTTTATAACACTTTGCTCTGTAATTCAGTATTGCTCGTGCTCAGATCACCGACGGCCTTTGGCCTGCTTGAATTGTTTCTACGCACTATTAGTTTTATCTTTGCACCTTGTCACCGACCTGCAACCTTGAACGCTTGCAAGGCGCCCTGGTTCACTGTCTATTAATTTTGCACACTTGATGTGCAAAATTAATAGACAGCGGACAATAATTTTGCACACTTGCACACTTTGCACACTGGGGGAACACAGATTATTATCGTCCTCTGAAAAACTTATTTGCGACAGAAATAAGAAAAAGTGTCAGCTCGGAAGTTCGATAGAACATTCTAACGCAGTAGAAAGTTCTTCAGGTTATTGGTGAATTTTCGCGTGATCCGAGTGACCTGATTCCTGAGCTTCGTTATATTTCTTCTCCTTCTTGTTTTCAGGACAGTTAGTTCGGCAATGCAATCTGTTGCCCTGCCCAGATCATGTGTTTGTAATGCCTATGTGGATTTTGATGTCCTTCATACGTCCACGGAGTAAAACTGGCCACATCCGAGCGTGCTACCAGTTGCTTCCAAATGGTGATACGGTCCGTGAAATGTGTGAAAGAGATCATCGGACGCGGATGATCTTCACCTAAAATATTAAAACATACGGCGATGTAATCGGTTTCTTTCTAGGTATCTAGAACGATGAATTTGAACTGTTTTCAGTAATTGACGTGACAGGGCTTCTAGTCACTAAACTTAGTGACTTTACTGCTTTCTAAGTCATTCTTAACACCCCTCAGCCGTCTTCTTTTCGTTATGTTATGGTCACGCATGCTTTTTATCTAAACTTGGCTGCTAACTAATGTTATCTAAACTAAACCCGGCGCATCTGAAATCAGCATCAAGATCCAAGCTAATGCGGCATAAATTCTGACACTTTTAGAATTAAGAGACCATGGGAACTGCCGTATGAGATCCAAAAGTGCATCGTTTATCTGGATAGCTTGACGGAGCAAGCGTTTACCATTTTGTGCAGATCTGACACGTTTGCGCAGAACCAACACAGCAAGGCTGCAGTCCGAGAACCAATAGGTAAGGCAAAAATGGCTTAAACTCAGCTACGCCTGTTTAGGCTAGAAATGCGTCAAAATCAGGTGAGATAAAACAAAATGAAGTAGTTGCTTGCATCCGAAAACAGATGCCTGCTGGGAGTAATCGAGCAGAAAGAGAATGCGCGCACACATGTTGATCTCCACTCCCATACGACAGGACAATTGTATTTTACTCTTTTTAAAATTTACCCCAAATCTTTGAAAACATAATTTTTGGAATCAGAGTTCACGCGAACTCGTCCTTGTTCTAAGCCCTGTCCCATCCCATCCGCTCGTGCCTTTGAAGGCCAGCGACGGAATTGGAGGCAACAATTGAACGTGCCGCAATGCTCGGCATGCATTCAGCTCTGCCCCGCTTTTTCTTCATCGCCGAACCGCGTGAGCTGGAGCCCTGGCTGTGAGGCTGGTGGTTAGATGACTTCCTGGTTGTCGATAGGATTTATGGTGGCAAAATTGCGACAGTCCGCGTTCCTGAGGGAGAGCTCCCCGTTCGATCTGTGGAAAGAATGTTGGGACCAATAATGATCATTTTCAGAGGCATGTACTGGTAGATTGGCCTGTACTCCAAAGCACCTATATTTGACTGCCACAAACGTTCACACCGTGCATGGCATATTACTTCCGGTCTATTGCAGGACATATCACCATAGGTGAGTCATCAGTGTAAAAGCTATGCTAGAAAAATGAAACTTTGATGAAGTGGAAGTGGCTTCGGGGCTGAAATCTGTCCACGTTTGCGGATGCGGTAGCCTTAAAACTGTTATCCGGCTTTTATTTATTAAATCTTTAAATTCGTAATAATTCGATGATATTATCAAATTATAAGTTCTAATTCGATGATCTTATTTCGATGATAAATGCATGAATAATGGACAGCTGATAAGGAAGACGGCAGCAGTCGATCCCGCGAAAGGTATTACAGAGATGGGAGCTCAGACTTCAGTCTTGACGATTCGAGCATATTAACTGACAACAAATTGGATATGACATCCAAGAGTTCTGGTTTTGCAGAGGTAGATACATGATATCAAATGAGCAGTGTCGGGTACAGATGCATAGGAGAAGAAGATCAATATTTTCCAGCTCTTTTTCCTAAGTATCAAGCTACTAACGCGTTCCCAATTACTGGTCGGAACAAAAAAGTTGACTCCTACCTTGTGTTCTCACCTGTGATCTAGGCCGTCAAAACACGTCTAATGGACTCTGAAACCTCAGCAGGCAAAATCGGACTGTCGCCAGGATTTCAAGCAAACTTCACGGCATGAAAAGAAATGCGTAGAAAATAAATGTCCAAACAACCAGATTCATCGCCGTCTGATGCTGGGAATGACTGTCGGAAGCCTCGGTCGTTATCGCCGCCTCAGCAGGGACGTTGCGTCCGAGTGCTGCCGCGGCGCCCCGTCGCCGTGTCCGAGGGTGTCCACGTGCCCAGGCCATTATGTCCTGGAGTGACGGCGGAGTCCTGTCACCGCTGAGCTAGGCGTGGCCGCACAGTCCAGCCGTCCCCGTGACCGAGTGTGACGTGGACGTTGACGCTGAGTCCTGCCGTGATGTTGCGCTTCAGCGTGGCCGTGGAGTCTCGCCACCGATCTCATTAAAGCTGAGTCCTGCCGCCACTGTGTCCGAGTGTGACGTTGAAACCCTACCGTGCCGTTGTGTATCAGTGTGACCGACATATTCTGCCTTTGTTGTGCCCATGCGTGACTACGTAGTCCTGCCGTGCCGTACACACACTTGGATCAGCGCGCTGGTTCAAGTACGCGCCGTGCCGCTGCTGTGCCCGAGCTGGGCGGCGGAGCACTCCCGCCACTGTGCCCGAGCTGGACGGAACCCCGCCACTGCTCCCGAGCTGGACAGCGGAGCACTCCCGCCACTGTGCCCGAGCTGGACAGCGGAGCACTCTCGCCACTGTGCCCGAGCTGGACGGAACCCCGCCACTGTTCCCGAGCTGGACAGCGGAGCACTCCCACCGCTATCCCCGAGCGTGATAACGATGTCCAGCCGCCGGTGTGTCCAGGTGTGACCGCTTGTGTAACGCTGCACTCCTGCTGGCTCTCTGCATCCGGATGTGAAAGCTGGATCCGGCTCTTATTGTGACGACTCTCTGTGGGGCTGAAGATCCCGACGGCCGAAGATGTGGACTACCCGCAAATTCCAGAGATCTTTGTTTGCTTGTGACATGTGCTGACTCATGTGAACGCCGGATACGCCCGCCCACCGCCCTGAGAGGACATCTACAGCCATGCGGTGGAGCATTACAGGCCACTGTGTCGAATCTTACCATGGGACCCCGCCGCCATGTCGAGCGTGACCGCAGCGTCCTGTCGCCGGTGTGTCGAGTGTTGCCACTTGGTCCGGCCGCCGCTGCGCTCGAGTTGGTCGGCGACGCCCGGCCTGCGCCGACTCCGCCGGCCCGCCGCGCCCTGCCGGTGCTCGTCCCCATTGCAGCGGGGTGGCGTTCGCCCCGGCAGCGGCGGCCAGCTCGACATACCGGGCCTGATGCCAGCCTGTTTGCCCGGGCGCCACCGGCTCATGAAAAATGGCGGCCGCGCGCAGCGGCGTTCAAGGTTGCACGGTAAAAATACCCCGTCCCTTCCTCTGCAATCTCACAGCCGCCGATCGTGACGCGTTAGTCGGGCAGGGCGGATGCCGGGCGGCGTTGCGCCGACGGGAAGCGGTCCAAGCGCAGAGCGTGGGGCTGACGGCGCCATGCGAGGCGAGCCCCCGCCGCCGCCGGCGTCGCGCCGCCGCCGCCGCCGCTGCCGCGGTCTCCATGAAAGCCGGTGAGGTAGGTCACCGAGCCACGTCATGGCCTTGGACGGCGCTGCAACGCCGCTGCAGCCGGCGCGGACAAAAACGGCTTATTTGTTGAGCGCTTTTTGTGGCCGTTTGGATGCGACCAAGGCCACATTATGGATCATGTCCGGCGAGGGCGTGCGGGTTGGTTCCGGCGCGTCCCACTGGCCAGCCATCCCGCCCTGCAGCCAGCGCAGGACAGTTGCAACACTGACCGGCGGCGCTATCTCATTGAATCTGGCCTGCGTACAACAGGTTTTTTCTGCTTTGTTGACGCAAAGATTCCTGGCCAGTGCAATGGCTGGTTCAGAGCTAATCCTGCATTGCACCAGTGCAGCGGTGGGCGTTCGGCGCAAACTGGCGGCTCGGTTCAAGCGCTGCACTGAATCCGTGCGTCGCCTACCGGCACTCCGGCACCCGCGCCACCCTGCAGACATCCATGGAAAAGGACGAATACATGGGAATACGCTACAAATTTTCAACTCTAAACTTTTCACCTGCCATTCGATATGATGTCATAGCGGGACGGACGTTGTTGCGTGCAGAGCAGCTGCGGCCGGGCTGTGGCACGCTTGGTACGCCTACCAGCATCTGGTGTCAGACTGTCATACGTCCGCACAAACGGAGCCATATGTCGTCTGCCGGTATGGCCAAGGTCTGACTGTCATCTTGACTGCACGTTTGTGGTCCAATCGTCGTCCCATCCGTGCGGCTGAGGTCCCACGGACGTGACGTGATGCGAGAGGCCCTCAGCTGTCGCCTCGGCCTTGAGATCCAGGTCCGCCGCCGCCCCACCCGCGCAGCTGAGGTCCCACGGACGTGACGTGATGCGAGAGGCCCTCAGCTGTTGCCTCGGCCTTGAGATCCAGGTCCGCCGCCGCCTCATCCGCGCAGCTCGCGGGGCGTGTTGCCTGTTGTTGCACCCGCGTCACAGTGCCCTCGCGGGGCGTGTTGCCTGTTGTTGCACCCGCGTTACAGTGCCCTCTCCTCTGACCTGAGGTTTCTGTCATTTGCCTGTTATCCCAGCGACGCAAGCGGGGTCCGCAAGACATCCCACCGTCCAACTGGGACCCAGTTGTCTTTTCGTCCGCATGTCAGGAGAGCACCTGCTACAACGTTCTTATCTCCAGCATCCATGTGTTGTTTTGCTGTAACACTTTACTTTAACTGACGCACGATCAGGACCAACATTTGCGTGTCGTATCCTCTGCTTTGCATGCGTTTACCTTTCATCTTTAATTCAGACAGAGATCCACGCAGCATCTTGGCTGAATGAAGACCCAGCCGTTGTCCTGTGCTTGTTATAGAGGGCGATATGTCATTTCGTCTTGATGGCCAAGGTCGACAAGTCAGCTGCGCCTCATAAACAGTTTGGTATTGGGGATTGGATTGGGGATTGGATTACAAGGTGGCTGCATCCGGATCCCATCATTTTGAAAGATTGCACATTTATTTTCATTCCGTTCGTAAAAGGAAGAGCGAAATGCGGTCAGGATAAAAACCATTCCAGTCCTTGGAATCCCACACGCTTTGCAATATCATTTGGCGGAAAACAGAGTCCTGTGTGACCACGCATAGTTTTAAAAAGTGGACGATAAGCAGCATCATATTTGTTCCCAACACTAAAGCACTTAAATCTTATAGTTTGGCGGCCCAAAATGACCCTCAAATGCAGGTTATCAAATTTTCCCATGAAATCTACTACAATTCATGTCTGTTCTGATTCTGTCATTGCCATTTATCCTGCATTTATGTAAAATGACTGTTTTGAGTGCAATCATGAAACTGGGTGATGACGTAGATTTCACAAACGCGTCCACCACTGAGATCAATTTACACTTTCAACGGACTTAGTGTGTACCGCAAGTGTAATTGCTAGCATTCAACGAATATTCACAGATCAAGTCCGATGCATTTTATTGGCTTAGCGACAAACGTCGGCCACGAAATAAATATAAAAAACTGTAACTTGCAGCATCCTGAGGGAGTACTGATGCCGGGTCCCGGGAATAGCTTTCGAACCATGACAGCCAGGTACGATAATTTTTGACACCTAACAAACGATCAGTTGAAGAACACTCGAGTAAAAGACACGTTCGATGATAGCCAAGATTAGTGGGCTATGTCGGTATCATTGAAGGCTCGCGCGGTGATTTTTATGTCTCTACGTCTCGATTTTCGACGATTCGAAGCGTTCGGTTTTTGTGTCTGCACGCAATTCTCGGCAGCTTCCTCTCTTATTTGCAGTGCTTTGTGGAGCGATCCTTGTATGATGAGTGTGTGGTTTCATATGCCACCGCTAAAGTTGTGCTTCGCGCGCCTCTCAATATCGTCCTGCTGGAAATGCGTCGTCCTCCTTGCCTTTCAGAAGCCACCAGCCTTTCTCTTAGCTTTTGTCCCTTAGTCCGTGTCACAGCTCGGTACACCGTTGTTTCCCACAACCCAAGTAACTTCAATTCGACAAAGCATCAAGGCTGCAGGGCGGCAGTGGCAGGCAGCAGAAACTTTTCCTGATGCGGGATTAAACGCATTGTTTCACATGTGCAGGGGGCCGTGAACTGAGGCAGCCATTTTCAAGATTATTCCCCGCGGCTCACATGTATCCCCTTTGCAAGACTTCAAACCCTCTCGTTCCCCACGCGAACTTGTGCAGGCTCTTTCGCGCCGCCTAATTTGAAGTCGCCTAGAAATGTACGACTCCATAGAAGCGTCACACAAATTCTGCATCTTTCAAGGCTGGATTATCTTCGAGGTCAAGACAAATGTGACTATTAAGCTATTCGTGCCTGGAGTACGTCAGCAGGAATCATGGCATTAACCGGCAACAGTTGACTTACAACTTACAACCAGCTCAATACCTTAAACACAAGCTTTGAGCACGAACCACGTTTTGTGACACTTGATACAGCAATTTGGACAGGGCATCTAGTTATGACGAAAATGAGGCTAGGAATAAAAAACTTAAGGGGTCTGTTCCACACTTGTATGAAGTTCTGAACTTAAATAGCCATTTTGAAGAGCACTCAATGCAGTCCACAGCCCTGCCCTTCTTAAAGCCTAAAACTCTTTAGTTTCTGAGCTACGCACCCGCAAAGATGTGCAGACAATTTCGGGAGGTTATTTAAAGGCCATTGGGGCACGCATGATTTCATAGCAACATCACTGAAATCCTGCTATCCCATAGGTCATGCAGCGTTCAAGACCAGGAAGAATATCCTTGGCGAGGCTTTAGATCTATCGTCCGTGCATGATTTCCAAACAAAGGAAGACCAATTGACTCTCAATCAGTGTTGAAGAAGCTATGCAACTTTCAATCACGAACCACGTTTTGTGCTACATAATACGTGGTTGCTAGTTATTACATAAATCAGATATGTAATAGAATAGTAAAAATGGCGCCATAACCGAGAACGTGAATGCAAGGAATTTATTTACTCACGGAAAAATATGCAAGAACACGACGAGAAGGGGCCAAAACGCGTGCACATGACGGTATTTGGTTCAGCGAACAATTCCAGCACTGTCACTTTCGGCGAGTTTGAAGAACTTCAAGCCAGTGCAAGGGTGGCAATCTCGCACAACTAGTTTGGCAGCACCTCAGCTTCATATAAACGTTCCATGACGCAATCAAACAATGATACATCGAGGAGCATATTTATTAACTAAAGAAATTGCCTTATCTAGAGAAATCTTTTCCACTTAACGCATGACCGCATGACCAAGATCAGCAGCTATAACGTCATGTACCCTAGGTTTACCAGTCGTAACGCCATATAACCTAGGTCTTCTACTGCCATTCGCTTACCTTGACTAAGGCTCCTCTGGCATCCCCCTGTGTGACTGAGATTCATCTGTTCCTCCACATGACGGCGGCCCACCCAGCATCCCTCTGTATTACGGAGCTGCGTCTGCCATCCCCCGGTATGCCCGAAGTCACTTGACCTCCATGCACACTGTCAGCTTGACCGCCGTTTGTTCTGTACAGTCCAGGCGCGCTGTCATCCGTTCAGTGCCAACCAGCTCAGCCGGTCCCTTCTCTGAGCGGCTCGTAGCTGTCCTGTGCCACCCACTCCCGCGGTCTCTTCTCTGAGCGGGTCGTAGTTGTCCTGTACCGCCCACTCCCGCGGTCTCTTCTCTGAGCGGGTCGTAGTTGTCCTGTGCAGCCCACTCCCGCGGTCTCTTCTCTGAGCGGGTCGCAGCTGTCCTGTGCCGTCCACTCCCGCGGTCTCTTCTCTGAGCGGGTCGTAGCTGTCCTGTGCCGCCCACTCCCACCGTCGTCTGTCTCGCATCGCCCAGCTCTGCTGTTTGCTGTGTACTGCCTGGATCTGCTGTCGCACGCTATGCGCCAGTGAGTTCTGCCGTCGTGTGTTCTGCACCACCTAGCTCTGCTCCCGTATGTTCTGCGCCACACAGCTCTGCTGTCGCATGTTTTGTAACGGCAAGCTTTGTTGCCGTCTGTTATCACCAGACATGTATGGGAGCCTGGTCGGACTCGGATACAAATTCAGACTCCTGGTATTCAGGATCAGGATCAGGTGAATGAAGGCAATATTGGTACGCTCGTATATGAATCAGAGGTGAACTTTGCGCCACAAACATGACACTGTCAACTCCGACTCCGACTCAGGACCCCCAAGACTCCGCTCAAACCCATGATCTTGAACTTGGACCCATGCCACCACCCAGGAGTGTTGTTATCTTTTATGTGCTGCTCAACACCGCTGTTGTGTATTCTTCGCCGTCCAGTCCTGCTGTCATCTTGTCTCTGCCATCCACCTCTGTCGCCTTTTGTTCCTTGCCACCTAACTCCGCGGTCGTCTGCTTTGCACCGGCCAGCGTTGCTGTGGTCTGTTCTGTACCGCCCAGCCATGCCGTGCTCTTTCTAGTGCTGCCAAGTTTTAATGTTGTCTGCTCTGTCCCGCCCCAGCCCGCTTGTCATCCGTTCTGTCCCGCCCAGTCCGCTTGTCATCCGTTCTGTCCCGCCCAGTCCGCTTGTCATCCGTTCTGTCCCGCCCAGTCCGCTTGTCCATCCGTTCTGTCCCGCCCAGTCCGCTTGTCATCCGTTCTGTCCCGCCCAGTCCGCTTGTCATCCGTTCTGTACCGCCCAGCCCGGCTGTCACCCGTCTGTACCGCCCAGCCCGGCTGCCATCCGTTCTGTACCGCCAAGCCCAGCTGTCATCCGTTCTGTACCTCCCAGCCCGGCTGTCACCCGTTCTGTACCGCCCAGCCCGGCTGTCGGCCGGTCGGCTCCGCTGCCGACCGGCCCCGCGCGGTCGCCGAGCGGCCCGCTGCGCCCTCGCCTGGCCGGTGACCCTGAAGTTGCTCACTTGAGGCGGCGTCGGCCGTTGACAAACAGGTGTGCAGGCGTGCGAGGCCTGGCGTCGGCCGCGGAGGGGCGCTCCCGCCGCCATGCGCACTGCTGGCCTCGCTGGCGCCGTTCCGGAGACCATCAATTAACCAGGTTTATCGTTTTGTTTTGCAGCCGGTGCACGGCTTGATAAATGCTGCCGGCGGCCGCAACATTGCCGGCAACGGCGGGTTCACGGGCGGCCCGGCGGAAAGGCGCGGGCCGCCGCATGGGAGCGCCCGGCGTGTGGTTACGGGAGCGGCGCCGATTAGGCCGCGTGAGTGCCCCGGTTGGTGCACGAGTTCGCTAATTGACGGGAGGACTCCACGGTGGACCGGTGTGACAACGAAGGAGCATCGGCTGGCGACGAGCGGAGCAGGTGGGGAGCGTGACCGTGGAGGTCCAAGGGCGACTGAGCCGAGGCGGCGGAGCGGGACGGACGGGCATGCACGGCGTGGGCAGCGCCATCTCTCGGCACCACCAGCCGCCAGGACGACCGGCCGCTGCCACTGTTCGGCAACAACATGTTTGGGCACAAGAGCGCGGCGATGGGCAAAGTCCCTGCCAGCATTGACAGGCTGCGACGGTTGGCCTTGGGAAAAGGCGTGGCCAGCCGCCAGTTCAAGTTTACGCACCTTGCACCCAGCCGTTTTATGCAAGCAGAGATGCATTGTATCCAGTTTTTAGGCGGCCAGTGCAGAATTTATGGATCCTTGGCCTCGGGGTGGCTGGAGTCCGGTAAACAGGGCGCTGGCACGACGGCTGACCAGACCGGCGGCCGTTTACGAGCGGTTGGCCAGCGCTGATGGCTGCCGTGGGGCGGCCGTTTGGCGGCGTGGCCGCCCGCGTGCCGAGGGGGGGGGGGGGGGGGGAAGCAGCGACGGCCGGTGAGGAACACAGCCCGCTCATGCAAGCGGCACGCGGCCGCAGGCGCCGCCGCCGGCCAGGTATGCGGTGCAGCCGGACACGGGCCACTGTCCGCAGTGGACCCCGGACATGGGCCAGTGCCCGCAGCGGACCCCGGACACGGGCCACTGTGCGCAGTGGACCCCGGACATGGGCCAGTGCCCGCTGCAGTCTCTGGACATCGACTAGTGTCCGCTGAGAACGCCGAACACAAATCAGTCTCCACTGCAGACTGCAGACACGGACCAGTGTCCGTTGCAGGTTTCGGATGTGGGGCGGCCCATATTTACGTTACACATAGAGGGGAAGGGGTTTTGCTGAGTCGTAACCGAAACGGAGCAACGGGGGGCAGCTAACATTGACCTCCGGTGTGGTTGTAAGTCATGCTGAAGCTGCTTTTGAAACCTTATAAGACCCTTAAGGCGGATGCCGTCGGCTTCCTCTCATAACAACGAACATGCCCGTGTTCGTTTCGCACCTCTACCTTAATTAGGGTCTAAAGGAACGTCACACTGTTGGGACGTTACGATTTACACAGCGTAACCAGGGGAAGAGAGCCTCTGCCCCGCGTAACAACTGCGTAACCAGGAGGTGGTTGAAAATGGTTATAAACAGGCAAAGTCATTTATGAACGGTCGCTATGGATCTCTGTCCCGCGAGAGATTCGGACCCGGGCCGGTGTCCGCTCCGGGATCCGGATGAGGATTTTTGTCCACAAGGAACTCCGGACACGGGATAGCGTCCGATGCAGGATCCAGATATGGGTTATTGTCCACCAAGAATTCTGGACACGGTACGGAGTCTGCTGTCGCCTCAGCACATCGACTATTGTCCACTAAGAACTCCTGAAACGGGTCAGTGTCCGCAGCAAACCTCGGGTACGGACCACTATCCACACCAATGCGGCCAGGGACTGCGTCTGTCCGATGGGGGCCAGCGGGCGACGAGCAGGCTCGCGCTGTGACGTGGAGCCAGACGAGATCGGTCCGGCATACGAGGTCAAACCACTTCTGCAGCCTCTCTTGATCTGTCACCGTAAGACTGGTGCATGTCGGGCAGTTGCCGCTCGTTAGACTGGTGCATGTCGGGCAGTTACCGCTCGTCACGCAGGCCAATGTCATCTCACCTGAGATCATCTCATGGTGATTTCGGTGATATGCATGATGACTGTTGACGCGTTTTGAGCTGAATGATGAATGGTAACATTTGTTTGTACTGTAATTGTATTGACGCTCACAGAAAGCTTAGCGATAACACGTTGGGCACTTAAAGCACATTGGCTTGACGTTTAATACTCTCAAGGTGAGTGCTCGCGCAATCAAATATTTCTGTGACATTACGCGTGATCCAAGTTGTCGTGGGGGCGAATTTTGAGTAAAGCGCAAACGTTCACCTACGTGACTTTACCTCGAATAAGCTCAACAGCTGACACTATCATTAATGAAAGTTCAGTGGCGTCTATTTCTATTTATAGGCGAGGGCCCTAGCCCCCCAACCTTATTGGGGCCTGATGTGGGCATGATTTACAGGCCGTACTTCTAAATGCTAAAAAATGCAGCTTTTTTCACCAACGATGCAAAATCAAGCAGATAGCTTGTCGTGGATCAGGATAAAGTGTGCAAAATCCATTTTAAAAGACACGTTTGTCGGAGGTCAGGCCGTCAAAACCTCGGCTCAGCCCCACATTTCATGAAATGACGTCCCTGTGGTCGTCATTGTGTAGTCATTGGACACCACCAAAAACCAGAAGGGAGGGTGCGCACTACACAAAATGTACCATGCTTAGACATGCTGGGCTTACGTTTTCCCTTCGTGTGCATACGCTGTTGGGGAAAAATATTTTGAAAAGAGATCAGAGTTCGTTACATAGAACAAAGTTTCAACGTCTAGTTCAACTGAGAGAGCTGCGCTTGGGGTTAGCGGAGGGTTGACACTTCGTTTTAAAGTAGTCAATATTGTCAAGAGTGGTTTGAACGAACTGTTCTACTTCTATTTTTCAGAGAATGCGAGGAAAGTTTGAATAAAGATGCTTATACGCAAAAATGCGTTAGCCCTAGACATTCCAAGCGGCCAAAAATGTCCCTTCATTTACTTTTGTCTCTACCAAAGGCCAGCACCTCGCAAAGCAGAGCCAGATGATATCATGTGCACCCATGGTTTCAACGTATATAACCACAAAAGTGATATTTTGGAAGCAGTGTCCTTACGCAATAGTTACATGCCGGACAGAACTGGTCCTGACTTCTGAACAGACCTCGGATTTTGGAACACCCATGTGAGTCACACGCCACGCTGCCCTCTTTCCCTGCCTAAGTTGAAAGTGAACTCGATTCCGCTTGAACGGAGTAGGTCACAACCTGGCGTACAGAGGCCTTCTCGCGGTCTCTCCCGGCGTGTGGCGAGAGCAGGCCGACAGGTCCGCGGCCCGGCACGGACGGAGGTCCATCATGGAGCCGCCAGCGGCCTTCAGCTGGCGCCGCCTCCGTCTGTGTTCTCCGACCGTCCTGCCCTGGCGAGATCGCCGGCGGCGACGCTGCGGGGTCAAGCCAGCTGACGCCGCAGGTCGATGCCGATCCAGCGGTGCCCTGTCGAGCGGCCACTCCAGCATCGACCCGCACAATTCAGCTTGTTACCGGCCGGCGGCAAAAACGGCCGGGCTTTTTGTGGCCACTGGCGGATATTGCTCTTCTTGCAGCTGGCCGCGCTGTAACTGGGTCACTCGGACACGGGGGAGGGGGGCCGCCCCGAGCTCTCTGTGTGCCGCCATGGGATGCGCCATGCGTCACTCGTCGCCGCGGCAAAAACCCCGCTGACACAGATGCGCGTCAGCTGCCGGGGATGGGAGGCTCCGCCGGCACTGGCAGGCGGCGCGGGGGGGGGGGGGAGGGGAGGGTAAATGTCACGGTGACACAGAGTATATTGAGCCGGGGCGAGTGACCGGCCCCAGCTGTAATGAGGTGAGCGCCCCGGCGTTGCACGCGTCTCTGTTGCAGGCATCGAGCGGATGCGGCGGCCGAAAAACAGCCGAGCTCCGCTCGATACTGTGGGGCTTCGGGCGCCACCGTCGCAGCGCGGCCAACGCGCCGCACCGCCGCACAACCGCGCGCCGCCATGGGACAGAACTGCCTTCGAGCCTGGACAGGTGCAGTGCTCAGCCACCCAGATCTGTGCGTGGGCCCCGGAACTGGGAAGGGACAGCCCTTGACCCATCTGCATGTGCCATGAAAGCTGCCAGAGATTGGTCCTACCGGCTACTTTCGGGAGGATAACTGCGTAGAGAGCTCCGGCGTGCTGCCCTGGCTTGTTCGGTATCATACGTCTTGCAAGGAGCTCAGCTCTTTACCAGTAGCAATTCTGAAAAGCTTCGACTTAACGCAGTCCCGCTTTCAGGTGATCTTTACGTGATAGGTGGCCGATCCCGGTAGTGAAGGATGTCACGGCCGAAGTTACCGTAGAAGTGGCAATATGTCTGATGTTCGTACATTGTCGGAATTGAATGTTTGCACTAGAGATTCTTTAGTCCAATGCCGGAAACAAACGCAACTTGCTTTGGTGGACCCAACCTATGCAAATTAAGCGTATGGTGGTTGATGGAAAAATGATTTTGAAAGGGTCGGCATTTCCAGATTTGGAACACTGTTGCATCCTGTGGTTACGAAGCAACACCGAGTCAAGAGGTGAGAGTGGAAATCACGCCGCCGGAGCGTTACGAGCCGCCCGAGGGGAGGGGAGGGGAGGCAGGGCGTGTCACTGCGCACCTGCGGACGACCTGTCAGGTGAATGGCCTGCCGGTGCGAGAACATCCGAACACGGGGCTAGCTGGAACTCCTCAGAATCCCAGACCGCATGTGAACTACCAGGCTTAACAGACCAGACTCGCGAGCCAGGCATAACAGACCAGACCCGCGAGCCAAGCCTAACAGACCAGACTCGCGAGCCAGGCATAACAGACCAGACCCGCGAGCCAAGCCTAACAGACCAGGCCTGCGAGCCAGGCCTAACAGACCAGACCCGTGAGCCAGGCCTAACCAGAGATCTGGGGTCACAGCGGATCGGATCCACTGGCGTCGGCAAACCAAATTCGTAGGTAGAGGCAAAACAACGTCCAAAGTTTTGGGATCGGGGCAGCGGAACGATTTCCAGTGCAAATTTTACGATGCGAGGCCACGTGACTAATCTGAAATATCGTCAGAGCTGGACGGCCACTGCCACGCCTCTGCATCCTGAACCTGTGTCGCCACCCGCAGATAACAACAGAGCAGTCCCTCACATCACAATCAATTAGACCCTTAGACCTCAATACACCAGATCTGCAGATCCCAACAGGTCAAACCCACCGGCCGCAAAAAAAATTGGACAGCTGGCGGCAGGCACAGATACGTTCTTTATTTGGTTGCTCTATTTCACAAGGAAGTTAAGCTCACGGTGCCCATTGGCTTGGCGAAAATTTAGCCCCTTTTTCTGTGGGAGCAGTGTTCAGGCTAGAGCATTTCTTACTCCTTTCCGGTTTGTCGTGCAACAGATATGCCTAATGTCAATGCCATTTTTGGGACATTCAACTTCCGTCGTTGCTAACGTGTCATCATCATTCGACATTACGCTCCGAATGGCCCGTTTTTATATTTCTTTTCTATCTCTGTTTAAGTTTCTTAACCACTAAAGGCGATTACCACCATGAAAGAAATACAACTCCAACAAATGGACAATAACGAAAAGGCTGCCATTTACGCGCTTTTTGTTTCCTTCTACACGCTGGGCCTTGTGACGTTATTGCTTCAAGAAGGCACGTGCTGCGGTAAAACCGATCGACGGTAATAGTGCCTCAGTCCGCCACAGGGTCCTTGCTTAAGCTAAAACTCTGGACAAATATGGCAGCGCAAAAAGCAAGCGACTGATGTAACGAAACTGATATGCACGCAAAATTTTGGAAACAACATTTCCCAATCATGCCAGACAGGCGTAGAAGGTGTTTCGTCAACTATGCCTGGGTCAGGGCAAGTATCTCGAGGTCATAGCCAAATGCGTCGTGGATCTGGGTGTGCCTGTTTTAGATCCTGGAACAGGAATATCCAGAATCCTGTTGAGCCCCCGCCTTCAGTGCTGTTGGCTTCATCATCGAAGGTCATGTCTTGGATCTCTAGGGAAGATACGTACCTATTTGCACCAGGCGTCCCTCCCTCTCCGCGCTTTGCGTGGAGGGAAGGCTCTTCTCCAAGTTTGCGTGGGGAAAGGCACATTTCCACTGCGCCAACCATCATAATTCCGCCCTGACTTCTTCAGTTGTGAAATGCCGACGGCAGTTGGCACTGCTCAGTGCATATGGAGGCGGTCCGTGTACATATGCCTCATTTCTAACTATGCATCCATTGACCTAATTAACCAACGCACGAAATTCACCATAACGTGTTGAATTACTTTATGAAGTAAATGCGAGGTCGTGGCGATGGCACACGTGTGTTAGCTTGAATGCAGGGCATGGGGTTGCGCATAGTTCTTCCTGCACTATTTATCCACATATCACCACTCATCTTCGTCGTCAGCTGACGAAGCCCATATCCAACTGTCCTTACCATGTATATCCGCATGCGAACTACGAAGCTAAGCTCGTGCGTGCAGGCCTACAAATGCACTTGCGTCAATCACGCGTTTGAAAACTGTGACAGAAGCTTTTACGCAATTGAAGACAAATGAGAGGAATGAGAGCTAGTCCGTGAAACAGCACACAAGTCGCGCATGGTCCCCATGTCGGCAGAAATGCGCATGTGTGGTGGAGCACGACACCTGCGCATCTGCGAGCTTGAGAACCACTCACGACTTATGCACTCACTTGCGCATCACCCGACACGGGCGCAAAATACCCGCTGCTACTGCTAAATGCATTTCTTGGTTATGTGAGCGTTGGCAACGTCCGTCCGTCCGTCCATCCGCCCATACGTACATCCGTCACGCACGAGTGCTGTCATGGTGCTGTCACGTCACGCACGAGTGCTGTCATGGCTCCACGTGCCGGTGATCCCCGGCAGCATAACACTGTGCGTGCTTTTAGGTCAGCAGGGTCGCACTGTCATGTTGAATTTGGAACCTAATCCGAACAGCGGCGAGACGCTGTCGGCGCGTGCAAACTTCCCTATCGGTTTGTTGAACCGACATGGGAAACACAAGACTCGGAAACCGCCCAAAATCGTTGAAAGCGTGAAAAGCCCGGTTCATAGCTCGGCAAGTGAGCGTCACGGCGAAACATGATCAACACACTTCGACTTGGAAAAGTGCGGGTAATCAAATAGACAAACGCGCGGTTTGATGCGCACCACGAAGGACGTATGCTCGAGCACAAACAGCGGATCTGACGGTTTTGGAGCTTTTCAGGCTACGAGACAGCTTTAGTGCGGTATCTTTGAAGATATATTTGCGTTTCCCCTCGATTATGTAAAGGAAAGTGTCACAACACTGTCATAAAGAGCCTTGGTATACCTGAGGTATTTTCCGATGGACCAGTTGATTATATTTTAGTATGCGCCAGAGTCCAAATGTGATTTCTTATCATGCTGTTTTCGTATCCGACCATGCGGCTGTGACCGACCAGATGTGATGTCAGACCAAGAACTGCGGCATCTGGGCTCACTACCGCTGACACCACCGTGTTAGTGACGCGAAGGTTTCTTCATGCAATGACACGAAGATAAAGACTCGTTCAGGAATGGGAAGTGGGGCTCAGAGGCATTTTGGTTCATTTCGTTCCAGTGTCCTAGAATTGCCGACTTTGGGTGTAAAGCAACACCCTATGAAAGAGGAATTGTTCACTCCTTTTCCCCATATTTTATGTGAATTTTTCACTCCTGCCTGACATTGTCTAATCGCATATGTCAAACCCATATTACCCTTTCTGTGGTTTTCAAATGTCATCCAAAACCGAGCTCACTTGAAACCACCAAGCATAAACAAGGCTCCGCAGAACCTGTACACCTATGGCTACGTCTTGCCTCACCTACATCTGAATCATGCCTATGTATGCACAGAGCGAGGGCGTAAGCTACCTCCAAGCCCATAACCCTCCCCCCGCGGCGACTCCAGCCGCTTGCACGCATCAAGTTTGGTTTGTTTACAAAATGCATCACCATCGGCCACAGTGTGCCAAATGCAAGGTTTTCACGCATCCCCAATTTTTTTGTCTCACCACTATACCACGAAAGCAGAGCCTGGTACAAACACCAGCAAGGCCTGGTAGAGAATTTCGCTCCACGTATTTATTTTACCCGAAGAGACCTGACCATTAAATTGCATCACTCCCGAAATGCAGGAGTGAAAAATTCAAGGAACGTCTTCTAAATAAAATTTACAAGATGAATATCATCATTTGGGAACTTCTTCTAACATATTTTAAGTCAAAGCTGCGGATTATAAATTTTTCCACAAAAGTACCAGTCTATATTTATTTAACTCGCTTTAGTTTTTCTTGTTATATTGTATATGCCTTTTATATCATACGATTGTGATGCCACTTCATTCTTCCTTCCTTTCCTAGTGCCTTTAGAGGTATCATCTCCCGCTTAAAATGTCGAACAGTTTCCCTGCAAGATGCTCCAACTGCAAACTTGCACTATTTTATGCATACATAGGATTAATTCGCCAGCCGCCCAAACACGTTTGATATGCACTCAAGAGTAAACTATTCACCGGGAATGAAGGAGACAATTTGAAGCACGGAACTTATTTTTACCACCATTTTTGCCCTGTTAAATCCTCGTTCAGCAATTTTTTGGTTCATGGCGGTGCTCGATACTGATAAATCTAAGCCTTTCGAGTGCCTAACTCACCAGGCTACCTGACAAGGCTATTCTTATGCTGCCATATAGAGCTTTGAAACAGACCTGACGCAGCTAATGCAGAAGTCTTTGATGGCGAAATTCTTCTCTCCTGAAATGTTTATCATGCACACCTCCCACTTGTTTCGCATTTTAATCTCGTAGGTTTCTGGACGTGATTGATATTTATATTGGGGGGGGGGGGGGGGGGGTAAGTGGGATGACTCTGTCTGTCAGCAAACTGTACAAACTGTGGCACTGACTTTTTGTTTTGGGGGAGCAGGAAAAGGTGTGCCCTGAAAAAGCCAGTAGGTGTCCTGTGGGCCAAGTAATTGCTTACTTTACCAGCTTTCGTCACATGATTTGTAACCAGAGTTAGCCATTCTCTGTTTTGTCGTAAGTTTCCCATTCGTCGAGCCATTCATCAAGTTTTGTCATAAGACAAATTATGATGCCACAGGGCATGTAATGGGCTTATTTTGCTCCATATTCTTGTTATTTGCCCCAAATTTCTTGAAGTGGTCCCTCATTGTTGCTTTAACCAGATGTTTTCCACAATTGCCATGGTTTGCTGACTGGCAAATGACCGTACTGTATATATGCACTATATTTTTAGCAATTGGACACTCTAAGCTGCATAGCAACATAAAGATGAGGTAAATATCAGCATTAAGCAAAAAGTCAGACCATCCCATTTAAAATGTGGAGCCCACGTCTCAAACTATGTCATAAATATGAATAAACGAGCCTAAATACATGTCTTTGCTGCAGCTGAGAACACAAGCAGCAAAACTGGCATGGTCATCCAAAAGTTATGTTACTTTTGGAGAAGAGCGATGTTGTGGAGCATACTCATTATTGCCCTTGACAGAGATTGACCATGACAATCAGAATAAGTTGTTCAAAGTGATTTAAAGTGTTTTCATTTGTGTGTTGCCAGCTTTGTCTGATGTCAACAAGCATACACAAATGAACTGAATCAAAATGCAAGTTGAAACTAACCAAAAAATGAGCTTTATCATGTTTTTATCATAAGTGCTGCTGTCAACAGATAGGTGAGTTAAGATGGTGTACAACATATGGGCTACTCTAAGTTAGGTTAAAATGGTCAAGCGCATGGCAAATGCCAATAGGACTTGTGCAGGAATCAGTAACACACAACTGCTGCTGTGATACCAACAGGTTAGACAGGATGAGATGAAGTAAGGCCTCTTTAGGTTAGGCATAGTTAGGCTACTTTCATGGAAATAAGCATTGGTATTTTGTAAGAAACATTGACAAAATGTTTGTTTTCCCTGACCCCATCTGAACAGAAGCCACGGGTATATGTATTGCGTTTGACTTGGTGATGGGTAGATATGTGGGAGTCCAAGGTTTGTTTTTGCTTCAGTTCTTTAAGCTTGTTGAACTTTCTGTTGCCATTTTGTTGTTGAATTCCTTTGCTTTGTTTTTGTTAAAAATGCTGTGGTAGGGAAGTGCAAAGCGCAGCATCAAATTATTGGTGTTACTGAATTTTGTATGCTCATCACACTGCCATGAACTTGCTATGCTTTACTGTGTTCTGTTTCACCTTCATGGCCTAGGATATGAAAATGCAAAACAGTTTTGTCAGGCTTATGATATTGTGTCCATGCCAACTTGAAATAGATATCTTTGTTTGCTGAAGCATCAGTCACTAGCTCATAAGCCCTATCTTTTGTAAATGGAATTTTTCACTCCCGGACTGTCTTTTTGCGATTAAATTTCTCACTCCCCCCCCCCCCCCCCCAGTTCAAAAGCGATTCTAGCTCACTGTTTCGTTCTATGCTCCGGCACAAACTAATGGCATATTTTCAAAAACGCTGCGGGGGCTGGATCCTCAAAGCCCTCTCCCCTGCAGAGTGACATTTCCCGTCCCGGCACTCAATGACGCCAACAATCTCACTACCAAATTTCGGCACTTTTAGAATGCATGATTTTATCCTCATTCTTACACACTTTATTTCTTCGGATTTGAGACCAGTCTGTTAACGCACACGTAATTTATGTATTCCGCATGTCACACCTGAGACACAATACAATTAAGCCAGGCATATCCAGAGCTTTTGACCCATATGCTGACAAAACTATGACGTCATAAACATGACAAATTTGAACGGCACGACTACAGTCTCCTACCATTTACATGCAGTCTTCCTTTAAACTTCTTCGCTCAGGGGTTTGAGCAGAAAACGTGAGTATTCACATCTTCTGCTCGAACTCATTCCCAAATAGTTCAAGGATCTGCGAAAGGGTGAACCGTTGCATTTCAATGAGGCTACAATCGGAGCGATGAGCGTGTTAGATTGGTACGGTGTCAGCCGACTGGTCGTGAGACCCACAAATAAACATATGGGCTTCAATACAAAATATCGAAAATGTTCCATAATGTGTCAGTGCTATTCTCTCATGAAGTAGCACAGCTTAAGCTACGGAGGCACTGAAACGAAAACAAATATTATTGGTCATTGTGCTTTATATATATATATATATATATATATATATATATATATATATCGAATTTCGGGTACCCGGAGGGTAAGCGAACGTTAAACACTATTGTTGACTTTTATGGAATATCAGCACACCGAGGTGCGAATATCTACCAACGTATTTATCCAGAGTACGTGCAGGTACATTCCAGCCAAAAAATTGAATTTTGTGTCACCACACGTAATTTTGTTTAAGTTTTTCATGGTGATTGCCAATTTAAAAAAAACGCTCTTGCATGTATCAACAGCGTTAAGTAACATGTTTTTGGACTATCTATTTCAACATTTGGACAGAACGATATTTATCTGCCTACTGCCTGCCTATTTATCTGCCTGCTGTCTGCTTTCGCGACAGTCGCGAACACGAACAAAACGCGAACGTGCTTGTTCAAATTCCAAAACGGCCCAAACCTGCTGGTGTCTTGCTAATGGCGTGCTCAGACGCTGAGTGCGGGTAGAGGAGTCCTGCATCCCTGGCTCACATACTACCCTGATTGGGTGGAAGACAACAATACTTGCCAGACAGCGTGTGCTAGGCCTATTTTGGCATTCCCTGCGCTTGAGAGATGGGGATTTCGGGCGTGTCTGTCTGTCCGTCTGTCTGTCTGTCTGTCTGTCTGTCTGTCTGTCTGTCTGTCTGTCTGTCTGTCTGTCTGCCTGTCTGCCTGTCTGTCTGTCTGTCTGTCTGTCTGTCTGCCTGCCTGTCTGTCTGCCTGTCTGCCTGTCTGTCTGTCTGTCTGTCTGTCTGTATGTCTGTCTGTCCGTCTGTCTGTCTGTCTGTCTCTCTGTCTGTCTGTCTGTCTGTCTGTCTGTCTGTCTGTCTGTCTGTATGTCTGTATGTCTGTATGTCTGTCTGTCTGTCTGTCTGTCTGTCTGTCTGTCTGTCTGTCTGTCTGTCTGTCCGTATGTCAGCATTTCTTTAGCCGAACGCACAGCACAGACGGCGGCATAGATTGCCGTGAAAGCTGCGCATGCGGCGAGTTCAACCTTCGTAACAATTCACGACACCACGTCACACCCGTTTGATACCGACGTCAGTAACAGGGCGCGCGAGATGGGACGGGTTCTGGTCTTTAGCATAGAGAGAGGCATTTTTCGTACATGTAGTAGAAACAAGTTTTGCAAAGGCCAAGCCGTCGAAGTATGCTGCAACACTCGAGCACCGATGATTGCAATTTCCCACATGCAGTGGACTACCAATTGATACAAACAGTGCGGGCTTAGAGAAGCTAGCAAGGAGACGCCGCGCACCATTAAGATGCGAATCAGTGTTTTGATACCGGGGCAGTGCAGCACCGAATGACCACGCGAGCCACAGCTAAATTTTATCCCCTCGATGCTCTGAGTGCGTGGATCGGCGTTGCACTGGCATTGTAGCCGGATGGTGCATCAATGTTTAACAGTTTACATCTACCGACTGAGGTCAACACCATATTGCTGAAACATGAGCCAACATTGCGCCACGGGTGGCGCCGCTACCAGTGTCAACTGCGTCGTCTCCTCGAGCGGCGAAGCAGGCGGGAACCTGCTGTATTTCTCTGAATATCAATGTCCAACATACTCCTGCAGCTTTCATGCTCAGTCGGATTGAAGCGCTTCCAAACAAGCATTACTTAGCCCTGCTCATCCTATTTTGCGGGCTCCAGAACAGCACTTCCTCAATCTGGTCGCGGCACGCGCACGAAACGAGTCTTCCTTCTGACGGCCGTCTCGCTGCATGGCGCGAGGGGGCAGCACTGTAGCGAGGCCGGTCGCAAAAACAGCCGCCAGCTTTGTCCGACAAACATGGCAACATGACAGTTCTTACCCCGCAGGCCGATCAATGGCTGACCCAGTTAGCGCATCGGTGGCAACAGCGCAGCACTGTGAACCTGTTTTTTAAGGCGCAGCTGTCCCGTCCGTGTCTGTCTCGGCAGCGCTGAGCTGTCATGCCAGAGCAGAGCTCACGCATGGAATAAATGCTCCACCCATCGTCCTCGCCTGGTTTGCAAGTAGGCACCACCCTGGCAGGTATGCAGAATTTCGGCAGGTTTTTTCTCCGTCCGCCGTCAGGTGATGAAGCTCCACGAGAACGACTGGCTACTGTCTGTCTTTCAGCCACGTATGCGTCACGACCCAAATTCCCTCTTTGTAATGGTAAGGAATCGAACCAGAGTCTCTTAATGGCGGTTGTGGCGCACTATCAACTGATGCAACAGGGAAGGACGGGCAGCGTCATCGGTAGGGCGCCGGACTCCCAATAAGAGGACTCCGGTTCAAATCTCAGCAATTCCAAAGAAATGCTTTGGGTTACATCAGGAATTTGAGAGTATTTGGGTTGCCACACGCATATAATGTTGAAAGCCAAACACTATCCAGTCATTCTCAGGACTCAGTAGCACCTGACGGCGGCCGCGTGATTATCTGGCCGAGACGTTATGTACGTACTAACACACAAGACGAGGACCACAGTCCGAACAGCCATTCATTGCGCGATACCAGTGCCTCGTCTCAATCGTGCTGTGAAACTATAACCGGAGCCGAGCTGTCCTCCCAGAAATGAATTGTTCTGAAAGCGCCGCGTTGTCCTGTTAGCGCTAAGCCGTCCTGCCAGAGCTCAGCTCTCCGGTCAGAACCGAACTGTCCTGACGAAGCTGAGCTGTCCTGCCAGAACCGAGTACTCCTGTCAGAACTGAACTATCCTGACGGAGTTGAGCTGTCCTGTCAGAACCGAGCTCTCCTGTCAGAGCTGAATTATCCTGACGGAGCTGAGCTGTCCTGCCAGAGCCGAGCTGTCCTTCCAGAGCTGAACTGTCCCGACGGAGCTGAGCTGTCCTGCCAGAGCCGAACTGTCCTGTCGACGCCGAACTGTCCTGAAATAGCTGAGCTCTCCCGCCGCGGCTGAACGGTCTCTCAGCAACAACTTGTTCTTCCCGAACAATTCTGTCCTGGCCAGTGGGACGGGAAGGCGTGGGGGGCGCAGGGACACGTAACTCCCTCGGGACCTATGATTAATGGCCTGAAAGGCTGGCCGGAGGGCGTATTCCGGGGTCCCGGCCCGCAGGGCCGGACACTCCAACGCCAGCCAGAGGGCCCTGTGCACTACTCAGGGGGCCTCTGAGTCGATAGGACTTATATGTCGGCCAGACGCCGCCAGTGACGCACAGTTGGCCCCGTCTCGGCATGGCCCTGAGGGCCCTGCCTGAGGGTCGAAAGGCTGACTTTAAATGGCATAAAGAACCGAAATCCGTAGGGTCGGGGTCCGAAAAACCACTAAAAAGCCTCTTGCGCCGTTTGAAGACCCTCTTAGACAACGCAGGTATCTGAGTCGTCTTGAGACCACCAACATCGAACCCTTGGTTTCCTGTCTGTCTGCGCCCTGAGGGCTCATTTTACAAGCGGGGACAAAGGCGGAGCCAGCGATTTACATTGGTCTTGACCCCAGCGTCAGTCAGGGCCCCACAACACCTAACAGGAGACCCTATGATGGCAAGGGGCCCCAAGTAGGCCAGAGGCAGTGTTTGAGGAGCCTGAAGAGCCTGGAGGGCCCACGGAGACCGGTAACCAAGACCCGATTTGAGGGCCTAAGGACATGAAGAGCTGACCGGAGCTTATTCAGGAACCCTTGCCTGCGAAGACAGACCCTCAAATGACAGTCACGTGACTCTCTGAGCCGATCGGGGGACCCCCTGAGTCGATAAGGCCATGTATGTCGGCCAGGTACCTCCAGTACCGCACAGTCGGCTCCGCGTCGATATGGGTCTGAGGGCCCAACTTTTAAGGAGCTTCAAAGCCGGGGCCAGCGATTTACACTGGTCGGGGCTCCTGTGTCTGCCAGGGGCCCATAGTGCACAACAGGGGCTCCTGTGTTCGCAATGGGTCCTGAGCCAACCAAGTGCAGTGTTCGATGAGGCCAGGAGAGAGGCAGAGGCGGCTTACTGGAACCGACGATCAAGGGCCCGGTTGGAGAGCATAATGGCCCGAAGGGCAGGATTTATGTTGGAAAAAGAATCTCGGCCCGTAAGGTCGTAGCCCATATCAGTAGCATAGTCTCTTGCACAATTTGAGGATACCATGAGTCAACGTGGGTGTCTAAGTCTACCAGAAACCACCAGCATCGAACAGCTGGCTCACTATCAGCCTGAACCCTGGGGGCACATTTCCCAAGAAAAAGCAAGGCCGGGGCCACTATTTGCACTGGTCTAGGTCCGTGAAACAATGGTCGGGGTCTTTATGTCGGTCAGGGGTCCACAGTGCCTAACATGGGGCTCTGTGTCGGCAAGTGGCCCCGAGTCGGCCCGGAGTCGTGTTCGAAGGGGGCCCGAAGAAGGGCCGAAGGGTCTCTCAAGACCGAATATCAAGGGCCCGATTGGAAGACTGAAGGGCACAAAGGGGTGGCTGTAGGTCACGTTAGGGAACCCGCCCGTAGGGCCGTGATCTTAAATGTCCGTAAGAGGTTCCCTTGCAACGACTGGTGACCCCTGAGACATTACGTTCCACTATTTCGGCCACGAGCACCGAACAGTTGGCTCCGTGTCGGCCTGAGCTTTGATTGTCCATTCCCCAAGCAGGGACGAGGCCAGACCCGTAAATTACATTAATTGGGGCCCCTGAAACAATGCGGGGCTTCTGCATGGGTCAGGGCCCACAGTGCCTAACAGAGTGTTCTGTGTCAATAAGGGGCCTCGAGTTGGTCCAGACAATATTTGCTCAACAGGGACGGGACGGGATCCCGTATGAAAGAGGATCTCTTGCGGTGGTCGAGACCCTCTGCCAATAAAAAGGAAGGTGAAAACTTGTGAGGAGTGTTCATCTTTAGACAATGGAAAGATCCTGTGCCAGCCAACGTCCTCGGTACTGAACGGTGGGCCCTCCAACCAAATTCCAACACGGGCTCAACACGGAACTGGAGCCTATATACCAAGTATTTGACGACCTGCAACGGTCAGGGATGTTGTTGCGCCAATGAGGAGGGCTCCTGTGTTTATCCGAGGCCAACTGTGCAGGTCAGTAGGCTTCTCGCGTCAGGAAAGGGACCAATGTGATATGACACATTCCTCTGAGGGCCTCCACATCGACCAGGGGGTCCTCGTGTCGTCAGAACGCCAGCCGAAAGACACCCTGCGGTAGGACGGAGCGGCCTTGGCCGAGAACATAAATGTGCCCCTGCTGTTCTTCTCAATGGCCTCTTAACCGGAAAAAGGGGTTTCATTTGTGTTCAATAAAGCGGTCGAAATGAGTTCAAAAATGCGCACGGCTATCCCATGTTTGCCTGAGAACATTTATTCTTTTGCAGAAATGAGCAGTGGAACAAAGTACATCAAAAGACTTGAGCCCGCGCACCCGCAATCTCATGAGCAAAGACAGCAATGGTCTGGGTTGCAGTTTCCTTAAAACCGAACGGTGGTGGCCACTTCAAGTAACGCCAGGCGGCGGTCGCCGTGCGCACCAGAACGACCGTCGAGAAATGAGGCTTCGAATTCTGTCAAAATGGATTTGTACGGTTCAGAGATTAGACTGGACGCTTTTTACAGCTTTGAGGATGCCATCTGGACAAATTAGCAGTTACGGTAACACGAAAAATACGGGTTCATCCTTTACTCCTCCACCTCCCCCACTAGATTCCAGCACCACGTGGCGGTGCTGTAAAGACCAATCCGTTCTTATCTTGAATATAAAAATCGCACAGGTGAAATATACGCCGGAACTACTTTCCAAATTGAAGATCTGGTTTCCTAAATCGTTCAAAGGTACTTCTTTCGGTCTTCAGATGCGTCATCATTTACGGCCATCCGTTGGTCACAACTAAGCATTAGCCTCTAGTCGACCCAGCGTAGCCTCCGGAGACTGCAGCGCCTGGCGTCGATATGTTGTTTAGATTTGCCAGCGCGCACGTGCAAAGCTATGTTGCGTAATGTTTTCACCAGCCGATTTTGACCGAATGTTGAACATTTCCAGAAAACACATGACTTGGCCATTTTACTACAATTGCTGAACCATTTTGATCTACAATCTACATTCGCAAAGTTCTATTAGTTTAGAAAGCGTCCACTAGACCATGGCAAAATGAAGAGCTTCGGCGATATATTTCATGCAGGAGTTTAACGCATGATCTCGCGGCAAGTGCTGACTTCTGTTCCACTTATAGAAGGTAAAATGACAGGGAGCCGTGAAAAAACATGTCTTCCATAACACATTCCTGGGAGGATGGGTGAATGCCCTTCTCTCGGGTGGTGGTCAATGTGACCCCCCTGAGATCTCAGGAACTAAGGGAGCTAGAAACACCAAATTCACAGGGTGTGTCAGCCTGTACGTGAACTCATTTGTGCCGAATTTTGAGGTCCACAGGCTATGATCTTCGGGTCAAATAAGATCAAACAATCTCAAATCCCGAGTTGGTGTCCAAAGTGCTCCCAGACCTTCCCATGCAACCACCGTGAGCCTAGCTGCCTGTTCTCAGCAAAAGTTCACTGGTGCTCATTTAAGGTCAGCGACCTTAGGTGAACTTTCGGAGGTCACGGTGGCTAAAATCATACAAAATTTTTTGGATTTTTGCATTTGAATAAGCGTGGAAGATTACGATAGGCAGAATGTTCTCCAAAAAAAACGCCTAACGAGGTCATTTTTGTTCAGCTACCCATTTAGACCTTAAAGAATGTCATGCAAGATGCATTCTGCGGTTCCTATAATTAATAAATTCAAAATCCGCACCAGAAACTACCCCAGACAACGAGCCCCAGAGTGATAAAGCAGGTAAATTTTGACCTTGGTCTGGCGTTTATACCTGACCTTAGGTCAATGGAATTTATGCATTCAATTATTTTATTCCCTAAGAAACTATTACAGAGACGTCTGGCTTCATTTAACATCCCGTTGTTGCATCAGATTAAACGATTCCCTTGAAATTGTCTTCGCTGAATCCATGGCATGACTTTGACCTGCCGTATGTCAGTGATCTTAAAAATTATATCGAAATTTTTGATACCGAACGATCTGCTATTCAATCGTCTACAGCTGCGCGAAATTTGGTGTGGCTATGCCGCGCCGTTCGGAAATCATTCGGCAAACATGTCCTCGGGGGGGGGGGGGGTCAAATTGCCCCCGCCTGGGTACGTGTTAGCAAACAGGCCACATCCGGCGATTTATTTCTTCGGGGGACCTTTCATTATCAGGGGGGCCTTTGTCAATCCTGCGCCCCCTCAATTGACAAGGAACTGGCCGCGCTCCAGGCCCCTGGCATGGGTGATGCGTCCTTACGGTCCTTTCTCTTTACAGCCGAAATGGAGAGCAGTAACAATTTCTTTTTGCCAGCATGACTGGCAAAAGTTTCGTCATCATATTGCCAAAAAAAAATTAAAAAGCCAACACACTGTTGCTCCAAGATACCACGATAACCACAGCAGCGCTTCCAGATTGGGGTGGTTTACTTGCCAGTTGAGCGCCACACGCACGTTTCATCTGGTTTCATCCTAGGCGGCATGTTGCAGTCACACGCGATGACGTCTTCGTTTCGTCTCCATAGCTACATGGAGCGGATTATGGATTCAGGTTGCTAAGGCGTCTCCGAGTACCGGTAAGCGGGTGGGCACATCGGCCGGTTCAAGGTCGACGGCCATGGCCGGAAAAAGCGCGATTGGCGCGCGTCGTGCAGGTGCGGGAGCCGGATGCGTGTTACCAGGATCAATACCTACATCGCAACAGCACGACGTGTTCGTGACCATGGCGACTGGGTGATTGCAACGAAATGTTGGTTCGGAGCGCAATCACTGCGCACATTCGGATGTGGCTCGGGCGGAGGACGGGCGATTACGATGCTAGCGAATTTCCTGTGCTCATGCATATTCTGGTGCCGAAATGAGATCACAGAATTCAAACTTCTCCGGCGAACGTGCTCAGCAGGCAGTTGTCATGCCGTTCGGCACAGAACACCGGTTGAAATGACGGGCTTCTCTTATGTCGGTGCGTGGGAATACCGACCGGACCTGCGAAGCGTATTGCATGACAATACTTGCACGTGACACGTAATGAGCACTTGGATAGTGTTCGTGCTTCTTGCAAGAAATGTGAATATTTTTATTGTGCGACATGTGTTACATTTCGGTTTGCTTTCCAATCCCTTCCATGTATGCTACCTATTATAAAGATAATGACAGCACAAATTCTTGCTGCGCACTGGGTGTAGGCTATTGTGTCCCATACACATCCACCATTAGGGGAAGGAAGGGTGTCTGTGAAGACATGGGCTGTTTCACGCTTTGAATGTAAAAGAAGCCTATTATGTCTCTGTGCCATTTCACATGGTCCAAACGCAAAAGGACCAGTTTAATCTGAGCAAGTTATTGCTATCCGGAAGCCACCGACCCCAGTGGTAGTTACACCCACGCATGGATGCATTTCCCATTTTGTTCCAGATTGCAAGGTGAACTGGATCTCATAAATGCTCCTTCAGGCTCGACATGTCTGCTTTTAAAAGACAGTTTTACTGCAGTGACACGATTTTAGACCAATAGGCACCCTGGGCGACACGTCGTATGGGGTAAGCGTGAGTATCCCTATACCGTCGTGTGGGGGTAAGCGTGAGTATCCCTATACCGTCGTATGGGGGTAAGCGTGAGTATCTCTATACCGTCGTATGGGGTAAGCGTGAGTATCCCTATACCGTCGTATGGGGTAAGCGTAAGTATCTCTATACCGTCGTATGGGGTAGGCGTGAGTATGTCTATGCCTACCGTCTGGAATGCTAGTTCGTGAAACCTACACCAACCACGAGATGCGCTTTTGATTGATTGTTAATTACACTTTCTGCATATGTCCACAAAAAAGGTAGACCACAGACAGTATACCATTGTGTTGTAAGAGCTATGAACGCATATTCACCATTTAATCCCCCAATCCAAGGCTATTGCCAGTTTCAGATTCATACCAAACCGACAACCGCAAGAAATAATATTAGTTGCTCCATCCTGAAACGAACATTAAGTTACGCGATGCCCGCCCTTCCTGACAGGGTGAAGGGTAGGCGACGCCATATAGCCCCATCAACAGCGAGTCCGTCAGAAAGCCTCAATGACATGCGTAAGTTGACAGTCAGAACATAACGTATTTATGCTGTAAATCTAGAAGTCAATGTCATGTACAATAACGACGTATCTCAAGAACATGGTATGGTTTTTCTTCATCAACTTCTGGGGGACTACTAGCGGCCCACAACTTAAAAGACGCACCCATGTTTCTAATCGGATTGGGTGTCAGCGCCAGTAGCCGGACGCACGCAATCTGATGCATAGCAGCGCCATCTTTACAGGGCCAGACGTGTCACCTAGCGTCGCCGCAGCACACAGTTCATCGCGTTGCAGCCGTGGGGCCGAAACCAAATCCGACGAGTGGAATCTGTGCCGACTTTTCCTTAACTGAGTAAAAAATGGGCGTCTGTTAAGCTGAAATATGATTATTTTACCGGCGATGTTGATATAATGACGATTAAATCTAATAGGTGGTTCATGTATGCCTGGTACCGACGTAAAACGGAACACGAAAACAGTTTAAAAACAATGAAGCCGTCAGTTTGGCAACCACGCTTCCAATTTCATTTCCCGTAGAACCACGCGTATCCTGTTTGTGGTAACCATTTTCAACCCAAAACGTTCTCAAATGTCTGAAATATGTGGACCTTTTGCTCATCGACTGTGTCTAAAACACTGCTTCCACTCACTTGCCATTTCTGTCATGCTCAAGACATGCGTCGCCATGTCAGGCATAGTTGCCTAGATGCATCACAGGGAGCGAGGGTCAATTTATCGTTCTTTGTAAGGTCTTGGACCTTCGAGCCTTCCGCAGTGCTGTAGTATAAACTACTATTTTTGTCACTATATCTAGTGCATGGCTATACTCTTGTCTGCGTTCGATCTTGCAGACATTGCAATGCCATTGCATCGCAATGCATTGCTTCCGACAATCAAATTGCAACGCTTTGCAGCGTGAGAAGGAACTCGACCATGAGTGTAGTATATCCCATACAGCTTATTATCCCATGATTTGAAGGTATTTTTAAATGAGCCCCGTCTCTGGAAAACCTTGTGATACAGATATTTCACTAATTGCATTTAGTTGCCTAAAAATGCTGTTTATCCTGTATTGTTTCATCTTTTAGCATATGCATGGTTGTCTTTCGAAGAGGCAATGTAATAGATTCGCTTAACACCAGATGCTGCCACCAACTACATCTGGCATAAGGCTAAATCGTTTGTCTGGCATGAACAATTTTGGCGCGGTATGTGGGGCTCTGCGTAGGGGGTTGACCTCTAGTGGTTCGTACGTCGGTTTTTATTATTGGTGGGTATTTAACTAACATCTTGCTTAGAAACGTGTTACCAGCACTTTGGCGCGACATTGCGACGAATTTTGTCGTTTGAAATTGTCGGGCTGTGAGGTTGGGCGGCAAACGCACCTGGTTTTCATTTGTCGGGCGGCTGGCTTTGTCGTTCGTGCGGCAGAAAGGATACAGGCGCTGGTTTTTGACTTTTGGTACCAAAGCCGAGAGTGGCGGGAACAGTTTTTTTGCATTCAATGCTTCTCTAGGTGAGGTAGGTCTTGGTAACATCAGCACAGACTTCTTATCTTTGATTGCCTGGCCCCAGTAAATGAAGTATGCAATGAGTATTCACTGGTTCACCAGGCACAGCACTTAGTTCATTTACATTTATCCTTGTTTGCTTATTTTAGTGATAAAGGTGATGTTTTGTCACAAGCAATGTCCTCTTCTGGACAGCCACAAAAGGAACATGTATCTAAAGGTACACTTTATTTTGCTTTCTTTTGACCCAAGCAAACGTGTAGCGTGGGTGGGTATTTACTTGGGCCAGGCAGGCTTCAAGAGTGGCTCATATTCCAGTCTGCCAAAGTCAGCACACCAGTCAATGAGATAGTCAGGGCAGGCTTGATTCTGCCCCTAAAGGAGCAGTTGCCTCTCTGATTAGAGCAGAGGCTTTTATGTAGAGAATATGGGGTCTCCCAATTTTTTACAACCTCATTTGTATCTACTGACTACTTATCACCTGTATTGCTTTGCTTGCGGTGCATCAGACCCACAGCTAGTTCACCATCTAATGTTTGTCATGACACTGGAGTGTCATCAAATTTACAAGATTAAAAAATGTATTAATTATTTTGTGATATGAGCAATCAGTTTTCATGTCAGAACTGCTACACTGACACTGACCCTTTTGGAGAGTGGTTGTTGCTGCTGGTTTACCTATTCAGCACAAGGGGTAGAAGCTGACTGAAGTGAATGCTATGCTTACACCTAACTTTCTTTTTTTGTCTGAGTATTTCAATGTATTTGGTGAAGGTCTGACTGCGCAGTGGGTTAGATAAGCAGCCTCATTTAGAGCTGAGTAAAGTGATGTGATGTTGGTACCAAACATGATGCAGGTGAAACAGTGTGGTGCATCAGCTCTGTTGGTTGCCTGTCTTTATCAATTACCATTCCTTTGTTTTTTACATGCCACTGTACATTATCCAGTTCTGTCTGGTTTTCGCTGCAGCTCAGTACTTATACTGAAGTGCTATAATTTGTCCCATAATTTTTCAAGCTATCCCACAGAGGTATATCTGCCCTAAATATTAACTCTTGCCCAAAGCTTGAGTTATATATATATATAACCAATAAGCTTGTGCTAAAATGTGCCATGTTTTACAGATTGGTTCATGTGCATACTGCTCACCATCAGAGTAGTCCTATCAGACTATATCTTATAATATATCAGAATATATCTTATCAGAATATAATATAATATAAAGCCACATATATTCTCAGGATCATTTTCAAGCTGACATTAGGCTGAGCTTCTCTGAACCTAGATGACAAAAAATTAAAGTTTTGCTGAACATGTGTGACAGCAGCAACACTCCTGCAATAATTTCAAAGCATGTACACAGCTGAGTCGAGTGCTCCAAGTCTGGCACATGGTCACCACTGATTTCAGCACATGGAGAGCCAATGTATCAGTGAACTATGATGTCGCAAAGACAGTTCCTAGCAAGAATATCATACCAAAGGGTTGCAGCTGAATGCAGGGTTCACGGAATTTAGGGCAATGCTGAATTTCAGGGTTCCAGCTGAATGCAGTGGCTCAACACTGATTCAGACTTATACAGATTGGTTATGAAGGAAAAGCCAGTTTTCAAAGAGCATTCTACTTTTAGAGAGGCAACTAGAGAGACAACAGAGACAACTGCAACCATCCAGAGACATCCAGACCATCCCAGGATTATTGAGCAGCGATCATGTGGTCAGCATCACACAACAAACACAACAATCTTTTTTAACATTCAGTAGTTAACCTGCATCTCATTCTTAGTTTTACTGAAAGAAGAAGAGACATTTTTTGGGCAGCATGCAGCTGCTGCATTATGAACAGTGTTGAAACACACAGTTGTTGGATTGTTTTGTGGGATATCCTGTACTCATGAGTTTTACAGTGAAAATGTACTGATGTGTAGTGTTCTCACACACGCATGCATGCACGCATGCATGCATGCATCACGCACGCACGCACGCACGCACGCACGCACGCACGCACGCACGCACGCACGCACGCACACACACACGCACGCACGCACGCACGCACGCACGCACGCACGCACGCACGCACGCACGCACGCACGCACGCACGCACGCACGCACGCACGCACGCACGCACGCACGCACGCACACACACACACACACACACACACACACACACACACACACACACACACACACACACACACACACACACACACTTTGGAAAGATCATGGCTTGAAATTTGTTGGCTGTGTGGCTGGTTAGATTAGTCAGTTTAATTCAGTGAAGTTGCAGAGCTTTGCTAGGTTTGCTTTTGATTGACAATGGCAAAAGAAGAGCAATGAATGCAAGCATTTTGATTGGGTGTTGCTCATGTTAAAACAGCCATTTTCTTGTGCAGTTTCTATGGCTTAGCCTTTGTTGATTTAAGCCACAGCATATTAAAAAGCTGAAGATGAAGTCACAGCATGCATCTGGCAGTAGCAGTTGTAAATTGTGACTTTTGTTTTCAGTGCCAGTTTCCAGCCAGCCGTGCAGGTGACAAACACAGGCTAGGAAGCCAGGCATACATGCAAGAATAGCACACATCAAGAGCCACCATGACAGAAAAGGACGGAGGTGAGTGAACTGTTTTGGCTGTTAAAGGTCCTTATCACAAAACATTTAAATGCTTAAAGGTCACCAAAAGCACTGCTGATGTGCCTATGATATTTCGAAGGTCAGTTTCAGTCTGATGGTAGCAAATGGAGCAGAACATGCAAGCTGCTCAGGTGCTGACTGATCCATCCTCCAATGGCCTTGTACCACAGTGGCTGCTGGTAACCCGACCCGACCTCTAGTAACCTTGTATTGTGTCCTGAAGACAGGACCTGCCCTGCTCTGACCCTGTGTCGCGTATTGCAGCAGCGTGGCTGGTTGATGACCGACCTGACCCGTCCCATCTGACCCTAGGTTGCGTGACCCGTCCCACCTGACCCTATGTCGGGTGACCTGTTCCATCTGACCCTGTGCTGCGTAACCCGTCTCATCTGACCCTTTGCCGCGTCTCACAGCTGCGTGGCTGGTTGATGACCGACCTGACCCGTGCCGTCTGACCCTGTGCCGCGTCCCGCAGCCGCAGTAACCGCGGGCGACAACTTCGACGACGCAGTGGAGGAGCGCGTCATCAATGAGGAGTACAAGATCTGGAAGAAGAACACGCCGTTCCTCTACGACCTGGTCATGACGCACGCGCTGGAATGGCCCTCGCTGACGGCCCAGTGGCTGCCGGATGTGACCAGGTGTGCGCGCGCGCCACCGACCGCCCCTCGCTCTTACCGGGCGCAGGGGCTGGGCGCCCGATCGTCCCTATCCACGTTCAGACCACTCTGGTGGGCGGTGCACGCGGCGTTGATCGCGGGAGAAAGTACGCGGGTTTCCGCTTGTAACTGCGATCTGTTGAGCGGCCGAACTGAGCGAGCCTGTTCAGCGAGCCGAATGACGTAATGTTGGAATCCCGCGCTGTGGCTCTTGGTTTGCCTGCGTGGGATGTAGGTAGGCCTGGTGGGCGCTCTGTGCTGACTCTTGTCACCCGCATGTTGCTCTTTCCGCCGTGCTGCGCTGCTGTACGCTGGCGGATGGTGGGCGGCCGGCGCTGGTCGGTGACGTACGGGTGGTCGGGCAGGCCGGACGGGCGGGACTACACCATCCACCGGCTGATCCTGGGTACGCACACGTCCGACGAGCAGAACCACCTGCTGATCGCGTCCGTGCAGCTGCCGACCGAGGACGCCCAGCTCGACCCGTCCCACTACGACAGCGAACGGGGCGGTACGTACGCCGCTGTGTCCGATTAGGTATTCCATGACAACAGCGAATGGGGCGGCGCATGCGCTGCTGTGTCGGGCATCGATGGTCCGCAGATCGGGGGGGGGGGGGGGGGGGGGGGTCCCACTACGAGAGCGTACCACGCGGTGCGTACCGCACGCCCATCGTTGAGCGGTGAACCCATCGTTCGGTGTCGGCCGGCATGTTGGTTCTTGTGTTGGTGTGTTGGTTCTTGCCAAACGCGAAGACTGCGACGCCTTGGAAATCGATGAACACAGGAAGCGTATGTGGCGTATGTGTATGTGGCGTAACAGCAGTGGCGTATGTCGGTCTCCTGTGATCGGCTGTTGTGCCTCGCTGGCGACGGCCGTGTGCCCACCGCCGCCTCACCGGCCTCCCTGCGCGGCAGAGTTCGGCGGCTTCAGCTCAGTGAACGGCCGGATCGACATCGAGATCAAGATCAACCACGAGGGCGAGGTGAACCGGGCGCGCTACATGCCGCAGAACCCGTGCGTCATCGCCACCAAGACGCCCAGCTCGGACGTGCTCGTGTTCGACTACACCAAGCACCCGAGCAAGCCGGACGCCGGCGGCGAGTGCAGCCCCGACCTCAGGTCTTTTGGGGCGGGGCCGAGCGACATCCGCGTGCCCCCTTGCCAGCGTTGTGGCCGACAGACGCGTGCGAGCCAGGCCCGGCGCCATCTGGCATCAGCAGCTCCTAACGCTTTTCCATGCAGCTCTCTCGAATATGTGCAATGTTATTGGCTGATATGTGGATGTATATGTCACCTGTCCTATTGATAAATGTATAGATTCTTATGTGCTACGTTTGTACTTATTCTGTTGGTATGGATGGCGATGTTTGGGTTTCGAGACGCTTCGACTGCAGCGGTCATTCTGCGCCTGCCCTTTATTGGTACCTAAGTATGGCATGGTTCGTGCTGTGTGCTAAATGCGGCTCTTGCCATAAATCTGGCATGTGTTACGGGACGTTAGTGACATATTCACCGTCTTTTGACCACCAATCTGAAGCAACATCCCAATCAACGCACGTGACGTGGCCGCCAGGTTGCGGGGCCACCAGAAGGAGGGGTACGGCCTCTCCTGGAACCCGTCTGTCAACGGCAACTTGCTGTCGGCCTCGGACGACCACACCATCTGCCTCTGGGACATCAACGCTACTCCCAAGGAGAACAAGGTGGTGGACGCCAAGAACATCTTCACCGGACACACGGCCGTGGTGGAGGTGAGCTCTCCGGCGGCGGCGGCGGCTGCGCGGCCCGGTCCGGACGGCCGGCCGGTCAGCGATGTTGTGGGCGCTGCCTGGCATTTGGTGACGGCAGTGAGCCACACGCGTTGCACCGTCTGCTGAACCACTCGTTCGGAGCAAGCCGTGGCGGGGGAACCCGCGATTGGCGGCGCATGCAGCCGCACCAGAGCTTTCTTTGAAGTTGTGGTGCGCGCGCACGTCCAGCAGTGTATGGGTGCGTGCATTCGTTTTACCGAAGACCTGGTATGATACGACCGTGCTGTACAGCCTGGCCGATGCGCATTCTGTGTCATGTCCATGCCCGAGCAGTGAGGAGCGTCTTTGTATGGTTGCGTTGCAGGTGATGATTTGGCTCGTCTGACAATAAAATGTACATCTTGCGTCAGGGAGTCGAACCGCAGACCTTGTAATCACACGCCCAATGTACTGCCTACACACGCATGCCGCGCAATTTCCCGTCTCAAATCTAATCATTCATAGCGCGACCAGCGTGGTGGCGCGGCGCGCGGTGTGCCTTACCAGGTGCGTGTTTGTGTGTGTGCGTGCGCGTGCCCGTGCGTGTGCGAGTGCGGATACGTGTGCGTGCGCGTGCGTGTGCGGATACGTGTGCGTGTGCGTATGTGTGCGTGGGGGCGTGCGGCCCTGCTGACGTTTCGCCGGCCTGTATCACAGGACGTGGCGTGGCACCTGCTGCACCCGACGTTCTTCGGCTCTGTGGCCGACGACCAGAAGCTGATGATCTGGGACACGCGCTCCAGCACCACCAACAAGCCGTCGCACATCGTCGACGCGCATACGGCCGAGGTCAACTGCCTCTCGTTCAACCCTTACTCGGAGTACATCCTGGCGACGGGCTCGGCCGACAAGACGGTGGCGCTGTGGGACCTACGCAACCTCAAGCTCAAGCTGCACTCGTTCGAGTCGCACAAGGACGAGATCTTCCAGGTGCAGTGGTCGCCGCACAACGAGACGATCCTGGCGAGCAGCGGCACCGACCGGCGCCTGCACGTCTGGGACCTAAGCAAGATCGGCGAGGAGCAGTCGGCCGAGGACGCTGAGGACGGGGCCGCCGGAGCTGCTCTTCATCCACGGCGGCCACACGGCCAAGATCTCCGACTTCTCGTGGAACCCCAACGAGCCGTGGGTGGTGTGCTCCGTCTCCGAGGACAATATCATGCAGGTGTGGCAGATGGCCGAGAACATCTACAATGACGAGGAGCCCGAGGCGCAACCGGCCGAACTCGAGGCCAACCGCGACTGAGGCGGTCGCCTCGGCCGCGCCCGAGATCGCTACTGGTGCAGAGAGTCCCTGACGGGGCAGGCCCTGCACGCGCGCACACGTGGGGCGCCGACGGCGCCCGGCTCGGAGCCGAGAGCTGCCGGCTCATGTGATTTCTCAATTCGTGCGTCATCGTTGTTTTCCCGTCTGTAGATTCACCGCGCTCGCGTAATAGATGGTCATGTTTTCGTCGGCGTGTTTGGACGTGTTTCGTGCGGCGGAGGACGGTACGCCATCGGTCCCGGCAGGGTAGGGGGCTAGCACAGGACCGCCTGGAGCAGGCGTGGTGTAGTCCTGCGCGTAACTCCGGCACACCGTCCATACCCTTGACTGAAGCGTCGCGTCGCGTGCCGTTGAACTTGGTTCCTTCCGGTCTGGTGGTTTGTTCGGGAGCGCGATCAAGGTGTTTAAGGAGTTCGCTGTTGGCCCGGTGAGGACACGTAAAGAGTTTGTAGGTACACCCTTGAAAATGTCCGAATTGCATTGAATGCAGGAATGTCCGATTTCTTCAAACCGACACAAAAATGAAACCTGGCAATTCTGTTCATTTATACCATGTCTGGATACCCTCGACGTCTTGATTATGGGTAAGGGGTAGGGTACATCTTTTATGAAATATCAGTACTTTTTATCCGAGAAGCTTTTCAATCTACTCGACCTTGAACGCTTTGCACGCAGAAAGTTGATTCAGTGCTTTGTCGCTCGGGAGATCCGTAATTGAAATATGTCTTCAGTTACGTCACGGCGCATGCCATTCGAGTCTGGTCGATCGCTTCACAAAACTGATCGAAATTGAAAGCAAATCGACGACGGCGTCGGTATGACGCCGTTGACTGCCCCTTGATAATGCACAAAATAACAGAATCACCAGATTTGATTTAGAGGGCAAATTGCAAATGTGTGAACATTAATCATACGTTAATCTGACAGTAGTCATGAGATTGCACACCGACCGCAGCTCGGCGGGGCTGTAAGAGGGACACGGGTTCTGATGCAGCTGGTGAGCCGCGGGTGATACCCGCGACGCGCCGTGCGTCCAGGCTGAGAGTTTTTGACGCCCGGCGGCCGCAGATGCCGGCCGGCAGCGGATAATCCCCCGCCCTCGTTCCATGCGGGCCTACGTGGCCGGTCGCCGCAGCCAGCTTTGGGCGCCATATGACCAGCGTAATCCGTGTGCCCCAAAGCCCAGATCATCCCCATCATGGCACAGCCGGCTCGGTGTGCATTTTATTCTGCGACTACTGGCACGAACAGCATGGATACGGCTAACACACGACGCCTCGCGCGCAAGACTAGCACGTCACCCCAAGCAGGAGGCGATCACCTGCGGGAGACACCTGAGACGGCTCCTGCGACGCCCGCGTCCGCCTGGCGGCGGGATCCGGAACTAGTGCGCGACCGCAAGCGCCAAGCCTCGTGCAGGCGGAGCAGCCCCATCCCGATCACGCGACCCATCGTTTTTGCACAGATAAAATAATCCAAAGACCGACATGCACAGCTCGAATCATAGAAGAGCATCACAGACATTGTTCAGCTGGCATTAACACTTGACTCAATATACGAAGTGGAATAAATCGATCCCTTCATGAAAGAGATGAAGCAACCAGCTCGTCCATTCCACATCACCGTCAACGACATGACTGTGACATGACAATGCCGCGATAACGACCACGTAAGATGTAGGACTGGAGATCATTCATCAGCCAATAACGCACCTCCGTTCGCGTCTCATCGAAAGCACCTGTTCAAATCTCATTAAAAGCGATGCCTTCGTAACCTGAACAAGCCTCAGCACGTCCGGAAAAGTGAGAGTTAAGCCTCGCCACAGCAGTGCCTAATACGGCACAGTCCCTGTTCTGTGGCCCGTGGGTGCCTTGCTCCCTCGGCCACGACGCTACGTGACGTGGCCCCTGCCCCCAGGGGTCTCGTGCTGACCACGATAATGCCGTGACAGCCACGCTTGCGTCAGTCAGTCATCGGCTGCCTCCACGGCCCGGGCCGCCGGGCGAGAGACCTGCAACAGCCAGCCGCCACCAGCCCAGGTCTCCTCCGTCAGCCAGCTGACAGCGACCGGACACTCCCGCCTAGCCAGCTGACAGCGACCGAACACTCCTGCCCAACCAGCTGACAGCGACCGGGCACTCCTGCCCAACCAGCTGACAGCGATCGAGCAGTCCTGTGTCAGCCAGCTGGTAGCGACCGGGCACTCCTGCCCCAGACAACTACCAGCGACAGAACACTCCTGTCCCAGCCAGCTCCCAGTGACCAAACACAAACACTCCACGTCAGCCAGCTGACAGCGGCCGGGCACTCCTGCCCCAGTCAGCGGGGAGCGACCGAGCACTCCTGCCCCAGTCAGCAGGCAGCGACCGAGCACTCCCGCCCCAGTCAGCGGGGAGCGACCGAGCACTCCTGTCCCAGTCAGCGCGCAGCGACCGAGCACTCCTGCCCCAGTCAGCGGGGAGCGACCGGGCACTCTCGCGTCAGACAGCTGGTAGCGTCCGTGCCCGCACGGCAGCGGCAGGTTGTCCCGCCTGGTCCGCCCCGGTCGGCGCGGCTAGACAAGCAGCAGCTCGTCGTCCGAGTCGGTCGGCGCGTCCAGAGGCACGTCCGCCATGCCGGCGGCGAGCGGTGGCGGCGGCGGCGGCGACGGCGGCCGGCGGCGGACCGGCCGCGGCGACTCCTGGCCCTCGAGCGAGTCGTCCAGCAGCAGCGCGCTCTCAGAGTCAGCGGTCTCCTCCAGCCGCACCTGGCGACGCGCAGAGACGGGGCGCTCAGCTGCCAGCGGCCAGCGGAACACACCCGGGAACACCGGACGGGGTACACGCCTGTCGGACACAGGGCAGGATACGCGCCCATGGAACACAGGACAGGGTACACAGCTAGCTGGCACCGGACATGATACACACCCAGGAAATACAGGACAGGGCACACACCGAGGGAACATAGGACAGGGTACACACCCAAGGGACATCAGATACGGTACACACCCAACGGACACCAAAACACGGTACACAGCCAAGGAACACCGGGCACGGTACACACCCAAGGAATACCGGATACGGTACACACCCAGGGAACACCGGATCCGGTACACACCCAGGGGTCACCGGACAGGGTACACACCCAGGGAACACAGGACACAGCGCACACCCAGCAATTGTCATTCATGGTAACACTAATGGCCTGAGATCTCTGGTCATGGGTAAGCGCCAGGGGACCGCCGGTCACCGGGGTCACTGGAACAGCTCGGCCTTCGGAGCGTCAGCCCGGTCAGCGGTCACACCGGGCAGACCGGGCCGGCCGACGCCAGAGGCCGGCGCGGGACGCACGGGACGCGTCGGGCGGGCCCCAGTCCCGCCGTCGGCCAGCGCGAGGCCGGTACTTACGCGCCGGTAGTGCGCCGTGGCGCGCGTGCCCGGCGAGAGCAGCTTGTCGACGGAGCCAGCCGCAGCCGCGCCGACCGCGGCGCCAGAGAAGCGCCACGCCGCCGGCGCCGACCAGCCCAAACAGCAGCAGCCAGGCCACCGTCCGACCTGGGGTCGGTCGCGCGGTTAGCGGGGGCGATTTGGGGTCAGTAGAGACGGCGCCGACTGATGTGGAGTCAGGGGAGACGGCGCTAACTGATGTGGGATCAGGGAGGACGGCGCTGACAGACACGTGAGGTCAGGGAGAACGGCGCTGAGACACGTGGGGTCAGAGAGGACGGCGCAAACTGGAACCATGGAAACGACGCAGTGCAGCCTGAGGTCAGCAGAGACAACGCCGTCTGACCCGGAGTCAGCGGCCGGCCAGTGCAGATCATGCCCTCGCACCTGCGCAAGCGGATCAGCATTGTACTACACCGAGAGCACAGCTCCCAACGCCATCCCACGCAGGTCATAGCATCACTCCTGAGCTGCGCCAGACCGTCCCACGCCCCTGAGCGCAACGCGCCGCAGCCTGGCCCGGCTGGGTCGTCGGGCCGTTCAGCACCGTGCCGGCCGTACCGGCGTGTCCGGAGGAGGGCTGCGCCGCCCGCTGTCGGTCCCGGCCGGTGCTGCAGGCCGCCGCCGAGGCCCACGTCACGCTGACGTCACAGTCGCTGAGCTGCAACACACGGCCGCACGGCGGGCATCACTGAACGGCTCCAGGGCCCGGTGCCTGCCGGTCTGGCAGTCGTGTCTGCTTCACCCAACTTTTAACAGATCTTATCGCAGGCCCCTAATGGCTCCCAGTTTTTGACTGATCTTATCATCGCCTCTAAGATATGGGACCAAATGCTTGCTGGTGTGGTTAAATTTTAAAAGGCTTGCACAAAACCTGTTTCGTGTTTAGGAACGCAGAGCATCGAAAACCTTTTCACGGACAAATGCGTAGACACACACAGACGCAAGCATAAAACTACGCAGAAACAGACGCCTCTAGCACACAAAAGAAGTTGATTCTGAGAACTCACAAAAGGGTATGACTTTCCTATCTTTGGAGAGGTTTCGAGCAGAAGTGAACCGATAAGACTTCACGAGGTATTTCAGCATCCGGTTAAGACCTGGCGCCGTTGTGCGACGGAGGGTACCAACTACGAAGTCGTCACAGGACTGGATCTTCCTCTGACATCGGTAAGCAACGAGGGGACAAGACTATGGCGCCCGGGTCACCGCTCAGGTTCATCGGACGCCGTGGCGCAGTCCAGGCCAGCTGTGCGGTGCATGTGGGTCCATCCCACTGAGTGACGTATAGTACTGAGTGGCGTATCGGTATGCAGTGGATCAGCTCCACTGCATACCGATACGCCATGAGGGGCACGCATCCGCCATACCAGGGTCACAGACCTGACCCACGTCTCACGCCGGTGATCACCACGCTGTTCGGAACATCACACCAGGGTCACGGATCTTTAACTATCACGGCCATATTCACCTTTGTCACCCATAGGCGGCGAAGTGTAAGAAACCATCACATCACGGGCACAGGCGGGGTTTGACAAAAGCACGATTATCGTGGCTGTACGTATTCCGCACAGGCATCGGCTGCTTTCACCAGTCAGCTTACCGATGTGGCCACGGAGAACCAGCCATCTCTAATAGAAAATCGCAAGCCCTTCTCACGGCCTAATATATTGTAGCGGTAGATCATGCCCCGGTACAGTTTGTCAACATGCAAGCCGAGTAGGGCGAGTTTCTGAGGTAGTCCCGGCCGAAGCCTCTTTTAATCATCCAATACATACATCCTGGGACGAAGACCGCTCTACAAAACTCGCCGTGATCGGCCGATCGACCAACTACAGCTTAACCGCCGTCCGCGAGGTGGAGACACCCACCGCAGCGCGCAGTGCCGGCCAGCAAAGTCACGCCACAGACAGGTTCCAGGAACACGTCCGATCCGCAGCAGATGAACACGTCGGGAAACACTAGGTCGGTGACGTCACAAGCAGCCAGGACCAAAGCGGATTCGGGCAGAGTCGGGGACGACCCAAGGAGACCCCGAACCACCCGCAGTGTGGGTAGGATAAGTTGCTTCGCAAGCCCGAATGAGAGGCCTGTGTCACACATGTTTGAGTGCGAGAATGCTGCGAAAAGTTCACAATGAATCACGGCTTCAGGCGAAAGCATACCGTTACTCCAGCCACATGCAAAAACGTTGTAAATCAAGCTAATCGTCCGCTACATCCCGGTACCTAAACATCATGTACCGTCTCTCTTGGAAGCATGTGTGTAGCCTGCTTGCAGGTGGAGCCACGGCCACGGGCGCAGGCAGGCTGCGTTACATGCCGCTGCATCGCACAGCCGGTGGTAGTGGCGTGACCCGCGAAGATCAGATCACCGTTCAAAGTCCAGCCCTTCCTCACTGGCAGCGGCTAGCCCGCATCCGCATACCTGCCCGGGGATTTTTCCGCGGAACGTGGACAGGATAGATCAGAGAACTGGTGTGGATGAAAAGAGGCTTCTGCTGCCGAGTGGCAGCCGAGGGATATCGCGAACCACCTGCCGCCAAGTGGCAGTGATGCGTTCGCGATACAGAGCCCCGGCCGGGGACAAAGTACCGCCAACCTGCCTGCTATTGGGCCCTTTCAGCCCTCCACGTGCGTCTATTCGGCAGCCAAGCGGTGTGCAGTATGCTGCTTGAACCAGGGCTCAAACTGCGTTTAAGCCGACATCTCTGGTGGCGGCACAGCAGTCCATGGCACAGCTCAGCACAGTTCCAATCTATGACGAGTGCTATATAGTGTCATGTGTACTCCGGGTCGATGGGAACACCGTCACACTTATATTTTCGGACTTGCCGATCGTTCGGAACTGCCACGATACCCATGACCGACTTAATGAAGGAGAGACGTCCGGTTTTATGGACGACACATTCGTGAATGAATGGCGCGAGGTAGATGTAGCTAAGCGACATTCCTATTATGATCTGATAAACAGGGACTTCGGGATCAAACAGGACCAGAATGCAAACATGAATGAACTTATTTCTTACATAACGTACATGCGATCAGCAGTACTCTTCTGCACATTTACCTGGGTTTCCTCTTTGAAAAACTTGAAACAGTGCACTTAAAAAGCACGCCTCAACTTCTAGCAGCGTTCACGACAGGAAAGCCAGGCATTAATTTTTACACAAAAGCGAAAGTGAAACTGTCTGCGTCTTGCTAAAACTCATGGTCTGCAGTGGGCCAACTTCCCATACGATGCGGCCCGTCTTCGCGTCTTTTCATACTTGTTGCTTTTTGGTCTAATCATGATGTGCAGTAATCAGATTACGGGAACAGGTGGTCCCTTTGCCGACAATTCTAGCTGTGCTGCGCCCAGAAACCCTCCCTCCACCTAGATTGATCTGCCACCACTTTCTCCGGGTTTCGGGAGTCTGCGGACTTATTGGGTCCAATTTTGAGGGTTAAGTGGCGTTGGGAGTACAAGCTGACCTGCAGTCCTGTCCCATGGCGAAATCTTTGGTATCACCTTAAGTCTGTATTTTTCAAACAAGGACAGCTGGTGAAAATTTCGGTACGCAACATCAGAACAAAAACGCTTACATCAAGCTTTACACCAATAAACAAATTGTGTGCTAACCCACCAACGACTCTCCCAGTGTAAACACAGTAGCGACAACGCTGCACGCTGCAAGTTGGCAGAGAGACACTATTCTGCATGTCTGCAAAATTCTACACTTCGTGAAACGAACGGACTCCTATTAAAGTATCATAATAAAGACCCCTGGGTACCTGCTTCCATTCTGATCACAAATATAGATACATACTCCACCAAGGGTCGAGCCAAACATACACGCATGGATAAGGTTCACGTGTCTTTTCATCGTGGAATTACCTCTCATTTCATTTCTAAGAGACACCTCTTGGCAATGCAGTCAACATGAAGTGTTTCCGCGCCGGCTCAGGTGCCACGTGGGGTTGCGAGTTGGTGGGAACCGAGGTGAGCTTGCCGTCCTGCAGTGAAAACGCTCCGCCCTGCCGAATAATTGACTATTGGCACGTAACACCACACCATTAATAAGCAATATGAGCGTTTCGCCTCGGCGAATCATGCTGCTTAACCGAAAGCCGAGCGCTGGCAAAAGATGTGAAAGGTCATGTGAAGCCAGTCACTGGCGACTAAGTCCGCGTCCAGAAGAAGGCGACCAAACAGAAACCCGCAACAACAGCGAACGATGCGTATAGTTTCAAGGCGCTGTTCCACAATGGCCGGGCCAGTGCTGCAAATGCTCTCACGGCCGGCGCTGTTACTGACCGGGAGCCGGCGGTCTGCGGCGCAGCGTGTGGCCTTGGTGCGAGTGTGATCCAGGGGCATGCTGTGGACGTAGCTGTGCCGGGGTGCCAGGCACAGCCATAAACACTTCCTTCCGCTTGGGGCCGCTTGGCATCACGCAATCGAAGCAATTTAGAAGGCTGTTTCACCTGCCAGCTCCATCATCCAAAGAACACCCGATTTATGAGTTAGGATCTTCACCAGTAGCGACGGGACATAAATGGAGTGGACACGGAACATGGACAATGAGGCCGCGGCACATGCATAAGCCCGCCGAGTAGTCTAGTACCGGACCATCACTAACCACCGGCTTCCGGCTGAGAGCTGTAGCTGCACAGCCGCCACCGAGCGCACGCCACGGAGCCCAGCCGCGGGCCATCAGAGTCTGCAGCCGCGCGTGGAAAGCCTGCCAGACCGCACTCAATCGGTAGCCAGGCCTGTCAACTAATGACCAAGGTATGCGATCTCATAAGTGATGGAGGGAATGAGCGGGTTTTGGGTTACGAATGTATGTACATATATTCGCCTGGTAATGGCACTGAAAGCTCGTTTCCACGAAACCCCGCTGGTGTATGGGTGACTTCGCATTTGTAACAAAGCATGAATGTTCTGAAAAAAAACAGCGAAAGGGTCTGCTTCAAAAGATCAAACAGAGATGCGGTTTCTGTCTCCAAACCCCTCCCTCCAACGTGCGTTGTCATTTCAACATTCCAATTTTAGCCCACTTCTATACAATCGAAAACAGCTTAAGCGATGGATAAATTTCGAACATACACCGGTCAATTTTCCTTATAAAAGGATTACACACATCATTGGAGGTTTGTTTACAGATCAAACAAAAAGTTTGCCAACTTCTCCAATAGAAAGCAGCTAAAACTTTTTTATACATTTTAGCCGTCTCCGTCTTCTCCGTCTTTGCCGATTTCGTGGTCTATGGAAAAGGTGGATGAATGCATGATGCGGCGATGATTCGCAATCCAGCGGCACTCGGTTCGAGTCCGAGAGGGGGCACACTGTTCGGTCCGGTTGACAGCTGGAAACTGACCGACGAGGGCCAACCCCGGCTCCAGGTGGCCGTGCCGCAATATTGAGGGGCACGTAAAGCTCTCCGTTATGTTCATGACGATGATGATAATTTGGGCTTGAGGGCGCCGTAAACCCCTCGCGTTCCAGTCTGGCGAAAGGGCGGAGGCAAAGGTTAACCGTTGAACTGGACGTCACGACTTGGTGGTGGGTTCAGGGTACATGCAAACAAGCTATGCTTAGCAGGGCACCCTGGACCTAAAGCCGCCCATACAAACCGCTCCGAAGAAATCTATTTAAAAACGCATGATATGTCCAAACAACTAAACCAGCATAGCATTTCAATGGGGCCCTAGAGACATTGCACCTTGTTACATCTATTCTTGACACTAAATTCTGTTCCGCTACCTCACCCACGATGGTGCAGGAAAATTGTTACGAGGGAGGACACTTAATCTCGAACCAAACAAGCACTTCCGAACTTGAACGTTCAACTCCCACATGCATGTTCAGTTCAGAATCAAGCGTCACCCGCAATGCGAACATTTATTCAGCAGCGCCCAATTGCACGGGAACCGCACTCGGTGTGTCTCGAGCATGGTCCGACCGGTTTCCCGGTGGACGAGCGCTGGGCCCACCCGGAATTCACTCCGCGGTCCCTGTTCGCTGATCCTGTCGGGAGGATCCGCCAAGGCGCCGCAGCTGGGAGGATTCGGCGCCGAGACCAGGAGTGGCGCGAGGTGCGGCCGCATCCGCTGACCGACAGCCATTTGACGCCACCACCAACCGATCGTATCGATCGGTCGAAAACAGTATAACCGAGCCGCTGCTCTCGCTGCGTCACGGGTGCCGCGGAGCTGCAGACTGCGCATCACGTGACGCGTCGCGCCCAGCTGTCCGCCGGCCGCAGCTGCGCGGAGCCCTCTGACGGAGGCGCGGGCCGTCGCGCGGGCGGCGTCCGCAGCGGTTTGGCACGGACGGTGCGCCATGGGTGTGGTGGCGCGGAGCGAGGCGATACCGGCGGAACGTCACAGCGATTGAGTGGAAAGTAGGATTTCGTTTTCGGCAGATGTGTTTGCCGTTTGGAAGCCCGCACAGCTATAATCATCCGTCGTTGATTGAGGTCACCGACGTTGTATCGTCGGAATCGCATGGTTGTCTAGCTTAAAAAACCGATTGAGCGATCTTCTAGATAGTCAAGACCTTCACATTCAGGGACTGTGTCGTTTTAAAACAACATCGTCTTTAAGGTTTTGGTCGGGATTTGAGTTCTTTCAGCTGGCACTAATATTTCGAGGCTATGGGACGAAGACGCAATGGTTCGGTTGAAATAACATCCAGGTGTCGTTCCTCGCCCTTGCCTGGCTCAAAATCCCATAGTAAATTAAGTTACGCTTTTAGAACGGAAACATCCGACAGACAATCGGTGCTTGGTGCGCAAACATTTGCCTGCAGTAAGTCGATGCGGAAGATTTTTGGGGGCACAGACCCTCCCTCCAGCCATTTCTAACCAGCTGCCGATGGAGTTGAACTGCCGGTGTTCCGTTTAAGCGCGTATACAACAGGACGGTGGGCTTCGGTAGCCGAGAAAAGGCGTTTGGTGAACGGTATGATCCCCCCCCCCCCCCGCCTAAACAGACGGCGACGTCAACGACTAAAAATATGCGCGCCAAGTGTGGAGAAACAGTTTGACTGTGCTCGATCAATCCACACAAATCACAGCCGAAGTCAAACAGACAACGGAGACCTGAAATCATGCTTGAGCACGAAAATGTCTTCAATTCTTAACACGCGTCGGGTGGACGGGTGAGTACCCTTCGCCTCGGGAACGGGGGTCAATTTGGTCCCCGCTGAGATCTCTAGAACTAAGAGAGCTAGAGACACCAAATTTACAGGGTGTAACAGCCTGTATACAAAACCACTTACGTCAAAATCTGAGGCCCCTAAGTCATGACCTTCGGTTCGAATAAGGTCAACAAGGTCAAACACCAGGTTGGTGTCTACCGTACCCCAAAATCTAGATACCTGTCCTTAGCAAAAGGTCGCTGGTGATCATTCACGGTCGGTGGCCTTAATTGACTTTTAGCAGGTTATGGTGACCAAAAACACACAAAAACTGCTTTCAGTTTACGTTTCAATAACCGCTAAATATTACGCTAGGCAGAATGTTCCTAAACAAAATGTTGACCTGGGTCATTGCGGGTTCCTGTTAACAAGGAGTTCGAATGAGCACCAGAAACTAATCCGAACAGCAAGCTATGAAGTAATAAAGCAGGTTAGTATTGACCTTGGGCCTGATCTTTATGCCCGACCCTAGGTCGATGGAGTTAGTTCATTCCAGTTATTTTCGTTGCCTTAGAAAATATCCCAGACGTGTAAGACATCGTCTAACCACCCCGTTATTGCATCAGATTGAACGATTCCAAGAAATTATCCTCGCTGAATCCATGGCCTGACTTTGACTTGTCGTAGGTAAGCGACCTTACAAGCTACACCTAAACTTTTCATACCAAGCGATCCGCTATTCAGTTATCTACTGTACAAACGCTCCTCAATTTCAAGGAAAAGGAGAAAGAGCTGGACAACAACAAAAAAACAGCCGAGAACTTCATATCTTATTTCATAAATATTTTAAAAAGTTGATCATGACATAGAACCAAATAATGTCATTCATTTCGGAGTGATCGCAAAAACTCGTAGCATAATCCGACCTACAGGTCGCATCCACGGCATGTAACAATCCTGTCTGGCGAGAAGGCCGTGGGGAAAATTATACAAGCATGGATCGGGCTATTTTGGGGTGATGGGTAGGAGTGCCATGCGACGTATGCACTTAGCACCGAGGTTCTAGAAGGAATATCACAACAGGAAGGCACGAGGCGGTGGGCACCGAGGAGGCTCAAGAACGGGTTTCACTACCGGAAGGCAAGAGGCGGCAGGCGGAGCGTCAGGATGTCGGGCGTGGAACAATTGTTTCAGACTATTGTTCTCGTCTGGTGTGTTAGTACAGGACGTTCGGTCAGTCGGCTCTCCGATCGTCGTCAGAGTTTTGTTGGGTATTGACAATGACCGGATAGCGTTTTGGCTTTCATCCACGCATGCGCCGCAGCCTCCTCGAACTGCTGGGGTTCGCGTCGGAAATCTTCCGATCACAGTTCAGCGCTTCTACCAGTTGAGCTAACCGGGAAGGACAGGGCATGAACTGGGCCAACTTGCCGATTAGCTCAGCTGGTGGAGCGCTGGATTCGTGATCAGAAAACCCTGGCTCGAATCCCAGCGAGTACAAGGAATAGTCCGGGTGTCGCGCGTGTTGTCACTGAAGGCCACCCTATCCCGTCCTTCTTAGGACCCAATAACCTGCGACGGCCGCATACTTCACTGGCCGAAGCCGCTGTGTACGGTCAAGAAAGACAGCCCGAACAGTCGTTCTATTGATGATACAAATATTGGTCTCATTCCTTCCGTACAACCCGTCACGATCCATCCACCAACGCAAACACCCGGATTGGCAATGCCGGGCCGCTAGATGCCGGGTGCAATACCAGTCATATGACCCATACAACAATATTATATTGCTATAATATAGCAATAACAGAAACGTGTCAAATCCAGTAAATTCCCCGCAGTATCGAACTAAGATATCACGGCTCATCGTGGCTGATACCCAGAGGCGCATTCCACTGAACAATGATTTCACTGTATTTAGTGCACGAAGTGAGTCAGTGACACACGTAGATACCTACCGAACACCACAGCCGATATGTCACCCTCCACTTGAGGGCAACGAACAGCACAAGGTTTTTACGCAACCTGAAAGGGATCCAGTCATAAGACCTTTACCGGTTCTGACCAGTGTCATTACATAATGCCAGAAAAACAAAAACATTCCGAAAAAATAACGACAACCGCCGCAGAAATCGTGTTCTACTGGATGCGATGGCCGACCTGGCGCTGGCCGGCGCTGGCCAGTTGCAGCACAGAGACAGCTCCCCGCGCCGCGCGCTGTTTGGTAATGTTAAACACAAAAATCAAGACCCTAGGACTTTTTATTTCAAGACTTTTTCTATTCAGAGACATCTTTATACGATGTTTCCGTAGCAAAATCGCAGGTGGTTTCACATTATATTGACAGACACAAAATTCGCCAAAGATTCCGCCCGGTAGTTCTGTTTCGGAGAAATTATGTGCGGCATGATGCTTGAAACAATTGCGATAAACGGTCCGTGGTGAATCCAGGGGAAATATGTGTACGGTGAGCCACGGTTTCAACTTAATATCATTCGCGATTTCTAATAAGTAAAAATTGCAAGATTTTTATATTCATCCTAAGCCTTTCCACCTCGATCTTTGTCGAAAAAAGGGCAACATTGTCATATTAGGCGAGCCGAGTTAGTTGCCCGATTCCGGGAGAAATTCACATATTTAAATTGTGATAGTACTTAGAACGTTTCTCAGCCACCTCAGCTTTATTCAAAACCCCACTCCCAGGCTTTCCATCTATAAAAACACAGCATTTAGTTACCCTTTTGCCGTTCCTAATGCAAGAACAATCTTACGACACAAATCGGTGGAAACGATTTCATCTTACCAATGACGTCCGACCGACGGACGACATGCTGTGCTCATCGACTACGCACCCGTCCCGCATTCACCTGTAGGCGGCAAAAGTTAACACAACAGCCGATAGACTCGGTTTTAAAAATCACACTCGTGGTCGCGCAACAACGGATAACAGCTCCGGTTTATACCAACCTATAGCGGCAATGCAACAGCCGACAAGTGTTTTTACCATCAAGCTCACAGCAGCGCAACATCCGACGGCTCTGATTCGTACAACAAATTCACAGGTACGCGGTATCCGAAGCTCTCATTGGTAATATCAAACTCACAGCGGCACGACAGACGAACGCCCTAGTTTGCACCATCATTTAAAATAAATCATAAGTTTAATACCTTCCGATTTATGACAATGGATGAAACACGTCTTCTTTTCTCGCCAATGTTGCATTTGCGTGCCAGCCGAGTTTTAGTTGTACATTATCTTGAATGAAGCGTGTCTACTCCTAATCAACAGGACAGCTGAGGATGGTCCCATCATAAGTGCAATGATGGCAAGTACAGGCTCAAGTTAACAATAAATCAACTTCTAGTTTTTTAGAGGGACCGAGTCCGTTTTTTCAATCTCATTTTTTCAATTTCAAATCAATTTCCAGAAAAACACCTCTTCCATGCTTTCAGCTCCCAACACAATCCAGAAGCCAGGCACGCGACCACTCCTTGCACTTTGCTGGGTAACTGTAATAACTCCAAGAAAGCCTTAGCAATAACCAGAAACAACAGTTCACTGCAATTACCAGGGTCTCTTTATGGTCCCTGGCAATTTCCAAGTGAAATGTCGCGATTGCCGAAGCGCTTTTTTGGACATGAAGGCTTAGTTGAGAAAAAAAATCCCTAGACAATTGGATTTGTTGTTTTTAGCATTTCCAAACACGCGCGCCGGGCCACTGCCTGCCGCCGTCGCCGCCTGCCTACGTCACGCTGACGTCATGGGGCCGGCGGCCGGCGGCTGGCGCCGGCGCGGCGCAGTGCAGTTCGGCGGTGCCACCGGGGGCGCGGGGCGCGGCGCGCGGGAGCAGTGCACGACGTTTCCGACGGAGGAGCGACGCGCCGCTGCTGCGCCGGTGAGTGCGAGCCCCGATCGCCCCGCGACGACCGGCGGCCGTCGCTGCCGACAACCGGAGCCGGCGCAGCCCGGCCCGACTGTCGGCAGCGCGTTCTGTGTTCAAGGCCGGGTAGTATGGCCGTGGCGGGCCTCAGTCGCGTCAGGTGGCGCCGCACCTGACCTGGAAAGCGGCAGGTGCCGACGCGGCACTGCGTTCCCGTCCGCGCGTCCTCGCGAGGCGGGTCCGGCGCTAAGAATCGGGGCCATCACGATCTGACGAGGCGGATCGCGATGGCTCAGTCGGATCTGGCGACGATGACAACGCTCCTGCGCCAGACGGGCGGCGAGGACGTTTTCTCAGTCGCGGGCGTATGGGGCCGTTCCTTATTACTGCTCTGGTGATGCGAAGTCATCTCTGAAATCGGATAATGAACACGAAGCTTATCTTCGAGTGGACAAGCCTGTTCTCGATCAGGCTGTGGGAGGTATGCCGGGAGTAGGCCTGCCGGGAATACGTCTCCTGAGCGTAGGTCCCCCTCACTTGGTGACGACTAAAACACGTCTCATCCCGACGGATACTACCGATTTCCCGCATCGAGAATTCGTCTCCGTCCTCATTTGGGTTTGCTCCATCATGTTTGGCCAGACGGCGCTTATTAAACGCTGAAAGAAGTACGCCATTGCTTACAAGGCGATACAACAAAGGAGGAGCAATCCGAGCGCGAGCCTCCAGGCCTGGTGAGGCGTCAGCTCCCGACAATGTTGGCTGCCCACTGGGCCAAGCCAAACAGAACAATACGAGCCAAGCCATTTCGGCGTGCGTGTGGACGAACGAGCCCTGCTCGTGACAGCAGTTGGCCTCGTGTGTTGTGGAACGATCTACAAACACAGGGAATTGGTGTCACGGATCCTGGTTGACGGCTGACAAGACCCAGGATCCAAACCGAGCCTACACGGGCTGACCAGTCACAGGCAACATTCAATAAAGACCTTAACAAGACTTCCATAGCCAGTGAATAAACATCTTAGCAAAGCCTCTAGAGTTAAGAAAAAAATCAAAAAGAACGAGGCTATATAGTAAAATAACAAGACCCGAGGTCACAAGCCGCGATCTGTGGATTTCTCAAGAAGACAGGCAGGAACGCCGATTTGTAGAGAACCGCGGAGGCCGACCCGAAGGCCAGAAACACCACGTCCCCAGATACGCGCATCTAAATAGATTCAGTCCACTCTATTTTTGGTGGAGGACAGATCAGACGTTTGTATCATTCATCGATTAGTCCTTTGTTTCAGCAGCATAGTCAAGACCAGCAAATATTGCCTCCAAAAGGTATGCTTAGTGGTGATTTTTAACCCCGTCCAAAACTTTTACTCATGACATTCCAACAGACAATATTAGATGAAAATACCAACATCGGGATCCAAATCAACATTGTGCGAGAGGGGGGGGGGGGGGGGCAGAGCCCACACAAAATACAAATCGACCCTGACTAGAGACATGTGAATTATGACCAATGTCGCCAAACTACGCAAATCGCCTGCCCTGGGGACCGATGCGGCACTGGCGCGGCCGTCACCTGCCCTGGAGACCGATGTGATACTGGCGGAGGAGTCACTCGCCCTGGAGACCCATGTGGCGCTGGCGGGAGAGTCCGCTGCCCTGGAGACCGATGCGACACTGGCGGGGGGAGTCAACCTGCCCTGGAGACCGATGTGGTACTGGCTGGGGAGTCACCTGCCCTGGAGACCGATGTGACACTGGCGGAGGAGTCACTCGCCCTGGAGACCGATGTGGCCACTGCCGATGGATTAACCTGCCCTGGAGACCGATGTGGCACTGGCGGGGGAGTCACTCGCCCTGGAGACCGATGTGGCACTGGCGGGGGAGTCACCTGCCCTGGAGACAGATGTGGCACTGGCGGAGGAGTCACTCGCCCTGGAGACCGATGTGGCACTGCCGATGGAGTCACCTGCCCCGGAGACCGATGTGGCACTGGCGGGGGAGTCACCTGCCCTGGAGACCGATGTGGTACTGGCGGGGGAGTCACCTGCCCTGGAGACCGATGTGGCACTGGCGGAGGAGTCACTCGCCCTGGAGACCGATGTGGCACTGGCGGGGGAGTCACCTGCCCTGGAGACCGATGTGGTACTGGCTGGGGAGTCACCTGCCCTGGAGACCGATGTGACACTGGCGGAGGAGTCACTCGCCCTGGAGACCGATGTGGCACTGCCGATGGATTAACCTGCCCTGGAGACCGATGTGGCACTGGCGGGGGAGTCACCTGCCCTGGAGACCGATGTGGCACTGGCGGAGGAGTCACTCGCCCTGGAGACCGATGTGGCACTGGCGGAGGAGTCACTCGCCCTGGAGACCGATGTGGCACTGGCGGGGAGTCACCTGCCCTGGAGACTGATGTGGCACTGGCGGGGGAGTCACTCGCCCTGGAGACCGATGTGGCACTGCGATGGATTAACCTGCCCTGGGAGACCGATGTGGCACTGGCGGGGGAGTCACCTGCCCTGGAGACCGATGTGGTACTGGCGGGGGAGTCACCTGCCCTGGAGACCGATGTGGCACTGGCGGGGGAGTCACCTGCCCTGGAGACCGATGTGATACTGGCGGAGGAGTCACTCGCCCTGAGACCATGTGGCGCTGGCGGGAAGAGTCCGCTGCCCTGGAGACCGATGCGACACTGGCGGGGGAGTCACCTGCCCTGGAGGCCGATGTGGCACTGGCGGGGGAATCACGGGCCAGACCAGCGGTCTAAGATACATGAGTAGTAACGGACCCCTCACAAGTAGTTGGTCCCACACCATACAACATTGTCGCAAAACCCGACGCGCGCGGTGAAGGCGAATGAGACGCGCTGAACCCGCCAGCCGACCGAGCGCCGGCTCACTCCTGCGGACGACGACCCTCTGCAACCGTTCTCGGGTGTCCGGCTTCAGGCCCCGGCCCGCGGCGCCAGGTGACCGGACGGCGCCAGGTGACCGGGCGGGGCCAGGTGACCGGGCGGGGCCAGGTGACCGAGCGGCGCCACGGCGCCCGGAGAGGCCAGGTGACCGAGCGGCGCCACGGCACCCGGAGAGGCAGCCACACTGCCCTCGCAGTCTGATGCTGAGCCTCAGCCGTCGGCCACGCCTCAGTCCCGTTTGGCTGGCGTACGGAGCTCCGTGGCACGACTCTCCCACTGACGTCAGACAATGACTAAGGGGTAACCGGTGCCTCAAGAACAGGACGACGCCACGTCTCGCCAATGCTCGCCGATGCAACGTTTACAAAAACTTCGAGGAAGTATCCACTTTGCCTTTTGGCGCCTTTTTCCGCCTTCGCTTGGCGCGCTTTTGCGCGCGGCGAGTGCCCCAGCAACCGCGAGCAGGAAAAGCCGGCGGGAGGTCGGGACGGGCCGGCCAGGGTCCGCCGAGCAAACATCACTTGCCGAACAGCGGCCATGGGCAGAATTTGCAGCAGGCGAACGTGCACCGCGGGGACGTGCCCATGTGGCCCTTTTTATCAACATTACATGTCTCCAACGCTGTTTGTGCAGCCTGGCAGATAAATGGATAGCTCCTGCAGCACATTTCAGTGCCGCAAACGCCGCAAACAAAAAAATCCGTTTCTGGCAGACTCTTCGTAAGGTGAGTCTGAGCGGCAGACCCGGTCGTCTGGCTGTGTACTGTGTTTGTTGTTTATGCTCGCCTGTGACGCCGATTTGCGAAACGAACGCGACTGCCGCTGGCAGCCGTGATAACTCAGGATGCCGAGGCAGCATACGCCACCAGTAGAGCGGTAACAGACGCCCTGCGCTGGCAAACCCGAAGCGGGACATTCGTTGGTCGGTAAACAAGCGGCGGGCCCGCGGCGGAGTTGGCCCGGCCGAGTCGGAGCAGGACGGTGGCTGTCACCAGCAGACACCCTGCAGGAGGACAGCCTGCTGGCTGGGAATACCGGGGCCGCGCCGGCCGTGCCAGCGTATCCGGGCTGAGTAAGCACGCGCTGTTGGATACATCTGGGGTGAGTGTGTGAGTGAGCGCGCGTGGGCGGGGGGAGGGGGGCGCAAGGGTGGGGCCGCGACATCGCCAGCGGACACGGCTGTCAGAGTCGGCAGACAAGGCGGAAGCGCTACCCACGGGCCCGCGCGCACAAGAGTCCGCGAGGTGGCGCTGCGGCGGCGCCTGCACCCCGCGCCCGGGTCTGCAGCCCAAGGTCAGCCGTGCCCGCACCCGTCGCCGCTCGAGCGGTGTACAACCCTACTACCGCTCCCAAGGACGGCAGCCTCAGGGACACGCACTCGGCCGCCGTGGTACGCGGCCGGCGGCAGGTCGCCGTCGCAGAGCGCGGAGCGGAGGAGGACCGCAGGTGAGCCTGCGCTGAATTCCTCTCCTCACCCCCCGCCGAGCCGCTTGAGGTTCCAGCTCAGGGGTCCGGCCGCAGGCCACGCCGCAGTCAGCGTAAACACAGCATCGGCGGCGGTGCGCCCACACCGCGCCCTGTGCGGTGCCGGCGAGGCGAGGCCGCGGCCCGGAGGCCGGCGGCCGGCGGCGGCCCGGCGGCCGGCCGCCGCTGCAGTCGAAACTGCAGCCGGAAAACGCGGCCGGTCGCGTGAGCGGCGCCGCTCGCTGACGACACGCCGCCGCGCAGCCGGAGACCGGACGACCGGCGGCCGCCCGGCGAGTAGCGACCGGCGGTGAGTCGGCGCCGGACGCGGTCCGCGCGGCGACCGATATGGCGGCCGCGGCGGCCGCACGGACCCGCGCGAGATGCCGGCCGGTCGCCGCGGCCGGCGGCTCAGCGGCGCTGCATCGCCCAACCCATTGCACTGCGCAGTTCGGGGCCGACCCTGACCCACCGAGGTCACGGATGATTGAGAGCAGCACCGCCGGCTCACCCTGGCTGGAAGGCGCTCCGTGAAGGAGCTTAATGAACGCAGGACTTCTGATATCATGACCGCCACGCGTCACGTCCTCTGACGGCTTTTCGCACAGCCCGAGCTCATTTCTTGGAACATCCCTACTTGTGCGCACCCGCGGTGGCGACGCTGCACGCCCACGCCCGTCTCCGGCCTGCGTGTGGACAGCTGCCGACTCCGTGAGCGGGCCCTGCCGCGCGTCGGAGGGGTGTCCTCCGTGCGTCCTGCGCTCCGCCGTCGCCGGCCTACGGCTGCACGGGCTGCAGCCGGCCGCGAGCTGCCGACCGCCGATAGTGCTGACCTCGGCGCCAAATACGGCCGGCCGCCGGCCTGAGCCGCGCCGAGCCGCTCGTGAAGCAAACGGGCACGGCTGCGCGCCTCAGACAAAGCAGCATGGCGGCGAGGGGAGTCCTCGCAACACGTACGCACCCGAGCAAAGTTAGGCTTCACCTCTCAGGCGTCGCTGAGGGTTGCAAGGTCAACAGCACCAGCCTCCTCTGCATAGTTCGCCGGGGGGGGCCGGGCGGGGGGGGGGGGAGGAAAACCAAAGAAGACGACGTGAGCGAGAGCGCGATGTGAGTGAGATGTGAGTGAGCGGTTTCTGAGCACGGAGGCCCAGTGAGCGGCGCGAGTGTGGTTCCCATAACCACACGTACATGCCCCCGGCCGCAGTAACCAAGTAACCGCCGTAAGTAACCACACGGTTCGCTCGACCGCTGCGTGGTTCGGGTTGATCCGACCTGACAACAGCCAGACACGAGTGACTCATCGACCTCGGCCCAAAGGCACCTCTATTTCGGCGGCGTCCGCTTTGCGTGACGCACACAAGCTCTCTGCAGCGGTTCACTGAATGTAGCGACGCCAAAAATGGCATCCAACGGCCGCGTCGCACTGGGCCGCGGCGGTGGACTGCACGGGCTCCGGCGGCGCGCGGCGGCACCACCACGGGCCCGTTATCGTGCGGCCCATGAAAACCGGGCGGCGCCGTGACCGGATCGTGAAGTTCTCGGCGGAACGTTCTCTCATCATCATTAGTTGTCTTGATGGAGGTTAAACGTCGAGTAATTGGCTGGGCAACGGCCCGGAATCGTCGTCGATACGAACGGGTTACAAAGTCTCGGGTATCTGAGACTGGTTTCTCGTGCAGCGGTCGAAGTGCCCATAGTTCCTCCGCGCGACGACTTCAATTATCACCGGAACAACCCAAAACCAATTTTTGGGAAGCCACTAAGCACACTTCAACGGTAGAAACGTGACGAGAAGTTTTCTATTGCGCGATGCGATCGTGGTCTGGACCGCCTCAGACGTGCCTGGTAATGGCGCGGGTCACTGCACACCGCGCGCGAAGAAAGTCTCGGCCGCCCTCTCCAACTCTGCCCAACGCCGCAGACCGCCGGCCGACGGCCGGGCCAAGAACGCGCTTCCTCGTAAGGAGCTCAGGAAGCGGGTCGGCTGACGGCTTCAGGTGGCTACGGCCCGCCGTAACTCCGACTGCATCACACGAGGAGTGTCCGGAGTTAGTGCCCGGAGTTAGCCCTCCGTCAGGTCACCTGGCACGGACTTCATTTTGAACCCAGTGGAATAATCATGCGCCCAACCGTGCCTCTTAATAACGAAATGGTACGCAGCCGCTTGCCATTTATCATCATCTCCGTTACCGCATGGCGTCAGCAGATTTGTTGCATGGATTTCCATGAAAACTGACGGCCCGTTTCTCAGGAAAAATGGGACAGCGAATGCGCGCTCTGTGGTTTAAGGTCCAAAGTTCTCCGCCAGCCCACCCTGGCCCCGCCGACACAGCAGTGCGCAGCGTCTGCCGCGCACCGCGCGCTGAAGGGAGACGAAGCGGCGCCGTCGCGCGCGTTCGCCGCGTTTGACGGTTGCGCCATGGCCGCGCCGGCGCGCCGTACCGCCGCGCGCTGCCACTGGCGCACGGGCGGCAGCGGAGCGGAGCGGCGCCGGTGCGCGCCGCCCCGCTACAGCGCTGAGTCAGGGCGGCCGGCGGCTGCGGCGGCGGCCGACCCGGCCGGCGGCGAGGCAGCCCGGCTGGCTGTACTGCTCTTGGCCGCCTGTCCTGACAGCACCGCACCGCCCTCGGCCGGCTCCGACGCCGCACCGGCCGGCCCGCCGACCTCCGACCGAGGCGTGCTGTCCGCTACCGTCTGTCGGGGAGCGTCTGCCGCCGTCCGTCACGCCTGGCGTGATGAGTGACGTAACGCTGCCGGAGGCCGGCGGCTCGCTCACGGCTGCCCACCCGCCGGAGCGTACACCGGGCGACGGTGACCGTGACCCCGCGGCCCCGGGCCGTCGGCCGGGGCGTGGCAGCTGACCCGACGTCGACCCCAGCCGCGACCTCTGATCGTGGGCGTGCCGGCCCCCGCCCAGCCTCCGCTTCGGAGAACCCATCAGGGCACGTGTCAGGTAACCCCCCGGAGGCACTCCGTTGA
>NW_023596746.1:7628894-7633838 GCF_011947565.3 Pollicipes pollicipes
TGTGCCGTCCACTCCCGCGGTTTCTTCTGTAAGCGGGTCGGAGCTGTCCTGTGCCGCCCATTCCCACGGTCTCTTCTCTGAGTGCGTCGAAGCTGTCCTGTGCCGTCCACTCCCGCAGTCTCTTCTCTGAGCGGGTCGTAGCTGTCCTGTGCCGCCCATTCCCACGGTCTCTTCTCTGAGCGGGTTGTAGCTGTCCTGTGCCGTCCACTCCCGCGGTCTCTTCTCTGAGCGGGTCGTAGCTGTCCTGTGCCGCCCACTCCCACCGTCGTCTGTCTCGCATCGCCCAGCTCTGCTGTTTGCTGTGTACTGCCTGGATCTGCTGTCGCACGCTATGCGCCAGTGAGTTCTGCCGTCGTGTGTTCTGCACCACCTAGCTCTGCTCCCGTATGTTCTGCGCCACACAGCTCTGCTGTCGCATGTTTTGTAACGGCAAGCTTTGCTGCCGTCTGTTATCACCAGACATGTATGGGAGCCTGGTCGGACTCGGATACAAATTCAGACTCCTGGTATTCAGGATCAGGATCAGGTGAATGAAGGCAATATTGGTACGCTCGTATATGAATCAGAGGTGAACTTTGCGCCACAAACATGACACTGTCAACTCCGACTCCGACTCAGGACCCCAAGACTCCGCTCAAACCCATGATCTTGAACTTGGACCCATGCCACCACCCAGGAGTGTTGTTATCTTTTATGCGCTGCTCAACACCGCTGTTGTGTATTCTTCGCCGTCCAGTCCTGCTGTCATCTTGTCTCTGCTATCCACCTCTGTCGCCGTTTGTTCCTTGCCACCTAACTCCGCGGTCGTCTGCTTTGCACCGGCCAGCGTTGCTGTGGTCTGTTCTGTACCGCCCAGCCATGCTGTGCTCTTTCTAGTGCTGCCAAGTTTTAATGTTGTCTGCTCTGTCCCGCCCAGCCCGCTTGTCATCCGTTCTGTCCCGCCCAGTCCGCTTGTCATCCGTTCTGTCCCGCCCAGTCCGCTTGTCATCCGTTCTGTCCCGCCCAGTCCGCTTGTCATCCGTTCTGTCCCGCCCAGTCCGCTTGTCATCCGTTCTGTCCCGCCCAGTCCGCTTGTCATCCGTTCTGTACCGCCCAGCCCGGCTGTCACCCGTTCTGTACCGCCCAGCCCGGCTGCCATCCGTTCTGTACCGCCAAGCCCAGCTGTCATCCGTTCTGTACCTCCCAGCCCGGCTGTCACCCGTTCTGTACCGCCCAGCCCGGCTGTCGGCCGGTCGGCTCCGCTGCCGACCGGCCCGCGCGGTCGCCGAGCGGCCCGCTGCGCCCTCGCCTGGCCGGTGACCCTGAAGTTGCTCACTTGAGCGGCGGCGTCGGCCGTTGACAAACAGGTGTGCAGGCGTGCGAGGCCTGGCGTCGGCCGCGGAGGGGCGCTCCCGCCGCCATGCGCACTGCTGGCCTCGCTGGCGCCGTTCCGGAGACCATCAATTAACCAGGTTTATCGTTTTGTTTTGCAGCCGGTGCACGGCTTGATAAATGCTGCCGGCGGCCGCAACATTGCCGGCAACGGCGGGTTCACGGGCGGCCCGGCGGAAAGGCGCGGGCCGCCGCATGGGAGCGCCCGGCGTGTGGTTACGGGAGCGGCGCCGATTAGGCCGCGTGAGTGCCCCGGTTGGTGCACGAGTTCGCTAATTGACGGGAGGACTCCACGTGGACCGGTGTGACAACGAAGGGAGCATCGGCTGGCGACGAGCGGAGGCAGGTGGGTGAGCGTGACCGTGGAGGTCCCAAGGGCGACTGAGGCCGAGGCGGCGGGAGCGGGACGGACGGGCATGGCAACTGCGTGGGCAGCGCCATCTCCTCGGCACCACCAGCACGCCAGGACGACCGGCCCGCTGCCACTGTTCCGCAACAACATGTTTGGGCCACAAGAGCGCGGCGATGGGCAAAGTCCCTGCCAGCATTGACAAGGGCTGCGACGGTTGGCCTTGGGAAAAGGCGTGGCCAGCCGCCAGTTCAAGTTTACGCACCTTGCACCCAGCCGTTTTATGCAAGCAGAGATGCATTGTATCCAGTTTTTAGGCGGCCAGTGCAGAATTTATGGATCCTTGGCCTCGGGGTGGCTGGAGTCCGGTAAACAGGGCGCTGGCACGACGGCTGACCAGACCGGCGGCCGTTTACGAGCGGTTGGCCAGCGCTGATGGCTGCCGTGGGGCGGCCGTTTTGCGGCGTGGCCGCCCGCGTGCCGAGGGGGGGGGGAGGGGGGAAGCAGCGACGGCCGGTGAGGAACACAGCCCGCTCATGCAAGCGGCACGGCCGCGCAGGCGCCGCCGCCGGCCAGGTATGCGGTGCAGCCGGACACGGGCCACTGTCCGCAGTGGACCCCGGACATGGGCCAGTGCCCGCAGCGGACCCCGGACACGGGCCACTGTGCGCAGTGGACCCCGGACATGGGCCAGTGCCCGCTGCAGTCTCTGGACATCGACTAGTGTCCGCTGAGAACGCCGAACACAAATCAGTCTCCACTGCAGACTGCAGACACGGACCAGTGTCCGTTGCAGGTTTCGGATGTGGGGCGGCCCATATTTACGTTACGCATAGAGGGGAAGGGGTTTTGCTGAGTCGTAACCGAAACGGAGCAACGGGGGGCAGCTAACATTGACCTCCGGTGTGGTTGTAAGTCATGCTGAAGCTGCTTTTGAAACCTTATAAGACCCTTAAGGCGGATGCCGTCTGCTTCCTCTCATAACAACGAACATGCCCGTGTTCGTTTCGCGCCTCTACCTTAATTAGGGTCTAAAGGAACGTCACACTGTTGGGACGTTACGATTTACACAGCGTAACCAGGGGAAGAGAGCCTCTGCCCCGCGTAACAACTGCGTAACCAGGAGGTGGTTGAAAATGGTTATAAACAGGCAAAGTCATTTATGAACGGTCGCTATGGATCTCTGTCCGCGAGAGATTCGGACCCGGGCCGGTGTCCGCTCCGGGATCCGGATGAGGATTTTTGTCCACAAGGAACTCCGGACACGGGATAGCGTCCGATGCAGGATCCAGATATGGGTTATTGTCCACCAAGAATTCTGGACACGGTACGGAGTCTGCTGTCGCCTCAGCACATCGACTATTGTCCAAGAACTCCTGAAACGGGTCAGTGTCCGCAGCAAACCTCGGGTACGGACCACTATCCACACCAATGCGGCCAGGGACTGCGTCTGTCCGATGGGGGCCAGCGGGCGACGAGCAGGCTCGCGCTGTGACGTGGAGCCAGACGAGATCGGTCCGGCATACGAGGTCAAACCACTTCTGCAGCCTCTCTTGATCTGTCACCGTAAGACTGGTGCATGTCGGGCAGTTGCCGCTCGTTAGACTGGTGCATGTCGGGCAGTTACCGCTCGTCACGCAGGCCAATGTCATCTCACCTGAGATCATCTCATGGTGATTTCGGTGATATGCATGATGACTGTTGACGCGTTTTGAGCTGAATGATGAATGGTAACATTTGCTTGTACTGTAATTGTATTGACGCTCACAGAAAGCTCAGCGATAACACGTTGGGCACTTAAAGCACATTGGCTTGACGTTTAATACTCTCAAGGTGAGTGCTCGCGCAATCAAATATTTCTGTGACATTACGCGTGATTCAATTTGTCGTGGGGGCCAATTTTGAGTAAAGCGCAAACGTTCACCTACGTGACTTTACCTCGAATAAGCTCAACAGCTGACACTATCATTAATGAAAGTTCAGTGGCGTCTATTTCTATTTATAGGCGAGGGCCCTAGCCCCCCAACCTTATTGGGGCCTGATGTGGCATGATTTACAGGCCATACTTCTAAATGCTAAAAAATGTAGCTTTTTTCACCAACGATGCAAAATCAAGCAGATAGCTTGTCGTGGATCAGGATAAAGTGTGCAAAATCCATTTTAAAAGACACGTTTGTCGGAGGTAGGCCGTCAAAACCTCGGCTCAGCCCCACATTTCATGAAATGACGTCCCTGTGGTCGTCATTGTGTAGTCATTGGACACCACCAAAAACCAGAAGGGAGGGTGCGCACTACACAAAATGTACCATGCTTAGACATGCTGGGCTTACGTTTTCCCTTCGTGTGCATACGCTGTTGGGGAAAAATATTTTGAAAAGAGATCAGAGTTCGTTACATAGAACAAAGTTTCAACGTCTAGTTCAACTGAGAGAGCAGCGCTTGGGGTTAGCGGAGGGTTGACACTTCGTTTTAAAGTAGTCAATATTGTCAAGAGTGGTTTGAACAAACTGTTCTACTTCTATTTTTCAGAGAATGCGAAGAAAGTTTGAATAAAGATGCTTATACGCAAAAATGCGTTAGCCCTAGACATTCCAAGCGGCCAAAAATGTCCCTTCATTTACTTTTGTCTCTACCAAAGGCCAGCACCTCGCAAAGCAGAGCCAGATGATATCATGTGCACCCATGGTTTCAACGTATATAACCACAAAAGTGATATTTTGGAAGCAGTGTCCTTACGCAATAGTTACATGCCGGACAGAACTGGTCCTGACTTCTGAACAGACCTCGGATTTTGGAACACCCATGTGAGTCACACGCCACGCTGCCCTCTTTCCCTGCCTAAGTTGAAAGTGAACTCGATTCCGCTTGAACGGAGTAGGTCACAACCTGGCGTACAGAGGCCTTCTCGCGGTCTCTCCCGGCGTGTGGCGAGAGAGCAGCCGACAGGTCCGCGGCCCGGCACGGACGGAGGTCCATCATGGAGCCGCCAGCGGCCTTCAGCTGGCGCCGCCTCCGTCTGTGTTCTCCGACCGTCCTGCCCTGGCGAGATCGCCGGCGGCGACGCTGCGGGGTCAAGCCAGCTGACGCCGCAGGTCGATGCCGATCCAGCGGTGCCCTGTCGAGCGGCCACTCCAGCATCGACCCGCACAATTCAGCTTGTTACCGGCCGGCGGCAAAAACGGCCGGGCTTTTTGTGGCCACTGGCGGATATTGCTCTTCTTGCA